>NC_064226.1:11314939-11992635 GCF_023101765.2 Spodoptera frugiperda | reverse complement strand
TCTATCCAGCTTATAATTGTTGTGCAACAGCGATTTTGAAGCACGTGCAATTTTAACGTACTGTCGAATTAACATTTTTATTTATTTTGTAAAATTCAAATTTTTACTTTTCGATTTCTAAATCTTCAAAATATAGTTTGACATTTACAAAATCATTGCCAGCTCAAAAGTTATTAAAATAGGGATGCCAGTATCATAGGAAAAGACTACGGTTAAATGATTGGACCCGAGTCCAACTTATAATATGCCCATTGTCTAAATAATTATGCCAAAAATATCAAACAGCAAATAAATATATTTTTCATAAATCGGTTTGTTGTTCGGTTACATTCGAACAGAACAGAATTATAAAAACATTTTTTAAAACAATAAATATATTTAATAAATAATGCAAATATGTTTACACAGCTGTATTGTACCACTCGTTAAAACCATCAACATAACTTTGTAACTTAAAAAAGTTCTGCATCACCAAGCTTTATCGAACATCGTACATTGTAGTACTTCACGAAATTGCGGAGGTATGTGGAAGGTTAACTTTCCATCTCTTAAGTTCAAAAAATCTCTAGTTACTGCGTGTAAACGCAGTAACGTTTGGCCCTCGAAAAACCGGATGACTTACAAAGCAGCGCAGTGGGTAAAAACTTTAAAGAGTTGTAATTTTATCAAAACATAGCCATATTCTATGAAAATTAAAAATATAGTCAGAGAACAATAATTAATTAATTATATCAATTTGTCTTTCTGTTATATTTACTGGAATTCATGAGAATGATGAAAGAGAGATAATAATAGAGTGCAAATAGACTTGTATTCGAACTTTCATGCCAGTTTATAATGTTGGCGAAACTGTTTCTTGTTACTAACTTCAGACAGATTCGTTACGTGGCGCTAGTATCGAAGCGAGTGACTGTCTGTCATTGTCTGTCAAACTGAATCGTGATTCGTGGATGCCAAGTGTTTTGTGTTGTGAGTGAATGTCGAAAATTGATGTAATCTATCGTTGTCATGTGGTAAGTATTCATTATTATCTAAATTACTTCATAAATAGACCCTCACTGTCCATCAAAGCTATTGATAAGTGATATAAAGTTTGATGATTTGAAGTTGAAGCCGCCGTTACTTGACCGCCATCGCCCAAGCTTGTCGACGGTCGGCTCGGCTCCGCCTTTGCAGTAAAACGTGACATTTATGACAATTCTTGTAATATTATAAGGGAATCTACGTCCTCGTGGACATTACAGGCTGTATCCCCTATAATTAAATTTACACCAAGTGACCTAACCTTGTAAGAATTTGTATTCTCAATACTCGTAACCAGTTTTCCAGTAGCAAAGTTAATAATGCCGACTTCCCGCCGATGAATCACTACAATGTGTGTTGATATTGTACACGGGGAAAGTGTAGATTTATAATTAATTTATAAAACATTATTCATACGGTTTTATAAACTTTGTAATCAGTATATTTTTAGTACCTATTTGAATTATAACTTTTCGTGCGTTTACATGTAAATTACCCATATAATTTGAAGTAGTTAGTTATTTACATACATTCCAAATTATTGTCAAAGGCTTGTCCTACTGGTTTTTTGAATGTCAGTCATAAAAACTGAGTATATGATGTAACTAAGCAGTATTGATGCTGAAAACAACATTTAAAAACATTGATAACGAATTTTGAACCCTGTAAACAGATTCCCCACTTTCTAAATTGTTAGGGATGGCAGGGTGGCAACTTATTGTGTCATCTTTCTGCATAATAGGTCATAGGACATTGACCTTTAATTAAGTCGTTTAAGTACACATACTCTATTTTAAAGTCAGACTTAAATGTTAAAATAGCATATTCATATTGCAAAACAAGTTATCTACATTCAAACAGTAACATATTATTTACTTTGCCTCAGGCCTATAGCCCATGCACACTCATACTAAATTCTTGTTGGAAAAATTGTAGGTACATAAATTTTGAATTAATGATAAAACTATTTTGAATTACAAATATAGGTAATTAATACTGTACAGGGGAAAAATATGTTATTACATCTTCATCATATAACTATCAACTGTTAGTTTAATGCCTAGTTTATAGAAATTTCTACCTAGACTATTATTCTAGTTATTAGTTTTATGTTTGCCACTCATAGGTAACTTATTGTAGGTAACTTACTGTTTAACAAATAAGATTTGTAGACAGTTCTATTGTTATTGTTCATAAGATAAAATTCTAAATAATTATGCTAGTTGAATGTTCTTTAATAATGATTTCTGTACTAGCACTTTATATACTAGTCAACTCTGTTTGAGAGTTTAAAAAATAACTTACTATGTGTCCATTATGTTATAAAAACTATGAGATGTAATATTTAATTTGACTATGCTGATAATAGTTATTATAAAGATATAGGTATAACAGGTTATTAAAAAAATACTGTCCTAAGAAAAACATAGGTAATATGCTGATAACTATATTTCTGACATTATTCACTACTATTTACTACCTTATTTCATACCTACTGGGACTATTTTCGATTGTAAATTCAATTTCAAATAACTTAAACAAAATCAATATAACTCAGGTAACTAATAATAGCCATCACAATGTTGGACTCCATTCTTTCTTTTTTGCACAGATGCGAAAAAAAAAAATGGTTACCTTACCTACAAACTACAAACCATTTCGAAAAAAAAAACCTTTTATATTGGTCTTGATAAATGTGTGATACATATTTTAACCCCAAACGTTGGGACGACGTATTAAACCGAAGGGAGTATCAGTTTTTAAACTGACATGGTCACTAACACTAGTATTAGAACTCGAAACGGGATATTTACTATGTTTTTCTATTTCTATGAGTTACCGATATTTCGGCACTGTTGCAAGCGCCATGATCGCGGATGAACTGATCATCCGTATCCCGTTTCGAGTTCTAATACTAGCGAAGGGAGGAGATCAAAAACTGACGTCGAATTAATATTGTCACATGGCATGGCGTGGCATGATACTGTCGCATTCGCAATCCCTAATTTCGGCTCCAAATTAAGTTTACGCAAATCGCATGCTCGAACTTTGAACTCAAAGGATGAATGGACATGTTGGCTCAAGGTCATCCACGTATTCGTAACGAAGAATTATAATTGGACTGTTAGAGAGCTATAGAAAAATATAGTTACTTTGGTATTTGGAAAACCCGAGTAAGTTTTATTTAGCGTGTGCGTCTGTACATTTTCTGAAACGCTAAAATGGAGTTTCTTGCTCGTTCTTCTCCAAGCTACATTTGGAACGAGCACCTAACTACAATTACAGGCAGACTGACGGACAATTCAATTTGATGTCCCAAAAGTACCTATAATTGATATCTTAAGAGAAAAATAACCGAAGTTCCAACTATACAGTTATCGAAGTCCATAAGACCGTCTAACATCAATGTCGCGGTATTTATTAGCGGCAGCCTACCGAATCGAACGTTCGACATTCGATACTACGAGTCCCTCACCCTGGGTCAACGAAGTGAGAATTGACGCCAATTAACCAGCCTCACGTCCACATGTGACCGCCGAACTGTTCAATTTGCTTGAGAAACATGTGCCCAATGTGACCGGCATTGCGCAATAAGAATGGCGTTGCTAAGAAGGGGCTTAACACGATTCGGCTTTTGTGATCCAGAATTCGTGTTCAGATGTGAAATGACATTATTATTTATCCCGTTCGGAAGGTCGACGTCTCGTTAAAGTTACATGGGAGTATTGTTGCTAATGGTGTTTACTACCCCGACCAGCTGCGTCTTCTACCTGTTCTGATTCATGGTATAGTCACCATCAATAAAGAAGAACCACATTGAATCAGGTAACTATGAATAAATTAAAGACGCTTGGATTTCTTAACCTGACATACCAATCTATAAAACAAAGATATGAATAAACTAAAAGAACAACCGCAAAGAACTTCAATTTAAAAAGTACGCCTGGAAAGTAAACAGTAAAATATTAAGTTGTACCTTGGGGTGAAGGGGCGTACGAACTACGGCGCCTAATAACAGACTAAACGTTGAACTGTTTAAAAATTTAAATGTACGGGTAGTTGCTACACGTGCATATCGATTAACATGACTATTTAAAGGCTTCCTATAGCAAAAAATGTTTCGTAGACACGTTTCTTTTTAATAGAAATATTCATATTATTCTTCTTCGATCTTTGGAAGGTTCAACAAACTCCTTTGATGGTGTCTCGTTTTGATGATGACATTACGCCATTACCGTCTTCCGTACCTTCCCTTATCGGTATAAATAGATCTGAACATCATGTTCCACGTTTCGGTATCAAATAATTAGAATCGGAAGTCGTTAAAATAATTCATGAGAGCTCTCGTAAACTCAGGAGCTGTTTGAAGAGAGTCTTGGCACAACTTCTTAATTTTAGTTGAGTCTTGTTTTTTAAGTAAGTTCTGTTTGGTTTCAAACTACGGGTACACGGGCTTCTACCCGTACGTCCATTTTTTGTCGTTAGGTTTTTCTTCGAAATATATTGAATGTCAATAAAAGTCCTTTCTTTTATCTGGAGACTAGAATTTTCGCATCAAATTGTCGGTATTCCAAATCTCAAAAGGATAAAATATGTCTGCTGAAATTCATACTAGAAGTACCTAAGCTAGTTTGAATTTCACTAGTTCCAGACGTAATCGCTAAAATATCATTTCGCCTGAACAAACCGTAATTTGAAAGGTTTCTCTACTGTAAATCTGAAAATAAGTTCCGATCCATCACGTCTTACAAAGGCGTCACGTCCTAAACACGAAAAGTAATTAAAATTAATTAGTGTCCGTCGGAGATAACGTAAGACCGTACTATTCATCACCACTTAGTGCGACCCTCGAACAGTTTTGTAAGCACTCCGCCTTATCAACTCCTTGTTAGCGTTCTGATAACATTATTTTTTGAACCTTGTACGTTAATAACGTTTACGGAACATTTACGCTTCATAACATTTTCAATCTCAGTGTTCTTATAATCTTGTTTGTTTGATAATGTTGCTTCCTTTGTTGTTTAAGATTATTTTTTCTCAATTTTTCTTTCGTATGCTCTTTTGAGAACTGGCTATTAATATATTAACCGCTATGGAGAACAAAAATTACCGGCGCTAGGGAGAATTTGTTTTAAACAGATTTTTGTTGGCAATCAAAGCATCAAAGCCTTGGTCTTGGGAATCTGAAGTAGTAGAAGGGTATCATTTTTGCTATTCTGCGCCAAATGTACTGTTGATAAACTACCATTTCTCTTATGAGGAACATACATATAACATAGGTTAGTTACTGAACATTAATAATCTTATCATCTACATAGTAGCATTTGTTACGCACTATTGCGAGCTATGCTCGTGACATTACTGATGTATGTGGCTTCCTAAGCTTGCCGTGTTCTAGTCGTGAGACATAGGTATAAATAACATTTTTATTCCCCTTTGTCTTTCGATCAACTCGTGCAAGAATATTAAGACGTCTATAGATACTTTTGCTTCAAATTTCTTTTTCTTGACTTTATTTTTGTGTAATTTGTTATTGTGCCAAAATTATTTAATTTTATTTGCATTTCATTTTACGATGAAAGCGAAAGGACGCACTTAATGCCTCGGGGTATTCTTTAACAGCTAAATAGACTGCTTTGACTCAATACAGCGTATCCCTGATTATATACATATTTATTTATGCATTAACATCTCTTTCATAACTTAAGCTTACTTCATACTTGATCGCTTAATGTTCCTAAAATATTTTTCAAGACTTAGTTATTTCGGAACACTATTCACACACGTGTTTCCGTAATTAATGTGGAAACCGGCAGTGTCGTTTCGGACATTGAAATAAAGCCATGACTCTGACCTTTCAGGGTCAATGTCGTTCAATTTTACTATTCATTATCATGACCTTTAGCTGTATGACAAAATCATGCGGTCGTTTTTGACCTTGAATCGCTTTGTGTTTGCTTTAGAAAACCTTAGTTGTTACAATTGGCATCCAAAATGCGCCTTGCCTTGTTTTATTTCATGGCGATATGGATGTGATGATAAATGAAGTTCATTACTGATTTCGGAAATGTGTAGTAGCAGTAATAATAGCAGTGATTATGTTCCTATTTCTGATTTAAGACAAATAGGTATTACATAATCTATTAGGCAACTCTCTTCTTAGCAATTGAAAAGGTGCCTTCGTTAAAATTGTGAAACAAAAGTTTCATCTTGTAAAGTCATTACTCTGCTGCCAGTTAATAAAGTGTTCTTTCTTAACTGGCATAGTAAAGCCATCACCCATCTTATTGATTTTTAACCGTAATCCCAATTCAATTTGGAAATAAATAGAACACCAACTTTGAAATCTATATTCGATATCGTTTCTATAAATTCTGAATGTCAGAGTTGAATTGATGTTAGTGTTATCGTAGTTCCTAACTTTAGAATTGCTAAAACATTGGATTATTCCTTCAAGTTGGAAAATCTAATTAGTAAACCACTTTTCAGTAAGCCACGCAATACCGATGCCTTGATCTGGTATCGGTTTTACGTGACATTAGTGCGAAGGATCAGATTGAAACTATTTGATTTCAACTCTAGATGAAAGGATTTTAGATTGGATGGATAATCAGGACTCTAATGGATGTTCAGTAGAGGTGATAAAGGATTAAATTATGCATGATGTCATAATTAATTTGAAACTTGTTGTATCATTTGTTGGTAATGTTTAAGGTTTGCTGTTAGTTTGGTTTGATTTTCTTCAAATCGAAACTGGATGTCCATAGTTTCTAGACATTGTGATAATAAAAATGTAAGTTGGTTTGATGCCTCATTAATTTAAGACTTCCTTTGTAAATTCTTTATTAATAATGTCGCTGAATAGTTAGTTTAAACGCATTAATCCCTAGAACTACTGGTTCGATTTGGTAAAAGAACTTTTCGTTTGGACCAATTATTTATCGAGGAAGGTCAATGCCAATGGGAACCCAGCAGAGCGAGTGAAACCGTGCAAAAGTTGCTAGTTAATATTATTATAAATATTTATAAGTCACGGTGGTTACATTTATAAACCCTTCTATTACGAGTATTTACTAACGAACCAAAATTTCAGCTCCCAGTGTTGTATAGTAGACACTCCACTTAGTATATTGTTCACGCTTGACGAAATAATTGCGGTCGAATAGCCGTTGCTCTAATTTTCGGTCGGCTTTTGTTTTCAAAGTTAAACCAAACTTTTGGTCGTTTCCCATTAAAATTAGTGAAGGCTTCATAAACTTCAAGTAGTTTGAATTGAGCTAGATCTAAGAATAGTTCATTGAATAAACAACTTTATTATACTTTCCTTATAAACTAGAATTATATAAATGGTCTTAGTTTACCTGGCGTAGGCTTATCCGTGAAACCATCTTCTAAATCTGGACGCAATGAGCATATCATTGTCGGTTCTGTGTCGTGCGTGCGCGTGTATACCGCATTGTAAATAATTACAGGAGGTTGAGTTTATACGGATAGGAATTATAGAAAATATCTAATTAAACATTTGCTATTGCATTTTAGTAAGTGCTATTTCGATCTTGCAGAAACATTTAATTGTAATTTTCAGTGATTTTTTCTCAACCACTTTTCTTATTTCTCGAAATGTTTGTCATAGCAAAAATTTAAGTTATTTGACTTTATTAAACTAAATTACTAAGTTTGACCATTTTTGGCAGGTCATCGCAGGCATCTGATGCTTGATTTTATACTCAAATCCAAAGATACCAGAGTAGGAAATTGCGTGTAAAGGCTCCAGGTTAGGTTAGACCTTCTATCCTAATGTTTACTGTGGCGAGACCTCGTTACTCATGCGCAGCGGCATGGCTGCGGCGGATGGCAACTGATACGTGGAATCCGTTGCAAGTAACAAGCGTTTAGTAGCTCATGACGAATTCAATAAATACACAGGATATATCATCCACACTTCTACTTTGTTGTTGAAAACCATGTTGTGTCTCACTCGGGTTCGAAAAGGGGGCGTTTCACTCAGTCATCCTTTTATCGCCTATTTCCGAGTAGTGATAATTGCTTACTTGCTAGAAATTCCCTTAATTTTCATCAGTCACATGTAGTATAATTTTAATGGACCTCTAAAGAATCAAATTGTCTATGCATATTATATTGTCAATTACAACATTTTTGGTCCCTTTTGCCCAAAATACCATCTCTTCGTTACGTTTTACAGATTCGTTCGAATTCAAATACAAGCCCAATATTTTCTAAAACCGAGACAGCATACCTCTTCTACTTAATTTACTTAATTTCCTAAACTGACTTGCTTAAAATGATATTCAGTTATTTAATCCAATAGTTACTTTTATCAAATATCAACATTCCGCATGTCCGTTTACTGTCATTACGTTACGATCGCTACCTCGCTCGCTCGTACATTGCTCAGTTGACTTGTGGTGGGTGTGCGTTACGGACGGAAGCTTGCGTGCTCTCGCGCAGATTACCGCGCTCACAGACCAGTGTAGAGGGGCCATACACACGATGGAATGTGTCAGTTTTGTGTGTGATTTGTGATTTTGAAATTTTGTGGCTTTGAGGATTTGACCTGTGTCAAGGAATTTTTGCTTTTTGGAACATATTTTTCGGTGACAGGTCTGTATATCAGCAAAATTGATTTTTTTGCGTTTTTTACTCTCGCATATTTATTTTGGTGATATTTAAGTCCTTGTAAAGTTTGTTTTTAGTCTTTGACAATGAAGAAGTACAAGAAACTATTTAACATTCCAAGAACATAGACACACCTCATTAGATATTACAGAAACTGCAGTTGTTCTTATGTCATTTGCATCGGTGTATGATTTCAAGGTGCAGGAATGTTTTATACAAGTTGAATTTAATCCTTAACTAAGACACATTATTCAACTGTCATTAGGTACTAAAGATGGTTATTAATCGTCTGTTTCATAAGTGTTCCTTGATGTAATCTGTTATGTAGACAAGTTTTTGTCATATATTATAACCATTGAATGGTATTTTGTCTGCATTTTCCTTATTTTTGACAATTTTGAAGATACTTATTTAATTTATAGTATTAGTTACCTGTTTATGCTAGTTTAACTTATGAATAGTTAAAATGTTCGTTAGGATCTCAAAGCAGAACTGAATACTCAGTAGTTATGCTATGACTTTCATGATGATCATGATGCTGAGCTCAATACGAAATTCTTTAGGTCAGTTAGTTTAGAGAACGTGGAGGGAATAAGAACTAGTATCGCATAGCATGTTCTAAAAGATGAAAGAACAACGCCTGTTGAATAAAAGACTTTGTCTAAAGCAAATTATGATCCTTAGCTACGTGACCAAAGGCTTCAATTTTGCAGTTCACTGGTTCAAACATAATAGTATTAAAACACGTGATTTATGATAATGTTAGTTTTTCATTCTTGTTTATATGCTTAAGTAAAAATTGAAATTTAATATTGGGCCTCAGAATAACCAGGGTCTTTACCCTTGCTGGTCTGAGGCCAGAAACGACAGATTAAAAAAACCCTTTGGCTTTTTTGTCTGTTGTTTCTGGCCTTACAGGTGCTTATACTAACCGCAAGTCGTCACTTTTGGGCTCTTTCCTTGCTCTATTTATGAATATGTAATTAGGTAGATACTTACCAAGTGTACCTACGAAATTATCTTAGTAGGTTTGTATACAATCAGACAGGTGTTTTTGATAGACAACAGTTCCTAATCTTCAAAAAATATATAGGTACCTAGAAACCGACATCATTTACTACCTAGTTATATGACAGTTGTGAAATACTATTGCAGTATTTCTAACATTAATAGTTCAAAAATGTTCAACATACCGACCATTTAAAGTTAAACCGTAAAATTAGTGGAATAGAATACTAAATCATACTAGCATCGTAATATATTTTGTTTAAGGTCGTTGACATGACATCATGGAACGTGGGAAATATTTTTATTTAGACTAGGTGTCGCCTTCACCCTTAAATGGCCTAATACACGCGACACATAATTCTGTACGAAAATAAATTATTGATTCGTTCAAAACGCTTGTAGAAGGTTTCTATAGAGTTTTTATGCTTACTTTCTCGTTGGTAACTGTAATATTGTTAAAGAAAGTTTTTATGTACGCTTTAGAAATGTCATAAACTACGTTTTATTGAACGATGGCAATGGCGCTGGAGTTAACTACCGTTTGACTCACTACCGTAGTCAGAGTCATTTAATGGTTACTTTACGCAGTATTTAGCAATTGTTTTTGGAATAAAATCGTTACTAAGGAATAGTTTAAGTAACCATTAAACGTTTCCGAAAATTGCCACCTAAAATCAACTCATCGACACTAGATGATTTTCAAAAAGCTAAAACAGATTGTTATCTAATTGCCTACACGTATTCGCAATGTTATAGATCAGATAGTTTAGCATTTGATAAAACACAGCTGGGCATAAGTAAGCAAAATTCATCTAGACTAATAAATAAAATTGGAGTGTCTGTTTGTAATGCTGGAATAACCGGTTTTTTGCTACATACATATTTTTTTATATACATAGGTAGGATACACACTTCAAAATCACAGGCCGATCTCGGTAATAGCTGGATCAATTTTGACGGGACTTTTATTGGTTATTTAGCTGTAATAAGGAATAAGTTAGGCTGTTTTTATTTTAAAAATATGTAATAAAAATCCCAATTTCTGTCAGAAGTCTTTATTATACACGGACAAATTCGCAAGCAATAGTTAGTTCATACATAATAATGGACCTAACAACAGCAATACGTCACAATCGCAACAAGCGATTGTCATCTGTTCTAAGCCTTTCGGTATGCGGAAAGACTGTCCAAGGTTTCATTTGTAATTTACTTCACTGTTGTCAAGTATTGTACTGACAACAGCACGTCAACGTACTCCAATCTGTCTCTTCAGATATTCAGCTTTACCCTATTGTAATAATGCTCATAATCTATTGAAGAAGTTTCACAGAACAATAGGTTCATAGACTTGTATTGGTAGGTGACAAATCATATGTCATTTAAAGCATCGTGCCTACTCCACGTATGGTTTCCATGATTGAATTTGGTGACAGGTGCTGGAACACGTGTGGACATAATTAGTAATTAGTATTAATACGACCTTCATATTGTACGATTACTTATTATCACATCAGTCAGTGGCATTATTCAAAACTTAGATAAAGATGTCACGGTATTTTGAATTGTTTGTGACAAAGAATAAAATACAAAATGTAAGAAGTAGGTAATTCGTGACTCAAGAATTGGATTTTACGCCCGAAATAACCTTTAAAGTCTAATGGAAGTGGATAATGAAAGTGAATTCGGTAATTGAAATGTTGCTATGACGTGGTTACAAAATACGTTCGTAAACGTAGAGGAAAATAATCAAAATGAAAACGTTAGAAGTACGAGATGAAAATAGGAATTGTCCATGTTTCTTGAGAGGCTTCAAAGGTGTGGATCTCAATGATATGACTGCCTGAGGCAAGTGAAAGTAAACCGAATGGATCCATTTGCTTCTGTAAACTAAACTTAATCACGGCCAATGAAAGTCCAAAATGGGTGCTCAACGTTTTGGCTTTACTTTTACCCTTCATAATCATATTCTTAAGAGATATGAAATGTAATTTACGTGTAGTTGTTCTGTCTGCGACGCTAGGAAAATGTTTAAACTGATTGAATTTTTGTACAGAATTTAAAGTTCAGATTGTAAATTCTAGTCCAGTTCTTGTAGTTCGTTGATATTACTCACCAAGCTAAAAGTAAAATGGTAACTGTGGTTTCTTTCAAACTAATTGACTTAGTTAACTAAGTTTAATTAGAAAATGACACGTTATTAATTCCTATGATAGTTAAAATCGGAGTTATATGAAACATCGAAACGGATTGATTGGAAAATATGAGCGCTTCTGTTCTTAATTCAGAGAATATTTTACTATAATCCAATTTGGACATGTGCCAAGCAGGTTCTCCGTTCTCGTGATTACTTAATAATGGTTACAAACCACATTTATTTAAAATTTTATTGATATTTTCTCCAAACTTGATTACTTCACCTTTAACTTTTATCCTTTAATACGTAGCCTTCATCTGGCCTTTGTGGTAGCTCCTTGGACTCAAATGCCTTAATTCTCGTGGAGAATTTTCTAAAGTGCCCACGCCCACTAAGTCAGGTACAAGAACCTGATTCATGCTTCACATTTTTAATTTCGACCCAAAGAGAGAAGGTTGCCTTAAAATATATTCTCAGAAATATAACGTCTTTCCTCATTTCTGGTGGGTGATTCTTCGAAACAAGATTCCTTAAATTTGTTGATACACCTTGATTGCTTTTGACTTAATGTTGGTTGTTCTTGAGTAATGATTTCCTTCTCTGTACTATTTGTCTTTTTAATGGACTTCCATTCTTATTTCTAGTATCTAGTCCTAACTTTAAATATTAAAAAGCTTATAAAGCTGTGATGAGTCTGATTGTCATAGAAACCTATATTTTTAATATTAAGCTAACACTACTAGCACTAATGAGTATTTATTACGCTATTAAGCATTATTGTCTGATAATATTTATTATAGAAACTGATAACAGTTACTATACTACCACAACACTGTGATTATATACATTTCAAGGTTAGAATACGGCCGTGATGAGAGTGATGTGTGCTCAAATAAAGAAGTGTCCTAAGTTCAAAACTAAATCATATTGAAATATAATTATACAACTTTCGTTATACATACTCTTAATTAATTATTATGTTATCGACTTATTCAAATATTCAAATAAAAAATGGATTCTTGTTACCATGTGTAGTTTTCCTTATCGCCTTCCTTATAGTAGTTTCTAAAACGTATGGTACCTATTATGAAACAAATGTGCAAAGAATTATTTCAAAGTTAACTGACATTTGAGGATTTGGGTATTAGTATTCAGCACAGAATCTGGAATGTGTTTACCACGTGTTGTTCAATTGTTTAACATAGTTTGTCCATTGTTTCAGGTTATGTGTGCGTGCTGTTAGATAAGCAACAGTGTGGTAGGATTGTTGAAGTGATCCAACAGTGTGGAATGGTTCCTGTGTGTTGGCGGTATCTTGTTGATGTAAGTAATACTACGAAGTATATTTCTGTATCTTGGATTGCTATCCAACATAGTAATCCATCAAAACACACGAGGGATTTAAAACAAATTCTGACTATCAGAATTCCGATGAACGCGAGTCCCTGTTTAAACAAAATTATTATTAACAGCTTAGCAACCAAGTTCATTGCCAATATGAGATCAATACAACCTCAAACAGGTTTTGATTTTATCAGAAACAGATGACTCATTTTATTTTACAACATCAAAGCTGACAATTTTGCCATGGCACGATACCGTAATCAATTGGATTCGAGGTAAATCGACGTCAATACTGCTACCTATATTTAATAAGTGATTGTATTCACAGACTAAGATGAAAACTTGAAAATAAATTAATAATTCCAAGGTTTAGGGGACAAAATATTTTTCTCAAGACAAGGAAACGGTTTTACCCCGACCATTCCATTTGCGTGCTCCATCTTAAGTCGAAACCCGTCTAAAAGATCGTTAAAAATGCAGCCGCGAATCCGAGAAAGTAACCCAAACCCGAGACTCGGGTCTCAATCGGTTTCGCCTGATGTAAGTTGATACTATATTCGAGTAATCGGACGACTCGCACCCCAAAACTTAATGACCTTGAATACCTCTTGGACATTATAATAAACATTTGGACAGTTTTAAATAGGGATCCGATGTTTTTAGTTCTGTAGACGTTCTATAGTTCTGAAGAGATTGAATAGGTCTGTGAAACAGTCTAAATTACTTTCAATTGAACGTAAAGTGAAAAGAATTTACCGTGTCGTCACATTTAACAATCTCAGCAGACACTATTGAACTACTTTTTGGGCTTCGAAAATAACGGTCTATTTACGGAGTTCAATTCAATTTCATTGAACAGAAAAGCAATTTCTCTTATGTCCATCCCTTCGTACTACTTTTATCATGGCTTTTAGATCTAGCCTTTAGTGGTCCTAAGATGTACCTGCATGGCTAGGAACATGAATCGAACAGCTTTCTACCATGAATTGTTAAATTCACTCCCGACCCAACTTCAAGTGTACTTACGGGCTTAGATCAAACTTTCATGATTACATCAGAATATCTGCACCTGTATGGTTTCTTCGTTGGCAAAATTCTCGAGTCATAACAGTAAACAGGCTATTGGGAATATTTGACGAAATGTGTTTTTGGAGCTCTTACAAAAAGTAGGTACGTTTGTTCATACTCTCAAGAGACGCTACGAGGATTGTTAGTCTTTTTGAGAAACGACTTTTTTGGGCTTATATGTTAAGTTTGCTTTATGTTCGTCAGATTTCTTCTCTGCCTCTTTAATTATTCAATTTAATTTTGGAGACAATGTTCAGCTAGCTTTCTGGATTAAATATTCTGTTGAAGGTCGTAATTTCTGGAAACAGCAACTAACAACAAGATTTTATATCGTATTTTTGTGACTAATTAAAATGCCACGTGCTTCTTGGTCTAGTAGTAATCATTAGCTTGAGTATTTGACAAAAATGGGGCATATTTACTTTTTGCGTCTGTCTTTTCTTTCCCAGTAATGACGTGTCCTGACTGTCAAAAAGGACGTCTGTAAGAGAAAAAATCCTCTTAACAAACATTACTATTATTTCATGTCTAGATCACACAATCCCCGGCTTAACAACAATCGATATAAATGTGTACAGAAACATGTTCACGCTTGTTTAGTTAACTATTATAACCGACCTTAGTTGTATATAGTGCGAAGTGTCGTCTGTTTGTCTAACGTTTCATAGAGCCAACCTTTCGTACTGTTTGACTAGATTTTGGGTTCGTTTGTTTAAGTCGAGATAGTCACTTGGATGGTGCTTTCACTGGTAATATAATTACCTGACATAATGTTCTTCCCAGTGACACTATTACCTTATGAGGTTTTTGGGCTGTAAACAAACGCTCATACGTCTTCTAAAGAGACCATCCGTATTGATCAAAATTATTGCAACAAATTATATTAAACTTGTAACTTCTTATGGTAATTTTAATTTTATTCCTCCTAAGTAAAAAAAAATAATCCTGTTTTAAATTACGAATTTTGACACTTGATTTTCCATTATACCAGAGATTGGATCCTGACATTGGATTGCACTTGTCTTAACCACAACACTACACAATACTTCGTCTTCATTGCTTCTGTAATTGCCAATTGCAGACTGTGAGAATTTGTAAATGACAACTTTCATTGTTATTACACTAATTAATTAACAAGTTGGCATCAAATGAATTTAAATTAGGTGTCTTTGTTAGGTTACATGAATCATCGTCGCCTCGCCTTACCCCACACCTAAAAGTATCAGGAATTAAAAAAATAGTTATTACGCCAACTCATAGGATATTCCGAGTTAAAACGGATCGCATGTAAGTGGTTTCCTTAGAAATAATTTATGACGGGCCATTTCAGCCCTATTTGCGAGGGGAAATCATGAGGATAATGTCACGCTTTTCAACGAATGTTTAAAAATACTACAAAGACGTTAATGTGTGCAATTGGATCCCATTTATAAAGCAAACGTTGGTGTAGATATGACTTTTACGTCTAATCATATACGACATCGGTAATTTAGTAAAGTTTGTGGCTCGTTCCGGATTGAAAGTCCACAACGACTCTTTGATCTATAATTCCACAAACATGATTGGTTTATTAATTTTGACAAATCAACAATTAATAAATCGATGCCCCCGATAGAACAGTTACATTTATAATTCAATGTTATTGCATAAATAACGACTAGTTGTTTGTATCGCCTACGAATGGTTACTTGTTAATGTATTCCCTTTCATATAGTTGGCACGCCCACCATGACCAGTTGGGAAGAAATAAGCTTGTTTGACACGATATTGTCAGTGTGTAATTGCCATTCTTGGATAGTTTACATCTCTATTCTTGCTTCAAAGTCTTCAAACTGTGTATTTGTTTTCGGTGAAAGTAGGATTGTGATATTCTTCTTCATTATTAAAGTCTTCACGATGTGGTCATCACATCATCATAAACTCATCACCGCTATCCCTGCTGTTTCTGTTTTTGGCTGTAGTTCTTTAACTGTTTTCGTAATCATCAATTTTAGACCATTAACTGCAATTTTTTACAGTCAGTCTAATGCATTGGTGATCTGATACATTCTTAAGTTTTGGCCTGTTCCCAATATTCCTTCTTTCCAAAATGTTGTACACGCTTTGAATAATTCCATCAATAACCTACTTTAATAACCATAACCAATAAAGGCTGTTTAACGTGATTTTAAACTCCAAAAAGCAGCTTAAGCGCTTAAACATGTATTGGTTGAAGCTTACGTTGAACCTATTGACGGTAAACCAATTAGTATTCATGGTGACTTCGTTGACCGTTGTTCTAGCACCGCTTAACTTGTACCCAAGTACCGGTATGTTACGTACGGAATAAATTGTTTTATGTTAACATGGGGGCTTAGCTTAGGATATAATGTTTTTGCCAGTCTTTTTGGTCGGGTGGATTAAATTTGGTTTCATGGTGTGTAAAAATTTGCTTTCCGCGTTTCCTACAGGAAAGCGATTTTTTACACTGACATCAACCACATCATCATCACAAAAGACATTAATAGCAACCTAGAATAGATTCCCTTTCAAGAATATATAAATCCCAAAGTGAATGCTTTCCTTCCTCATCCTCATGTCCTGTGGTCTTCATAAATGTTCTTCAATCGATATTATGGGAGCATATCGGCCAGGCTCATTTAAATGTGAACAGCATACGGCAAGGGCATCCCGGATGTCGCCGGTACATAATTGTCGTTTGAAGGAATCAATATTATGTATTCCCCGACTGTGAGCGCGGCTGCTGTTTGTACTCATTTGAACTTCGGAAATCTTCTAAGTAGGTAGTTGGTATTGATTCTGTTTTTGGTATAGCTATGTTATGGTGCAAGGAATTATTGGCGGCATCAGTTCTTCCAAATCTCCCAATAGCAGAATTTTTATTCATCCATTTTATACCATTATCCATGCGTGAAAAATAATTTTCTTTTGTAACATATAAACATGTACCACAATAATCATTTTTATTTGTCTACGGTAGGTACGTTAAATGTGGGTTGCGGTATGCATTAATAGATCAATTAGTTCAGCAGTGATGCAACAAACACATCTGGTGTTTTTAATAGTTTTGTTCTAATTTTCTTATAGTCATCCCGCTTTTGTAATCTTTTTCTTCTATCTCTATTTAGTTTCTTGAAGTCGCATTGTTACTCAATGTCAAAATCTTCTTGGTCTTCTGCTAGATATTAGCTTCTCTAACAGCACGCCGCTTAATTCCATCTTCAAGTCTTGGTGTCGAACTGCAACCGTTTGTCGTTTTGCCATTTTACTAGAGGGTGCTCTTTATTCTAGTTCGTCTGTCTGTCTCTTAGTACGAATTTGCTTTACGTTGAACGAAAATGAAACGCGAGCGCGTTCGGCTCTCTGATTGGCCAGTGCGAATGAACCAACCAATTAGAGCATCTCGTTTCGATCTCGTTAGTAGTAAAAGCTAACTCGTACTAAGGATATTAATCCTTAGTTAGCGTTTGTCCGAAGAAGTATGGAATATAGTTACTTATATTTAAACATATTATTATGGGAGTTATTTTATCCTTATCCTTTATTCTAATACCATGACCTCGGCATCTAGTATAATAATTATATTTAATACGAGGATATTTTTGTAAAATATTTTGAATTATCGTGTTTCTATTCATGCCACGGTATGTTTTAGGTAAGTCTGATTGCATTGCCTAGCTGTAAAGTTATTAATATTATATTAGGTATAACAATATTCTTGGAAAAATATTTTAATGCGGTGGACTTTCACACGTATGTAACTCAATTAGAAAAGTAAATAGTAAGTGTGGGTACCACATAACAAGGAAGTTTATGCTCTTCCTTTTCCCACCCCTATGTCACACATTCTCCATTGTTCTTAATTGGAATGTTAGATCATTGTCACTGTAATTTTCAAAAGAGATTAATTTGTTATACCTACTACCAGAATCTTTTTTGCGACAAATCAAAACCATCAACTGCAAACTCAATCATAAAATTATGGTCCATATGGTCTAATTTAATTTAATTAGCTAAAGGATAATATCGAAGAAAATCTTGTGTTTGTTCTATAGCGACTTTGTAATGAAGATTTAGTAACTAAATTCTAATAACCGTCTAAAGAGCTCCCCAAGCTTTTAGCTCCAAGCTTCAATTCTCTATTTACTTTAGCCTCGTTAAGTGGCCTGGCTTAATAAGTGCCGGCTAATTTGTTTTCCCCAGGTGTCGAATATTTTTCCGACGCCGAATTCGAGAGCCCAATAAACCATTCTTATGAAAATTCTTTCCTTATTGTTCGACGCCTGTATTTTACGAAAGTCGTGTGAATTTTGTAAACAAGGCAGATTTCTTAGAAACAACTCTGAAATCAAAATTCTTTGCTAATTATCTTAACATCTAAACAGATTATTATGTCATTGATTTACAATGAACAGTTTAATGTTGATAATAAAACGATTAGGCGTGACTGATTGTGGTCTCGGATTTCTCGATTATAGAGTGTGCGAGGCGCCAAATAGCCCACATAAATCAAACCGAAGGGATTTGCGGTGTTAGTCATGTAGGGTTGCTAAATGCAAGTCCGTTTATCATGAAGGATATTCACACTGATGTTATGTTGTTTAAAGTAAGTGCTAGATCTAAAAATAACGAGTGTGACAACGAGTCAACCCTGGCTAGTTGTGCTTGTGCTCAAACAAGTGATGTTTACATCAACGCAGCGCGCTTCAGGGGGACGCTTACAGTAAAGTTTGTTAACCCCACACATGTGCTAAAGCGACATGCAATCTACGTAATTGTTAAGCAACGTGTGGTTTTTATTTTGAAGTTTTAACGGACTTTGAAAAGGATGTGTCATGGAAAGCTATTTATTTGTTATTTCGATGCAAATAAGATCTGGTAGATTAAGAGTAATTTTAAAATACTGACACCATTTAGTTTATTACTGTAGTATTAGAATATGTATTACTGAACGTATGAAAGCCAATAGCACCAATGGTTTGTAAGTAAATAATGGGTGATTGATTGCTTCTCTGTCAACAATTAACTTGACAATTTCGCATATTTACGGACAGTAAATATTGTAGACATGAAAACAATGCGTATGTAAATCTTTTATGTCTGCCTTTATTGGAAGTTAGATCTGGTCAGATACTTCTATAATGTAAAAGTATCACTTTAAAAGAGAGTATATTAGTTTCTATACCTACTTACTATAAACACCCACTAATCCAAAATTCAATAAAGACGGCGTATCACAAGTAGCAGCTTCAAAAAAAAAAACACTAATAGCAACAAGTCACGCCAAACTTCAATGAAAAACAGAAGCAGTCAATTACGATGTTTATTTATCGCCACAATCAAAGTCACTGGAAACCCGAAAATAATCGAAATAAACGTGGGCTCATAAAAGTTTACAACGGTTAGCGAACCCATTACAATGCTATCTCGCACCACTGTTTCCTCGTGGGTATTTTGAGATGGAACAAAATGTCTGTTGCAAGATCGTATTAGGAACAAGGTCATTAGCTAATTAATTGTCTTATTCAATGTATCTGTTTAATCTAGAGACGGATAATTAGACTGCGTAGCTTTGTTGAATGCGGTTAGTAGTAAAAATTGAGAGCCTTTGTTTTGAAATTTGATGTGTCTGGTTAATTATGGATTTGCTGATCATAATAAGCTATTATTCAATGTGTTGTCTGACTAGATGCATAGGAAGCCATTGAAAATAGAAATGTAATAATAGTATTGTCTAGAGTCTAGCTAGATCTACGGCCATGGGAGAATTATGAAAAGGATTACACGTTATACTGAATATTAAACCTAAATGACTAAACAGAAATGCAGGATTCTCGTCAACTCTCACTACAATTCTTTCCGAATTAAGATTGTACTTTTTTCGGTGTTTTTGTTCCTACCTTAAATTTTCATTTGACAGTTAGGTCACTATTGTTCTGTAAAATCCTATGCTCACTTTATCAACCCTTTGTTCGGATTATCTCTGTTCTCTTTGCAAAATGCACGTTCAACTTTTTGTAGTTACTCTAAGAGAATTTCGGATAATCTCATTTGATCCTTCTCCACAGAAAACAAGTGAGCGGGGAGATATAATCATAAATTAATTAGATACATGTTATCCTCATACAACAAGAACAAACACGGAATAATACCTTGTAGGCTTGGGGCTTATTGGGTTCGGATTTTATTACAGTGCCAAGTCCAATACAGCTATTCCGATACCATTTACGCTCCAGTTCAAATTGAATTCCAACTGGATAACTTTCATAGCTTCTTTAAGAACGCTGTAGTCAAAGCATATTGCTATTTGCTAAGCATTTGACGTCGCATACTATCTAGGAATTGTCCGTTGAAAGAATTGAAAATGTCCAAGTTGCTAAAATGCAACTATGTGTATTGTTAACGTCGTTGTCATGGCGGTTATTGACGGACATATTAGCACAGTTTCTGGGTACTATTCGTCTCGAAACGAACAATTTTTTTCTGAGTCCCATTGTCTGCATTATCATTAAACAATCGTTAAGCTCCTAAAATTACTCCCAGATGGCCAGTGTTTGCAAAATTTTCACCGCACGATTTCGAGTGTCTGGCTGGCTATAACAAACTTTCTAATGAAAACAATGTAACCGATTCACCATTATGTAAAAGTTAGTTTTACAGAGGTATATCTACATTTTGTATTCCGTGTTGGCAAAACACTTCCAAAATTCAATAAAGACGGCGTATCACAAGTAGCAGCGGCACAAAAAACACTAATAGCAACATCACGCCAAACTTCAATGAAAAACAGAAGCAGTCAATTACGATGTTTATTTATCGTCACAATCAACAGTCACTGGAAACCCGAAAATAATCGAAATAAACGTGGGCTCATAATAATAGCGAACCTTTACAATGTATCTCGCACCACTGTTTCCTCGTGGGTTTTTGAGATGGAACAGTCTGTTGCAAGATCGTATTAGGAAAGTCAATAGCTAATTAATTGCTTATTCAATGTATCTGTTTAATCTAGAGACGGATAATTAGACTGCGTAGCTTTGTTGCGAGTGTGGTTGGTAGTAAAAATGAGAGCCTTTGTTAAATTTCAAAAATTTGATGTGTCTGGTTTTGGATTTGCTGATTAGCGATTATTCAATGTGTTGTCTGATTATATGCATATGAAGCCATAGAAATTAGAAATGTAACAGTAGTATTGTTTAGCTAGATCTACGGTCAAGGGAGAAATGAAAACTAAATGCAGGATTCTCGTCAACTCTCACTACCATTCTTTCCGAATTAAGATTGTACTGTTTTCGGTGTCTAAAAAATTTCTTTTGACAGTTAGGTCACTATTGTTCTATGTGTTCTGTAATCCTTTGCTCACTTTATCAACTCCCTGTTCGGATTATCTCTGTTCTCTTTGCATTTTATCACGTTCTACCTTTTGTAGTTACTTCAAGAGAATTTCGGATAATCTCATTTGATCCTTCTCCACAGAAAACAAGTGAGCGGGGAGATATAATCATAAATTAATTAGATACATGTTATCCTCATACAACAAGAACAAACACGGAATAATACCTTGTAGGCTTGGGGCTTATTGGGTTCCTTTTATTACAGTGCCAAGTCCAATACAGCTATTCCGATACCATTTACGCTCCAGTTCAAATTGAATTCCAACTGGATAACTTTCATAGCTTCTTTAAGAACGCTGTAGTCAAAGCATATTGCTATTTGCTTGTTGACGGCGAATACTATCTAGAAATGTTTCGTTGATAGAATTGAAAATGTCCAAGTTGCTAAAATGCAATAAGTAATGACGTTGTTATGACGGTTATTGGCGGACATATTAGCACTTTCTGGGCGCTATTCGTTTTTAAAACGATTTTTTTGGTGACTCCTATTGTCTGCATTATCATTAAACAATCGTTAAGCTCCTAAAATTACTCCCAGATGGCCAGTGTTTGCAAAATTTTCACCGCACGATTTCGAGTGTCTGGCTGGCTATAACAAACTTTCTAATGTTCAATGTAACCGATTCACCATTATGTCTGGTTAGTTTTACAATAGGTTCCATCTACATTTTGTATTCCGTGTTGGCAAAACATTTTTGCGGTCCGCCACAGTCGTTAGCGGCCATGACACAAATTCCATCCCGAACCTAGTACCCATGTACCAAGAGATACCATTTATGATAAGATATTTCAAATAAACATTTACTTTAATAACACTCCCGCGATTGATGACGTGTTTAATAATAAACCTTTTGTACTAGAACGTGTTGTTGGTTTTTCAATGAAAGAAAAGGAAAGTGCATTATGTTTGCTTTCCCACGTAAGTGGGATGAATTAGATGTATAATAAAACTTGGTGATAATGTGACCGCTGTAAACTCTGGTTTATTGCCGGCAAAGTTATTAAGGTCTGTATGAGCTACATTGCTTTTTCTTTATGTCTGTACCTTTAATGATAGGCGTAATTATGAAATTAAGTCTTAATAGGATTAAAGTAGGAGGACTTGATTAGCTTGTAACCGTTTTCGCTGAAAGTAACTTTTTACCATTTTCTAAGTGAACTTCATATATTTATGATCAGTCAGTACTACGATTGATCTAAAAAAAAGAAATTGAAAAATTAGTCAACTCTGAAGAAACAAGTTGAGGCTGAAGCAGTGTAGCTTGATATGGCCCATATAAATTATAAATTAAATACTTTGCAAGAAAATCTAACAAAGGCTTTATATCCTTTGTCTATTGAGACGCGAAGCTATTGAAGATTTTCGTCACAAACGATTGAACAAGTATGGAAAATTAAGGAGTTTATTGAAGTAAACAGAAAATAATATTATTATGCTGATACAGTACTTTGTTTTTAAATGTCACATGTTATTTTAAAAGTGCAATATAAATCCGTGAGGAGAAAACCGATTAAACTTAATCTGGTGTCGCAATGCATCATGATCCTGATAAAAGAAAGAGCCATCTCCTTTTCGACCAATAAAAGAAATAACCAATATTTTATTTCTATTACTTTCTGGAACAAAATAAAAGCTTTTCCGTCCTGAAAGTATCCTTACACATGCCAGTGTCGTCATGCGTCATAACTTTGGGAAAAAATGGCGGATGGATGGTTATACCACAAAGGTTCTATCCCCTTTATCAACGTTGTACAGGCAGACATAAGACCGAAAAGTTTCCTCTTGACCAGACAAAGCATTTATTGGCCTATCATCGTCCATTGTATTAAAAACACTCCTTAGACTTGATTTTAGTCAATACGAAAAGGTTTTTTAAAACAAGTGTTTGACTAATTACGAAATAAAATTTAAATCAACCGAACCGTAATTGATACTGGTTTCCTGGAAGGGTGATGTAATAAGGTCAATCCGCAAATTGTTCTGTTCCTAAATTCGTTGGGCTGAAAATTTTATCTCCGGTATAACAATTTTGGACGAGGGTTCATTGTTAAACAATTTATTTTATGAATCAGACTGATGTTGATTTATACTAAATTAAAAAGGTAATTTACGGGCTTAGCTGAACAACTTTTGACAAAATATCGTGGTAGAAATTAAGTGCAGATTACAAAACGCAAAAAAAACATGAGAAATTTTTATAACCTACATTTGTATTCAGAAAATATGGCCGTTTTAAATAACTCCTAATTAAAGGTGAAGAATTTTGGTCAAAACCCTTTTAACGCATGAAATATGTATGGCACGGATTTTGGTGACATATTTAATGTTATAAATAAAAATAACGTTTTATATTTTAGCGGCCATGAGCAAACGTATTTGGCGGTTATGTAGACCGAATGCCAGGGTTATCAGTTCTGAGTCCGGATGTATTTATGAATGTGAAAATTGTGATAAGACTCGGTTAATCAACCGGTTAGAATGGGCTGTGTTACTATTATCGCATGTGTATGTGTATAGATAATTTACTTGTTGTAACTACTTAACTATATCTTTTTAGTAGTTTTTGTATTCGTCAATTTGAGAAAAAAGGCTCTTCCAAAAACTTGAAACCTAGCTGGAAACAGGACACTTAATGCCAAAATAGTCATTTGAGTACCTCATAAATAATCTTCGTTACCATCCCTATAGGCTATAGACCATTTGCATATGCTCCTAATCGATATTTGCGACATTTATACCAACCAATACGTGCAAATCAAATGAAACAGTTCCATGTAATTGGTTGAGCTATCTTTGTAATAATCTTCAAACGTTTTATTGCCATCAGGTCGGAAGGTCGATCGATTGCGACCTTTCCCTTGTTTTAAATCAATGCGGGTGCCAATTTTATGAGGCACGCAACTTTATTGTCGACTGTGAAAAAAATCTAACACCTTTTAGTTCATACATTATTTAGTGGTAGTGAGAAAGGTGATTGATTCTATTACGTAGGAAATAATACTTAAAAAAAAGCCAAGTCTCCAGAAGTTCTCTTAGTGATTTTATTGATAAAAGAGTTCTGATATCGTCCATCGTAAGCACTCATCAGTAAGCTTATATAGAAATTCTTAAGTGGTTTTAATGACCTCCCATTCGCTTGAGTTCTGAGCCATCACTCGCAATTTCCTAGAAAACACAACTGGTACGGATGAGGTTTATTATGACAATGTCTATGAACCATCGTGACACAAATTCCTTTAATCTTATTACGTAAGCGCTTGTCATCAGCCACATCTGGGCTTCACGTTGCATTCAGTGGGAGGTTGCAATAAACTGAACCGTTTTTGGCTTCTAATAAAAATAAAGATGATTTGCCAGACTATTTTTGTACTAGCTAGCTAGCCCACGGTTTTTTTGGAGCAAATATGGATTTTCCATTCTATATAAAAATGTTGAAGTTCATGGTGATGTAAGATGCACATGTGTTGCAAAGTAAGGATTATAAAACCATGTATGATTGTAAATAGTGATCAATAAAATACTTATGTCATTGTTCAATCTTCCGTGAAGTTTCGATCTCTTGCAGTCACCGATGGACATATTTACATTAATATTCTTGTTTAATTCATTGTCAAAGAAACATTTTGCACTCGCTTTTTGTATTCCTTTCCAGTTTTATGATAGCATGCTTAGGAACAGACATATTTAAAGAATATAAAATGGTTTAACTCAATCAATTAATCTAATACACATTTTTGAATTACACGTTCTGTGCCAACGGCAGTCTTTATTAGCGGTATCAGTAAAAGGATCTTACAAGCGTCATTTGTGTGTGTTTTTGTTATACAATCTTTGTATTATATGTACACACGCTGCGCTGTAAGTAGCGTGTTACGTAAAAGAAGGCTTCGTGAACGTTATCACGGAGTGCAGTAGTGCAAGGAAACGGGTTTAAGTCTTCCGCCTAGAAACACTTGATGGAGTGCAGTTGATTTCGTCTAGTAAATATTCATAATGGACTCCACATGAATATGCTTTTTGAAACCAGTTTTTGTAAACTTTCTTGATGAAACGTTACTGCAAAAATTGCAGTCATTTTGTTTAAAGAACTCCTATTTGGTAGTGTATGACCTTAGTCCAAAGACCATGAAGGGTATTCTGAATGCGGAAAAAGTGTGTCCTACCAATTAATTTGGCCTATTTTGTCTCCTTGTGCGTTCCCCATAACTCCAGCCCCGTTTCTGTTTGTTCCGGTCCAGTTTGATCCCCTATAGTTAAGTCACATAAAGCCAGTGGATTATCCCAGTACCTACGTTAGTTATTCTCGAATGTTCGAACTGAGAACACTGAACAAAGTTTTATGAAACGTTCGCAGATTTGTTTTGCAGCTAAGCAAACTTTCAACCCTCATTTAAACCGGTGTTCATTTGTTTAGTTAAAAACTGGATTTTGACGTTAACTGATTTTTTTTAAATATCTTGTCATTTCTAAAAGAAATTCTAGAATTACTGGTTGTGGTCCTATTATAACCGCTTGTGTGTTGATTTATTCTTGAGACGCTGATATTTTCTTTGTTTTCAAGCGGCAACCGTAGAAAAATATCGATACTATTTCAAAGCAATAAATCGTAATTCAATTTTTAGTGCGGTTCAAAACAACAATCTCGAAATGAAATCTCTGCAGATACTGAAATCCAGCTACTATTGTTTCCTGATTTACCGATCGTTCTGCTGTGTGAACAACCCCAATATGTTCTCCCCTGCTAGCTATAAATCGTATGGTGCCGTCAGGGTGTTGTTTCAAGGGGTACAAAACGTCCATGGCTATAAAAGGCAGTTGTCCGATGATAACATTAGTGCCTATGTAGCGTAAACCATAACCGATTTGTTGAAGGGTGCCTCGACATTGCGTGTGGTAGGCAGGTGATATATTACAACAATTTGGTGGAATTATTTTTATACTCAGAAATGGCATTTTTACCGTATCATAATGCTTCATTTAAAGCTTTACGAGTTGTAAATAGTCTAATAAAATTATCGTATTTCGTTTTATTACTAGAATCTCAGAATTTTATCTGTATGGTATCTTAACAGCACTTGTTTAATAGTGTCTAAGTGCATAAAATGTTATACACTTTAAACTCCTACCACGTTTTATATCAATTTCTCGTTCCAGTCTAGCTGGTTAATGTTCGTCATTCTTTTTCATATAGCTGTCGTCTGGGTCGCGCGATAAGACCTGAACCTGCTTGAAACACACGATATATCACCGTACCCCGGGACGTGGATTAAACGTGCTTAGCATGTTAAAAGGCGGGACTTACTTGAGGGTCACTTTTGCTTTCAAACTTTTTTTGAGATGGTTTTTAATCAAATTTTATGAGAACCGTTTTTTACAGGATGAAGTAGTCTTATCTCTATATCTTATTTTTTAAATCTGTTCATGAATTGTGTTAAAAACCGATGTGCCTATTTTGAGTTCTCCTTTAAGTAACATTTTATATTTGCGTCTAAGTAACATCTTGTATCTTGGTTCTCCCCACCGCAATCTCGGTCGTAACGATGTTGCTCGCGTCATAAAGCATCGTCTCAGATGTTTCCTCTCTTTTAGCTTTCGTCGCCCTAGTTGACTTTATGTTAACATAAACCTACCCAAATTAGCATTGCAAATTAAACATCTTAGTAATGTGTGATTGTCATTTCGTTAAAAGGTTCGGAAGAACGTTTATTTTCTGATGAACTACAAAAATCAATCTTGTGGGTCGTAAATCTAGGTCTCTTTTATTACTCTACTATCAAAATGCAGTTGCAAGTTCATTGATTGAACTCTCGTAAAAACAACGAAATAACCGATCACGAAATGCAGTGTTCGTTAGTAATGAATATTTTATAGAAAAAAAAAGGCTCGGGGTTATCGTACGGAAAGTCTGATGGAAACTGCTGACGAAGCCAATTTGCATCGAACGCGGTTATAAACCCCAGGTTGATGGTGGGCGTATCGAGCTCACGCGGAATAGGATAAATGTAGGCTTAAACTTGCTGACAAGGCTTAGTTGTAATGTTGTTACCATAAGCTGGGCATACGTAGAAAAAACGGCGTTGATAAAACGAAAGTTAATACGGCTAGCAATTCTGTTTACCTGGACCTAGGGACCTAACTAAATTTCATCCAATTTCTATTACACTAACTCTATAAGCCATTCCAAAAGTTCTCTAGTGAAACAAGTATTACTGGCCTAATTAGATTCCGCCACTTGCCCACACTGTCAGAAGTAGGCTATCGAAGTCTGCTGTGTTCGCAAAACAGAAGAACTGGTTTTAGTTTGATGAAAGTGCTAACTTTTGAGACTGAGATTTACGATGTAGCAAACTAGACGGTATCAATTTAATGCACTTCCTCGCTTAGAGAAATTGTGACGTACAAAGTTGTTAAATGTCTTATTTAGCTATTCATGAATGGAGCTCGCAATCTTCATCGTCATTACTTTCGAAACGTCTGCAATCTACAATAGACATCGATGTTATTGATTGTAAAATTAAAAAAGTTTTAACTGGCATGTAACAGTATAGAGTTATAGACGAAGCTTCAAGGGATATGAAATAGTTGCCACATGTTCCGTTTCCGTCCTCCTCGAATGAATGTATATTGCAATTCTGCGGTTTCGTCCCGAGTTGTCGTAGAATGCTTATGAGAATCTCGTCGTCTCGGAGTCTACACGTGAATGTAATTTAGAATACTCCCCAGGATACTTTGTAAAGGAATCCGAGGGCTTATGACAATTTTAATTGGAAGTAATCCTACGGATTTAATCTCTTTAATTGGAACTTCTGTTCACGTTACGGTTTCATTTACTTTCTTTTGCACGTCTTAGAAGTAATTAACATTTATTCTATTACACGTTCACGAGTAGGCTTTCGTTTTTGACCTATCCTTTACGGCTGGTTGTCGTATACTTGATTTATCATTTAGGGTCCAAGTATGAATAGGTCTCCCATTGTTCTAGTTTCACGATCCGATAAATACGAGAAACTGTTTGCCTAAAGTCTGTTCCGACTCGTGAATTTTAAAAGCGAAACGAAACATCTGTCTGTGATTCGAGCTATGGTTTATTTTTGGCGGCATTGTAGTATCCTATTTTGGATGTGGGTTGGTTTTACCGGTATTGAAAGGGTTTTGGATTGTTGATGTTTTGAGTTTTTCCCTTTGCCAAGAAGTTTTAATTTTTTACTTTTAGTTGGTTCGTTATTTCTGTTCGCGGTTATATTTTCATAGGCTACTTAAGAGATATTTGATTTGTATAATTTATGTATTTAACATAGTCGATTCAATCAAATCAAAAGTTGCGATTATCGTGTCTTAACTAGCCAGTCGGATGGTGTACCGTTACCGAACTGGCCGCTGCGGCGGTCACGGCCTCTGAGTGCATTTTTTTTTCTCACTAACCTACTAAGGCATCGTGTTAGCAGACAGGTTCTTCTAGTTTCTGAAGATGCTTGCTCAGTGTAGTTGGTAGTAACGCTTTTATTAGGATCAATGGTGCTCTCATGGTATGTGAATTAATTTCCAGACTTCATTTTTGTAAGTATGTCGGAAACCTTTGTTCGTTTGAGTAAAAAATAGTAAATGTATTTGGATTTATCATTTACCTATAATGCAGTGATGTCAGTTTCAAGTATATTTTCCGTGGTATTTTTTTTGTAGTTTTCCTTTTTCATAAAGTTTGTAGTTAAATAGTGCAAATAATAATGTCCTGCGTAAAACATAGTTTGGCACAGCTTGCCTGTTGTACTAACTGAATGTACACCAGCTAGCAATACCTACGATGAGTTACGAGTGTTGTGCGTTCGCTCCATACTTTGCAGCCATTTCGGCGCCGAACAGTGCAGTTAACGCTTGGCGAATTTTCGTCTATAACTTTAGTCAGTGTCTGATTCTATTTAAGTGTTTAGTTTCCTACAACAGTAATGTCTTTTAGCTTCCGCAGTAAATATTTGATTGCATGCATTTAGTTTTTTACTTGCATAATAATCATTGTTTGATTTTCTCCATCCCTACTATATCATCTTCACCTGAGAAATGCCATAAAAAAAAGAAGCGGTCACGTCAGTCTTTTACACTTTTATGTTTTATTGAATACAAACCTACGTTGGCTACCAACATGCATTTCAATTATAATGTCATGCTAAAACATACCAGACATAACGTCAATGTGTAATACTAGCTTTGAAAGTATCCTGTATGGCTTCAAACGTAATGAATTATTCATGAACAGTGTACAGTATCTACGTAGTTAAACAAATGATTCAATAAATTCATTAAAATCGTCCCCAACCGCACGTAGTTCCTTGGCCGTAAGCCAAGGTGCAATCACTGAAATGCATTTCTCCAGTAAAAAATATACGAAACTGTGCAATACAATTTTGTGAAGGAAACTAATGTGTATAAGGTTTAACTTTGTTGATTGTAGGTAGTAACTTTTTTAATTTGTCTTTGGTGGTATGATTGGTGCATTGCGAAATTGCTTGTACTTTGGTAATTATAGTTTGTATCATTTACATTAAGGTAAAAAAGAACTAAGTGTGTATCTATATTTTTAACACATTGAACGCCATAAGGGACAGCTCGTAGACCACGTTAGCGGAGGATTTGCTCTCAACTGTTTTCTGTCGGCAGCTAAAGCACAGGCTAAAGGCACTTTCGTCATTAAGAATTACATTTAGAATATGTACCCATTTTTAAAGGGGAGAAAGTCATCCAATCACTTCTCCCGCCTTGGACGAGGCGAGAGGGTGTGTCAGTGTCTTACTGACTAAAAACCACCGCGTTCCTAGTTCTGCTTTTCGAGCCAAAAGCCCTTGAATATGATTGTCTCTGAATGCAGTGTAATTAAACGTTTCAACTCACATGACTTATGCACAACAATGTTATTAAAAAGCCTTGAAAATCTACTCCTTTGCTCACTAAACATTATTAACTATGAAGTCATCCTGAGATTACGTTGACATTTTCACTATCAAGATTTGCTCCAACAAATTACCTCAGTAAAGTGCATTTATGAAATCAGTTTGTGTTAAGTGCATGGCAGATAACGCACTTAGCAGCCATATTGCTCTATCAGCGGAGTGAACTAATTAGTTATTCGATGTTGTCCAGGGTGGCTAATAAGGCCTGTAATTAATATAATAGTAAACATAATTATGCTAGCTAGCTTAGTAGCTTGGTTAGCTTTCTTAAATATTAAATGAAGAGTAGGTACATGACACTATTTTCGTTAATTAATCGTTAATGAATCCTAACCATCTTTTTACATTGATCGTTTATAGATATCGATAGTACCGATGCCATTTTTCTGTGTTAAAATTAATCAATAAGTATAGTTTGAAGTTTTCAACCGTGACTTACATACTTGCTTTGGCATTTACGTATTATTACCTAAGTTACGTGTTTATACCACTATTCATTCCTGTTATTACCCAGTGTTTCATGAGGATTTTCCTAACCAGCTATATTTTTACACATGAGATCACCTTTTCGTATGAGAATGTTGTGGTTCCTATTTTTAATGAATTTGTTATAAAGCAAGCGAATTTGTGAGTCACAGCAATTACCCGATGACCTTAAATAGTAATAATTGTTTTACACGTCTGTCTGTAAAGCGTTGTAATTGCTTTTGAATCATCGGATGGGATTATATCACACTAGTGTAGTGTTGTTAGGTCAGGTATTGCAAGTTATTTGTCTTAATTAAAGAATATAGTTTTAAGTAACGTGGGTTGAAAGGAAAAATCTTTTGGTCATGTAATAGAACGATAGACGCAAATGAATGAAGATTTTCATTCAAAATTGTGTCCCTTTTAATGTCCCTTTTAACCTTTCCTGTCCCTTCAGTAAAAAGAATTATGTTATAGGACAGTTTAGAATTTAAAACACTATTCAAAATCACCCAAGAATTGAACTAAACGAAACTAAAAAATAAAATGTATCTTAACAACATCTCAAAGACCATTCTAATTTGTATTATTATTTTATTTTAAACTAAAATTCGAGTAAAATGGTGTCCTTAAGCATCTAACGCAACATTTGTAAAGATGAATGAGCTGGTTTCAGAAGATCTTTTTGGTAATTGGCAGAGATCCAACTGGTGGGCGTAGTTGGGGTGAGCAGTAGCCCACTGGGGTGGAGCGTTCACAATTAGATCCTTACAAAATGGGATTTTCTTTTAAGTTGGAGTAGTTATATATCAGTTTTAAGGTTTTTGGTATATCGTGTGGTCGCAATATTTTAAGGTACAAATCTTGTGTGCGATCTTGAAGCCTCCGGGATGGGTGTTATCGCATTAGCCAAATTGTCAATGATAACGAAGTATGGTATTTAATTTGATGTCTACTGGACTCCACCTTTGGCTACTGCTGCCAAAACCTTTGTGCATCTACTTATAACTACTTTAGCATAACTTGAATTACTTTAGAATTGATCAGACACTTTTTACGAAACGTTTACTTAAACCCATTTAAGAACGGTCCCAGCTCCATCAATCATTCGCAATTGAAGAGATTTCATTTACTTATATAGGTACATTAAATATTACCTACGTCAAACTAGTAAATGTATATCTAACCAATATTGTAGTCAATATTATCAGCTATATAAACATACCATTATGTATAATATGTAGTATGTTATATTACATACTTGGGATATTCCGCTTGATCCGCTGGGTATTACACAATAGATTAGAAAATACAAACATTTGATAATAAGAGAACTGAATAATGAATCATGTTTTCTCTCATTAGTACGTACCTTAGTTTCATTTTAGTTTTAATACCACACACGTTAACTTTAACTTATTTTTATTTTTATCGAATATCGGAATCTTTACAATTGGATAGAAATGCAATATTCTAGCTCCCAAGGAAAAAGCGGTATTTCTGCAAATATTTAAACACTGCAAATACCCTTCTGAATCGCAATCTTTGTAAGCAAATGCTCTCTTGACTTTAACAAGACGCGAGAAGAAATTTTATAGTTTCCATATGCGAAACAGAAATCTATTCACCCTTTAACACAGGCCTCGTAAATCCACTAATTACGTTTGTAAAACAAGACAAGTCAAGTGTACACATTGTATATTGTACCATTCAATTGGCTTGCCAAGGGAAATGACGTGGAAATGGCTAACGCCCTAGGCGTTGACCCGACGGAAATAGAAGGGCGACCTCAGTGCTGACATGGTGGTTCTGGACCGAACCGACCGACACCCCTATTTTGGGGTTAGATAGGGAACTCGCGCAACTGTTTGATAGATATCTCGTGTAGGGTGTAGGACTATATTGAATTTCATAACGTGTTTTTACCATATTGGTGGGTGCCACCCTTTTTCATTTTGCAAATTTTCTTTTTATGTATAGTTTATGTTAGAACATTGCATTTTACTGACTTTTCAGTGGCAGTTTCAGTGTGTATTTTACCTTAATGCTGCATTATCGTCATCACTAGAGACCGGATAATATGCAACATAAAAAGCTTGAAATATGCATGCAAATATGCATGAAAAATGCCTAAAATATGCACGAAAACTGACAGAATATGCAACATTAAATGAGTTTTTTTTTTGTTTTGTAAATATTATTCCTTTAGATTTAAGTATTTTGTTAGTAAATACTTGTCTTATCTTTTACTTTATTATGTATGTATCTTTTTAATTTATTTTTATTTGATAAAATAAAAAAAAAACTATTAAGTTTTATATTTTTTATTAAAAAATCAGCATGCATTTATAGAAAACTATCCAATGATAGATGTTAATCGATACAGTAACATGTAACATTATTTAATATTTTTGTTCCAAATGTTCAGTGGTAAGATTATGTCTTCGATCATTCAAAATATTTTTATAGGTCGAAAATGATCGCTCCACATCTACTGAGGTAACTGGGCAGAATTTGAACTTTTGTGCTATGTTAGCCTTATATTTTCTGGCAAAACTTCTGTCGGACCATTAATACCTACTGTAAATTATAGCAATAATATGCATCATCACTAGATATTAGTAAAAATATGCTATTAGCCTTGAAAATCGCTTAAATATGCAAATGCATATGCAAATATGCAAATGCATATTATCCGGTCTCTAGTCATCACCATTATCAGCCTGTTCTACTTCACTACTGGACATACACATACAACCATTACCAGCTACCTTGCAGATATCATCACTCCACCTAGCTGGAGGGCGCCCTACACTACACTTGCCTTATTGCTTATTAAGCTTCAATTCAAATCTAATTACCAGTAAGGATTATTTGAAATTCCCAGACAACTAAACGACTACTCAATTCTACGCATAGTTACAGTAGACAAACTTGCGTCTATTCTAATTACCTATATCTCCACTTCTGGGTGATTACATCATAAGCTAATGTTCACTATCATATCGTGGTTACACTTCGTCGGGTTATTCGTTACAAATGTGAAGTTACGTCACCGTATTGTTTCCAAGGTAGAATGGATAGTTTATTCAACGATGCATCAACAATTCAACCCGGGACCTTTTTTTGTACGTAATTGAAGTAATTTTTCATTGCGGCCTCTGGGGCAGAGAACATGAACCAAAATGAGTGTTGTTTGTTTTTGACAGAGACTAAATCGGTTTGTAGTCCCAAACGCTATGCTTTATTCAATTTACTTACTTCTGAGATATATTTTTTGAACAAAATCGTTTCAAATAAAATGCCTCTTATCCTATCAGCTTTTAGACTGACAATGAACCTCAATGGATTGTCGAAAACCTTTCAGTCGGTCGAGTGACGTCAGTTGAGATGTTCTTGAAAATTCTTTCAAGTGCCCTTTGTAATGTGTTCTAAAATATATCTACTTCAACAATTTTATTTTTTACGCACCTAAGTAATTGATTTCAAAAGGTAAAACCTTAACCACGCATTTCGAAGAAGGATAAGCTTATAAAATGAAATTCAACTTAAGATAGAATTTATTTGATGCTATTTATCAACAAGAAATTATAGTGGACCCAAAAAGCTATTTTGTATCGTCAAACTACGTATACAAGTAAGCTCCACTTCAAACAGACCTTCCAAGCATCAAATTATTTAAGCACGACCTCCCAAACGTAGTGACATTATAGATACACAGAGCGACCCAATTCAGGGTTCCGTGTTCAGAGCGCCGGCAAACCCTCGTTTCCACTTTTATGATGCCGTGGCACGCCGTTAAACCTTTATTCTGTTTATCGACCAAATACCTATAGAAGCATCATGTCGATCGTTCGCCCTTTTCCCTCCGTCCGATATGATTAATCCTGTTTGCATCCGTATAGTTTGCCTAGTCCGGAATTGGCAAATTATGCCTTGTCACTGTATACCATTAACCTGTTTCTGTTTTTATAGCTTCCTAACTTTTGCCTTTTGAATTTGCATGTCGAAATCAGCCATGTACATCTAACGTTCTATCCCTGTAGAGTAAGCAAATCGTAATGTATGTTGATAACCCTTCAAGCCCGCTTCACGAGTTTAAAGATAGCTATGCTGAACTCAAACATGCTCTCCAACGCCTTCAGTTAATCACTTAAACAATTCCACAGAATTAGCAGTGGTACATTCTATCTTACATTCCAGAAATTAATGGAAGATTCTAGAACTTTAGGGCTCCAGATTTTGTCCTACTTCGTAATATTGCAAAGCCACTTAGTTCCATATCACGAGATCTTTTATTACATCAGTTTCCTTGTAAGGCGTGGTTGAAATACTTTTTTCTATGAATAGAATTGGGTCGCCTGTTCCTCCGTGGACATTTATTGGAGATACGTTAGCGTTTCCAGTCGTACCGGTTACATCAAGATTTCATTCCGGCCCGGTTCGATCAATTAATGTCAATGTTCACATTTCCTTTACATACTCAGATGATTCGGTCTTGATAGAAACGTCCTTTGTTTTCCAAATTGAGTTTGTTATAAGAGTTTGATCATGTCGAGGTGTTTGATGAAAGATCAATTTGCGAATTTGTGGTGTTGATGTTATCAGTTAACGTAGATTTTGTTTGGTACGTTGCTCTTATTGAATTGACATAAAAGCATGGTGAATGAGTACAGGTACTGTATTGTATAGTATCGAGATTGGATGTATGTTTAGTATTTGATAATGGGTTGAACTGTCTTAATAAAACTGGGAATTAGTCATGTATGACAATATAATTGGCTGTTATTCGTATTAGCTTTAATTATTTAAGGCAATAAACCATTCATAAGTTTCCTGGTAGAACAAATTCACATTTACATAATTTTCGATGTTCTTTTCGTACCGTACATTAATTTTGTTGATGATTATTTATTTACCATTCGCGTCTCATGAATTTCTTATATTCCACGAGATGGAGATGTTTTGTATTATGTAAAAAGGTACGAATATGAATAGGGATCGTTTTTCCATGAATTCTGATGAATATTTTCAATGCTTGTAATTCAATGGCCTCTGTGGTTATACATAGATTTTGTAAATTGCTTCGACGAATCGCGGGACCTTTATTTGCTATGGTATCATCAATTAGTTTTTGTATAGATTTTATTGAAAAGATTATTTATCATCGGCAGCCATTATATTCTTCATTTGCCCTAAATTGTGTACTATATTTTACCAAATAAGCTTGTGTATATTATACAGGGATGTTGTGTAAATCAAATATGCTTCTATTAAGTTATGTTTATCCTCTGTCGTCCTAGTCCTGAGCAAACACATAAATCGGACGTGTCCACACAGCCAGGGCTTAAACCCGCTACCATAAGCGGTATAATATATAGAATAAGGACGTAGTGTCGTAATAACTTATATTAATGTCTTCATTTATTGCGTTTTAACATCGTCATCAGCTTGTTTCTGTCTCTTAGACATATAGGTATACTTCTCCTTTAGCTCACCACTTGATCTTTGGCTACCAATATCTATTTGAAGGACTTTCACCCATTTTACGTTTAATTTACTTTCCTAGCTATGCTAATTTCATTAAAATGGGACACAGCTTTCATATCGTCATAACATATTCACAATTTTACCACTTTGGATATTACATTTGTAATAATATTGGTGTCATGTTTGAAGCATTTGCATGCAACAGACAAATATCGTAACTACTTTACTGCAGTGTTGTTAAACGTCATGCATTCTATAATTATTTTTAAAGTCATAACTGTAAGCGTGTTTCCACCAGAGATGTGCTATGTGGCTATGCTACGAAGATGTAATAGCTAAGCTGTGAAACTATGTGACCATTTCCACTGATACTAAGCTATGCAGCTGTGTGAGGAAGACGCAGCTCGAGTATGCGATGTATCTAATTAGGGAAACCATCCATAGCACGCATCTTTCCATTTAAAAAACATACCTTAGCTGAGTCCGTTTCCACCAGTGCTAAGCTATATGTTCCATAGTGGAAGGCAAACACATCCAGTGCAACGTAGTAGGTATAGACAATCTCCCTAAAAGACGCCGCTCTGACGTCATTAACGATCTCTGTATGAATTAATAATCCAACCACGTTATTCAGAATTACCCTCAAGTTTTGCTAATAAGTAAAAACTATGTAAATTCATATTGGTCTTCACGAACAGATGTTGAACTGGGAAAATCCAATTACATTTTTGTTCAACAGACGTTTTATCAACACGAGAGGATTTTGGTTTAATATGAAAAGTAAAGATAGGTGAATCGTGAATTTATTTGTAAAGACATCTATTTCGGTTGAAAAAGATACTAGAACATCGTGAATTTATTCAAAATCCCGCTTATTAAGACATTTCTACAAAACTGCGTCATTTTATCTTTAAAGATAACAAAAGTAACAGACGAAAGCGACTTGGTAATTCATTCCACGCCTTTTATCCCCTATTCTCGTTCCGGCAATTGCTATTTTTCTCCCCATATTAATTCTATTCGCCAATTGTGGCCAGTTTTTATACTGATTTTACTCGATAGATATTTTAGGATTTCAAAGAGGTTTTTTTTTTACATTTAATGGGTCGATAACTATAACTTAAAGTTCGTACTCGTTTATTTACAGGAACTAATTTTTGGCACATGTTTCTGAATTATTTCAACCTTTCAACCGAATTTATTTGAAACGAGCTCTTGCCCTTTAACGATCGACGTGAATTCCCTTCTATCTAGCTCTGTTGTACATATTTATTTGTACAAAGTCTTAATTTTCTTAAGTCACGAAGTGGCGATGAACAATCAGAATTTAGGGCACTTTGTAATCTTGGAGTGGTTGGAGTGGAACTAAGAAATTTCTGGATCAACAATGAACGTAAATTGCCTCGTCTTCTGTATACTTTTAATATTGTTCAATCCAATTTATTTAAGTAAATACCACTGTAGGGAGTTTCCAACTTTTGATGAACTACCTACGTTTGTTTTCCGTTCAAGCTAACTCTTTAAGTCCTCGTTGAATCCGTTGTTGAACTCCTAAACTGTTTGCAAGTCAAGAACTTCTAAATGGCAATCGAAGTACGGAGTGGCTTCGGATTCCATAGCCAAGGCTCTTGTCTATATTTAGCCTAGCTTAGTATCTAGGGCATCGACTGCCTAGCAGGTAGGTGTTGTATGTGGGATGTGGAAGTAATAGTTAGATTCCTTGATGCAGTATTGGTCTGGAACCTTCATTTATATGGTACATTCTAAGTTTCGTAATTTGAATATTGGGTTAATGATTTTATTTGCTGGTTATTTCTATGTTTAGACATTATTGTAGTGGTATGATTTCAATATCGATTGTTTAACAAGATGTTTTTAGAGAAGCTTGAAAATACTTTATAGGAAGTTTATAACTCGTACAGTTAATAAGTCATTTAGAAAACAAATTGAAAAGAAAAACTGCTATGGAAATGAAACAGTAAATAAGAAGTATGTTCCTCTCACCCTATTTAACACGTACATTTAAATAAACGAGGGTGTTCACTATGATAGACGGCTTCCGATAGAGCACCGTCGTCGCCCTGGTTCTTGTTGATTGATGATAACGTTCAATGCATTAACACGGATACATTGATATGTAGCTAAATATTTATTTTTGTGATGTGATATAATTGTTTGATTATATTCTATGCACCTATGAGGGTCTAGAAATGAAAACCCGACTGCTCGGCTTATTCCCAGGTCGTATACAGTTTACAAGATAATGGTATGGAGATCAAGGTTGTCTAGGGCTTAGGCAAATGTCAATCACTCCTGAAATCTAAAGTGATTCAAGTTTAATTAAGATGTATGTATGTTCAGATTTAGTTTTGATCGTATTATGTTTCGGAACTAATGCTTTGTCAATCTTATACATTGTAATTAGCGATACGACAATTATATCACGAATACCAATATCATTTGCGTCGACTCAATTAAATGTAAATCAACACTACACCCATTGTCGTTTTGAAATGGCTTGTCACCTAATGCTACTAATGTAACCCTTTCGATGAAAAATAATTATTTCATCCAAATGACTAGATAACATTGACAATGTCAAGTTTCCGTTTAGTCAGTTGAATTTTGACCTAAGAATAAGGTTTTAGACACAGCTACTGTATCATATTTGATGATTTCAATCTCACCTCTTAGTAAATTAAAGTTAGCACAAGATTTATCTGACACATTTTAAACATAAAATATCATCCTCCATTTTCTTGAATACTGCCTTTTAATGTCGCATTTTCGTAACGTTTGTATTTTAATTTGGATTGCGAAAACAATGTTCTGAATTTATCAACCGGGAGGGTGGTCCTTATCCTTCGTTTACCGAAACTGTAATATGATTTACAACCCCCTCTGTTTGAGAGATCTAAATTGGAATATTCGAGAATTTGAATCTATTGAGGCTCTTTCAGCTAGGGCAATATTTATGTAGATTTTTTTATTATCACTCGTACACAGGGTAAATGGAATATGACAGGTCGAAAAGGTAACCACACTATATATCATACGGCGCTACGATATAGAAAATGCAGAGTTAATCGAAACAAATAAAAACCATGTATAAAATTATGTAGAATATAATACTCGTAATACATTCAAAGTGCATTGCAAAAAATCTGCGTCGGATGTTTGTGTAGGTCATGTTATCAGTGTGCATACAACGATTCAACTTGTAGATACTAGGTACAGATAGAGCACTGTACAGCGCTCTGGCATTGAATGGACTACCAATTTATCAATTCCATACAGCGCTTTCAAAGCTGGATATTCCTCGTATCTTATCCGATTCGTTGCCCACAATTCCACGCTGTACGTAGGTAATGCTTAAAGCGCTTCCATGAAATCATTGACGTAATCCCCACTCAAATTGATGATACGCCCACAGCGAATCAGTTTCATTGATAAAGGACGTCAATATGTCTTCAAACTAACCACCAACTTACTTCATTTAACTTGGTCTCTTGGTAGACAAGATTGGCAAATTGGTACATCAAGTTTCGTCAAATACTTTTTTCTCCTGTTAAACTAACTTTGTGATTCGCTCACCGTTTACGTGTTGTAAAAAAATATTCTTTCATACTTATGTAGTCATGTTTTTGCTCAACGTAATGTTTTTCATCGTAAAATGAAATGTGAGATGAAAAGTTTTGTGAAATTGCTCGTGTGTTGTTTTTATGAACACGGTTTGATAAGTAGGTTATGGATAAAAAGAAAATTTAGTTAGATTCCTGCGATAAAGAATAAAATACCCGCCGAGATCTAAGTGTGACTTGTAACGATAATCTTGCGAAGTTTTTATGACACATTGTTCTTCAGTCATTGTATTTTTACTGTCGTAGCTTGTATGCGAAATTATGAACATCTTAATTATAGCCATTACTATACCATTAGCTCTATCGTGATTTGGTAGATTTATCTCGAAGCAAAATTAATCATTGGACAAATCACCAGACAGGAAATTGTTTTTCCACATAACTATGTTGTTTTATTTATTCCAAAGTAAGAAAAACTATCTAAGATGTGTTGTAAACTAGAACCTACCCTCTAACTATATCGTTGCAAACTTTTGAATTGCTTAACCGCGTTTGAATTTCCGCAACACTGGTTTAGGTTGTTAAGTGAAGTACTCCATAATTGATTTCTCGTTCAGACAATAAATTGAATATTAATTTTAACATAGTTAACATCATTATTCCATTAAGGTATAGGAAATTAGGTAGAGATGTCATTATAGGAACTGTACTGAGTATCAAAAATTGTTTCATTTAATTATAAGACCTCTCATAATATTCGAGTCATACTAAGTATTGAGACTTAGTTCTAGGCTCCATATTAAGACCCTAATACTTACTATACGTGGTGTCAAAATCCTAAATCAAGAAGTTTCGAACTAAAGCTGAACAGTACAGTAACGCTTACGTCCATTCGAAAGAGCTAATTTTATACCTTTATTAAAACCACGCTAGATATTTATTCAGAAAACTAATTGGCTTGGTATTTATTTTACGATCGCCGAATTTCTACTAAACTAATAAATAGCTCTCAGTTAACGCGTTTAGTTGTTTAACTAACCGACAAACTGGTTTATTTATAGATTACGATTTAGTTTAACAAGTTTTCATCGGTTTTCGTTTCCTTTATTTTGATCTATCTTCTGATGGTTTCTTGAGAATTTAAAATCTTATGATATCTTTAATCAGTAATTAATTTTATGTTTTTTCGTTTATTTCAGTTGTGCGGTTGAGGCGAGTTCAGCACAATGGGGAAGCTGTTGTCAAAAATCTTCGGTAACAAGGAGATGAGGATATTGATGCTGGGCCTCGATGCTGCCGGAAAGACTAGTATCCTTTATCAAAATTTTAAAGTAACGTGAAACATCAGTATCATTTATAGGACATCAAGTATCCAGGAAATGTTATCGATAGGGTCGATAACGAACAGTGGGAATATAGGAACTTGTAAAATGGCAAAAAGTATTATTATTTTGGGATTTATTCAAAATGAAGATATAATAGAAAGATATCCGGAGCTGCGGACAACGTAACATATTATCGGGGCTCCGGTTCGAAACAGGAGAAGGAACGGGGTGGTTTTTAGACAGTAAGAGTCTGACACTCCCTCTCGCCTCACCCAAAGTGGGAGAAGTCATTGGATGATTTTACCCTCGCATAAAAAGATATAAAAGAAGGATAACCTTATGTACAGTTGAGAATAAATAAAACTAAGAACTGAAAATGTACTCACACGTAGGCACACCCTCGGGTTTTCCATTTTATGACATCATCGATATTCACCATTTATATCGCTATAAACTTAACTCATATAGATGCGAGCGTTACGGTATTGAGAGTATGAATATCCTGTTGTGTTGTGTAGTGTTAGTTGTTAGTGTTACGTGCAGTATAAACAAGAAAAGATGGATAAACCAATCGTTTTAGTATTAAAATATGTAATTATATTGTACGGCTTACTCACGTAACTTTTGACGAGATTTTTTTTGTAACTTGACTATTGGTAACTTGACTATTTTCAAGCCACGTTAGGGATTCTTATGGCTGGGTTTTATAGAAATAATCTATTTCTCAAATATATCTCAGGCAATAAGGGGTTTCTCAATCCGCACAATACCCACGAATTCAATAATATTCAGATCAATTCTCAGTATAGAGAGCCATGAGCTCGAGCTGGCATTTCACTGGAAAGTAGTCTGGTACGTGTTTCTCAACACTGAAATATTAAAATTAAACTATTTCTTTGTTAGCTACACAAACATATATTGTGCAAACAAACCTGTCTGCATCTAGCATGCAGAAAAGTTGTTTGCACTTGCATGTTGAAAAAAAAACATGAATCATCATTAAGATCTTTCTCATATGGAGCGTATCGAAATAGATAAGCACGTAAAGCGAAATATATCCATCTAAGACCATCTTGCCAGAATGTCTTATGCCGAAAGCAGATTTATGCGAGACACAACGTGTTTTCTATCGTGTCTCATATACCGACAGACGAGATGTTAACCGAACGGGAGACAGGTGTGATATATTCTAATAAGTTTGCAAGAAAAACCTCTCTTAGATCTTTATTGCCACTACGAGAGTCGTGACAATACGCTTATGATGTGATGCAGAAATAAGATCACCTTTGAAATCATTAAGCGTCTGTTTTACCACCTATATAAGTGCCCGATAAACTTATGTGACAGATAGTGCATACAAATTATGTTCTTAATTCAAAGTTATCTGATACATAGCAGCTATCCAGACATTGTGAAACTAGTTCTTAGAATTTTGTAGTATAAAATACATAATGAATAATTCCTTAAAATATACCTACAGCTATTTTATATAAATTAAAATTAGGTCAGTCAGTCACAACGATACCTACGGTCGGTTTCAATGTGGAAACTGTAACGTATAAAAACGTCAAATTCAACGTCTGGGACGTCGGAGGGCAGGACAAAATACGACCTCTTTGGAGGCATTATTATACAGGTGTGTTATTTTACCTCTTTTATTATTTTTACCAATTGAAGCCCGACCTCTTGGTCTAGGAAACTAGTGACCAAATTCCCAAGATTGTTTGCCTATGTTTATACAAAGAATCATACGCAAATTCGTGTTTTTCAAAATCTTCAATAACAATACGAATGGTCTAACGAATTCGCCTCGCGTACTCGTTTTAGTTATTTTGGAAACTTTAATATTGATAAATGATCAAGCAAAAGGATTATAATAGCAAATTGGAAGATGGTTACCTACAGACCCAGATTTATTAAAGACTAGCTTTTGCCCGCGACTTCGTTCGCGTGGAATAGTGACTTCCGGCAAATTTTTGGTTTTAACCACATAGTTCCCATAGCTATAGGCTCATGATGATGATGATGATGATGAGTTCCCGATCTCGCGGAATCTCTTCAAAAATGAGATGTTTAAGATATTCCAGGGAACTCTTCAAAAATCAACATAATGAGCTCTGCGTTTGATTTTAATAGATGTATACTCACTTAGGGCATTGAAAAAATAGTTTAAAAACGGACTTTAACTAAAGAAATATTATAATCTTTCCGAACTTAAGATGAAAACTAACTTAAAACTAAAGAAAGCTACGAATTACGAATTTATAACAATTAAAAAAGAAATTATATTAGAACCTATCCTTTATGCTATAATAACCAAGCTTAAACTAAATAATTTAAAAGAAACGACTTAAATCTAATCTAATTAATTTATAAATTAGACTTACAATTTTATTAAAAAAACTAACTACAGTAACTACTAATAATCGATATCAAACTAAACCTACGTTAAAAAGTTTAACCAGAAAACCAGGAAAACCCAACAAATAAACTTATTAATTGACAAATACAACGAAACCAATTTAGAATATACGAAACAGCAGGACCACTACAGACAAATAATCATACGACTGATAATACACATTTTCTACAATAGTACCGAAGCGCTCGGCCGATACCCAACCAAATAATTGTAACAAAACCATAGCGCGATCTATTTCGATCCCAACGCCATCTATCGAGGATAAAGACAACTTGGATTATTTATTTATACTCCGTTCGGGCATTTTCTTTGTACTAAAAGTTTAATTATATTGATATAATTTTTTTCATACCTTTTTACTATTTGTTAACTTTTTTCGATGAATTAAAACAATAACATGAACCGAAGTCGTGTAACGATCGACATAGAATTATCTATACTCCGTTAGAGCGTTTTCTTTGTACTAAAAGTTGTATTATGTTATATTTTTCATTGCTTTTTACTATTTTGTAAAAACAAATTTCCAATGAATTAAAACAATAACATGAACTGAACAATTGTAATTACACCATTGCGCGATCAACGCCATCTATCTACGGAGTATAGGAACAGCCCGACATTGTTCAATTCCGTACTATAAGTACGAAATTGAACAATAGATGGCGCTGTATGTCCGGAATAAAATTATTTTTTATTTTATTTTTATTTTATTTTTATTTTTATTTTTATTTTATTTTATTTTTATTTTATTTTTATTTTTATTTTATTTTTATTTTATTTTTATTTTATTTTTATTTTATTTTTATTTTATTTTTATTATTATTTTATTTTTATTTTATTTTTATTTTATTTTTATTTTATTTTTATTTTATTTTTATTTTATTTTTATTTTATTTTTATTTTATTTTTATTTTATTTTTATTTTATTTTTATTTTTATTTTTATTTTATTTTATTTTATTTTATTTTATTTTATTTTATTTTAATTTTATTTTTATTTTATTTTTTGATTTTTGAAATAAAAATATATCTATGTCCTTTCTAAGGTTCTCAACTATATCTGTACCAAATTTCAACCAAATCCGTCAAATAGTTGCGGAGATTAATGGTATAAGCATAGAATGTTCGACGTGATTCTTTAATTTGACATAACTTTTTTATTTATGAACCGATTGACATGAAACAAACACTAAATGTAAATTTAAGCATCCCACAATATATTCGTGAAAACCACATCCAACTCGGATCAGCCGTTTCTGAGATTAGCGCGCACAGACGAACAGACAAACAGACAAACAGACAAACAGACAAACAGACAAAAAAAAGTTAATTACATTTTTGGGTTCGACATCGACATAACAATAACCCCTGCTATTTTTTTTATTTTTATTTTCAATGTACAGACAGCACTTTTCTACGATTTTATTATATGTATAGATAAATTATTTTGAACCTAGACAGCAGATTAAGATGATAGATGACTTGAAGTTCTATTTTGGACCTTCCTAATTATTTTTCGTATGACTTGAGACATTAGGGTTGTGCGGCTGTGCAACCAACCAAGAAGTTTCGAATTAAATTCCCTATTCTAACTAATCGCACCCTGTGTATTACACACATATACACCCTATTATAGGGAGCCTAAGTGTAAATATGTATTTCATGTGAGCTTTTCTGCCCATCTGCTCTATAAAAGTGTGTTGCTAATCTATAATATAAAAATAAGTCGGGTTTTCCTTCCTGACGCTATAACTGCAGAACGCACGAATCGATTTCCACGGTTTTGCATTCGTTGGAAAGGTTTCGGGCTCCGTCAGGTTTATAACAAAGAAAATTTAAGAAAATCATTGGTGGCGAAACGGAGTTCGCCGAGTTTGCTAGTCTATAACATTAAAGGAAGTCGGGTTTTCCTTCCTGACGCTATAAGTCCAGAACGCAAGAACCGATTTCCTCGGTTTTGTATTCGTTGAAAAAGTCTCGGGCTCCGTGAGGTTTATAGCAAATTCAAAAGCCCAAATTCTGTCACAAGTCATTATTGTACGCGTACGAAGGCGCGGATAACTGCTAGTATTGTATACATCATGACATAGTCTTAACGTCTATATAACGAAATGTTCCAGGCACTCAAGGTCTAATATTCGTGGTGGACTGTGCGGACAGGGACCGCATCGACGAGGCCCGTCAGGAACTGCACCGGATCATCAACGACAGAGAAATGCGTGACGCCATCATACTCATCTTCGCTAACAAACAGGATTTGCCTGACGGTATGGACAATTTCATTTAATTACACGTTATCGAGACCGAAGTACTTACATACATAACCTCACGCCTGTCTCCCATGGAAGTAGGCAGAGACAATGGAACGCCAATTGCTCCGATTCCTAAATATCTCTTTTGTTTCATCCACGGTTATCAGCTTTTTCATGCATTAATTTGGCCCTTTTTAATATATCGTCAAGACGAAGCACATACTGTTTATACTATTTGGAATATACTGTTATGCAATTTAACTATGTATTGGAAATTCTATGACGACTATTAAATTTTAGATCACGACAACATTAGGTGGAATGTCCACATTGTTTCTGCATTTAATACCATAATATAACTACTAGACCAAGGACATTCAGTTAAAAGTCAAGAAAACTAAAGTAATTTATGGTTTGTAATAACCCACATGTTCTTTTTCTTTCTATATGCTATAAATTGATAGACAGATCTATAGAGCCAGTCTGGAAGTTTCTAACACATTAGACTCAAAAGGAAATGAAGAAATCTAGGTCATTTGTCAAGACACGAGAGATGTGCTCGTCATTGACTAATTGTATGGTCAAAGGTCGCATTCTTGAGGAGCGAATGACAGGTTGTAGGCCGTGGTTGACCCTCATTTGACATGTATTTTGCAATAGTCAAAAGACAGCTGCAGGTCTACTGGTTTCATTAATTAAAAGGGCTCTTCCTGAAAGCGAGCACTTTGGTTTTACACTTATTTGATATTCGAAATGTATTTCAGGGCACAAATGAAAAAAAAGTGATTCATTAAAGAAGTTATCTTCAGATTTCTACTCATCTGCTTCATAATTATGTTAACGTTCGTAATATAAATCTCGCCTATATTTCCCAAAGAGCAGATCTGTTTGTAAATTATTTGATCACTGGGATAGACTAAATCTAGTTTCCTGGTTATTCAAAAGACTAAGAAAAAAAAAAATCCCCTATAATTGCTCAAACATTACCCTTTTATAATTCCAGCAATGAAACCCCACGAGATACAAGAGAAGTTGGGGCTGACGCGCATCAGAGACCGCAACTGGTACGTGCAGCCGTCGTGCGCGACGTCCGGCGACGGGCTGTACGAGGGGCTCACCTGGCTCACCAGCAACCACAAGTTATGAGCTGCAGAGTAGGCGGCTCTGTGCCGCCGCGCCCGCCACGGTACGTTGCTACAAACTCTTCCTAATATGTAGTCATAAAATTATTGCTTTTATTATGCTGCTTAATCTCTCAATACTCAAATCCTTAACCTTAATAAAAGACCGGCAACGCACTTATAACTCCTAGTGTTTCGGGTGACCATGGGCGGCGTTGATTGCTTACCATCATAATGATCCGTCCATCCCATAAAAAAGTTGTTGTTCTAATGATAACTAGAATAACTGTATAGGTTAAGATGGTTCAGCAAAGTATTGTAAACTTTTTCCATGATGAAATTCACTAAGGGAAGGGCCCAATTTCATTCCAACTTCACCTTTATAGCAATTAAATGGCGGTAATATGTTTTTGGAATTGGGACCATACCGTTTTCCTTTACACCTTTCTTATTTGAATTAAACTATTGAATTGCATTTAATTACTCTTGGTTATATTAAATTTATGGATATTCCAATAAATGAAATAGACACAGATATTCATTGAATTTTTTCTCTATTTCCAGGTGAGGATGTCGATGCCATTTAATTTAAGTAAGCGCCCGTGTGCCGGAACAAGCAACGTCATTGTGAATACCAGTGTTGATTCTTTATAATGGTTATACAGACAAAACGCTCCAGTGCGCAGTGTACGGTGCGAGAGACTGTCCGTGTGAACACAACCTTAGATAGCAAGCAAGCGAACGCTTGTCACAAAATCAAATATTCCATATTTAAAAAATAATAAAAAAAAACAAATTTAGAAAGTTTTGTTGTAACGATATTCGATTATTTTTTTATGTTATTTAAAGAATTATTACATAAAGTAAAATGATTTTTTTTTATTTAGTTAATGTTTACCTCCTTTGTATAGTAAGGTAGAATAAAGTTTCTAATGCATTATTGTGGGTAATCGAGGACTATGTATGGATGGTCGCAATATTGTTTATTACGGATATTTAAGTGATAGTTATGCACGCTGCGTAGGTCATTCGTATAGCGTGGCTTGACTGTTGTTAGCTAAACTTCATACAGATCAATGGCTAAGAAAATCAATCAAATCAATAAAAATTAACAAGTTATTTCTACCCTTCGTTATTTATAAGGACATTTAAAATTTAAAATTGACATGTTATACATCACTATTTAATTTATATTGAAATTATTTATATTAAAAAATTACTATAACACTATTCGCTTCACTTGAATTAGTTTTCGCACTAATTGAAATGTGAACATGGATTGACTAATACCTGTGCACTCGAATTTGAGTCTTATTGCCTTGTAACAATAGTCAAGCTACCCTGATACAATAATGTACATATTGAAGCAATGTATGTACATATTGAAGAGTATTTTTATTACTGTCGCTGTTTTGAATGTTGATTTTTGTATGCGAAATGTTTTAAGACAAAATCTTCTTATGTATGTATGAACTATGAATATTGCTTTCTGCTTTCTATGTGATTCTTTGGACGGTGCTGGCGCTTTACTAAGATTGAGCTGATATGCGCTTGTTTTTGTTACGTCTTGTGTATGTCGCGAGGAAATAATCTATGAAACTTGTCCTGATTTACTAATTCTATAATGGCACGCATATAAATCAATAGAAATCGCACTCAAATACGTTCCTTTATTCTGGAAGCTATGGTGCCATGAATCAACATTCAGTTAGATAGGTTAAACTTATATCCTTTTGGTGTCGTAGTTTAAACATTGTCTTCAATTATTGATTTATTCAAAGAAATACACTGCTGGAATCGGTATAATAACTCCTTAAGCAGTTTGTCTTAGTAAAGCGCCGTAAAACTGTGCCAGTAGTCGAGTCAGTACGGGGACCACCTGATTTTGTAAATACGGCTCATTAATGGACCTTGAAATGAGATTTTTCTAGCGAATTATTTAAATTTTATAGCTTTGTTTTGTGAGGGCTTTTGCCAAAGGGTGATTTTGCTTATACAAGGCTGATTTTTAGATGCAAACTGTATGCCCAAGCTTCATTGTTTATGAGTAGGGATCAATTATAATATCACTCAAGGTTTCAAGCCATGCTAGGTGCTCAACTGATAATGGCGTCGCTGTCTATGAGCCCCTAGCTTAGCTCGAAAGTAGTCGAGTTACCATGATTAATATCAATAAATAGTTTTCATGAATCTGAGATTTTTTTGTAACAATACAAACTTAGTTCTCTGCTCTATAAATTATTCGAGGCATATAAAAAGCTTACGCTATGCGACGATTGAAGGAACATGGAAGTATAGCAATAAATAGATTTTCCATACGATTTAGATATAAAGTAATTTTATCAAATTAATATATTCAACGAAATTAGGAACTCAATGAGAGTTAGAACATCGATGTCGTTGATTGTTTAAGTAATAGGTATTGCTAGGAAGGCTGGTTTCACCGTTGACTCAATAAACTTGGTTTGACGGGGTTTTTGAAGAGATATCGTTGATCCTATGTTAATTTAACGATGGTGGAGCCAGCCTGTAATTGTCCTTGTGTAAATATTGAGCGGGGATTAGTTATCGATTGTAGAACATTACAATACGCGTCTATACGTTTTTAATAATTAAGAAATTCTGTGCGCCTATCCCCGCTCTTTCAAACGTTAAAGGGACTCTTAGAATCACAGCAAAGTTAGAAGTAGATAGAATTTGAATCAAATGTACGTGAGACAATAATTACTAATACAAAATCGTCTTGCGCCTCAACGTTTTGATCTAGAACGTGCTCTCAATCATAGTAACACGTGTTTAATCAAAATTAGCTCTTATTTCCAGGTCCATAGCCTAAATTTTCGGCAACCTTTACTATTTGTTTGTACTGATTTCTTGCCTACATCTAGAATTGTGTAATTGCGAGTAAATACGACGAAAGCTTTGTTAACTTTTTTCTGTTAAAACTCACCTATACTTTGTGATATAAATATATTTCATAGAACATTTAATGTATGATTATTTTCTAGAATGTTCGAATTGATCGATGGTAATACTCTTAGACATGACAATATACAATAGGTCATGCTCTTACAAATTTAGAACTGATTTAACTTTGATAATCAATTTTATTTTCAACTTAAAGTGCAATTAAAAATTTCTAGCAACTATTTTGCACGGTGATGTAAAAATATTTATAATTTAAATGGTGATGTACCGCCGGGTTTAGCGCGGAAGCGTTGCTAATTAAAAACCTATTGTATAATATTGTAGAAAGATAAATTCAATATAAATTCACCCTTGAAACATTTAGTTTTATTCCTTTCTAGATAGAAGACCGAGTACCAATAATAGACTCAGAAATATCGTAACTGTATTTTATTTCAGACTTAATGGGCATTGATAGTAAATCAAAATTTCTTAATAAAGTCAGTGATCATCCAGTCCATGTACATGGCTAGTCTAGCTATTTTTTTTCTCGATATAGTTATCAGCCTAGTCATATTGCGGCGTGCTTTCAATCCAATACTGAGAATCAAATTAAACTTCATTAACAATTCGATCTTGTCTAATCTGTACCTTAACACATGGTGGTGTGGTTGGTTTTGGTTTAGCTGTAGTTTTCCATGGAGTTGGTTGTGATGGAAGAGTCTGCTGTGACGTCATCGTAGCGCGGAGGGAGAATGATTTGCAGTTCCTCGTTGAGTTGGACTTCTTCGTCGGGAACTGGGTCATCGGGGACTCGTGTGTCAAAATCTTCGTTAGTTGAAACGCCACTAGAATATAATAATTCCATCGTGAAATATACATATTATATAAAGAAATTAATGAAGCCTTCGATACATTTTTTAAACACTAACAGGTTTGATTAGACTAAAAATAATAGTCCAGATTTTAATACATAAGGACAACAAATATTAATCGAGACTTTTTATGCTAAGTGCGAATTTCTGACGCTCATTCTACTCTTTGATTGCCATCATTTATCGGGTAGTCCTCAGTAACCTTAGTATGAGTTCGCTTTACGTTTAAAGTAATCGAAACGAGAGTGCGTACGGTGCACTGATTGGCCGGCTCGAATAAACCAACCAAACAGAGCGCCGAACACGTTCTCGTTTCGATTACCTACTTAAAACATAAAGCAAACTCATACTAAATGTACAGATACGACAAAAGTAATGAAACAGTTTATAAATACTAGTATAATTGACTCACTCCAACTGGTCACCCACTCTAGCACCGGCAAGGACGGAGGTGTAGAGCCTTGCCCGAGCACCGTGCAGCCTCATGCCAGCAGGCACGTCCTCGGCGCCAGAACGCGTCTCCAGAATCGGGAGTAATGAGTTAGCACCGTTGCCTGTTCAGACACCAAGAAATCGGTTACTAAGTAACAAAATATTCAACTTTATTTGTAAAAGCTTAAGGTTGAAACTTTAAATTAACAAGGCTTTGTCTGCTCGGTTAGCGCCGTGCAACATGTAGCGGGTTCGATTCCCGCACGGAGCAACTCTGTGTGATCCAAAAATTGTTGTTTCAGGTCTGGGTGTGTATGTGAACTTGTATGTTTGTAAACGCACCCATGACACAGGAGAATATCCTAGTGTGGGGCAATTAAAAAAATAAAATAAAAAAGACTTTGTGACAGAATTATTATAAAACGTATCTGTGGAGAAAGTTCAGCAGTGAAGTCCTATAAGCTGTTGGGAAGATATACGCACCTTCATCAGGTCTGTTGATTTGGTCAGTTTCTATTACATGACCGTTTTCATGGGGCGGCAGTTTGTTCTTTGGTTTCTCATCACGAACGTCTGAAATAGATACCTTTCTATAATCTGTTATATTAATAAACAATTTAAATGTTAAGAAATCAGTTTAAAACATTTAAACTACGTACTAGGTAGGTACAAGAAATATTATAAACAGCAGTGTGCCCGAACGATGAAGTTAGATTGAGGTGCTATGAAATAAACAGCACAATATTGGGACTGTTTTGTGGATTTTTTCCGCTAGTTATACCACCCACTCGAATAGATAGAGTCTACAACCTATAGGGCCTGTAGGTACCTACAATAAATAAAGCAAAACATCTTCTCATACATACAGTAGTAAAATATAGTAGGTACCTACTTAGAAGGATTTTGAAAAGCAACACTCACCACTTTTGTTATTCCCTCGTGTTGGTAAGTCTGCGTATCCACGGAACAAGGTTTCCAGTTCATCAGGGGACATGCGACGCAGGTACGGAACACGCTTCAAGTCGGGCCGGTGAAGGCTCCGGAAGGAATTTCGATGCTGGCCATAATAAAACAATTTAATCAGGCAGGTACGAGTACTATATAATATATGTTCCGTTCATTATAACAACTGGTGAGCGGTGCATTTACCAGAGCTGGACTCCTTAATGAGACTCAGATACAAAAACCTAAGTACAGAGCATTTGTTCAAGCTTAAGGAGTATTAAGTAGGGCTTCCAATCTCGATATACCGAGATCTCGGTATTGCGGGATCCCGCGTCCTTTTCCACTCCCGCGTGATGCGGGATTACGGGTGCGGGATCCGCGAGATTTGCGGGACTGAAAAACGCGATCGCGCTAATACACTTGAGTCCATTATAAAAAAAGAAATGACTCTCTATGAATCTGGGGGGTCAATGGGAAAATATCTTACATTTACATATAAAGCCTTAAAAGGAATACCGCCGAGAAGTGTGGAAGCCGAAAGGGCATTTTCTGCTGCTGCTGCTATATTGCTTCTAAAATACGCAGCAGTTTGGCAGGTGACAGTTTAGATATGTTGTGTTTCCTTCGCAAACATTTTCAATTAAAAGCTTTAGCTGACAAACTAAATAAACCAACTTTTATTTTCAGTCGAAATTAGTTTTTTTAGTTGATATTTTATTTTTTTGGTGTATTTTATAAAGAAGATAGTTTTCATGATTTTTCAGTATTTGTTGCTGTATTTGTGAAGAATAAACGGTGTAATCTCACACTTATAATAATATTTAAATAAATGCGGAGTTAGTTGATTAATTCATTGTTATATTTGCCTTATTTATATATGATTATTTTCAATATGCGGGATCCCGCAAATACCGAGATCCCGCGGGATTTAAAATTTGTAGTCCCGCAAATACCGAGATTGAATTCAAGCTGCGGGATTGGAAGCCCTAGTATTAAGTTCAAGTCAACATTTGATAAGCAATATTAAAAAAAAATCTGGTGTTGTATGTATACTAGTAGTTAAGTGAGATTATTATTTAAGTAAATGAGACCTGAATAATAAAATTCAATTATTTAGGTACTTGTTTATTTTTTACCTTTACGAGACCCGGTGGTATTTGCATCCGTTCACATGCGCGTGACATGCTCAAACATTGTATCACGCTGTCGTGTTTCACGGAAATTGCTGACAGTCCACTTCTTACTAGGTCCTCGTTTATCTGTGAGAAAATGTATTTCAATGAGGAACATTCAAGTACTGCACATTTAGTAGGAGCTAGAATGCCTTAGTGATTCCATTTTGGATATCATTTAAGAGGTAGCCTACCTTTTTAAAATTGTCAGTACCCTTATTACGAGTTGACTTTACGTTGAACTAAAACGAAACGAGAGCGCGTTCGGTGCTCTGATTGGTTGGGTTATTCGAGCCGACCAATAAGAGCGCCAAACGCGCTCTCGTTTCGTTTAGGGTAAGGGTAGGGATGAGTTTCTATATTATTTTAACCAGAAACTGCGCGTTACATTTCTGCACGTTAAGATTATTGATTAATATTGATACATGCAGTGTGGAAAGCTTACAGTGTGTGAATAGTTCCCAAACCACCCCTAAAATGATTTGCTATACAACTTGTATAGCATCATAAATCATAACCGATTTTATATTTCACACGTACCTAGCTAAACGTTTAGCTAGCTAAGTAAGTTGAAGGTTATCTGTGATCACACTCGTGTAATAGCACAAAGGCGTTTTAGGCGCGTAATTCACAATCCGATTGAACATAAAATTAATTACCAACACAGCAGTAGGTACATCTAGATAACTTCAAATCCCAACTTCTACGGAATAAATACGACAATTTCTTCACACGCCTGTCATTAGCGTTTTTCGTAACGCTGTTTGATACATTTAATCAATGTTTCCGTTGAATAAACTAAGTACGTCACGAGTGGAACACGAGGCGAGTATATTGGACCACATCAATCAGAGAGACAGGACCGTTCTCATTTGATGCGGTGACCAGACTTTAATATTGTGTTATTGATTGCCCGGCACGATGGTAAAGCCGAATGGCCGAATGAAAGTGCTAAATGGAATGTACCTATGTTACATACATGGTGCCTTGTAGGTACCTATTTTAATATCAGTATGTATTAAGAAGTTTATTTAAGTAGATACTATTTTGATTATGTTTATTTAGATGTAGGTAACAAATGTTACGCTGTATGTAGCTATTCTTAAAGGCTACTGATAAAACTACCATGTTTAATAAAGAATAACTCTGAACGGACTAAGATTTGGAAATTGGCGCCAAAGTAACTTTTATTCAGCTCAAAATTCCTTATCCAATGATGTAACACACATAGCTATTGGAAGGTAGGGCCAGATTTCATAGAAACTCTGGCATCCTCCTTTATTAAGATACTATTTTGACTACCTTTAATAAGACCTTTAGACTTAACAGGACTTATGTACCTACAAGAACACACCACAGTAGGTACAATTAAAAAGCAAAATTATTTTCTTAAACCGGGATTGAAAGTAAAATTGTTTTCATATATCCGAACACAAATCCGCATTACGTTTAGGTACCCGCAAATAAAGTAGGCATGGTATATAGGTAGATATATTATACAGATTGTTCTACGGGATTAACGGAACCTGAGAGCCTTTTCGAAATCCAAATGTTTGAATTTATTTTACGATGAGAGTTGCTTCCATTTCATTATTATTGTCGTTGTTGATATTATTATGTCCTTTATAAGGTCTTATAATGGGTAAGTAGAAGTGTGTAGGTAATTATAATTCTGTTGCTAAATCATGTTTGAAAAAAGTTGACATATTCTGGCAATCCCTGTTGTTCCCATGTCAGTTGATAGTTACAGAATAAGAGTGCCGCTTCTAATGACTTGTTTGTTTTCACCGAATATACTAGTAAGTAGGTACCTATCGACGTAACCTAAATAGCTCAAATAAATCTAATCTATTTCTAAGAGAAGCTAGCGCTTATTACAACGAATAACATTAAATGTAAACACAAGAAATCAGTGTTATTAGAGGGTGGTCCCAGAGGGGTTGAGATAAAATTGCTTTCATAGTCCCCGAAAGCAATTTGAAAGATGGCCGCGATGAATACTGTTCCAGAACTATTAATGTTTTCAACTTGAATGCTTTTAAACGTTCTGTAGCATAAATGAAAGATTTGCGTTAACTCAGTCAAGTAATTGTCCGTTTTGAAAGTTTTGCAGATAATTTCTTTGATTTGTGTAGTTACGGTGCTGCTTTTCATGCATTTGTAGATAGCTATTTTAATAGGTACCTAGATATGAAATTTGGTGTTACACATTTAGTACAAACTTAAAAGTATCTAATAGAAGAACTCAAATAAAGGTTTAATGAAAGAACGACAATCGGAATTCAGCAAAGTATTGATGTCCGTCATCATAATCTTCTACCTTGTTTCTGTGACAGATATGGTTTTTGACCAGTGTCAACAACTTGTCTCCTCTAACATAGACAGTGGGTCGTTTTAAGGGCGATTGGACTGTTTTGATTAAACTCTGTTCCTTAAAGATGCTGCCTTTGAGGTAAAGATTTAACCAAACTTCAGAACATCCCACAAACCTCTATTGACACTACAGAACAATGTAGCAATCACCTGTAGTTCTCTTCCTTCGCAGCACGGCACGAGCGGTGGCAGTTCTTCTTTCAGTTTGTGAGCCGAGGTGAGCCCGGTGGCAACATTGTCACCGCTTGCCACCGGGTTCATCAGGAGCAATGATGCATCCGATGACCTCTTCTCTTTCACCTCCATGGTCTCCAATTGTTCTTTCAAGCTCACGTTGGTGCTCATGCTTCTATCCTTCACGCCCATCAAAAGAGTTTTGTTTTCGTGTAGTAGCTGCATCACTGCTATTTTTTGTCTTGTTGTGGTATGTATTTTTTATGTTCACATTTTTATTCCAATTTTGACTTAGTGTGACGTTTCTATTTTGAAATGTTGTTTGTTTCTTTTTGTTGTGTCTCTGGCTTGGTTTTGGTGTGGGATCTTTTTGGTTGGGAAGCTTGTTCTGTGAGTAGGTTTATTGGATTTATTGTGGCCTAGACTAAACCTAGTTGAAAACTAAAAGAAAACAATAAAAACAGAACGAATACTATTTTAATTCTAAAGTCTACTTTCTACTCTTCTAAACATGGTCCCCATAAAATTAACAAAACGGTTTTGTTTCTTCTTAATAGAAAAGAATTGGTTTGCAATGTTTTACATTCAGGGCGCAGATTGTTCTTTCCTTCAATCTACATTTGAAAGCAGCTCGTCAGGGCAACAAGCTTGAGATAAGTACATTGTATCGTACCCTGATCACGTAGCAACGCTTGACCAAAATTGCACCCTCCAACAATAAGCTGGGTCGAAACTTCGAGAGTACCCATCGAAATTAAGTAAGTCGTTCTCTCTTTTTGGAGAATAATTTTCTAGTCTATATTGGAGGTTTGCAGCTCAAATAGTTTTGTAAGAAGGTACCAGTGTTATTTACTGTTTAGCAAATCTGATAGATTATATCTTGCTTCAATGCAAGGGCATGGACATCCTACTTATAGTAAAAATACTTACTCTGAAAAACCTAGGATACAATAATAGGTACCAGCATGACCGAATCGTATTGCTTGCTTCCGCTTCGTCCACGTAAAGATTTCTCTCGAGTTGGCCCTGATTTTGTAGTGTATTCTGGATATGGCCGGGATCGAAAAGTTGCACAAGTCAATCTGAAAATTAACTTTTTCGAATCGACTTATCGAGCTTTCGAGCAAATTCAATACAGACAATGTTGTCCTTATAATCGTAGTCATAGAAAACTGCAAATCAACAACATTGGATTCTTTTATCGAGATAAAATCAGGAACAAACGAAAACTACTATAAAATAAAACAAGAAAGTTGTAATTAAAAATTAATTTATTACAAAAAAGTATTTCAATATTGAAATATATTCATAAAAATTTCAATATAAAGTAATAATTTACGTAATTAATTAATCAATATACAAATTACTAAAAAAACTTAGAAAAAATAAAGAAAATTAGAAAAATATAAATGATATTGACGAACCATAACAATGAATTTATCTACTTACAAACACATAGTTATTTAATGTATTTTTCTTGTATATAAAAAACAATTCCCATTAAAATATAATGTACATAGTACACATATATTATGCAATTCTAACAAGTCATGACGACAATACAACATAAACTTTTTTTACGTTTTATAAATACGAGTATAAACATATTTTATTTATTAAAACATCATTAAATTAATATTAGCACCAATACGGTATTTCTTCTAGCCGCTGGTTATCACGACTTGCCTAAGTCGTCCTTGATTTCACCCGGCACGTAAAAATCATGCGTATTATCTACTGAAGATAATTTGTTAAGATCCTGAAAATAAAAAGTGAATTTGTTACATTAATTGAAGACGAAACGGAGGAAGATAACTATCACTGAGCCACCACGTAATTAAACGTTAGAGAAAAAAATGTCCAGAGCGCTAATTTTATGGAACAAACTTTCCTATTACATATTGGCTTTTTTGCCAGCTGCAGTAAGGGAGTTCTTTAAAAAAGACATCAATAATATCTTATATGGTTAATAAAGTGGCCGTGTTGGCTCCAGTGTTACAGTGGTTTTTAGTAAGTAACAGTCTGTCACTCCCTCTTCCCTCACCCAATGGGGGAGAAAGGCTTTGGATGATATTCTTCCGCAAAAAAAGTTTAACTCCAATAGGAGTGAATAATAAACTATATTGTATTTATACAGCCCGTATGTAGAAAAATACACACAAAAACAGATAGAACGTTTCTATTTTGTTCACACGTTAAAAAAAGTAAAATAAAATAAAATCAAAAATCGCACCAATAAAAAGTTCCAACGACGATAATGTTCGTTTTCTACTTCAATCGAATTATATATCTTTCAGGGTTGGTATAGTCCCGCTCTGTGTAGAAAAAAAATAACAATAAAAAATTATAAATATAAATAATTACTGCTCGCAAGTGATGACTAACTATTGAACAGAGAACAAAAAGAGAAAGAACAAGAGGCGAAATACTCAATACAATACTCAGACGGACCACGCACTTATTATTAGGCCTCCAATTTTATAAGCACCCCGTTTAAGCATAGTTTTTCTCCTCCCATTTTTTGCCAATTCTGTAATATGCATCTAAACCTATGAACTACAGGGAACAAAATACTTTTCGCTACGTAGTTTACAATACCTAAAATAATGATAGGTAGGTAAGATACCTTTCTCTCAAACTTCATACTATTCATCAACGCCTTCAGCACTCTATGCGTGAGGAAGTCGCTGGTCCGGCGCACATCGCCACAGTCTGCATTAATGCGATTGTCCACTACAGCCGTCGACAGACCTTCCACTGCCTCACCCCATTCCACTGTGGGAAAGGAATAATGTTTATTTAGTTCTTCTTTATCATCATCATTACCATTATCATTAACGTGTTTCTGCTCAATATCAATCCGTAAAGGTAAGCTTTCACAGGCCCGCATCGTATGAATCGCACGCATCGTACGCATTTCGTATGACATCATCGGTACGCATCGCATGTAGGCTGTATTGCTAATGATACGGTCCGTACGATGCGGATCAGTGGACGCAGTTGTATGAGTTTATATACAAGACAAACTAAGATCTGTTGCGTACGATGCGGGCCTGTGGAGGCATACATTTACCTAAGGCCATCCGTATTATAAAAAAGCGTAAATTAAATTCACATTACAGAGTTAGAGTTGTGTAACATCCACAGCGAAAATCTTCATTGCATTATAAAGATTTTGGATTTACGCTACCAGCTGGGATTTAATATCTAAATAATGTGTAGATAAACTGGTGGTAAGTTCAACATTCGGACCAATTCTGCGTTCAATAAAGAATTGATTATAAATACCCTGCTCCTCATGAAAGTTTCGATTTTATTATTGCCGGAGGAAATCTGGGACATTAACTCTTAGTTCATAGCTTTCATTACACTTTATAAGATAAATACCACATTTTTGATACATCGACTTACTGGGATGTCGCATCGGTGGCAGAGTAACCTTGCCTATGGTGGTGTCCATGCCTTTCTGTACCTTCTGGCTCACAGACTTGGACAGCAGCCGCGCTGATATGTTCACCATCTAGATAATCAGAGAATTAAGAAAGCTGACCTAGGTATTATTTTATTGTAACTTTTGTGAGACATACTAAATTAATTATTATGTTATCGGCTTACTCACGTACTGTTATGACGAGGAACTCGACTAGTTTCAAGCCATGCTGCTACAGTAGCAGCGCGACAATCGCCGCGTCGTGTGTCGCGGAATGCTGCTCATGAATATGAGCCTCTAGCATGGCTTGAAACTAGTCGAGTTCCTCGTCATAACAGTACGTGAGTAAGCCGATAACATAATAATTAACTGACCTAGGTATTGTTTTTTTTTAATCAATGCCCCCCATTAGGATTTTCTCCAGTATCGTGGGTGCGTTTATAAACACACAAGTTCATGTATATGTATACATGACACCCAGACCCGGGACAACAATCTGTGGATCACACAGAAAGTTGTCGTGTGCGTGAATCGAATCCGCGAAACGTTGCACGGCAGCCAGTTGGCCAGCCACCGCGTCAACTGTGCAGTCGTATTCGTTCGGTATTCGTAATATAGGTATTAAACTATGAATATTTTTTAATACTACAAAATCTATGATCTCCTTATCCTTCTCATGAGGACAAAAATAACACCTGTAAAGGTCAACTTTTAACATTTTACACATTCATTTTCAATTTACAATACGAATTTCATTTAAGTAATTGAAACTGTCAATAAATCTTTGTTTTGAAACCCAAGTAAATAATGGGTTTCATTTTAGTTGGTTGTTTGAACGTTTTCAACAATTACGTAGTAGTAACTAATTTGAAATACAGCGCTAACGTGAGTTCCCTTTGGAGTGTTAAGTGTCAATTATTGAGAGAAGAGCCAGAGAGCAAAATGGAAAATAGCTCGCAAACGTGCGATAATAGACAACAATTTCGCTTACCTATTCGTTTTTTTCTAACATATCTTTCAGTTATAAAAATATTGTTGTATTGAAAACGTCCATAATAACATAACATTTTTCTACATTAGGTATTTGTCAGAAGTTTCTGTTGCAATATGAGATCGATCCTGAGATTTTGGATTATTAGAACTCATTAATTTCATTGGTTAGTGATTGTACTTAACGATCATCACCTAATAAACTACTTATTATGGTTAGGGATTCTGTTGGCTGTAGCTAAGAAAGGATAGTCTCATTAAGTCATTAAAAATCTTAATTACTAAAGTATTTTGGATTGCGCCCTCTCTACAAATTAGCGTGAATTAAGGTCAACGATTATTAAAATCTTTCAATGAATGATTGATCACCTCGAGTAATTTCTTCCGTTCTGGGAGGGCTGAGGGCACAGGATCAGGCAAGTCCTCAACTCTGTCGACAAAAGTGACCTCCGCCAATTTGGTCTTCGATGGCTGCAATAGATAGACATCTGGTTGATTTGTGATACTTTTGGGAAAGATTAAGGTCTTTTTTATTACGCAGTCTATAATATAAATACATATTTATAACGATGTTAGATTAGACATAATATATTGATTGCCAAAGCCTCTTTTGTAGAGGAGGCTCATAGTCCAGCAGTGCTATTATAAAACTAAGAAGCAATACTCAAAGACGTACCACAGGCGTAGGCGGTCGATCCTTAATACTTTTCAGTTCATAATCTACTTCTTCTTCATTGGGTATTCTGACAACTTCACCAAAGCCAAGCTGACTAGTGTCGCGACGTTGGAAGAACTGCCGCGTCATTTCCGAGTGCACTTGGTGTGCCCAACGCGGCTTATTACTGTGAATAATTAGGGATATAGCATTATTTCAGGCTAGCTTCTGCCAGCGACCTGCATTCTCAGAGCACAGGGTTTCACCATGTGCCATTTCAGCCTATATTCTATCTCTATACCATGATTCATTTACATCTATTCAGTTCAGTTTCTACGTAAAACAGCACCAAACATACAACCTTACGTTGGCTTTAGGCTCAGTAAAATAATTACGTTCAAAGTACTATACATTTGTACTACTACCACACAAAAAGATGAAGCTTCGTAATAATGTAACAAGATTACGAATGTCTTTTTTGACTTTTTAGTATTTTATTAATCTATAGTTTAGATGTACTTAAATATTATATCATAAATAAAAAAGTGTCCTTTGAAAAATATTAGTTTACTTACCGTTTCTTGGCAGTAGGTGGTTTGAAGTTCTGGAAGAATATCAAGGAGGCACGAGTCTGTACCGCTCGCTCCACGTCCACTAGCAGACGGTGCACGCGACGGCGAGCAAACTCCCTGATGGTGGTCTCCAGTAACTATGGACAAAGCGGTTTATGCATTATTTTATTCATTTACAGATAATAACACTGCATTTATGACTTTATTTTATTAAGAACAACAATGAGACTTATGTCATGGTTGTATGTATTTACAAACACAGTGCATCCCGATCCGGAACTACTTGTGGGTCACACAAAGGACTGCTTCGATCAGGAATTGTATACGATAGCGGTACGGATACAGATACGGTTGCGGTGAGTCGGAGATTTATATTAGGCCCCGGCCCTACCTATCCGTTGCGTCGTCGCAGTGTCGTTCTCCATATATGACAAACATCTAAACAAACATTTAGATTTATAATATTAGTGTGATGACATGCGCCATTTGTCAGTTGCATCGTAGGATAAAAGTATCCTATTACCCAAGTCAGCTAATACCCTGTCTGTATATCATATTTTATTAAAATCCGCTTAGTAGTTTCAGCGTGATTGACGGACAAACATCAATCCACAAGTTTTGAATTCTTGTATTGTCTGTCTTTTAAGAATACTTACAAACCTTATACAGCAAAACATATGCCTAAAAGTCTGTATAAACGAGGGTTTACGGCTGACAGAGGTCAAAATAATAGTCTCCACATGTCGGCAGTAAGTGGACCTACATAAATTACAATATTTAAGAGGCATCACGGTAAACGAATTGCGATTTTTTTTTTATTCTATACAAGGCTTTGAATCTTGTAAGGCGTTGGTAAATGATGCGGAAAATTAATAGATTAATTAACTTTTGATTAACATCACATCTGTTAATTAGTATGTTTTGTACATTGACGAAAACATACATACTTAGCTAATAATATTTTCTTCATACATTTTTCATTTCTAAAATGTTGCCCTATATTAGGATTTTCTCCTGAGTCGTGGGTGCGTTTCTACATACCAATGACACCCAGACCCGAATCAACAATTTGTGGATCACACAAAGAGTTGCTTCGTGCGAAAATCGAACTCGTTAGCCTTTGCGTGGTAACCACCGCACAACATCTATACTATATTCCAATTGAGTTTGTTATGCATATCTTATTTTTAATGAACTGTACAGTTTTTATAAGAAATAAATTTCTTTAAACCGAACATTATACACTATAGTCGTCACAAAATGGCAGGACTAAAACTGCACAGCATGTATTAGGGTATGAAGTTTAAAAATCTGTTTAGTCCATCGGTAAGGTAACGAAAAAATATTAGACATAAGTATTTTTTACTTTATCATAATATATAAGATAATAAAACTTAGATAAAACCAATCAAAGTTTAGGAGTTGGAGCAAATACGTCATTTCTTTGTATAAAATGTACCTGGAAGTGACGGCACGCGACATTTCAAATCAATATATCTTCGAAAGTATTTGTTTCCGTAAGAAAATCTATATCTATACATATAATAAAATCGTAGAAAAGTGCTGTCTGTACATTGAAAATAAAAATAAAAAAAATAGCAGGGGTTATTGTTATGTCGATGTCGAACCCAAAAATGTAATTAACTTTTTTTTTGTCTGTTTGTCTGTTTGTCTGTGTGTCTATGCGCGCTAAACTCAGAAACGGCTGATCCGAGTTGGATGCGGTTTTCACGAATACATTGTGGTATGCTTCAATTTACATTTAGTGTTTGTTTCATGTCAATCGGTTCATAAATAAAATTATGTCAAATTAAAGAATCACGTCGAACACTATTCTATGCTTATACCATTAATCTCCGCAACTATTTGACGGATTTGGTTGAAATTTGGTACAGATATAGTTTAGAACCTTAGAAAGGACAAATACCTGAACGGAGTATAAATAAATAATCCAAGTTGTCTTTATCCTCGATAGATGGCGTTGGGATCGAAATAGATCGCGCTATGGTTTCGTTACATTCATTTGGTTGGGTATCGGCCGAGCGCTTCGGTACTATCGTAGTAGTCAACATTATTATCAGTCGTATGATTGTCTGTAGTGGTCCTGCTGTTTCGTATATTCTAAATAAATTGGTTTCAGTTGTATTTGTCAATTAATAAGTTTATTTGCATGGGTTTTCCTGGTTTTCTGGTTATATCCTAAAGTACTTTAGTTTGATTGATACGATTATTAGTAGTTGCTGTAGTTAGTTATTTAATAAAATTGTCAGTCTAATTTATTAATCAATTAGATTAGATTAGATGACGGAGTTAAGTCGTTTCTTTTAAATTATTTAGTTTAATCTTTTATAGTCCGCATAGAGGATAGGTTGTAATATAATTTCTTTTTTAATTGTTATAAATTCGTAATTCGTAGCTTTCTTTAGTTTTAAGTTAGTTTTCATCTTAAGTTCGGAAAGATTATAATATTTCTTTAGTTTAAGTCCGTTTTTAAACTATTTTTTTCAATGCCCTACGTTAGTATTCTACGTATATTCAAACGTAGAGCTCATTATGTTGATTTTGAAGCGACGTTCATGCGAATATCTTCAACATCACATTTTTGAAGAGATTCCGCGATCGGGAACTATGTGGTTAAAACCAAAAATTTGCCGGAAGTCACTATTCCACGCGAACGAAGTCGCGGGCAAAAGCTAGTAAAAAATATGTGTAAATCTACAAGACGTACATTAAAATAAAAATTAGTCATCTACCCTTTTGGCCAACCAAATAAAGATAGACGATAAAAAAAAATAATGACCCTACAATTTCTCTTTATCCAACCGTATAATGGGAAGCCTGTAAGATTTTTATGACGGCAATCAAAACACCATTAACATAACTGGTAACCAATTCTAGATATAAACTCATTAATCATTTGTGAACAACATTTGCGAGGAAATTTCATTAATTTCAAGCGCTCAATATAATGAAATCAACATACGTCACGTACCTCACGAGTCTCTCTTTAAACTCTTTAATTAATTTACTCTGATATTAATGGATTACATAAAGACAAAATACACGTATTATAATATATATTTTTACGGTAATCTTTATATCATATCTTCTGTGTCAAAATTATCTATTATATTTCCATGGGTCCAGAGTAGTCCAGACTAAGAACGGGTCTGCCGACAGCGAGCAAAGGTAGCTCGCCGCCCGACCAGAACCAGCCAACGCGCGCCTCAAAGCGCTATCAGACCACCACAGATGTGGCCCAGTAGGGCTTATGCCTGATCCGGAGCTGCGGACTACCTAGCGGGTTTACCGGAGCTTCGGCTCGAAAAGCAGGAGTAGGAAAGGGGTGGTTTTTAGTCAGTAATAGTCTGACACTCCTCGCGCCCCCAAAGCGGGAGAAGTCATTGGATGATTTAATCCATCATGGTTCCCATCCCATTAAAATCTGTTTACCTCATTTACTATGTGGAGCGGAGCTAATGGTAGAATGGTTTCCATATCCATTCTGGCTCGTGCTTGTCCAAGGATCATAAGAGTATCTCCAGACGTGGACATTGCGTGAGTCATCGCTTCAGCGGCCATCATATGAGCCAAATGCGGACTCATACCCTTGGCACCACGCTTCGACTGAAATAAATAAATAGTAGCAATTATTAAGAACTTTTCCAATGCTGTTTATGATAGGTACTTTTCTAATTGTGCTCAACTAAAATCGAGGTGCAAAATCAACCTCCTAATGCCTTATGATTTTCATTTTAAACAGCAGAAAAAGATTTATAAGGTCCTAGAAAAATGATCTAAAACAACATAATATAACATGTACCTATCATCATCACGATCTTCTATCTCCTATAGGTAAATCTTATAGTTATCTTTGGTAATTTTATTTCCTAGTTTATTAATTACTTTATTATTTTATGTACTTAAAATTGTACAGTAGTAGACATAATGACATAGGTATTCTCATTTACTTTACCTTTTCAAACTCTGTGCCCATTTTCCTGACGAGGCGTACCGCCTTCGCGGTCCCTCCATGCAGCAGCTTCCAATTAGCTAATCTGATACGTTGCAACTCTAGATCTGTATTGTACGCGTACACTTCTGCCTTCCTGTTTTACAAACATAAATAGTTAAGTTAGTTTTTATTATCAAAATGCTAGTTTCACTGTTATTTTCGAAAGTTTGTGACCTAACTGGCAACTTATTATTACTTAAAAATTCCAGAATTTGTCCATAGTACGATGTACGTACCTAATAAGCTATTAAGTACAATAGATCCCTTTTAAATCCCTGCCTCCTCTTCCGAAGACCGGCAACACACTTGGAACTCTGGTATTATAGGAGACTATAGGCGGCGCTGATTGCTTACCATCAAATGAGTTTACGGAGTTGTCAAATAATAAAAAGCAACGGCAACAAAATTGCTGTCCAATAAAATTAGCTATGCAATAAATCGTGCATTCTACAGACCAATCAGTATCCGCCACTTCAAGCATTTCACAGTCTATTAGCTCTCTCTCCCGTTACTTCTACAAAAGCAATTTAGATGTCGTTCGGAATACAATCAGGACTTTATTGCTTTGTAATCTGTCGCCATAAAGACTAAACGAATCAACATAAATTAGGATTACTTGCTTATTGTCTCAACGATCTGGGATTTCAATAGCTTAGCCAAATTGATTCTTAATAGATATAAGCTATGAATCGGCCTGTTTCTTGAAGTTCTTAACTTTGATGATAAAAAGAATTTTATTGTCGTTTTTCAAGACATTTTAAAAGTTTTGGAACAGAGTGCTAATCCTCAATACCTAGTGGGGAAACTGTGAAACTCCCTTCGAATACCTATCGCGTATTAAGCTAAGCAGATATAATATATAACTCATTATAACCCCTCAATCTCCAGTCACCGCTTATTCGATAAATTCCAATTAATACTTCGGCAAGTTAGAATTTTGTTTAATACAAAATATTAATTGGATTTCAATGGATTGTTGTTTTAAATTCGTTATCGCCGCACAATACTTGATAAAGCTTACGGTATAACAATGATAAATTGTTATTCCAATACTTTATCATTGTTGAAAATTTCGTACAATTTTTTCACTATTGTTTCAAGCTTTTATCAAAAGTTCCATTCACAGTTATTATCTAAATAGGACTGTTGGTTATGATGACAACGCTCTCTTAGTAAAAATCAGTAACAAACCAATTTCATTCTATCAACTACATATAAGACAGAAAGCGGATAAACAAAGACTTTGTTTCTATTAAAAATTCTTTAAATAGAAACCTTATATACTTAAACAAAAACTCGATAGGAATGAAAAATCTCCTTCTAAAATTCAATATTAAGTATAGTAATATCTGCTATTAAATTTAGAAGCTATCCTCGCGCTGGCTATAGAAAAGCATCTTCAAAACAAATATTTGAATGGGTGTTAGCCCTCCAGCATGAACATCGGCGACTAGCGACTTAATTGCTTTACGGAACGTCGATGGCACAGACATTCTATACTGGATAATACGTAGATAGTTCGACTAGAAAACACAGAAGCACATAACATTTTGATGCACCTTACATAGTATTTCTAACCTGATGTTAAGCAATCGCCGCCGCCCATGGACACTTAAAACACCAGAAGCGTTACAAGTGCATTGCCGGCCTTTTGGGGATAGGAATTTAATGGTTGTTGGGGAATCAGGGATTGGGAAGGGGGGTAATTGAAAGCATGACTCTCCCAACTTGGAAACAGAGTCTGTAATTGTTATGGTTGTCTTAAGCGGCTCTTATCATTACCCTTAAGATGATACGTGTTTGTCAATTACCTTGTGCCATAAAAAACAAAAACTAACACATTTTTTTTAGGTTCGAAAATACTCACTTTCTTCTTCTCCTGGCTCCAGCTGCCATATCTTCAGAGTACAGCTGCAATAGTAGAGCTTCTTCCTGCAGCTTCGTGTTCTGAGCTTCCATGCGAGCGTTCCATTTGCTGTTTGCCTATTACAAAAAAAGAATGCCAATATCATAGACCTCATGATTGATAAACTTTGATTCTGTCATTTGACATTTACTAAAATTAGACCTGAAAAAGTATAAACCAACCCTACCTATGTAACTACTTAAGGTTAAGAATTGTAGTTTTTCTATAATTTCAATTCAATTTAATGTTAACTATTTGTTTGATAGGACACTCCCAACTATAACTAAGAAATCAATGAAACGGCAAAATATGAAATGCCGGTTGAGTATCAACTCCGCCCCTGCCCTCCGTCGTGGTTGCTCCACGGAGGTCCGTGCCTCCTTACGCAAACAACACTTTGAATAATATTCTAAAATGTTACCATACTAAATGAATGAAAGTGCGATTTCATCGGCCCATTACACGTGACTTTTATGGGAAAATGATGTGCTAAAAGTGGAAATATCTATACATGATGAGTGTTTTCTGAAGACTTATGTGTTTTCCACATTTTTATATATTTTTCTACAAGGCATAAGCTAAAGGCTGCACATTTGTTGAAACTTTACTCCTCTGATTGCAATTGAATAACTTATTTTAGTCCCTCATAATTTTTAAGGAATTAATAATATTATCGTCCCTATAATAATACCTAATCTACAATACATTGTCAAGATTTACGTTTTTATCAAACGTATACCTTCAGTAAACAAAAACCAATTACTAGGACGATTTTGCAGAGCAGACTACATAATGGTTGCGTCTTTGGTCTATCGTTCACTACAACCGCAGAAACCACTTTCCACAAACATGTTCAATGAGATTAACTCACAGTAACATACCTTCTGTCTATAAGGTAACATATTCTATATTACGTATTTGGGTATCGAATTTTCATATAAAATTAGCTAACCCGGCAAAGTTTGTACAAACTTTTTTTTCCTAAGTTTTAAACCTTCCCTGAACTTTCACAAACAATTCAAGACCAAAATTAGACAAATCGGTTCAGCCGTTTTCGAGTTTAAGCGAGACTAACGATCAGCAATTGTTTTTTATATATAGAGATTATCAGGTTGAGGACACAAACCATTTTTTTTCTAAGCCTTGAACAAATTAATCAACAAAGTCAATCTATATATAGTAAAAAGTAATGAGATAATTAATACATACACAAAATGTAGCTGAAATGAGAACCTCTTTTGGTAAAGTCAGTACAAACTTAAAAAGCCCATCAAAAAAGCGAGTCCCTACGACAAAACCTCGATGAAAAATGTTTTGCATTGCATTGTCATCGCTCCAGGGACGAAACTCAACTAGGAATCGAATTTGTCGGTAACTCGAGCATGCATTTTAAATATTGATGTGCACTTCAGAGATGAATGAAAAAATCCCTCTAGTATATTCAAAGTGCAATGGAGTTCTCGATATACAGGCAAATACCATTTTATCATTTTATTTGTACGCGCACACTTTTATTTTATGGAATGGAATAAATGCTTTAGTATGCGAAGGTTCGGTGAAAGCTTAATGTGAATACGAATGGACCTGCTCGCTATGAAAAATTTGATTTATGTTCATTTCAGCCGTTGCTTTTTAGAATTTGATTTTAAAAACACGTTTTAGAATGAATCGTGACCCTTAGAATGAAAATTGAAAGGGTGACCTTTGACTATTCATGATAGCCGTGAGATTACACCAAAAGACTGACGACCATTAAAATTAAAAGACGGATGGATATCACTATTTTAATCATCTGTTTACTTTCATTGCAATTACCGCGTCTCCTACGAATCGCAACGCAACGTTACGCCTTTTATCTCCGAAGGGGTAGCTAGAGATGGACATTACGGCACGTAATGCCTCTGCCCAACAGTATACACCTACTTTTCACTATTTGTGTTTTAAATCCCATGTAATGAAGGGTTAGCCTATTGCCATATACTGAGCACCATTCCAGACTCCGTGCTACTACTGAGAAATTTTCGAAAAGCCGCAAAAAACCTAGTAATACTTTGCCCGGCCCGGGAATCGAACCCGAGACCTGTTGTCTGGCAGTCGCACTTGGGAACACTCGGCCAACGAGGCAGTTAGACTACAAATTGGTTGCGATTAAATTTGCTCCAAAGGAATGAACAAAAAGCAGAAACCTTAACTATTTTTGTATGTTTGTAAGTACCTCATTTTCCAGGCGCACTAACTTAGCCTCCCTCTCCGTCTTCAGTCTATTTACCCTCTTCTTCTCATTCGCCCTCCACTGGCGCACCATGGTGATCTTACGTCGGAGTTCCATCTCAGCCGCAGCTTGTACCCTTTGTTTGATCCTGTTCTGTTTGTCACGCGCCTTCATCGCACGCTCCTTATGCTGCTTAGCTTTGAACTCCGCCAAATAATTCATCCTAGCTTGGATTTTCTTCTCTTGGGCTTTGGCACTAAAAGAAAATTGACAATAATTAATTAGATGATAGAGACAGTCTATTATACTGTTATGATTTGGAACAGATAAGGAAGTTTGAAAAATGCCATTCGGCATTAAGCCCGCCTGTGTTCGTTTTGTACATAAACGTGTTAAATAAATAAACTTTTGTTCGAGATTGGAAAGGACAAGAGTCTGTAAAGTTCAGGTTATTTTTGGCCGTTTAAAAGCGGTATTCCATTGTGTCCATTATTCAATACGATTGTAAGTTTGAAAGATGACAAATTCTTCCAAGAGAATGATCGTACAATGCAGTGCCGGTGTGCTCAATGGGTTAAAGATTAGCCACAATCATCCCTTAGATTAATGAGTAATATACAGACATTAGCTTATCAAGCTAACCTAAAAGTAATCTACATCTTTACTAGATTTTGAATCATCATATCATATATTTTGACAGGGGTTACTTGATATGCTGGCATATCTCTAGTCAGAATCTATTTACACTTTGCATACAAAAGTTGTTCGAATACAGAACATTGTATAGGTACTTCTTTTCTAGACTTACTTTTCTGAATAACATACGAATATCGGAATAAGATTCATGTACCAATTTCATGCTCCCAATGAATATTGATGTGCTAAAACCTTTTACTTTTTTACGCTGATTTCATTATTGTATCTCATGTAAAACAGATTTCATTTGAATATAAAATTAGGTGACACATTGTACTCATACCGTGTATCTTCTTATGCCTAGCATTGTCTATATTACATGGTTGTATGTGATATATGTCGAGTGTCGACACTAGGACACGTATAATTATTTAAGGTGTCTTCCTACTCATGGTATGTATTATTTTATTTAACATTTGTAAATGCCTCTTATGTAGAGAGGAGGCCCATAGTCGCAGTGAGAGGTTAGGTGCAGGACCAATAGATTTACGTGCTTCACTGAACTTACAAAATCTGGGTTAATAATTGTAACTTTACTCAGAAAATGCCATTATTACTTAGTTGCCGGCGCGGTAATCCAACCCGCGGCACCACCAACTACTGCGCCAACCATCCAAGAGTACACTTTCACAAACTGTTGTTGATTAGGTAAATTTTATTTATTTATTTACTTCAGGCATCTAAGGCCCATAGAAAAATTCTGTACATAGATATTACATACAATTGAACTATATATTAATACATATTTTATATAAAAAATAACTTAAAAACTAATGCACACGAAGCGTAAAGTAAATCATTATATATTAGTATTACAGATAATATAACTAGCGCATACCTACATGTAGGTACGTATACGGTGTCAACATAACATAGGTATGCTAAAATTAAAATTATGTCCTTCAAATCGTAGATTTCCTAATTAAGTCGACCAATTAAATCTATCTTATTTTGATAGACAAGTTGAGTAATTCAACAGGCCATGTTCATTATAAATGCATTAAATCGGCTCTGGTTGAAGTATCGTGATTGTGATAAATCGTAATGGTCGTGCCATACATAGTCAATGGTTTGGTTTGTAAGTCAATTAGTTCGGTTATATTCATTATATTCTATGGTATTTTTAACATCTTGTGCTTTTAGAAAACCTTCCTCACCTAGTTAATTATTACAGAAACGTTTTAAAAATGTTAAGATTCCCTGAAGTGTCAGATAAATCATGAATCCATTTATTTAGCTGTCGTTTCTTAAGGTGAATGACAATAAAAAGAACTACAGGATTAAAGGAATTACGGGATCATAGCTCACCAAAAAATAACAAAACCTGTTTCAAGCCCTTAGGTAGAAGTAAAAATAAATAATAAAACTAAATTCAAAATACACTGCAACTTTTATTCGGCATAACATCATTAAAACTTGGCCCCATCACAAAGTCAAGGGGGCTGGAGAATTTTCTAGAAGCCCGCCATCTTTCGAATCGAAACGTCGAGCCTTTGCGGTAGGAGCAAGGCATGCTCCTTTTAATTAAAACCTACTTTTCATTCATACGTTGCGACGTTTGAGTTAAACACACGAAGTGAGAACTCCTTCGTGGTTTATTTCAATTCTCAGTAATGAGTGACGTCACGTCTTGGCTATAATTGTCACAAGGTTGTAAAAGAAACAATGATTGTGCAAGGGTTGAAATAGATATTAAGTGTTGACTCAAGGATTAATTTATTTCTTTTAAAGCTATAAGCAGTAATAGTATCTTTAAGAATTATGGATAACACAATCACCAAAAAAGTTTAAAGTTAACGGAAAATATAGATCCGATAAATGTATCAAAAGATGGAAGAATATCTGTAAAAATCAATGACCTGAATATAATTTATACACTTCTTTTAACTTGGTAAGCCAATCAAAACAAAAGCTGTTGCCTAGAATGCAAGTATAAGGAATTTTGAATAGAAAACTCTACTGTTAAGCTTTTTAGGTTCACAGTTGCTTTACATTTTACTATACAGAAAATGTAAAGCACACATAGGGTGTTATTTTTAGCTGCATAGCGGGAATAACTTTATTATACGTTTTAAATTCTCGTAAAGCAAGCACATCTAGTGTGAGTGAGTAGGTACATGGTCACATACCTAGCTATAAAAAACCAGTTTATCATGGTCTGGCTTTGTATAATCTTTCCGCAGATTAAACGATCAGTTTATATTGGTTTTGTATAGTTCTATGTGTAGCTGTATTTACAGCAATGTTGTTTCTGTTCCCACAGGCGAAGACTTAATGAGTTCGTGTGTCTAGTGCAGGACGCATGGCTAGTCTCCTGTGGTTACTGTAAAAAGCAATTAAGGAGTATCGCTAGGGAAAATTGGGAAAATTGTGCTTGTCACACTGAATAATTTTTCTCACCAAGTTAGTTTTCAATTACTTTCCAATCCAATAAGCCTATCTATAATATCAATAGAACTTAAAAAAGGATATTTACCATGTTTATCAGTTTTTGTGAATTTCCGTTTTAAGTTCTAATGATATTACTAGTGACCATGTCAGTTTAAAACTTATACCAATAAGCCTAACTTAATGGCTATTTTTTCCAAAATGCATTAAGCCAGCAGACATATTGTTAAGTACACTTTGATGCCTGGACGTCTCGGCTAAGGCAGTAAGTTTAGAAAGTGATGTCGAAATGGGCTATAACAAAGTTATGATAAACATCTAAAATACCTTCAAGATGAGACAAACCATCCTTAAAACGTGTGTACATCAAACTACGATTAAAGTTCAAACATTGACAGAGCGCAACAAACAACAAACGAGCAGTTACCTCGTACTTGTCGAATGTCATCATTAAATAGGTTATGCAAATGCAGCAAGTTTCGGCGCGAACTGCACTGCAAGATGCACTGGCTTGAGTAAAAAGAACTAACACTGCATACAAATATTGGACCCGTAGTATTAACTTAGATGGTGATGTGTGAATCTGTTTGTATGTTCTGCTTTGAGGTATGTGTTTATTTGATCTGTACGTTCGTCAGACTGTCGCATTTCGGATGAATGGCTAAAGTTCTGGTCCCTACTGAAACTGTATGTTGGAGTTGTGTCTCTGAAGTCAGGTTTAAGACTGACATCAAGCTGTAAACTTGAGTGTTGGTGTTAATATTGAGAGAGAGATTTTGTTCGCGTAGAATAATGACTTCTGACAGAATGTAGGACTTTAATTTCTAAAATTAAATATGTTTTCTCAAATAAAAGTAGCCTACTTTACACCTTAGTAAATCCACCGAAAAACCTATCACTAAAATTCCCGTCACAATTGGTCCACCCATTTCAGAGATTAGTGTAAGTGTTAAAAATCAAAACTTTTCTCAAAAATTTTACGGAAAACAAAGTCGCGGTGAAAAGTAAGTTGATTTCGAGATAATGGTTGTGTATTAACAATTCGACACAAAATGCTCTCTGAGGTGACGGATGCATGCACGATACTGTTTGAGGTGTTGTAAGGCGCCGTGATATGACTTTGTTTGTGTCAAGAGCAGCACTATATTGAGCACAATGTAATACTTTGGCACCAATCCCATTGCAGTTAGGTATTTAGTTTGAGTTTAAATTATTACATACTAGCGTATTAGTGACTACGCCCCTGTTTTCATGGGATAAAAAGTAGCCTTCTTTGTGTTATTCCATGGTATATGTTGTGTTAACTGTATCATATTCATCGCTGGAAATCGGTATTAAGAGTGTTTCAAAATCAGCATAAACTACAAATGGAATGTCTTGTTTCCTTTGAAAATTTTTAAACTTTAGTACTGATCCCCTATCTGGCAAAATAGTAACGACCCCTCCACACAGATGTGTTTCAAGTTGACTAAGAGTAGGAAAAAACAATAAACAAGATTCACAATAATATAATTTACCATGATGTTTAGAAATTTGACTTCGAACTAAACGGGGTAAATTCTTAATAAGACAGTAATGGGAATTACTATCATTTTCTAGATACAATAAGTGGATGCTCCTACATTTTTTATTAATTGTTTTATATAATGGACCTACAACGGTTTTATTATTTTTCAAACCATATACATAAATATTAATATTACGATTATTTTTTTCAAAATTAGCTATATCTGTGAACGTGATGGGAAATGACAAATCATTAACATTTAAAACATCCTGAAAACGAGGATATGATGAAACTCTGTCGGCATGTCGGGTTGCAGGATACAAGCCTGCCACCACGCACCATAGAAAGCAGTACTTGTCGTTGTTCTTAATATTCAAGCAAGCTTTTTTATTTTTTATAAAACTTGGTAAAGGAATAAATTTAGATCCACTGAGAGGCTGATATTTGTTAATATTTACTTCAAAATAAGAGTTATTCAAAAATGTCCATCCGCTATCTCTTTCCTGAAATTCTTCTATTCTTTTGAGAAGTAATGAAATAACTAATTTGAAAATTGTGTCAAAATCGTAATTAAAATTAATAATAAAGTTTTTTGTAGCAAATGATTTAGTTTCTTGGTGATCGTTTTTAAACAAAAGAAATATCAAAAATAATTCAAAATTAACTTTAACAGATGTGTGTCTTTTTAATGACTGGTCGATCAGATCCTTGACTTGATCTCGAATTTTAATTAAAAAACTCTCTGGTAATTTATGGACTAACTCCTCGGTTGCAATAATCCTATAACTTACAATACGTCCTTTGAACGAGGACTTGATTATTTTTACATTACTGTTAAAAGGAGCTATGCTATTGTTTTTATGTGCATTACTACGTAAATGACCAGACCACTGACGATTATTATCTACAGATACATGACAAACTGTGCAGTAAGGCATTGTTATTGAATACACCAATCAGTATTGATAGACAAGGATTAATAGTTATTTCAGAGTTTAGACGTAACAGTCGTTATTAAATCATGTATTATAATATGTTGTGCATAGTTATGTACCTTTCATTCATATTTACAGCTTCGAAAATGCGTTAGAGAGAACCATTGTAAATAAAAATCTTGATCAGTTGAAACTCCTGTTCCTCGTTTGTTGTTTTGTATCGTTTGGACGTATTGTATGCACCCATGCTCTGGAAATAAAATGCAAAGATTTATTATATGCGTACATAGATTAATGATTTAACAAAAACTTAAAGTAAAGGGTACAAAATATATTTACCTGAGAATTGTTTAATCTTCCGCACTGTTAGAACTTATCTGATAAAAATGATGTACTTCTAATTTTCCTTAAGAATTAATCCGAGTCCCATCGTCTTTATACAACTCCAAATTCTGATGCGTATGTAGCTGAAAAAGAATAAAAGATATTGTTATTTAAATCACGATTTAACAATCAATTTCAAAAAATATTATTATGATTATTTTTATATGAATATTAAAAACAATATTTACCTGTTTAATGTTTTCAATTTCAAAATTAAACTTGTAATGCAACATATTTAGTAGTAACAATCATTTACCGATGATACGTTTATTTAATTTCAGGAAAATTCCATAACGTCAAGGTGTCGCAATAATACTAATGCTACACATATCAACTTTCAACGTTTCCGATATTATTGCGAAATTTTTACACGTGTATACAAATTGCAATATATGCAATTACAATACATGCAATGATGCAACCATGGCGCATGTTTGGTAGTCAGCTATTTTAGCCAGGGCTGTCATTACGCTGCTTATATAACTATCATTGTATGAAAATTGTAAAAAACGACGTGGAAACCCTAAGTGTTTTCGATGCATCAGCAATTGATTGTACTTTAGTTTACCTTAGTTTGTATTTTTTGAAGGTCTATAATACGACTAAATAAAAACGTTCCATCAGACGATAAAACCCAAAGATTTTAAGTATCTTTTTATATTAGATCCTTCCAGCCTTATAACTCACTACATTTTTCAATACGATCATTACAATTATTCCAAGTGAACCAAGTAGTATAGTACTACTATACTTGTGACTCCAGTCTTCAGTCGTGCTGCCGCTGCTGTCGTCTTGAAGTTGAGTAAGTCCATTACAAGTCAAGGAGAAAATGTAAGTATAAAATATTCAAGACTGTTCTGACTGTAACTGCTACACTCAGAGACATTTAAAGATTACTTAAATTATTCCTTAGTAACGACTTCTACCGAAAACGATTGCTGAGGACTATGTTAAGTAATCATGAATATCTCCGAGTATAGCATTAATCTTCAGAACCACCGTCTACTTAATAATTTATTTCATTAACACGTATGTACCATTTTTATCTTTCAGGTCCGATTCTGAGGGTTCTTATTATCAACCAACCATTGAACGAAAAACGAAAACTGGTCGCAAACCTACAGAAAACAAACGCAAATCAAAATCAGACCGTCCCAGGTAAATTGCATATTGTTTTACATTTTCTTTTTTTATATGGTATAAGCCGGTAAACGGTCAGACGGATCTCCTGATGGTAAGCAATCACCGCCGTCCATGAACACTTCAAACATCAAAAGTGTTACAAGTGAACGAAACACACGCAAGCGTTGTTTCATGACGGTTTTTTGAGTTTGTTATCGGTAGTGTTATTTAGTACGATACAAGATTAGAGCAACAATTAGTATTTGTTACTGGATAATTATTTAATCGATATACATAATATAGGTGTTACACTCATCGAGATTAATGAAAAACCTTATTAACAAGGCTTTTCAATCAATTCTTGACCATCCAGTACAGTATCAACAATATCGGGATTTGTAATTAGTAAATTAACAAAAGTTGTTTTGTTTTATTTTTTCAGTAAAAAAGCTGCGAGTGATAGCGATATATTCGGTATCAGTCACGACCACGAGGCAGGCGCGGACGTCGGATCATCAGGTCGAGCATGCCTGCCGTCGCTGTTCGTGTACCGAGTGGCCAACGGGTGTGAGCGACGCACAGCTCACACCAATGGCGAATATTACATCGACTGCAAGGTGTACCGAGCTAACGACGCGCGCAACACCGACTCGCTAGAGCTATGGAAGAAGGCAATCGTACGGATCAAGCTCCAGACCGACATAGACTCTCCTCAGTGGCAAAAACTGCAGGAGTTTGTAAAGTCCGCAGATGTTTTGTTCCCCGACAAACCTATATTTTACGATAATAAATAGTTATATGATTTTATTTCAATGAATGTTTTATTTTTTATTTCCCTACTACACATTATGTGTGAAATTATGCGTGGCTACACATAATTCCACACATGTCATACAGACACAATTAAATATCATAAGGTTATGTTTATACACAACTTTACGATATTGTATTACGTATGCATACGTTCCATGTCCCTGTTTCAGTTAGAACGTACGTTGTACGGAATTATTTGAATAGTACTAAACAGATGATAACGTTTGTTACTTTTTTCGCGTTAATATCGTTAACCGAGTCGACCGTTCACGATTGGGCATTCTGGACCACTTTTCGTTCGGCAAAATTAACCGAGTCGACCATTCACGATTGGGCATTCTGGACCACTTGAGCGAAGGCGTTCGCCGAGCGAAAAGTGGTCCAGAATGCCCAATCATATACTACTCTTGTCTTATTAATATACTTATAACCTCACACTTTTTAATTCTAGAAGGGGTCGGTAGAGGCGTATAACGTAACAAAAAAACTGACTAGACCTGGAAATGGAAACCAAGGCAGTCATACACTTTAGTCAGTAAGAGTTTGACACTCCCTCTCGCCTCATACAAGACAGGAAAAATCATTGGATGATTTCCCCCTCTTAAAATTAAAAAAGGCAGGCACACTTATAATCACTTGATCAAAGACGCAGTTTGACATAGATATAGACACTTATTACATACCATACCGTGTACCATAAAATGAAACGGACAGTCGGAAAACATGGTCCACTAATTCACTTTATGCGTAAACAACAGGGAATCATTTCTGATGCTAATTTCATTGTTTGTTTAGTAATTTTTTTGCATTATTTTGGCGATATTGAAGCTATTGTTGTGTCATGTAAATTAATTCACAAATTTATATTTTTGTCTTGTTTGTTGATTTGGTTCAAAGCGATCCACAGGCTCGCATCGTATGCATCGCACGCATCGTACGCATTCCGTTTGACGTCATCAGTACGCAGCATTGCTAATGATGCGGTCCGTATGATGCGGATCAGTGGACGCAGTTATATGAGTTTCTATACAAGACAAACTAAAATCCGTTGCGTGCGATGCGTACGATGTGGGCCTATAGACGCGTACCTTAAGAGGTCTACATTTCGAAATAGAAAATTGTAATACATACGCTCGTTTCTTCTCCGCCCACTCATCAGCATGTTCTCGAGATACCTTCTCGAGGTGTTCTCTTGCTTTCTCCGCCTTCGTGAACACCTGCAGTCTCCTAGCCACATCTGCTTCTACTCGTTTGAGGGTTAAATCGTCTTTTGCGCGCTCATCCTATAGTTAGTCAACCAAAAATAATTTTATAACTGGTATGACTCGTTAAGTTTTAAATTGTAGATATTCTAAATGTACAGACAACAGAGATTCCATTTGTGAACGAATTCATAATCCATTCACCCAGCGGACAGCAGACATCATAGATGGACATACTGTTTATGGCCTCTTAAAAATACAATAACATCAAATAGCCTATAATTGGTCACTGCTGACCAAAGACCTCTTGTCACATAGATAAGGTTTGAGCATTAATCACCAAGCTTGGTAATTGCGGGTTGGTTTTAAAAATATATATGTAGTTATTAGAAATACTGTGAATATAACTTATCATTTTCCCTTACCAGCTTCTTCATCTCCATATGAATTCTATCCATGAACTGGTTGTACAAATACTTTCTGTACTGGTTAAACTCCTTCAGCGAACACACAGCCCTTCCATCCTTCGTGCAGAACCCTAGCTGCTTCATTCTGTTCCTTGCTGGTTTTTGTGCAAAATGGTGAGCCAGGTGCGGGTCGTGCATTGGTACATAGTCGTAGGTGACGTTGTTACAGTAAGGATCTGTCAGGTCGAAGGTAGGGCGTGGACCGCCACCGATACCCAGGCCAAGTCGCCGAACCTGGAAAAATAATGTAGTTTTATCTATGTACATATCTTGTTTGTATACTAAAGGGGTACAACGTAGTGCAAGCATTGACGATTTATAGGGAATCTGTTAACTGCAAAATACAGTCAGTGTTGATTGCACGGCTGATATGGTAACTAGATAAATGATCGCTGCAGCGTCACTCAAAGAGTTGTACAATATTGGGAAAACCCTTCCCTCTCTTTGATCGATATTTTAATAACATTGTAAGTTTTCGATAAGATTAGTATAAGCTAGCATATCGGTTTCTATGCAACTATTAGAATATGTGTGTGAAAAATCTCTTTATCATACCACACATTCTGTAGATTAAATTCGATCAACAAATTATAAGTGTGTACAGCTATAAATTATAATTTCCTTTCGACTATAATCGGGGCTATCCCTACACGTCAATATAATTACATTGACCGCCCGGTGGTTTCCTGCTGGGGCAGATAATTTAATAGCAACTTGAAAACAGCACTCAATTTTGGAATAAAGCAATTATTATGGAATAACGATACCTACTTAATATTTTTTGAAATAATGCTTTAAGGAAGGTTTTAAACATCATTACTATCAGGAATCAAATAATGACACCTATGGATTTTATTATAACTTTCGTGAGGCATAATAAATGAATTATTATGTTATCGGCTTAAGGACGCGTTCTCAAATCTGACGTAAATAAGCTATTTTTCAGTACATATTACGGCCAAAAGAAACTTAACTGAACATAACTAACAATCACAATAGATAGATCACTTCTTTATCTCCAAAATGTTGATTTGTAATGTGAAAAAAGTTATATTTTATTATTGCAAACACGATTTTTCTTTACCTCTTCACACAAAATTGACAAAAAAGGGTTGAGTTTAGGAACATTTTACTGCTACTAAACGCATAATTCTGAATCTCAAAAAAATATCCCGGGAAGCAGACATAATCAAAAATTATACTATGGGAAAAAATTACGAAAATATTTCAAATTGTCTCGGAAATAAATAAAAGTTCCCGTTTAATTTTTTCTCCTATTTTGCTGTCAGACATCAACTTTAAAGCGTAGCAATAAGGGTTATTTTATTTGTTTACTATTTAGATTTATTGGATAGAAAATGTCAAATGAAATTTCAGTCTGCGCTCGAGCGCTGTCGTGGGTGGACGCTGCGTCGCCTGTTACAAAAAATGGCCTTGAAAAAGATCGCTGTACGAGTACAAAATATTTGATATTATACTTCACAAACCAATCTTGATATTTTTACCGACTTCACAAAAAGGAGGAGGTACTATGTTCGGCTGTTTGTATGTTTTTTTTTACACATTCTGTACGAGCAACACTTTACTGAATATAGAATGTTTCGTTATATTATTTTGAACATGAGGTTAAATCAAAATCCAAGATGGCGCCGACAAGATTTGCCAACTTTCCATCATGGGTGTCATTTTCGTGGTTTTTGGGGTCGCTTATAGCGAATATGGAGTCAAAATCAAAATCCAAGATGGCGCCGACAAGATTTGCCAACTTTCCACCATGGGTGTCATTTTCATGGTTTTTGGGGTCGCTTATAGCGAATATGGAGTCAAAATCAAAATCCAAGATGGCGCCGACAAGATTTGCCAACTTTCCAACATGGGTGTCATTTTCATGGTTTTTGGGGTCGCTTATAGCGAATATGGAGTCAAAATCAAAATCCAAGATGGCGCCGACAAGATTTGCCAACTTTCCAACATGGGTGTCATTTTCATGGTTTTTGGGGTCGCTTATAGCGAATATGGAGTCAAAATCAAAATCCAAGATGGCGCCGACTAGATTTGCCAACTTTCCATCATGGGTGTCATTTTCATGGTTTTTGGGGTCGCTTATAGCGAATATGGAGTCAAAATCAAAATCCAAGATGGCGCCGACTAGATTTGCCAACTTTCCATCATGGGTGTCATTTTCATGGTTTTTGGGGTCGCTTATAACGAATATAAAGTGAAAATCTAAGTTCAAGATGGCGCCGACATAAATATATAAATGACCATGCCAGATCCTGCCCCACTTAATTTCATCAATGTACAAAAAATGTAAATTAATCAAAATTATGCAATGAAAATAAGACCCTTGGTTACTTAATTATTATTCTGATAAAATTGCGGATAAAAATTAGGAAATAAAAAGAATTTTAAAAACCCAAGGCCTATTTCCTGTATTTATCGCGACCCTCTGCGTTTCTTAGTACGCTTGCACAAGGAACAAAACGAGTAATTCAATAAAAAAAAAGATTTATTAATGTAATGTGTACGAATAATATGAATTTAATATGAATTTGGTTTTAATACATACTGCTAGTTAATTTTTTTTTTATAATATATATTATAATGAATGCATATTATAATTATGATTTCGTGTTTGAACGTTAGTGATTAGATGTAACGAAACCTCATTGGCGTGCGTGTGTCATTATGTCCAAAAAGTCATTATTTGACATTCGCTCTGTCTGTTCTGTTTACATTGTTGTTTCGTTATGATTATGAATTAAAGTAGGATTACTAAAGGTGATATTGGTGATGAGTGATGACATTCCTTCCTTTCATAGCTAAACACCCTATGATAGCATTGTAATTTAATTATTTCTACCATTATAACTGCAATTAACCTAACCTAAATGTAATATTTTGTACTTAGATTCATATAGAAACCGCAAGATCTAAAGGCTTTTAATCATGTTTTTAGTTATCACTAATAGAGCAGCAATAGAATGCTACATTTGGCATGTCTGTACACTATATTTTTTTGGTGGGACAAAGCTCTATAGAGATTCTGGCATTGTCATTTTTCGACATGAGTGTCATTGTTGTCGATAAAATTAGATGTAGTACTCAGCCTTAACGGGTTAGAAGTCCCACCCCTATCACATTGTAGATTAAAAAACTTAAAAACATGTTTTTGTGATGAACCGAACAAAATAATTTTAATATTAATACTAACAGTAGGCGGAAAATTTAGTATTGTTATGAGAATAATTAGTATAAAAGATATGGCGAAAAAGTGCTCATCACGCTAAATATCTTTTCTTGAAAGTATATTCAAATCTCTTCAGGTTCGGCTGGGCTGGAGTCCATGTCAGGGATTCTACATCCTCGATTTTCGTATGGCGCTAAAATGTGCTCATCACGCTGAACAACTTTTCTTAAGATAGTATATTCATATAAAATGCTCATCACGCTAAATATCTTTTGTTGAAAGTATATTCAAATCTCTTCAGGTTCGGCTGGGCTGGAGTCCATGTCAGGGATTCTACATCCTCGATTTTCGTATGGCGCTAAAATGTGCTCATCACGCTGAACAACTTTTCTTAAGATAGTATATTCATATAAAATGCTCATCACGCTAAATATCTTTTGTTGAAAGTATATTCAAATCTCTTCAGGTTCGGCTGGGCTGGAGTCCATGTCAGGGATTCTACATCCTCGATTTTCGTATGGCGCTAAAATGTGCTCATCACGCTGAACAACTTTTCTTAAGATAGTATATTCATATCTCTTCAGGTTCATCTGGGCTGTTAAGTGTCCACGTCAGGGATTCCTGACCCTTGATTAATTTCTACGAGGTATTAATTTGCCACCGGTCCTTGATAAGTCTACAAAGTTTGAACGAAATCGGTCCGTTTAAAATGGGTAAAAATCGAGTTGGAAGAGGTCGGTTATATAGAAACATACAAACAAACACACATACATACATCCTTTACATATGAAACTAAATAAAAGCATGTAAAAAGTTAGTTTTGCGTTGGCACCATTTGATTTTTGATTTCGAACGCTTACTTTCCGAAAACTATGAAAATGACACCAATCGAATAATCCGAGCCCAAATTCGGCACTGAACGGAATTGAACAACAGATAACACAAAACATTTGAGTCTACGCACGCACTAAACAAAATAAAAATATTAAAAAAGAAAGTAAGAAAATATTCAAACTTTCAAAGTATCAAGTTCATTTTGTCATAATTTCCGCAGCTATCCGTGCGTATGTGTGTATTGTCGAGAGTCGTGTCAATGTAGTGATGCGATTCGATACCTGTCAATTATGAGAACGCGTCCTTAATCACGTAACTGTTTGACGAGGAACTCGAATAGTTTCAAGCTTTGCTTATAATTATGAGCCTCTACCAGGGCTTGAAACAAGTCGAGTTCCTCATCAAACAGTGTAATACACCTATAGAATTGCATCCCATGACTCACAAAATTATAAACCTCATTGTTCACTAGGCACCCACATTTAACTCATATCTCTCTCCGGAAGATACAATTACCGTGGCTATTATTGCAGCTAATGAATAAATTGGATAGTACAGTCTGCGTAACTACAGAGAGTTGAATATAAATGCAAAACTACATGTAAGTTTACAACATCATTGTGTAATGTGGGTAAATATATTGTAACCTTCTTAAGTAGATTTATATAGCTTAGCCTTTATGCAACTGTGCACCTGTTAGGTAGATATCAATTCAATATTGATAGAGCAACGTTGAAGTTAAACTGGAATCCCCTGTGCTACTAATCTACTTTGTGCTACAATTTCTCTCCAATGCTACGGGTTTTACTTCCAACTTCCAATATCCTTGGTAAAAAGGTTTAAAGTTATTTGTTTGGGGAAAAACTGCTTTTAATCAATTTTCAATGTTAGAGTAAACTGATATTACGAAATTACTAAAGCTTCCAATCTTGTAGAAACCATATTCGCGCCGGAATTTAAGGCATCCCTTACTTAGTGCCCACTTTTGTAAGTTCTAGCCAAGTTTCTTGATTCTGTACCTAATAGTTTACCCTAAATTAATTTAGCCAATCTCAAAACTAAACAGAACGAAGGATTTACCGCCGTACTCAGAGTAATCTAATTGTTACCTAACCCAGTCTTTTACGATTGTTTTCCATACAAGACCGTTACTAAGGAATAGTTTAATTAATCATTAAATAATATGTCTTAGTGCGGCAGTTAGACTTTGTCGAACTCTTTCAGATTACGAGTTTTGCACGCCTATTGATTTGTTTTAGTAAGCATTTTTTAAGAAATTTCTTACACAACCTTAAACTTTTTTTATTTGAAAACGCATACATGTTTCTTAAGTTAACTTATAACAGCATAAAACACGCATAATGTGAAAAAGCATCATTCAATACAACATGAATGAAAACACCTGACAACAAAATTACCAACTCCAAATTTTAACCTCATTAATATGCTTTTAATGGTTTGCAGTGTAAACAAAATGCTCTGTCGGTGCAAAGTAATTAAGTGCAGTGAGTAACAAAAGGTTATTGTCAATATACGTCGGAAGCTTGTTAAGTGATGGCAAAAGGTGGGTCCTTTTAAACCGACACCGCTACGTGGTGACGGAATACTGTGAAATGTTTTACGTTGAGCAGACAATAGATAATGACTTTCATATTTTGCTGTTTTATGTTTTAATGGAGGGAGGGTAAGGAAAAATGTGGTTATTTTTAATTTGGGGTAAGGATGAATTGTCGCTTTGGTGTGAATAGGAATGGTAGCGTTGAGTTTTCTAAACACGAATACACATGTGTGTGTAAATTAATGAGAATTGATAGTCTGCTATGGTAAAGTTCCGGATGACTTTATAACTGTTTTATTGTGCTATCATTTTTAGGGAGCTTTCTTTTTCAGAAATTATGGGGAAATTAAACATTTGGTCAGAAGTCCCCTTCTTATGTCGCGGGTGTTGCAGGTGTTGCACCTATGGCAACCGTCTATCATCTGATGCTAGTTTTACAGTTGCCAATGTATCTAAGAGCAATAATTAAATGTTTATCGTTAAAAAGTTACATAAGTTAACCCGATAACATAGTAATTAAATTATGTGTAGGTACTATAGCTATTACCTGAAATTATTTTGTTAAACAGTATTTTAAATAACTTCTTCAGCAATTTTGAAAACTCAACACCCATAACAAAGGAATTTAAAACGTAAAACTCCTTGATATAAGAAATCGAAATGTCTTGTCAATATTGAGGGGATAGATTGTGGTAATTTATAAAGCTAAGTAACTAAGTATATACGGTGGGTATATCGGAGCCTTTAAAGCTGCGAGTGGTTATATTGAATAATGATTTTGAAACGTGCATGGAAGCTATAGATGTTTCAAGTTGAAGTGGGAAGAGTGAGTTCAAGTTTATTTGAAAATAGTTGAAAATTGCGATCTAGAGGAGTTTCAAGGTTTGAACTGAATTGTTTGAAAAAACAGGCATGATATTTCTAATTTCTTTGGAAAACTTGCAACAAATATGTGCAACATGATAAAGCAAATGTTTCAACAATACTATCTTATCGTCTTTAAATCTGATCAAAACACAAGGCGACTTTCATTAATTTGTATAAAAATAAAATTCAAAGAATTCTCACTAACATATTGTGTGTAACAAACGGTATTTCCGTATCGAGTGACAACAAGATACAATGCTAGTTACGTTATCCCCTAGAGATGGCTTCGACAGGGAAATTGCGAACAAAGTCACCACGACAGTCGCCTTACAAAAGCAAATAGATGTTCTCCTGAAGCTCGTAGAAATGTTTCAAAATGAACAGCTATTTCCAAACCAACTGTAGCGTCTTGTCTTGTTATATTTTCGTGTGTACTTGATGTTAGGGTGTTTTTGAAGAATATGGCGTTTTGGTAGTGTTGATTTTTGCGTTATTTAGAATTTTTTTTATGGTAAGTGACCTTCTGGTAAACTTTCAGTTTCCATGGAGAAGGGAATGATTTCTAGGCTTGTTATGGTTGCCCGACGAGCAGATCAATAAATAACATGATGATATGCAATCGGCGTCCCTCATGAACACCCATACCACCAGAAGAGTTATAAGTACGTTGCTGGCCTACTTATTGAGAATTTGAGGATTACAGATTTAATAAATAGAAGCATTTTTGAATAAATGAATAAAACAAGTAAATAAATAAGCTACTCTCACACATTTATTAATATAACCAAAACAATCCATATCAGACTACTCCCAACATCCCGACGAAGTTCATAACAAAATCCGCCACACTATTTGACAAATATCCACTCGCCTATCTACTATACGAGTCTATCTTCCTACCTTCCTGCGATATATCGCGGCCGTACTATTTTGGCACGTGCCGAAGCCGGAGATGACAGGCTATCGTGACGGCCCACCCCGACATGGGAAACTTTGCACGTCCACCGTTATCAAGTGCACGTGTACTTTGACGTGTAAACTGATGACCGAATTTGGCTTGCGTTGCATCATTTTGTTTTGAGTTTAGTAGTGAATTTTAATGTTCATTTATGTAAAGGATTTTATTGACCTCATTGGGGCAAAGCAGGCAAAAGATACAGAGAAAGCAGTTGTTAAGATTCGAACGCTCAGCTTAACATCTAGTCAAATGATGCAGATCACAATGCACATTGATTTATAAGCGATAAAACTGCTATTCATATAAAATTAAACAACTTATCCATTCCCGAAGTCACCACACAACAGATTAAAAAGCTATGAATCACAGAAATCTTTAATCATCTTCAGCAAACAAACTTTATCTCTAAATCTGTTACTAACCACATACACACATATGTTGGAGGCGTGCTAAGGAGATTTATCGCGCGAAAACCTCCCATACACACGCCGACATTCACCGAGTGAATAGCAAGCATTAGCATAATGAGAAGAGCTGAGACTCTTAAAACAGATTTCAAGTGTTTTGTGTGAGGACAGTAGTGAGTGAAACTGTTTTTGCTCCATTTTGTATATTATTGTGTCTTTTAATACTATGCTAGAATTGCGTAATCTTAAGTACCTATTATTAGGAATCCTCACCATTATAACAGATAGGACAGGACTGCTGTCCTGTCTGTCCTGTCTATTCTGTCTATCCAGTCCTGTCCTGTCCACATACAGGACATGTCCTGTCTGTTCAGTCAGTTCTGTTCAGGACAGCAGTTCAGTCCTATCTGTGTCAAATATGTAGAGCTTTAGTCAATTTTGACACCATTCACAAAAAGACTAGGGCTATGCCGTCACTACACAGTCTAGCATTAAATATACTATTATTATTTCTTTATTTCAGCCTTAATAGTTTTAACCTAACATACCTCTAAAAACAAACTAAATAAGTTTAAAACAGAATAACTGATAATATTGCTATAGTGTTTTAAGCATTGTTTTCCTCATAATTATGTATGATTTCAAGTTTCATAGAATAATTTGTTCTATGAAACTAGCTTTACATCAAAAATTTACTTTACATTATGTTTAAAATATTTTCTAAATTTCAGCATCGTAAATTCAGATTGGGTTTGTGTTTATATTATTTAAAATCCTGATAAAAGTAAGTGGAAAATATCGAACACTTTATAACCAACGTTCATAAAATCGCGATCGCCTACAAAGCGACAGGTGTGACCATCTGCCGTCCAAGTAGACGAGACCAGAATTTAATACTATAGAATTAACTCTCTGATAAACATGCGCCGCTGAAACTGCTATCTCCAACCCAGCTCTGCCAAGCGAAGAGATTATACTAACCCAATCTTGTGTTGATGAGGCTCGGTCCAGCAGTGGACCGTCAATAGCAGTTGATGACAACCGTTTACTGTTCTACCTTTATTAAATGTCCACAAACTAAACTATATACAAAGTAGATCAGTAACATTTTGACAATGATTTAATTAACAAATTAATATCGAAGCTACCAGCTATCAATCTTTATAAGAGTAAACAGATTTTAATAAAATTATTCCATTGTGGGTGGCGGATGAAAATAATTTCATTTGTATTTTAGATTGGATATTATACGTTGAATATTTAATTTTAATAACAAAGTCATATACATGTTTGTCTAATATAGTAAATTAGGTAATATATTGTTGATAAAAAATGTAGAAATGCGAATAGTTAAGATATATGAAAGAGATGACGTCTTATAGGAAAAATGGGAAAAGAAGACATCAGAAGCTTAGAAATAGGGCTAGAAAAAGACGAACCTTATTTTATAAATACTAAAAATTTAGTCTGGAATACATAACATATCTTTCTATCTTTTAAAGGATCTAACGTTCAAAATATCGAACAGCTCTTTAAAAGATAATTCACATTATTGAAATTGAAACGGACGTTTGAATCCTACCTCTTAATAATTTAGTCCACAACAACACTTTACTAAATTAAACAAAACGTTATATATTTCGTTTTACAAGCGTAATACCAGTAAATCCCGCTAAAAGGGTACAATCTAGGGTACAAAGGTACGGAAAATTAGTGGCTGGCCTCCGTAACCTTTTCCGTCCAAAGATTTTAGAATACGATTTTGTACTGATACGTGGACTAGAATATATTAAAGTTAAGATCAATCTTCTTAGCGTTGCCATGGGAACTTCTAAAAAAAGTTTTTTGGTAAATGGAGAGGACATAAGTACGATTAATCTACGGTCAAGTTTAATGTAGGTTTGGCTGTAAGAGATAAAATTTTGAAATAGTTTTATACAGAATGTCACAATTATCGCGATTAACCATGTAAACGTGTTGTTTAAAAAATGTATGACATTCCACACAACATAGTTTAACTCGTTCAGAACGACGGTGTTTATAATAGTGATTGGCAGTTTTCTCAGTCTTTAAGTTTAATTTTGCCTTTCAACATTTTTGTATTATTATACAATTTTCCAATATACTTCACTATACAATTTTCCAAATTCACATACCTACATACCAGATAAAAATTGAACCTTACAGTTAAATAAAACATTCGCACAAGCGAATGAATCTACTTCATTACGTACAGAAATTGATTTGTATTTCAATAACATATTATATTCAGTAATATACAATTTCGACACAACGTTATTCACGAGTCCCTAGGCATTCATTTGCTTTTATTAACAGAATATTTGCTAGCAAATAGCGTTTAATGGAAATCCAATTTTTATTGTAGATAATAAAAAGCTTGTTCCTATGTACAATGTAATAACTGAACGATTTTAATATATGATCAAGAATTTTAATACCTAGATGAAAATTATTCTATGAAATTCTTTGCATAATATTTTCTTTATTAAATATTTTTTTTGCTATCATATATTTTTACTAGTCTCGCTTAGTAGCTGCGAAGACTATTATCAATATAGAGTATATCCTAAATTGGGATAAGTATTTGATTAAAGAAAATATATTTTAGCATTTTTCCTTCTCGCTTCGCCTAAGGTGGGACAAGTCATTGGATTATTGTCCCCTCTTAAAAAAAAGGTTTCCTAGAAACACTAAAACAATCTTTCATAAACTCTCACAGTATAAATTAAAAGCATTTAAAATGCTTTAAATATTGTGTAACAAAGGCGCACAATATTTACCAGAGTCGTTCATAAAGAAGTGGAACAATTTCAATGCAAAGTAACGGTTGATTTATGAGTTTCGGAGCCTCTATTCATTCGTTTACGCGTTACCAATGGTATTTGCATGACAAACATTTAAAATGGCCGTTTAAACCTTAGATATTAAAGATGTTAGGGAAGACTTAAGCTAGGTTTACAAACGCGAAGTTTTCGCCTGTGAATTTGCAAGGTTTTACTCAGAATTCCTTTGTCAAAGTCCTGTTTGGATATTTTGTTCATGAATAGGTATGTTTTATGTGAACTTGGCTTAAGGTTTTGTCGGGACGCAATTTGTTAAGATTTTTCTTTACGATGTTGTTATACGTATAACATGGCGCTAGGGTGTATTAGACTGACTTTAAAACAACCTTGTTGCATGACTCACGTAGTTTTAGAGTAAAAAACTTAAACCCACATTTTTTAAGTAAATAATACATTTGTGGTTTGACAGAAGGCCGCACGTAGCTAAGCCGTTAACGTTAAGTCGCTATAGTAACTATTGTGTACTTGGCTTAGTAAATAAAACTAGTGCTAGTATTACTTACATCTTCTCCGATCCTCCCGCGCGAAAATATAACTTTCCCGACCGGCATTTTTGGCACAGGCAACTTACACTCCAGCCCCAGTTTGTACCACAGAGGCAAGCCATTTTTTGGCACCGCTCTCACAGGTTTTGGCACTGAATCGATCACTTTCTTCAAATCCGTCGGCTTCCTCAGTGTCAACAACGTTATGTCGATGTTATCAAGATCGTCAAGCGTAAGATCAGTTGTTTTCCCTTCAGATGACATTGTGTTTTTTGTTTAATTTCAATAATTCAAATATAAAAAAATAATTTAATAAAAAGCCGCGGCGAGCCCGCTTTCGTATTCGACCGAAAAAATTGACAGATGTCGATGTTCTATTTTTAAAAATGATGTATTAATTTTATGCTATTTATAACCTGCCTGTACTTTGATACATGTCGTTTATGCTTTAAAGGAGTTTTTATTATGAATTAATATTATAGGTGCTTTATGTATGGATGAAGTTTGTTAGGATCGATATTGTTGGTAAAGCATACAACTTGAAGCAAACAAATCGAGTTCTCTGAAATGAGATTGCAAGTTTGCATAGTATGTAATTTACATACCTACCTAGCTACTGATGAGTTATTATAGCGTAGTCACAATGACTTGAAGTGCAGAATTAGTTGCCTACATTATAAATGAATTATGTAATAAAATAAATCGCTAGATTATGACTTAACACTGATTTGATTTTAATTAGGTATAATAATTGCATCCATATAATTTGACTGGATTATCTCGTTGATCAAGTTGTCGGTAGGGTGACTGCCTGACTACTAGGTCTCGGGTTCGATTCCTGTGTTTGGAAAAATATTATCAAGATAATTATAGCAATACTATCTATCTATCTACTCCATCAATCTTCTAACTGAGCGTTTATTGGTGTAAGTAGGTACCAACAAGTACTTAATACTATAATAATAAGGGTCGTTTTTAAATGGCTTTAATACCCAAGTGTTGCCAAGAAGGCATGTCGTGTGTCGTGCAACTGGGTTCGGTGCCAAGTGATCAACGTTTACGATAGGGGCGGCGGTTCGATGCTCATACTGACTGCCAGCTGGTTCATCCCCGCTAGCCTCTGTATTAAACTCTGAACTTTAATGTAAGAGTGAGATTTGTAGATTTTGTCTGAATGTAGTATGAGTATGATTGAATGGTTTTTTAGTTTGGTTATTTTTTTGGAGTTTGGTTAATATTTTTACGTTTTTATTTGATTGTCCTTTCCATTCACGGGACCACAAAGGTCCCGGACCTATTATATTTCGTACGAGGAGCATAAGTGTCAATTAAGAGGCCCGTTGAACAATTTTAATGTAAATGTAAAATTATTATGTTTTTCAGCTTACTCACGTAATTATTTGACTACTAAAACTATTATCTATTTGATTACAAAAATATATCATAATAGCGTCAATTAATAGTTACCTGTTTACATAATGCGCTAGCTAGCTAGCACTAGGTGAAATTTAACACAGGAGACAGAATGACTTGCACAACTGGGAGAAACCCAATCATCAAGTACCACGGAAATTTTAATTAAATGTAAATGTCCTATATTTGCTTCTAGTAATAGGTATGACAGAAACTCACGAACGTTATTGGGCGTTACAATGAAAATGTGTACCTCTGTGCCTAGTTCTTCGGAGTTCAATAATCATATATCTTATTTCTAAAATCTCATACATATTACTCACTTTATTGATTCGGTATGTTTGGAAATAGGTGTGTCACATACTTATAGATTAAATAAAGTTAGGTAGGTATGTACAGATATCCTGTCGAAGGAAATTAAAATTCCTGGAAAGTTGGCAGCGTACTGCGCCACCGTGGGGTTACTGGGTACACGGTAAACGTCGTTGTATCGTGGGCTAGATTTGTTTTTATTAGTTAAGTATAAGAAGAAACTAGTGCTATGTAATTTGCTTTAAACATCGTACTGGATAATGTTGCTATTTGGTTCCTTAGTATAATTAGTGGTTAGGTATATGTTGATAGTTCTTTAACTTACGAAAAAATGTTAAGATTTGAATTGATATTAATTATTATTAAGCGTGGGAGAGCCATGCTTCGGCACGAATGAGCCGGCTCGACCGGAGTGATACTACGGCCTCACAGAAAACCGACGTGAAACAACGCTTGCGTTGTGTTTCGTTGTGTGAGTGAGGTTACCGGAGTAATCCCCCTTCCCAATCTACCCAATCCCAGATTCCCGAACAATAACCCTAAAATTCCTAATCCCCAAAAAGCCGGCAACGCATTTGTAACGCCTCTGGTGTTTCAAGTGTCCATGGGCGGCGGCGATTGCTTACCATCAGGTGATACGTCTGCCGGGTGTTTCATAAAAATAAAACCATTAGTGTCAATTAGCGTTCCATTGTCTCTGCCTACCCCCATGAGAGACAAGCGTGAGGTTATGTATGTATGTATGTATGAATTGATATTTTGACTTTTATGCAAAATTTTTCCCTATGATTATTTTGCTGTTTTTTTCATATGTAAAGACAATTATAACAAGCTTATAATTAGGTAAGTATACAAAACTTATAGTTAGCGTGTGTTTACAACTTGACCATATTTTAAATTGCCACGATATAAGGCGAAAAGCCTAATAGTGGTAATTTTCATAATCTCATTAAATTAGACTGATATTGATATAATAATTATGAATACAAAATGGAGTATTCTACATATCAACCATTATTAACCTGTGGTACGTAAATCTGATGTGTGTTCAATTAAAATACGGATCAGTCGCGGCCACAGTTATTAACAGATGATGATGGAATTAATAACGCTACAATTATTCACTGTGCATCTATAGAGCAGGGGTTCCCAACCTTTTTCTGGTCATAGAAATGCTTTTTATAATTTTTGTTAAGTTAGGGACCGCTATTACTTTTTTCGTGACTCAAACTTTGATTTACTCATTCATTCATAAAAATAGTGACTTTTGAATTATTGAAATCAGTTGCTCTTCTCATTTGTCTTCTTATAGGTTTCATTCAAAGTTTATCCGTGGTATTTATTGGATAGAGTCTATTGTATGATTTTTTCATTTCACTGACCATGTTTTGCTGTCGGCGGCCCGTCGGTTGGTAACCACTGGTATAGAAGTATTGATGATTTTATTATATAGAAGTCGCGTTTGTTGAGTGAATGCAAGTGTAAAGTATAACATACATACATAACCTCACGCCTGTCTCGCCTGGTAAAGTATAACGTAAAGGATATTTTTGGCTTTTTGAAAAATTCCATTAATATTTTAGTTAGTAATCAATTTAAGCTCATTCTCTTCAATCAATAGACATAAAACCAGTTCTATATATTTAAATCTTCACAGAAATCCTTGAACCGTTTTTTTAACAAAAGGATGAATGAAATTGAAAGTTATAATCGAGTTTAATCTGTATAAAATAATTATTAAACCTTAAGCGTTGTTTGTATTTATATGATGAGATGCATGAACGTATCATTATTTCTTAATAAAATAAGTTGTCAAGATAGTAGCAACTAACTCAAAGGGTGGCAAGGCACTCCTTTTGAAGTGTGTCTGATGTTGTTAATTTTAAATTATTTATTTTTAAAACTATGTAAATAATGTAATAACGAAGTACATAAAATAGAACATATTTTTTATGGAATTTTCATGTTCACGATAATGTAATAAAAAAGGAAAATGACTCTTCTATCCTTAAATCAATCGAACACCCATTTCGGACGTAAAAACCGTCTCTTTAGCCTCACTAGACCAGGAAAGGCATATGAAATCGCCTATTAATTAGGAATTCATAATAATTCCGGTCCAACCAGCTGTGACATTATGCAATGTCACATAATTATTTATACAAACATAATTCTTATTCCACTTTTACTTTCAAGAACTAAATGGTTTAGTTTTTGCACCTTATATGAAGAACTTTGATCCATAATATAATAAAGCTTCGAAATGATAACAATATTGGTCATTGACGTTCCATTGTCTCTGCCTATCCCCATGGGAGACAGGGGTGAGGTTGTGTATGTATGTATGATAACGAAAATGCATAATCGGCCTATTTCGCTATGTCTGGATAGCCGTAATGTACTAAATTTTGAATCAAAAACGTAATTTGTGTAAACCACTTATCTGTCATAAGTTTAACAGGACTTATACATAATAATATGAAGGTGGTGAAACAGGTGCTAAGTAATACTTCTCTACATCAGCAATAAGTTCTATCTATATTTTGGCAACGTTTTACCAAGTTGCCCCTCAATTAGCTACTTAGGTAGAGTAAGTTATTTAGGTAAGTAAGTCAAACTTTCAAAATATCAAATACCAAAGTAAATTAAGGTATGTTATACTCCATTTACCGTGATAAAGCATCGATTTATTCGTCACTTGTCACCTGCTTCCTGATTTTTAGACATCACACAAGGATATAATAGGGTGTCGGGGCCCATTGACCTGGTGAACTCCTCAAGCGCCACCTACGACGCTCACGGGAAGGAACGAAGTGCGCTATTCATAGCATGTCGTGTAAATGGGTTACCGGGGAGTCTTGTAGGCTCTCGACAAACATTTGTGCCTACAGGTGGTTACCTACTGCGCCAAATGTGCCAAATTGGGGGAATATGTTGTCGTTAGGCAAGATTCTCAATACATGTTCTTGTTATGCAATGTTTTGATTTCTGAAGCGGGTGTCTAGAGTAAAAAACTAAGTAAATACAATTTAAGAATCTATTTGAATGCTGCATTTTCAAGATTATCTTCCGGGTTGTCTTAAATAAACACTTAAGCAGATTTTTATTGAGTTAAACTTTTTGCTACTATTGTCAGAAGTTGTATAATCTCATTATAATGATGTATTTCTTATATGTAGATAAAGTTTCTCAGATTCTGTGCCATTAGTTACAAAAGATTATACGCGTTAAGCAGGTTATTCCCCAATTATATTAGTCATCACCACAGTATAATAATAATAATGTTCGTATCGAATTATAATAACTTACATAAGACATCCATTGCATACTAATAAGATTACAACCAATACACAACTACAGAATCGAAGCGAGATACCAAACACATTTCCGAAGAGAATGCTATGATGTTTACATTTTACAGAATGCTGTAAATAAACGCTGTAAACGTATCAGCGATTAGAACGCGCGGTAAAACGTGGTCGCGAGTACTGGCAGTGTGTACTGCACTTTGCAGGCGGAGCACTGAGTGAAAATTGCGCAGAGTGGCGGCGCGGTGTGACCACAGCCGTTCAGACGGTTCAGACGTGTCCTAGCCGCCGTGCGACGCTCGCGTACCGCTGCGGCCCGCCACCCGTCGTGCGTGTAAACCAATAAATATACAAAACTTACGGAAACATATACAAAGTGACCGCTCTCGAATAAATGGAGGAACAGCTGTTTTAGTGACGAGCTCGCATGTTCGCAGGTGCATATTGTGCGTTTACTATAAACAAGTATTGTTTACGAATGCCGCGCGATTTACGTATATTATAAAGGTTAAGTTTGTTGAACTTACATTTCGCGGCACGAGCCGGCTTCATGACGTCACGTGTAGTGCAACACTAATTAGATTAGATACGCTAAGCCAGAGCCAGTATGTAATGTTGTCGGAGGGAGGTAAGGCCCGCGACAGACGCGGAGGATAATGTAAATACTGTTTCATAAAAGAGTTTCATTCATAGCCGGTTGAGCCATTCAAGGTCCGGTTTGTTGTAACTAAATAGTCGTGTTGTGTTATCAGTGTTTTCCGGTGTTATTAAACAATATGCTCGATGTCGTGATGTATAGTTAAATGACTATATGAGAGTAGTTGTAAAGTTATTGGTCTTAAAGTGCAGAGTTACGAGTAGACAGACGATCAACTTTCCTAACGTTACATGATCGTATGTAAACAATATGAAGATAATGTTATGCCCGTTTTATTTAAATGTCATTGCCAAGGACAGGAGAGATTGTTACGTTGTTCCCGTAATGAGAACGCCCCCTATATCAATAAAATATTTTTGACAGAGAGAGTAGTTTATACTTCGTCGTGAGGAATTTACTAAGCACAATAAAACTCGAAATTTCTCACATTCTCATACAGTTTAACAGTGAAAACTTTTTTCATATTTGGTACAAAGTTCCCTCGCTATTCGTCTGTAGGTTTATCCTACTCTAGTTTGCTAAGTACTATTCTTTGAAAGTACTCTTTCATTTGTATTATAGCTTTTCTATCCCTAGCGCGTTTAAGTTAACCGACTGAAGTACTATGGTGTTTCTTCTCACTAAGATTGGTTAGAGATTTGAACTCGATTTTGCTACTGTCTCACTTAAAGTGAAAATACCAATGAGGTGTCATTTCAATTTGATCAATGATGAATTAATAATTGTAACTGACTGTTATGTATGTCAAAAATAAACCGGTAAATGTTAAATGTATAACAGTTGAATGATAAAATAATTTTGTTGCAATTATCCCTCCCACAAAGTTACAGTAACACATAATTATGACTGTTATGCTATGGTATCTACCATCAACACGTACCACAGATATAGGCAGCGCTGATTGCTTACCATCAGCTGATCTGTCTGTTACAGAGCAACATGTATAGCTAACTAAGGAATATTTTAAATAGCTAGGTTAGAGATCACATTAAAAAAAAGTTAATCTTAAATTTTTCACTTTTATAAAATAAATAATGTTAAAAGTTTCAGTATAGAATAATAAATGCCAATCCCTTTAGTCCCTTATAAATGTAGTTGTATCTTAAAGGCAAAGAGGAATATATTAAGTTTATATACTTAGAACCTTTGTAAATAAGTAAACAGGTTCGTCTCTTGTTTTCTAACTTCGACATTGACTGATTATAGTTTAAATATTTTAACTTACATTCGTTATAGTGTTTCATTTAAGCCTTCTCACGCACGAGGCTAAGCAGAACTGTACAACGTTTAGTATTGACTCTTCTACAGATTTAATATATGTATAGATATGAATTCCATTGTTGTATAATAACTATTGTATCTATGGGCCCTTGTTACTTGAAACTGGTCTAGTACCTCGTCGAATAGTTAAGTGAGTAATTCGTACCAAGAAGTCACACTGATCACACTATGTGAAAGTTTGTTTGCTTGTATGTTTGTCCGTCAACCACGCTGAAACTAATGAACGGATTTTGAAGAAATTTGGAATACAGACAGGGCCGACTAAGAGCTGACTTGTGTGATAGGATACTTTCTATCCCTCTGCAATAGGGGCAAAGCCGCTGGCAGAAGCTAATATAAACTCTAGTAACTAATATAAACCCGACTTTAAACTATTTATTGATAAAAGTTTAAATGAAAAAATCATAGCTGTTTATTTATCTCAGGGAATAAAACTCTACCTCATTTACCTCAGACCACCAGTAGAGTACAACATTAAGTTTGATGTATTTAAAAATAAAATAACTCAAGTACCTACCTATAGGTAAATTTAATTCAACATGAAAATGTAACAATACGTTTCTTTTACCGTGCATAAAATTTTGTTTAGGTACGGCGTTACTCCTTATCAGTTTTTTTATTGTAGTTAGTGTAACGTATGTTAAACTCGCCGTTATTTTAACTGGTTTAATATAACTGTGGTTATTTTTTAAGTAACTAACGTATAATGATCTTTTTTGCACAAATTATAGACGAAGATGATCTAAGTTAAATGCGTTTTTGTTAATTCGTACATTGGTTTGCAAAAAACTATAGAGCATAATGATTTAAATATTGATGAATTAATGATCTAGATATTCTTTTTAAATTAGTTCTGACAGCGATGCTGCTTGTTCTCTGGTAAATTCGTGGTTTTTTTTACCATCTCTAACGATAATAACAGGAAGATTCGGGTGGTAACTCGAGTATTAATTCTCACCAAACGACTCTAAAATAATCTACACTAATGTATAAAGCTAAAAAGTTTGTTTGTTTAAACACGCTAATCTCCTGAACGACTGGTCCGAATTGAATAATTCATTTTGTGTTGGATAGTTCATTTATTGGGGAAGGTTATAATATACTATGAAACATCACGCTACGGTTAATCGGAGCTAAACAGAGGTGGTGTAACCACGTGGGAATAATAGTAGTAAACAGTTGTAATATAATAAAATACGTAGTAACTATTAAAGAGTTGCTAGATTTTTCCTCAAAGACTTATTTCCTCTTTCGTCGAATTAGATTTTGCGAGATCGTTTTAAAAAAATATTTTATAATTATTTGCTAGGTTAGGTTAAGTTTACAACGACTACAAATAGAGAATGAATAGTTTTACTTATAATTTGGTTGTTAAATAGGTATAAAATTAATCGTCATTAAAATATTTAAATACAATTGCTACCTACTTAATATTCTTTTAATCTTAACTAAACAAGTACATAGGTAATAATATACATATGTATGGGTTAATTACGTAGGTACTTATGTACGTGTAGTGTATATGGGAAAACCTATAAAATATGAAAACACAATGTGTATTATGTCAAAACAATGTACTGGGAATTTGTTCCTATTTATGTATATCTAATATATTTTAATATATATGATATTCTGTACAATGTAAACAATGATGAGTAATACCTATATTTGACTAGATATTATGTATTGAATATCTCAGAAACTAGCCACTTTCGGACCAGGGACCTCAGGGCTAATTTTGTAGGAAATTAGTCACCTGCACTGAATTCGTCAAATTCAGAGTCTGCATTACCAGATCATTGCTGGCTATACTAATATTATAAAGCTGAAGAGTTTGTTTATTTGTTTGAACGCTCTAATCTCCGGAACTACTGGTGCGATTTGAATAATTATTTTATGTTAGGTAGTGCATTTATCTAAAAAAGCTATAAGCTATAAAAGATCATGCTATGACCAAAAGGAACTGAGGAGAGCGGGCGAAACCGCGCCTGAGTCGGTAGTAATGAATAAATGTTCAAAATTGAAAGTTTAATAAAAATAAGACGTTTAATTAACTGCTGTATATGTACATTGTACATATAAGACGGGATTGCTTCAATAAGCACGTATTTTTATAAGACAATAAACTAGAAATCTGAGCTGAAATAACAGAAGCTAGTTCGCAGAACACTATCTTTCTATTAGTAACTTGTTCACACGATTGTAAACTTACATATTTACTTATTCTATTTATCTATGTTTAGTGTTTAAAGTACTTGTACTTTTGCAGAAAAGTAGGTAAACAACATTGGTATGCGATAATCGATAATCGACTAGGTTAGCGGTCGACCACCATTGGGATAAAAACGCCCAGTGGATATCAAGTTTGCCAAAGGATTTTGTTTAAAAAGTGTACTAGGTACTTACCGTTTTGTCGATAGTACAAGTACAAACGAATCTAGCAGAGCTTTTCTCTATTAATATGTGTAAATAAACCGTTATTTCTTAGTTATTTTAGTGAAGAAAGGAAAATCATCCCATGACTTCTACCGCCTTGGGCGACGCGAGAGGGAGTGTCAGACTCTTACTGACTAATAACCACCCCGTTCCTACTTCTGCTCTTCAAGCCGGAGCCCCGGTAAACCTACTAGTGCTTTTATTCGAATTGCAATAATAATAATCGAGTCGAAACACGACTTACTAGTCGAAAAGAGTCCCATTAATTAAATTGCGTGAATTTATATGTTGCTTTTTATAAACCGTGATTGAATATTGATGTTATAAACGTGAATCGCGCAGTGATAAGATAGAGCAGTAACGTTTTGACCGACACTTTTATCTCAATGCACTTGCAACTCATTAAAATGACTTAATAACATATACAACGTACAAGTACCGCTGATAAAATATATTAATAACAAACCACTAATCAAAAGCCGGTATTATTAAATAATGCAATAATTATTATTCATATTTAATCGTTGATTTATGTTACGATAATCGCTTATAAAATGTGCATTTTATATTATAGTGATAATGATATACGTATATAAAAAATATGTTTATTGGTGTTATTAATGATTGATATTACTTTAAAATACATAACATATCCATCAATTAATACGTTGTTAAAAAATGTACTTAATCTTTTTCAACAATGTAATAAACTAGTCACCTTAAAACCTTGTTTCGTAATCATCCAATGGCTCTACCGCCTTGGGCGAGGCGAGAGGGAGTGTCAGACTCTTACTGACTAAAAACCACCCCGTTCCTACTAATGCTTTTCGAGTCAGAGCCCCGGTAACCCGCTAGGTAATCCACAGCTCAGAAATAAATCATGTTCGGTAGAGTTAAAAACCTAGGATATTTTTTCTAATAGAATAAATGCGAGACTTTTTCAGCCTCCACAATAATATTCACTGTCTTGTACATGTCTAAACTGAAAGCATCTGGCAGGCTTATTCTGTCTTAGAACAGAATTAAGAAAGAATGGTTACAAAGTATTTTTCGCAGAAAATTTTTTAATGTTGTATTTTACATCTTGTAAATATTTAGGCAGAGTGAATATTAGTAAGAATGTTTCCCTTCAGTAAATATTAGGCACCAAATTATCTAATACTAATTATCTAGGTAACCTGGGTCAAGGTCACAGACAGAGGAGGAACACCAGGGTGGTTTTAGCCGGTAAGAGGCCGGCACGTTCGCCGTCATCCCCATGACGTGGGAATTCCATGAGTATATGGTTTAAGATATTTATTTCCCATAAAAATACAAAATATACATAAGTAGGCACAGAACGCGAACCAGTGTCAGAACAATTAATATACTCGTATTCCATTTGGATTGGATTTCCATCACGTTAAAAAAGAGGCACCTACTTATGAAAAAAATATTCACAATTTTGGTAATTTTCAGACGACTGTACCCAATATTTCCAGACTTTACTCTTGTTCTCTCATCGGCCGTTAACCCTAAGATTAACATTCCTCAAAGTGTCTCCTCTGAATGGCAGGAGCGACAAGTAAACGTTAATCTTGCCGGAGAATGCCTACAGCAGACGTTTAATATATCGACGTCTACGAAATACAGGCCAGAAGTAAAGTCTACTTCAGATTGAAGTTTAGCTGGAAATAAAAGATAAAACCTGGGGCTTTACGTATTTGTTTAACACGCCTTAGTTGATTTAAGCAAATTAATATAATTTAAATATTCTTGAAATTACGCTCGAGAATTTTGCAACAAAACATCAATATAATCATACATAATATGTTTGTTCGCGATTATCTTGCGTTTGGCTGAATCAATTTTGATCATCAGCATAGAAAAAAACCTAGAAGTAGGTTTTAGGTATCGCCTCCAAAAGTTAAAATGAGTAAGCGCTTAACTTAAAAAAACATTGTAGCTTTTCTGATGTCACGTTCCTAAAAACTTAACCTTACACCTATTACACAACTTACTTAATATGCAAAAGTCACGAAGTAACGCAAATATTACATAAAAAATTAAATAATAATGTGTCTTGTAATAACAAATCTTGTTTACGTACTATAATGTGTAGGCTCTATGCTAACGCTGACATAATGCGTCGCTTCTTGATGCTTCGAATTCCTAGAAAATCATGACCTATGGCATTTTTTAATTCAGTGTCGTAGGTGCTGATGATATGTTTATATTAATTTGTTATACTTACCTATATGTTTACTAAAAGCAACCGGTTCTGTATTTATTATATTCGATGTATTAGCTAAGCTGTGCAACTATGTGACCGTTTCTACTGTTACTAAGCTCTGCAGCTGTGCGTCAGTGGAAAGGAAAGGAAGATGCGCAGCTTGAATATGCGATGTATCGATAGTAGGGAAGCCATCCATAGCACGCATGCATAGCACGCATCTTTCCATATAAAAAACATAGTTTAACTGAATCCATTTCCACCAGTGCTAATAATATGTACCAATGAATACTTATATAATTCGTGTAAGCCAAACGCATCCACAGCAACGTAGCATAGCGCATCTGTATCTCATCTTTAAGACTAAACACCTCTCCAATAATAAGCCACTTTATATTACACACGTAAATGAGAAAAACAATAAAGGTCTAGTTATATAAATTCAATCATACTTAATAATAAATAATACAATGTTAATACAATGTAGACCAATCTTCTCGCTAAAGCACCACTGACTCGCGCAATCCGTACCATCAATAAGCTCCACAATCAGATTGACATATTTACAGCTCCTTCGAGTGAATTCACAAAGGTATTATTGTTTATTTTAAGTTACGATGGTGAATAGTTCCTTATGTACTTATTTTATATTTATTTTTTGTTATTTTAGGTTAGTTGTTTTGTTACTGTTATTGTATAATTATGTTATTATGTAAGGTTATTTAGTAGTTTTGTAATACATAGGTTAGGTAAGGGTTTCTTCATTATGATTGAGTTTTGTTTCTTTTTTTTTCTCCTTATTTTTTGTATAATTTATTTTTAGTTTCTTAAGTTTATTATGTACACTAGGTTAAGCCTCACTGTCGCATTGGGAAAATCCTGTAATGAGAGTGTAGGAAGATTTTTATAATAAATAAATAAATAAATAAAATAAATAAATAAATAAAGATTAGTAATAAAATAATGGTTTACGTATAACAACGATACGGTATTGCGCATGTGTTCATAATTAACGCATTGGTTGCGCACCTACGAGTATAAGATTTTACGATAATTTGGTAGACAACAATGAGTACTTTACTTCGTGTGAGACAGGTAGATATAATACCTGGCTTTTGTATGTATGTACATACATTTTGGTGAAGTAATCAAGTAAATAAGTATGCCTACCTATTTTCTTTACATTGGTAATTAGTATGGCTATAGGAAGTTGTATAGGTTATAGAATCATATTTTTTTGTTATAAAGTAGTGTCGATAACTGGCTTTGATTGGTTCAAGCCTAGCATAGGTTAAAGTCTTATTTTTTTGCATATTATCAGTGAATTTTCACGCATTTTTAAGATTGATTCTAATAACAAACACCTTATTACTAACTAAGTATGTATTAGATTTTGATAAGTTATTTAATTAGTTAGAAGAGAGTATACAAACTCATAATTCTTAATGAGTACCTACATTTACTAACCACTTTTAGTACCTAATATCCAATAATTACCATCAATATTATAACAAGCTATGCAAGTTGCATTCCTAGTTCATAAACTATCTCCCCTCCAATTAACCTCCGATTGATTTCTAAGAGATCAAAACATTCGCTCCCTCGATACTAGTCGATCAATTGGCCGGACATATTCATTCTACCATTCAATATGTCAATAGAATAGTCCTTTGTCAAATACTAAATGCTATTCATATCATGGTGAACTTTAGAAATAACTGTATAAGAGATTTTTTTTAATGTTGATAAGTCTGCGCTTTGCTACCAACCCGCTTACTGTCAGAACGGCGAAGCGAAGATGTGGCCGAAGATGGAGCATATAGACTTAGAAAGTACTTATTCACTCTGACCTTGAAAAGACCCGGGTTTAAAGTAAAGTAAATAAAGCATAATAATTCCGTAGATGAAGTAATTACGCGTAATAACTTCTAAACGGATCACTTGATGATAAGCAATCACCGCCGCACATGAAATAACGGGCAACGCACCCGAAACACTAGAAGCGTTACATGTGCGTTGCCGGCCTTTTTGGGGTTAGGAATTTAAGGGTTGTTGGGGAATTGGGGATTGAGAAGATTGGAAAGGGGGTTAACCTAATGTGACTGCACACAACGAAACACAACGCAACGCAGCGTTTTTTGTGGGGCCGTGGTATTACCCCGGTCGACCCGGCCCATCGTGTCGAAGTATGGCTCTCCCACAGTTAAAATATTCTGTAAAAGAGAACAAGTTTAGTGGTTGCTGGTATAATTGCTAAAATGCAAAAGTTTTAGTTGGCTAGTGAGGGAATAGATCAAGTCTATTAATTAATCTTATTAATAACTGTAACGACAATGAATGAATCGACGGACCTTAATCGATAGTGGCGCCAAATAACTTGTTAACAAATAATTCCTTTACTCTTCCAAAAATCGGCTAAACGTACATCTTACGTACCTACATAAGAAGAAATATAGTCAGGATGGATTACGTTACACATGTTTTAACTATTTGCAATGCGAGTTCAATATACGATCAGATAATATTTGTTTGGTGTTTTATAAGAATCAGAATTTATTTCGGATCAAACTATTTATATTCGTGTAAACGTTTACGTTGGAGGAAAATAAGTAGAAATGTGTAACTGAAATAGAACAAGGAAACTTTGAATTAAATATCAGAATACTGGTAGTTATTTTAATGATCCCTAAAGAAGTTAAAGAGTGTGAATTTAAGAGTGTCTTGACAATATTATAGTTGGGGAAGACTACGAAATTTGCTCTTTTTTATACTAAAAGTTAATTTGCTTAGGTTTTTCATTGAACTGACTACGCACTTGTTGCGGGTTGTCGGTTGGATCGGTTACCATTTTTCGTTTTCTACTTGTAAGGTATTCCATTCAAAATAAAATTGCTTTTAAACAGAACATAACCTTCAAAATAGTGTGAACCTGCATTTTTAGGTCGAGTAATATATCCAAAATCTTCTCCTAAGTCTGAAAAATACTATGCTCAAACCGGCATTAAAATTGGTTCAGCTAAACATGAGATAATCCCGCACAAAAATACATACCAAATCAAAATTCAATCGGTCAAATTGGAATCCTCTTTTTTTTGAAGTCAGTTAAAAAATAGACTTTATAAATGTATTTTTTATTTGATGTACCACTTTTTATCTTCCTGCAGATATACGCGGGACTATACCTGCCAGAATAATTACTTACGGGCCAGAATTTTAATTATCTAAAACTAATGACAAACAGAAACGAGTTAGTTTAATGAAATACCGATGAGGTCGGCCCTGGCGTTCAATTCTCTGTTTTCAATACTTACATACAATTGGTGTCACTTGTCCGTGCGTTTGTTGCACCGGATCGCTGCGGTGGCGGCTGATTGCTACCCGATATATGTATTTATAGAATTACTACTAGTAGCTGCAGTTACGTTAGGTACTTAGACTGTTTACGCAGTTAATTTGTTTGTGTGAATGTGTTTTGTTTATGTTTATGATGTTTAATAAGGTTATGAAAACGGTTAAGTAAGATCATATAAGACTAGAGAGTAGCTCAACATTTTTATAAAAAGGATTTATATATTACTAGCTTTCCGCCCGCGGCTTCGCCCACGTGTAATTCGGTTATATATAGCGTTTTTTAATGATCTCGACAGTTTATAGTTTTATAAATAAACAACTCGTTCATGCCAAGTTTCAAGATTATAAACCCAAGGAATAAGATTTTTCATAGAAACGTTTTTACCCCTTTTCCCCCCCTTGGGGGTTGAATTTCCAAAAATCCTTTCTTAGTGCTCCCCTACATATCCCAAGGAACCTACATTCCAAATTTCAGCTGTCTACGACCAGTAGTTTCGACTGTGCGTTGTCTGTCAGTCAGTCAGTCAGTCACTCAGTAACGGAAGAGTTTTATATATACAATGTGATAGGTGTGAGACTTCTAACCCGTTAAGGCTGAGTTCTACATCTAATTTTATCAACAAAAGTCGGGGGTCGAATGGGTCGAATCCCCTTCCCCTAAAAATTATGGCTATTTTAATATTTTTTTTACTTTTTTTGATATCAAAGGTTGTATGCGTCGTAGAAACAAAAAAAAAAACGACAAACGGTAGCTAATAACCTTGGCTAACTAATTCATTACTTTTTTCATATGTTTGATAATGTTTTGGTGAGAAAAAAATCATTTGTGAATTATTTTTACCGAAAAAATCACAATTTTTCAATATTTTCAATTAGGGGTTCAACCCCCCATATTATTTTTTTTGTCGATAAAATTAGATGTAGTACTCAGCCTTAACGGGTTAGAAGTCCCGCCCCTATCACATTGTATAGATGATTCTATAATAACAAAACACTATAAGAGGTATTAACAGGACATGTAGAAAGGGTGGATGAAAGCAGATTTACGAAGGAAATATACAAGGCTATAAAATATATATGAGTAGGACCGTCGGTAACTGTTGATGAAGCGAAAGAAGTGTGTAAGAATCGTAGCAATTGGCGTTCCATTGTCTCTGCCTATCCCCATAGGAGACAGGCGTGAGGTTATGTATGTAGGTATGCTAAGAAGTAAATTATTTCAAACAAATTAAAATATTATACATGAATTAAGAAAATACTCCGACCATGTAAGCGTAGGTGTGTAATATCAACTTAAAACACTTTAGCGAACAAATACGATTAGAAGATTTGTTAAAAACATTTCTCAGTTTTTTTGAAGAATGCAGTCTAGCACGTTGTTCTAAAATCGCAGCCTTTGTATACCATATATTCTGTACTCCCTGTTGTCAAGCTCGTAGCCGTTTGAAAACGGTACGTAGATTTTATATACCTTTAAATTCAAAGGAGAGATTTGTTTGAAAAAGGATCACAATAGGAAACAATATTAACACCACTTTAAAATACATTTTTGTTTGACAAAATATGACTCGCATATAAAGAAGAATTTAAGCTTGCGATTTAACATTCATTACTAGTTTGAAAAGTATTTTATTTTGTAATGTCTAGTTATGAATGCTATGCTAAATAAAAAGAAGAAAAAAAAGCTTTAATAAATATCAGAAGAAGACGTTACTAACAAAAAAAAAAACGGGACTATTAAAAATCAACAGGGTCATAATTATGCAAAACTAGGATTAATTATTCTTTTATCGAATTACTCACGTAACTGTTTGACGAGGAACTCGACTAGTTTCAAACCAGCTAGAGACCCATATTCAGACACAAGACGTGACTCAAAATTAGGATTCTCAATAGACATTGAAAGCATACTTTCGAAAAAGAGATTCACACCATCAGCGTAAATGCTGATAACATTTGTCTCGACACGAAATATCTCTTTGTGACTATTTACTTTTATTTACACGTAGCTTTCTAAGATAATTAATAAACTAGGGCGTTGGCAGATCGGAATGGGCCAGAATATTCTAGAAAAATACCGTGCAAGCGGGACTGCGATAGCAAATCGAATTAAAAAGATTCCTCTTGTATCTGACGCGAGCTCGGCGCGCTAAAATGCAAATTCTCCAATGTTTTTTATTTAAATCAAAAGATTGAATAAGGGGAACATCATAAATGTAAAATTCGTTGCAGGGTTTATTGCATTCTGGAGACAGAATAAGTGCAGTGACTAATACAGAGACAAAGAAATCTTTGTCTTGAGTTTGTAGTATTATAAAGATGTTTTAAATATAGTACACATGACTTATTGCGAACGATTCTTTGTAAAACGCATAATGTCTTTCATGATGAATCATAATCATCTTTCATAAAAGTCGACTATAATCTGCGATCTCCAACCTGTTTGTCAAGCATGGGGATTATGCGAAATCTTCCTTTGTGAGAGTTGGTCTACAGTTCAGCACTGTACCGGCTCTAATAAAACAACCAATCAGAACGCCGAACGCGCTCTTATTGTTATTACTTTAAACGTAAAGCAAACTTATACTAAGGGTACTGGGCTCTTATGGGCCTTTGATAATGAGATAATATCACAGCCGAAATCACTGCTTATAGATAAATAAATGCCAAAGCATTATGTACAAAGTCACAGATTTACCAAAGCATCATATCAACAGTTTATTGGTCACTAATGACCAAAGGCTCTCGCAGAAGTTTTGGGCATTAATCACCACGCTTTTTGAATTTCAAATTTATAATTATAAATTATAAGCCCAGATCTCCTTACGATGTTTACTTTCACTGTTTGCTAATCTTAGAAAATACATAATTATAACTCGGAAAAAGTCACATTGGTACTTGCTAATAGGTTTCGCACTCGTACCCTCATACATAAGGAGTCTTAAACCTTCGGGCCTTCACTACATTTTTGCATCATTCAAGTCTTGCTTAAACCTCCGACGATATAATAGACGTCAATTTATAAGAAGTTGTGCTGATATTTAATTCATACAGCTATAAGCAATAACTTGAATAAATCTATGTACTTAATACATAGCTACTTGCGTAAGATATTAAAGAAACCGGTTTTTCCTCATTTATCTGTATATTAATATTTTATTTACTTAGTTTAGACTAGGCTTAGCCTTAAGTTACGATTAGGCTATAACTACATATTAAAAGTAATTACGATAAAACGGTGTGAATAGAATTCAAATAGTGAATAGATAGAGGTATGGTGAATAGATGTTAGAAAATTTTACCAATATTTATTCACCCCTCGAATTTTATTTACCCGATATTTTAAACTACTGGTTGAGCAATCGCGAACCAAATCGTAAGGAATTAAACACTTTTTATTATAAGTTCAAAGTAACCTTATTCCCTACCATAAACTGGATTTCATTCAAAACTCCATACAAAGGACATTGAAAATAATAAATCACCCATCATAATTTTATCCTTGACCTATTCACAGTAAGTCATAAGAAATACTTTGTGTGCAAAATATGTTATTGTGTATAAATAATTCAAGTTTAATAGTCGTACGTGCAAATGGTTAGCTAGGAATCTCTGTTTTGGTCAACAGTTGGATAGACAAATATAAGGAATATACCTAAGAGGTGTATTCTCTATTACAAAGAACACATAACATAACAAACCTTGAAGAAAAAAAAAACGAAGTTACTCCTTTTTAAAAGCCTGATAACTGAACTGTTATTCCTTTAGAGTCGGCGTGCTTACCATCAGGTGACTCATCTGCTCGTTTACCTTCCGAACCATGAAAAAACGAGTGATAATTTTAATGATATGAAATAGAAAATGATCCAATGATGACGTCATGTAATCCAGGCTTACACTGTTATCTGTTATCAAGTAAGGCAGTTATATCCTTGAACATTTGGGTCAGCATTAGAGGTGGTTACGTAGTACAGTAGTAAATACTGGTTTTAATTTATTCATCTTGTGTCGCACTGATTAAGACAAGATCTGTGCAATATGCACTTGTAATATTTATGTTAAATAGTTTATGATTATTTAGTAACTAGATGATGTTTGCGGTTACACTCGCGTGGTTTACTGATGAAGTTACTTCTTATTACATCAGCTTCCTGCCAATATTAGACTCGTCTAAATCGGTCCAGCTATCGCAGAGATTAGCAGGAACAAACAGATAGATAGACAGACAGACAAATATTTAAAAAAATATTATTTGGTGAATGTAATGTGTGTATATTTATATGTGTGTAGTAAAAAGCGGTTATTTCAATACACAATATTCTTTCCTTAAGCAGTTACAATGGAGTAATAATTTAAACAGTACTTGTGTAAACAGTACATAGAAGTAATCCAAGTTAAGTAATTAGGTCTCATTAGTTCCCATTTATTACCTGGCTCAGGTCAAGCTCCGTTGGAAAAGGTCGGGAACTTTCTGTAAAAGTGCGGTGTAATGCCACAGGTAATGCTTTGAATGCTTTCAAAGAGAATTTGTACTTGTGTTTTCGCAGCAGGCCATTTTAATGTTTATTTCTATTCAATACGTGCCGTAATGTGCGGGTGCACCTCTGCATAGCGTTGCGGAATAAAGGCCTGACGTGTTCAGTTTGTTGATATTGTTGTTAAATTATCTAGAATTTAAATTTGGTTACAATTTTTCTATAGTTATGAAATAGATATTGATAAACCTATATAGCTGTTGCTAATGACTTAACTCGTGCCAATAATATCTGCTATGTGCCTGTAACAAATTTCATTAAAAACAAATCAGCAGTTTAGGCGTTAGTACACTTTGTACACACAAACAATACATTTATTGTTGTTAACCAGTTTAACTTCCCAACTAATAAAATAAATTGTTGTTCACAGACACCCGCGGCGCTTCAGGAAAAACTGTGTAAAATAATGTATAAGTGAACAACCGATACTTATCCTTATACATATCATTGTGTTAGTGACCCATATCAGTAGTGTTAATCTGTTAGTGTTAGTGTAAAATTTGTGTGACAAAAAGTGCAGTGTGTGAAAATGTCGGAGCGGTTTAAAGTTACCAAGTTTGAGGAGCCTTCGGGGAAAACGTATAAGAACTATGGAGCGACGTCAGCGGAGAGTGATGTGGAGCTGAAGGGAAAGCTGCTTCCCGACTCAGGTAAGTTTGACATTACACTTTTACTTATGGTCCGCATTTGATATGTGCACTTTTAGAAGTGCTGCACTGAAGAACTGCACGGTTGGCGCGTTGGCTGGGCAACTGGCTGCCGTGCAACGTGTAGCGGGTTCAATTCCCGCACGGAGCAACTCTTTGTGTAATCTACAAATTGTTGTTTCGAGTCTGGATGTCATGTGCATGTGAATTGTGGTAAACGCACCCACGACACAGGAGAAAATCCTAATGTGGGGTAGGGTTAAAAAGAAAGTATGGTTTTACATCTTACTAATATTATCAATGTAAAATTTTGTGAGTTTCACATGTGAGATATACTTAATTATTATTGTGTTGATATAAATATTGTGAGACTCAATCACGTCAAAACGGCTGAAGGGATCGAGATGAAATTTGTCACAGTCGGTGATCGATAGATTATGGTCTGGAATAACAGTGTCTCTTAGGTTCGTTTATAGTCTCACTAGCTGTGCCCGCGACTTCGTCCGCGTGGAATAGTTATTTTAGGCATTATATTTATTTTTGCAAACAACTTTCTCACCTTCATAAATTATAGCTGTTACCCACGGTTAATTTGTGCAATGACCATTCGTGATAGCACTGGATTATGATTATAAGGAACAATCCACACTCATTTCTATACTATATGTGTTTCCACTGTTTTCCGGATACCTGCGCCTATAGGTTGGGTAACCGCCACCCCGGTTTGTGTTTCAGAAATAAAATTCCTAGGGTACTTTATAGATGGGCTCGCTACATACGCGTTATAGCAGTAGTAAGTCCCCTCTTTGAAGAATGGCTTAAGAGGCGTCACGGCTTCCTCATCTACCGCCTGACGCAGGTACTTACCGGACACGGAAGTTTCGGTTGGTACCTGTTTCGAATTCGGCGGGAGGAAACACCCGGGCGTTTCGTCTGGGTGTCGTCATTGCGAGGACCGCCCGGAAGATATGGTGGAGCATACAGTGGCGGTGTGCATTGCATGTGCTGAGCATCGCCATGTCCTTAGGGATGTGAATGGCGACGGTAACCTCTCACGTTGGGCTCTAGTTCAGGCCAAGGTGCGGAGCGAGGGGGACAGGGACGCTGTCTCCCCCTTCTGCGAAGCAGTCATCCTAGCTAAGGAGGAGGCGGAGCGCGTGAGGGAACGATCCTCATCACGCCCCAGCCGCCGCAGAAGACACTCCGGGCGTCGAGCGCGGGTAAGCGCGGGTCTGCGGACGGCGAGTAAGAGCTAGTAGCTCGTCGCCCGATCAAAACCAGACCCGTGCGTACCGTGCGTCGCGTTCTGTGCGCGCCTCAAAGAGCCAGACCACTACAAATGGGACCCAATAGGGTTGATGCCCGATCCGGTGCTGCAGACAACGTAAAAGATTACCGGGGCCCCGGCTCAAATCAGAACGGGGTGATTTTTACACTCCTTCTCGCTTCACCCAAGGCAGGAGTAGCCAACGGATGATTTTCCCCCCTCAAAAAAAAAAAATTATTTTTTATTTGAAAGAGTACTTTCTAGAACAAATGTTTTCTTTCATACATGTTGACGCAAGGTTATGAAATCCTTAATGACCATATTTTTATACCCTATCATATTTTTATGACAATAAATTGAAGAATTGGATTTTTTTGTTTGTCAAATGTTTCAGCCGATATTATTGCACTATACGTAGAATCTGGTTGTACTTTGTTAGACAGCCACAATAAAATGTGGGCGTGTGATAAACCGCTTTTTTGCCATTCTACGCTGTAAACAAACGCTTTCGATGGTCAATGATCAAAAAATGTTTTACTTCGTTAGTAAGACTATAATTTTTTTGAGTATAGTTACACCAGGCTCCGCGTCGTTCGCTAACAATGCCTCTCCTCCTGGCAGCGTCGTGTTTCGCACATCATGCGGCGCGGGTGAATTTTATATCGGAGTTATTTTAAAATTGTAATATCTTCTAAGATGTTTATTGAAGTTTAGTGATGTCAAAGACAATTTTGTTCACAATTAAATACTCTTAATGAACAACAAATTTATTTCGATAAAGATTAATATTTTTTCGTTAATACAACTCTTAACAAATAATGCATTAATTTCCACCCAGTTTGATTACCATAAAAACGATTCTAGTAAGTTAATCCTAAAAGATAGACATATACTGTCGCGGACTTTTTTAGATCATTTTAAGAGGAATAATTTTTTCATACATATAATTTTCGTATCTTGAACCATTTTCGCAGCGCACGCAACGGAAGCCCTCAAGAATTAATAATTTCCCCCGTTTTGTCCACATTTTCCTTTATTTCTTCGCTCCTAATAGTTATAGCGTGATGTTTTATAGCCTATAGCCTTCCTCGATAAATGGACTATCCAACACAAAAAGAATTATTCAAATCGGACCAGTAGTTCCGGAGATTAGCGCGTTCAAACAAACAAACAAACAAACAAACAATCAAACAATCAAACAAACTCTTCAGCTTTATAATATTAGTATAGATTTCAGAATTAAAATGGTTACTAGTAACTGAGATTGAAATACGTACATAATGATTTACTACTTAATTAAAATAATGATCAGTAGTGGGATTATATAAAATATTTCCGACCAAACAAAATAACAATGTTTTACATAATGAATTCAGAAATGTAAAATATATAATATAATAGTTGATTTTCGCATTTTAATGAGTGATGCGAACAATGAATAAAACAGGAATGATAAGTCGGAATAAACAATAATAAACCGCAGTATTTGTTTATTTTAATTATACTTTGTATCAAATATGTATGAACTATAAGTTTACTATTAGTAATCAAGAGGAAACTATCGTATTTTTTTCTTTTTCACAAATAGTATTTTCTGATATATTTCGTTGCGGGATCCAAGACAACTATTCATGTTCCTGGGACGCGCTTCAATATTCCGATTATTTCATGGTTGTATCTACTGTAGATCCTGGCTTACAGAAGTTTCGGGAGATTATGGCGTATTCAATTCACAAAATTTGGTCTAATAGCTGAACAACAATCGCGCAATGCTGCTCATGACTATAAGCCCTAGCGCCTTTAAAGGCGCCTAGTTTTCTGGGTATAAAATGCTAGAAAGTGTGGGATTTTGCCTCAGTATAACCCCGGTGGCCATCCTCAACACCTGCAGGGGGCACCGGGTCCTCTAATAGACCTGCTCCGGAGCCCCCGACTATAAGCCCCTACCATGACTTGAAATAATTTGAGCTACCTCGTCAATTAGTAAAGTGAGTTAGCCGTAAAACATAATTAGTTAAATATGTCTCAAAAGACTTATAATATAATAATACAACAATAACTTTGATTCGTCGAATAACGACTTAGTTATTAACTCAAAATACTGTTTAAGTAACTTCAAATGAAATTCAGTAAACAGTTGAAAGGTTACGTTATAATTACTTGTAAATAAGCCATTAGTTTTAATAGCTCCTTATAATTGGAGAGTTGAGTTATAAACGGCGATACAATGAGAAAAGTCGTTGAACTTATTAAGAAATTAAGTTATTTTTGTTAGATTCACGAGAAAAGCTGTATAGGGTTTATAAAGAAGATTTATTTGCAGTATGGGTTTAGTAACGCTTATGAATTTGGAAGTAAGCAGATGTACATGTTAACGTATTGATAGTCAAAATATACAGTAAGCGTATCATGGGATTTCTGGTGCTATTTCTGTGTCATACAAAGTATTATTAAGGTAAAACCCTTAGATTATGTTTTACCTGTCTAATGAACATTAAACATCGGACTATTTTCATATGTTGTCATCACTAAAGTTTATTTATTGATGTTCAATTATACCGTGTAACTGTAACCTATGAATTGACGGGGTCAAATCACCCTTGGGTGTCATTGTGGCAAATTAACACTATGAACATGAACAGAGAGAGTAATGAAACATACGAATATTTATAGTTGTGTGTGTAATATATGTACGTGTAATCAAGCTGCGAACTGTCTAGTGAGTTACTGGGACGCCGGCACGAAAAGCAGGAGTAGGAACGGGGTGGATTTTAGTCAGTAAGAGTCTGACCCTCCCTCACGCTTTGCCCAAGGCAGGAGAAGCTATGAGATGATAGTCTCCCCTCAAAAAAAGTAAGGCACCCAGACAGAAATAATTGCGAGTGTGGGGCCACGTTTTTAATAATAAGATAATCTGATCGGCTAATCCACGTGTCAATACTTCGCTCCACAGCTGCGTAGCAACTAAAACAAGAAGCTAAACATAAACAAATACAACATTCGCATCTAAAAATAAATCAAAACTGTAATCTCAGCAACAAAATAGGGTTGCAACATTTTACTTTTTGCTACACCGCATCACTTAAGCAATGTTCCAAACTGGATCCGCGCTCCGTCCCCTACAAAGTTGACAAAGGAATGAGAGACGGGCGAGGGTTTTGCCAACCCTATATGTTTCGTACTATGTACTGTGTAATACTTATATAAAAACGGTAAGGGTATTGTGACTGGTTTGTTACTGGTAACTAAACAGATATTTGATAGCTCATCTTATACTTTATTAGATAGTTAAGCATAGTTAAATAACACGCTTAAATATTACAACGAATGCAATAATATTGAGTTGTAATAAAACTCTAAGATATAAATTAAAGGAACAGTTTAACGGAGTAACAATAACCGAGATTCTAAATTAAAATAACACAAAATATAACCCAGCTACAAGTGTTATTTTACACAAGAATTCCGTTTTTCAGCTAGTGAAAATTAATTCAATTATTAAAATTTTCTAAAATATTAGCAAAATTAATCACGGTGTCTGAAATTGTGCTCAGTAGCGATAGGTTTTTCTACTACTATTTTACAATAATAAGTGTTCAGGAAGTATAAACAGTCTGCTAAAGCTTCTAGGAATTACCGGAATAATAGTGCAGAGTTTAAATTTTTTTACTGTCACATTATTGGTATTCCCCATAGCTGGCGTGTCGCGAGATTATTACCCCATCCACCACGTTGAACGAACAGACTTCCACGGAATTATTACGGTAAAAATATTATTTTTATACGAATAGTACCTAAGTACAGTTAAATGAGGTTGTAAAAAAAGTATTATGGAAAGTTTTGTTCATGGGTCCGTTTGCTGATGTGTGTAGTTTATGTAGTCATGTGAGTATATTCATGTGTTGGCAAGGCTGTATAAGACCTAGTAGAATATTCCTAATAAAAAATGTCATTGGTTTAAAACAATCCAATTCGAAGAAATTCGCAGACATGACTGCGTAACACTCGCCTCATCGTATTTCACACATGCTGTTCATGATTATAATTATGGGCCTTGGTGTGGCTTGAAACTAGTTGAGCAACCCTAAGATCTAACTGAACAGAGAGAACAGTATCATCTCAGCAAGCCATATAACCTAATTACTTCAATGGATTACTAGATTAATTAGTTGATTTCATTTTAGCCTAAACCAAAAGTACATACTGAAAGAAGAATCATGTTTAACCAAAATAACTTGAAATAGGTTTTGTGTAGACGAGTTAAATCGATACGGTGTTTACATAAACGTAGGGTCAATGTCAGTTTAACTTTGTTAGGTAACTATTAAACACCAAACACGTTTGACTAAACGAGTGCCTAATGCGTCGATTGGACCTTCGTGTTGGTTAGAAACTAATTTTAGGAATTAGGAGAGTGACTTTTAGTTTAAAATGGTTTAATGGAACTAATGATAATTTGGGACTTTGTACTATCACAACATACAATTAATATTTTGAAGGGATAAGCAAAGTTAGTTCCATTGTTATAAGAGATGATAGTTTATTGCTACAGATTGGAACCAGTTTAAAAATATAAACAAAGTTGTGTGTCGAGAAACTTATATGAATCCCGACAGTCATATTTTTAACCATTTGGCCAAGCAAAAATTAACTTTGAAAACAAATATAAAAAGTTTAAATCAAATATTTATGAATATAACAAAATAGAACAAACTGCAGCATCACTCGTTTCTAAAACTCTACCTTATTATACTTCGACATCCCATTTTATTTTCTCAAACTAAAGTCAAAGATTCTCAAATAAATTGAAAGAACGTTAGAACAAACATGATAACGGGATTGCATACAAATAGTTAAATATGTTTTCAAAACTCAAAGAGGAAGGCGAGGAAATGGCACAAATGGAAGAGAAAATTTCCTTTTCCCATCGACTTCCTATGAGAAAATGCGTCAGCTATATCAACAATGTGAAAGCTTATTTGTCTGTCTGTTCGGTTTAAATGCTAGAACTGCTATATTGAATTTGATGTAATTTTAAAGTATTTTTTAATCTTTTATTTTAGGGGCTTTTATTCTTAGAATATGCCATCCCCATTAAGTCGTTAGTAAGCAATACAACCACACATTATATTCTAAGGCATAAGTAATAGGGTATCACTGACGCGTGAAAACCTTAAACAAGTTGATGGTAGCAGATGAAATAGGATAATTATAAGATATAACAATTGCTAGGAAAGTCCTAGTGTTGTTAGATTTATTATGACTATCTCTGAAGCTAATGTTTTTGGACAACAACTTCACAATTTGTGACAAAACGTAGCATAGGCTGCTCGATGTCGCCGCGTCTGCGAACGTTGCTCACGGTGAAGAGTCCTTATGTGACTCGAAACTAGTAGAGTTTGCGTGAGTAAACCGTGATTTTTTTGTTAACACGTAGCGTGATGTGTAAAGATACATTTATACATTTATTTATTGTGTTTGAAAACACAAGCCAAATATTCTATTGTAAACAATAACTTACTAGGGAACATGGAACTGCAATAAATTACTAGGAAACATAGGAACATGAAAATAAATGATTTTAGGAATATAAACTACAAGTTTTGCGTTAGTAATTACGTTACAAAAGTCAGTAATACAGAAATTCTAGAGCAACCAATTTTGTTAATGGTTTGGCAAACACACAATAAGTAGGTCTTTGACGTCGAGCCGTCATTTATTACTTGTAGGTACGCGTAGATGAAATTAGTGTATCTAGTTGAAGTACTTAGTCAAGTCTAGAATTTTCTTCTTTTGTCCTCTCAACTTACCCTAGCCTACCTTTCTTTTATCTTTTGTATTGCTCCCGTCATAAAGAACTTTACCTAGTGGGAGTAAGAACGGGCTGGTTTTTAGTCAGTAAGAGTCTGACACTTCCTCTCACCTTAAGGCTAGAAATCTTGATTCGCCAAAAGTAGGGCTACGTTGAAAAAAAGCCTTATTATGAGGTTTTTGAAATCCTGAGTTGCATCTAAATCATTTGTTCCGTAAAGGAATGGGTAAAGCTATAAGTCGAATACCACTCGCAATACCAATTCCCATAATAATATACTGTTATTGACAGTTGCGAAATAGAAAAAAAAAGATCTTTTTGATAAACTTGTATTTTCAAAAACTTCATGTTAAGCATTCTAAAAGGAAACTCAGCCTTTTTAATTAAAACATTTTTAAATAGACAAACTTTCACTACACTATGCGAAAAAGGAAACTTTATACAGGTCGTTTTTTGTGCAAAAGTTCGAGCGGCGCTATTCGGGCATAATCGGGAGCGCTCGGATTTTTCCGAAGCCAACTAATAACGTATCGTGAGTCAACATACAAGTGTTTGTCTACAATAAAGCTGCCTATGTTTGTTCATATGCCCACTATGGAACATGTGCTTGTGTTGTGCATTCGTGCCCGGGTATTGGTTATAAGATCGATGTTCACAAAGCTATTACTTATGTTAGTTAGTTTTTGATCAATTTGAAATTTATAACCATGAATCATATTGTTTTACTTGTGAAGCATAAGTTATAGAATATATAATAACTGTTACCGATCATATAAACAAGAGATTAAAAAATATGAATCACACTACAGAATCAAATTTATTTTTTTATACTAAACCAATGCTAGTCATAGTAGTCATACTTGGGACGATTTCATCGTCACTATCATCATCATCATCATCATCATCATCATCATTATCATCATCATCATCATCAATACTCCATGACAGTTCACTTCTTTACTTTCTATGGGCCTGTACATAAAAATAATTAATAATTTTCACACATCTAACAGTTTCTATACCTTACTACACGTAAAAAACCAATTCAAATTATTATCCTTAAATCCCCAACACACCCTGTAATTTCACGAACAAGAAATTAATTACACGAAATCATCTCACCCATTAATTCCAATTCCGCCAGCAATCCACTTGGCTATCCAAACAGAACATTTCAAGCATTATTGTTCCAACAAATGCAAATAAAATATTATGAGAATGTAATATGAAGACTACGGCTTACTACCGATGAAATTCATCGCAGCTTAGCTATTATTACTTTCAGTAGGCCGTATGAAATACCTGTGCCATAGTTTGTTTAGAACGGTAGGTATACGATGTTTTTTGTAGATTTAGGGCCTTCAGCAAATATGAGCGTCTGAAGGAATAAAATAAATGTGAGTTTTTTTCGAAAATAGTCGTGTTTTTGTCCGTCATTAGAAGAATCGATCGATGTGGGTTTTGGAACTATTTATAGGAACTGTTAGGACAGTGATGATTTGGTATTTTTAGGGACTAAGTGCTTGATTCGTTGCTTGAGTAGTCTCAAGAGGATTATAGTGGCACGGAGTTTAGGATTATGTGATGTCAAAAATATGCCGGTGAAAATTGCGTGTGTACCTACAACACTACGCCTGTGCTTATTTGTTTCAAAAATATGTAAGTGACTTACGGTAAATAAAGTCAGGTTATTGACCTTAATCGAATCAACATAAAGAGCAGAACAGATTGGTAACTTAGCTAACGTATTGGGATATTAGTTAGCAATACAGGTGTGTCACCTTAATAATTAGTTGTTAGATAATTAGGAAAATTACTTCCGAATTATTTACTTTTTATGATAGTAAGATGGTTATTTGGGTCGGATAGTTTGCCTGTTTTAGGTCTAGTTAGTGACAGTGTGAGCGCTGGACGTAGGATGTCGGTGAAAATATTATTGTGTGTTTTGATTTCATAATATGCAAGCTGGCAACGAGTCGTCTAAAGCACGAGGTAAATACCTACTAGTTTTGATCTTTGAGTTAGGTAGTGTAAGATGTTTATAGAAAACTGAAACTATGTCCATTACATAGATGTTATTTATTATTTTCTTTGACCGAAACATGACTATTATTTTGTAAAGCATATTTTGAGCGCCATTCTATTGAAGTCTGTTTTTTAGGAGCTCTCAGGAAACCACAGAGAGAAAGCGTAAAACATACTTTGTTTTAGATTTAAAAACGCGGTACCCGTGTCCCCCATCACTCAGATAAGGGTTAAATTTGATGAATAGAGCTCAGCTGAATTCATAATCTAACGTCAATCCTGACCATTCCACAATTTCAATAGGTATTTTAAACGTAAAAACATTAAAACCTTTCCCATGAATCATTCTGTCCATCGGAAAACCCATATGGATATCCGTTCGGAAGTTTTCTGAGTTTATCGCATTCACTCCGATTAACACGACTGACAGACCAACGATGGTACGGGGCTATTTTATACATGTTTAATGTGTATTTATGGACATATTTCATTGTAATTTACCTAAATACAATTCTAGGAATCCATTATGTCCAACGTAAGCAGATTTTTGATTGCTTAATTCAACTTTCCGTTTAAGTAGTATATTATTGGACAATATTTTCATATTATTAAGTAGGATTGGGTAGTTTCCAAAGTCAAAAATAAATTATTTTGATATCCTTAAATAATCGTACTTGCATTCATTACTTTGACGATTTACTTATTTTCTGATATTTTCAAGCAAATTTTTGAGAAATAATGCTATTTGACGCAAAATTTTTATGACGTCATAAGTAGCGATCTCGATCATAGAAAAGTATCACTTTTGACATTTCAATTAAAGTATAGTATAATTTGACTATCTGAGAACCATTCATACACATGCTAGCACATAGAGCTACACCCCAAACTTGATTGATTGTAAATGAATAAGATTAATGATTTTGAACTTAATATCAAAATAATAAAGTTCAGATTCGGTATCAACATGAAAAAGTCACTGACCTCAAACTAAATAACTCGTCTAACTGAATGTATGACGCATTTTCCGCAAGTCGGACATTTAGAAAGGCTTTCACTGAAATACTTTAGTACTGAAAAAGTACGTTTTGCGCTTTTAAGCTTAAAAGCGGAGTTTCACCTACCTATGTGGAAATAGAAAAAAAGGAACGTTACGACGACCGAAGTGGAATTATGCAGTGACACGGAACTCAGGAATACCGACAACAAGTTGCCTGGACTTAGGGCTGCTTTCAATTTTTATTGTGCTTATATTTCTTTTAGTTTAGTTCTAGTTTGAATTACCAGTTGATGTAAAAGCAGAGTTTAGTATATCAGTGAGCGAGATTTTTTAATGAAGTGAGAAGAAGAGTGATAACTCTAACTCGTTCTAATAAGACTGTCCCTGTCTTGTATGATGGATACACATTTAGGGATTTAGATTCATACGGTACATAGCGTTTAAGTAAAACCGAAAATTTTATTTTAAGGGTTTTTATTCATAGATAATTTAATGTTCAGGGTTTTAATAACCTAAAACGTCTTTATTACCCTAAGTAACAAACAAAAATTACAATATATTTTATTATATTTCTAAATATATTATAATATTTCAATAAAAAACAGCGGTAACCCTAGCTTGACTTGATTGCGACCATGCCATTATGATTTTAGTTTTCTGTTGAATTTCAGTTCGTCGTAACGATACGGAATGCATGTAGAACTTGGTTTCAGTATTTTGCATATTTAATTATACTTATTGTCTGTTTGGCTACCACAGATTTAATGAGGGATATTAATTAAATATAGTAAACGTAACAGAAATTTGGGGATTATTTATCAGTTTTTCAAAAATATTGCAGATCATAGTTTTATTTTGCTCGTCCTCTAATAATATATTTTGATTTATTTCGTTGCGAGGTCCCTGGGACGCGTTCGATTCAGTATTTCGTTGTTTTTATGGTTGTTTCTACTGTAGATCCTGGTTTATAGGAGTTGCAGTGGTTTTGGAAGACTGTGACCAAAGAATAAGATTAGGTTGTTTGGAATTTTGCTCGGCATACTATACGAGTATTTCTCAAGATTTCTTGGGCTCATCCTTAGTTTCATAGGACTCATAGTATAACAGGTAAACTGAGTAATACGTGGTATCTCTACAATGACATACATGTTCGCCTCTGCCTACCCTCTCTGGGATTAAATGGTGTGGTATTATATCAAAAATTCGCTTTCCTGAATCTGAAAGCATCATGAAATCTTTTACAAGCTAACCAAACGAAAATTGCTAACGTTATAAAAATCTTTCGCTCTTCACTGCTCCAATCTCATAAAATATCATTTGAAAATAAACAACGTATAGAGCTCTCATAACAACCACATTTATAAAACTTTGTGAAACCAATGAACTGTGTCAAAGCTGCTTGGGAAATCGTTTGCAAACAATATTTTGCAGCTTTTCATATTGTATTGAAGTTTCAGCTCCTTATTGGGGAATTAAGTGTGAATAGTTTAAAACGAAAGTACGTCTTAAAACTGCATTGCATACTGCCTCGTACTGTTTTAGGATTAAAGTCGTGGTATTGTTGAAGGGTCTCTAGTTCGACTTCTGAGTCGCCAAAACTGCTACAGGTAGAGGTAGACATGTGTCTGTTTACGGATAATTATTGTAAGTAGCACGGAGTTTTGTATTATGTCCGGTGAAAGGTAATAAATGGGCTAAATCCATGTTACATGGCACTCCATCATCGGCTAGAAAAATCTAGAACTCCTTGGTAGGTAGCCATTTTCCATAACTGCTACATTGTTGTTCATCATAGTATTTCTCATTTCTGTGGTTCATCAGGTGATCTGTCTGCCCGTTTGTCTCCTAACACATACAATTGTAAACAAAAATTGTAACTTAGCTTTTTTGTGAAGGGAGGAAATTATCTAATCACTTCTCACCTAGGGTGAAGTGAAAGGGAGTGTCAGACTCTTACTGACTAAAAACCACCTCGTTCCAGCTCCTGCTCTTAAGCCAATGCTTGCTAACCCGGTAGGTAGTCCGCAACTCCGGGTATTGTAATTTAGCTGCTGCGATGAATCTTGACTGCAATCTTGTGCACTTAACTGCAGTTACTAGTTATTTCAAATTTTCAAATTAGTATTTCAGTTAACTGTAAGAATGTTCTGGAAAATTGTTGAGTTTCTCCTGTTACTTGCTGCCTATTAGCGCAATATGTAAAAACGATTCTGTTTCTACAATTTCTTTGAAGCCGTCTGACTTTCTTAGAATGCTTTGATTTGAAGTTGATTGCTTTCTGATTTATTTTATTGTAGAACAATGTAATGTTTATTATGATTTTATTAAGAAAGATAGTATAGTTATTGTGATGTTAAGCTTTGGTAGGGACTAAGGAAATTGATATTAATGGTAGGCAAATTGGTCAGCGGAATGTGTAAAATGGATGAAATGTCAAATAAATATTGCGAAATATTAGTTTTCATTTCCGAACCAAATTACATTTATGTAGATAGACAACGTTGATAAACATTCATTTTTCTAAATTTTTCAATAAGATGTTGTCTTCAGCATTCAATAGATAAATATGTCCACGGTTCGGACTAAGCGTTTCGCTTCGTCGTTTATTTCGCGTACATCGAGAGACTGGAATGTATATATATCGGGTTTAAAATTATTTAGACACCACTGGCAAACCATGAAAGAAGATATCGTAAGGAAACCTGGGGTTATGATTTCTGATTATATCTTTGTAATCGCCAACCCGCATTGAGCAAGTGTGGTGATTAATACTCTAACTTTTCCGCGTGAGAAGAGGTCTTTGTTAAAAGTGGTCACTTATAGGCTGTCGATGTGATGATTTTATATTGGGTACAATACCAGATACACAGAAATAATCGGTACAAATAATTATGTTACATAAATCAACATTGATTACATAAAACGAAAAGGTCATTGACATGCGACTGTTTCATGAAACATTAGCGGAGTACTGTAGCGATAGCAAAAAAAAGTAAAACAAAATAACTTTATTATTGTACAATAATCTCATTTGAGACTAATACTTTGTTTTTCATATTTGTTCGAAGTTGTTGCCAAAGTCCTCTTAGCAAAATTTACAACAAAAAATAAACTTTCCCTAGATACTGGAAGTGAGCGAGTAATTTGTACACAGTTTTGTTTTTATGGTTTATTTTTTTTAGTATAAAGTTTATCGTACTTTCGGGGTTTAAACGATATTTGTATCGGTAAAATTGATCAAATGTTGCAGATTAAATATGACTGCAATACCAGGAGTTGGGGTCGATATTTTCTGTACCAGTACTTATGTTGTCTCGTTGGCCAAGTGGTTGCAAGAACGACTGCCGACAAAAGGCCTCGAGTTCGATTTCCGGGTCGGGCAAAGTACTGCTGGATTTTTTTCGGTTAGGTATTCAAAAATTCAGTAGTAGCACGGAGTCTGGAATTGTGCTCACTCCCTATTACATGGGATTTATAACACAAATTTTATTAATAACAACATTACGTGCCATAATGTGCACCTCTGCCAATCCTTTCGGGGATTAAAGGCGTGACGTTGTTAATAAGTAATGCAGAAGCCTGAAAACCACAAAATAATTAAAAAAAAATTCAAACTAAAAATCTTGTATACGAAAGGAAATTTTTATTCAAATAAATTATTTTCTGGTGACATTCTTTTGTTTCTATCTCTACACAAATAAAGTGCTGTGCAAATTGGTTAAATTTTAGGATAACAGGCACAAACGGGAGTATCGTGAACTTTTCCTAAGTTTTAAAAGAGTTTATATTATTAGATATTCTGTTTTAATAAAATGTATCTTTCTTTTAAATTCAATTCCATCAATTTGGCCATTACTGTGTCTATGCAGTACAATTTCAATATTATGTTAATAACATTACATCTAAATGCCACATCCATCAATTAATTTTGCTTTCAGAGCTCATACATGTATGCGTCCATGATCTAAGTATATTATGACGTATTGTCTGCGTCATATATTAATAATATTCTCTACATGCCATAACAAATATTTTCTTAATGTTTTTTTTCTGATTCAGTTAACGTTAAAGCTTAATACGGTTACATAAATATCGGTGTTTCACATCTGTTAAAGTAAACGCTCAAGATCTGATAAACACAATAACCATGTTTGGTAGGAGCATTTGGGAGACATTAAGAGCTTCCGACTTTTATCAACGCTACGATCAAATCCAAAATTTCCTTAGGTTTAGTATTATGAGTTTGGTTTATAATACTCGACTGAGTAAGTATAGGTTTTTTAGGGGGGGAAATCATCCAATGAATTCTCCCGCCCTGGGCGAGGCGAGAGGGAGTGTCAGACTCTTACTGACTAAAAACCACCCCGTTCCTACTCCTGCTTTTCGAGCCACAGCTCCATATCGGTACCACCTATTTTAAACTAGCCAGACGAAAAGCAAACACTTTACTATTAATATGTAAATCCCCCAACAAAAAACCGAACCACACATTTTGACTTAGATTAAACAAAAGTCGGTAAATATTGGCGTGACACGCAAATTAAGCAGTTCATAGCTTCAACAAGGTCAAGAACAAACACTATGAATCATATCCAGTACGTTTTATTATGGGCGTCTTACGTAATCAATTTTCTATATTTTCTAATGGCGACATTCATGCCATACGAAATGTACTCGTAAATACATAGATAAATATATTTCTGCTTTCTAAATGTCAAATAATATCCGTCTTTATGCTGTAAGGAATAAGGATCAGGTTTGTCGCAAAATGTTTGCATGACACAACGGATTTGTTATGTATGGTATGGTATCGGAAAAGTGTAAGAATTTTTCAATAGAATATGCTGTGATTTGGAATGCTCACAAAACAAGATTGTATGTAAACGTTACATCACTGATGGTGTATTGTGGAAGGATAATTAAGAATACTAGGCATTATTTTTATAATGATAACTACCGTGAGACATACTAAATTAACTAAAACTCTAGACTAGTTTCATGTAGGTTTTGCAACGTGTGTCGCCGCGTCCGCGCACCCTGCTCAAGATCTTCATCTTCCCGCTGTGCCTCGAAACTAATAGAGCTTTTTTCAGTATATTTATGTGAGTAAACCGTAATTTTCAGTTAATACTAGACAAACCTACTAGAAACCTAGTTACCTACATTAATCAGCATGCTTTAGAAGACAAGTGTACCCTACAATTAATTCAAAGTTCCTTTAAAACCCATGGGCCTATTATAAAACAACTTACATAATTCGTTCGTAGGCAAGTTTTATTACATTCGCAAGTTAGGTCTCACCCTTGGGAGCGTTCGTGACGAAACTATAGGTACGTTTTAAATATCTTTGTCACATATACCTGACTGTCTGGAATTGTGAACAAAACTTCAATAACGCCTAAATTATGCTAATTTACGCAAATCACGGTTGAACACACAATAGGGTGAGTTTGACTGCAGAAGTTCTACTTATTGCGAGCTTCCTTTGAAGTTGGTTTTAAGTTTGACTTGCGGTTACTTATTTCTGTTTGATTGTATGTATGGGTTTTTACTGTAGCAAGATTAAAGAAGATATATATAATTTATTGTTATATTTAGTGTACTTATATTAGGATTTTTAGCAAATGGTGTTCCTTTGATTGATGGTTAACAGTTTTTTATTTGAACAAGTCTCTTGGTTGGAATAGTAATTGTTAGTCGAAATTTTTGGATCTCGATGCGATTTTATGATTGGACATAATTATTTTGTAATTGTGTCCGTGGTAGAGATATCCTAGTAGATTCTTTCAGGGGGCTTTTAGGCTTCTTTTTGACTCCAATGGAATCAATGGACCCTAAATTTTAATGTACATTTAATAAGCGAAAAGTTTCGGTTACATATATAACGTATATTATTATATTGTAATAATCCTTTAATGATTTCAGAACTTCTGTGAATTTTTTTGTCTATGTAAAACAAAGTCTAACGTCGGCAATATTTCTAGAAATAAACATAATGGCTAGAAGTCAGCATTGCGGTATACTTGCTTTAACTGATCCGTAGTTCAAGTGCAATGGGTTACTACTTCTATAAATACCGTGGCGTTACTCGTCGGTTGTAGAGCGAAAATAGACCTTACTTATTTAGAAGCTTTTACTTGTGTACAAGTCGTAATGTATGTGTGTATGTATGTATGTTTGTGTAGTAGAATCTTGCAGCTTATTTTGAAGTATATATTTTCAACCGATTGAGCTGACATTTTGAATACATATTTAGTTTGTATGCCCATAAATATTTAGCTTTTGTAACAATGCAATTGTTGTAAAAACGTGCTATGAGATTTATGTATACCTTACACTTTAGGTACATCTCGTATTTTTATTTTTTTGTCCTTCTTAAATTATTGCAGTTATATTATGTGTATGGTTATTGTATAATAAAATATAGATAAGTACCTATTGATTTTGTTGCGTGCTTATGATTGAAGGATAAATGTTATCGCTATTGATTGGTTATAGGAATGTTATGCAAGGATGAAATGTTATTAGGTAGGTATTTTTTTATACTTCTATATTGTCCCGCAAGATATTGTCGCCGTAATGCGCGCCTCTTTACAAGAAACTTAAACATAACTGGCCAAAAGATTTAGTACGAGTTTGTTTTTGAAAAACGAGGGCGCGTTGGGCGCTCTTATTGGTTAGTTCATTCGCGCCAGCCAAACAGAGCACCGAACGCGCTCTCGTTTCGTTTTCGTTCAACATGAAGTAAACTCGTACTAAGGGCACAGCTATCTCCATCAGGGAATAAAATACATTATAATGTTTACATTAAAGAGAGCTCTTAACCAAAATGGTTTACGATCACCCATATATTATAATCAAGAGGGATTGACAGGAAACATAATCCAAATGATTTGTTAGCAATATCAGCAGTTTGTAATAACAATATAATTTATTGTTCCCGATAACAGTGACGTTATCAGTCGTGAAATGAAGGAAAGTCTATGTAAGGGTCAGGGCTTGTGCATTGGGGTCATGACATCATGTTTCGTACTGATAAAGTTATCAGTCATGTGACTGGTAGTCAGCTTATTGTGTCAGCCTTATCGCTGGTATAAGTGTGAATAATATGTTAATCGGCACGTGGGGATACGAGTTTGTTGGTGGTTGGTTTTTTTTTTGTAAAGGGTTTATTTTTTAAGTTTTGGTTGTAGTTTGGGAATGGTTGTTGGCGGAAGAGGTTTTATTTTTGTAGTATACTTAGCATTGTTTTGCGAAGTAGGAAGCTGAGCATGTAAACCAGGTCCTTTTTATCTATAGGTAGATATATAGGGTATGTTTTTGTATGTTGATACTATACTATAATAAGCACCTTATGTATTCATATAGAAGCATAAGTTTTATGATTTTTCTGTATTTCGACATGTAATATTTTGTCTTTACCAGTAGAGTGCTAAAACTAGAAACATTTCTGTAACCACCGATTCACAATAAAATACTTTGACGTTGGCTTTGAGTTGTAATTACAATTTTATGTGGAAAGTAGGTAATAGGTAATAATCATTAAAGTTTAAATAAATATTATCGAATTCCTACACTTCTATCCAAATCCTCATAAAAAACGTTATACTAAATACGTTATGCCAAATCTAACATAGAATTCATACATCTTGTAAAACGTTCCAGCAGAACATTTTAAACTTAAATATTTACAGCGCGCGTGAACTGACATGTGCTATTTTAAACTCGTACAGCGAATATCAACAACGATACAAACAAGTTGGATATTGCCCTTTGTATATAAATTCATATTTACATTGCAATACTAGCGAAATATGTTTATGAAATATACGCTTGTAATATAAGTAGTGTTGTATGTTCTAGAGGTCTGATTAAAATAAAGGAACACGAAGGAATTTAGCCTGTAGTTGGATTTAAATTTGAAAAATTATTGTATTCCCCTAGATCTTATAGCAATTAGTTAATACTATTACTTTTTTAACTAAAACTATGTCTTTCGGAGTAAATATCATCTTTCAATATGTATATCGCCTACAAACCGGTGCTATTACGATATGCGTAGTAGTGCACTGTTGCCATGACGTTCTCTCAATTTAGTTAATTTGCTGCTTTCCTTCATTAATCGAAATTGTAATAATTATAAATTAGGTATGTTGTGCTTAGTTTAAATTTCTGGCTAAACCTTCAAGGAAAGGAGACAGCATCCCAGTCCCCCTCGCTCCGCACCATGGCTTGTATCAAAAGGACGCGAGAGGGCGCCGTCGCCGAACATCCCTGAGGACACGGCAGTGCTCAGCCCACGCAGGGCAGACCGCAAGCGTATGTTCCACCGTGTCCTCCGGGCGGTCTCGCAGTGATGACACTCGGGCGTTTCCTCCCGCCCATTCAGAAACAGGAACCTACCGATAGCTTCCATGTCACGGTAAGCACCTGCGTCAGGCGGTAGGTCAGGACGCCGTGGCGCCTCTCTAGCCACTCCTCAAAGTACGTACCAACTGCAATGACAGCGAGCCCAGCCCTAAACAGTCGCTGCTCATTCCGCCATGAGATCGCGCCGGAGCTCATCCCGCCACGCATTAATCTGGCGCGGCAGTGGAGTTTCGCCCCGGCGACGCGCGTCGGCGCGCAAACTAAAGACGCGCGCGAGCACCTTCGCCTCCAAATCCCACGGCGGGAGTCCGGCAAGGAGGTTGGCCGCCTACCGTACTAGTCCTACTCATTACTTTATAAGTAGAACTTTTTTCCTATTAGAAAAACGTCAGCCCCATTATAGGTTTCAAAATTAGTACATACTACAATGAAGTAGTCTATAAGATGTTGCTATTACGATATGCACAGTTCAATATTGCACTGTTGTCTTGACGGCCTTTCGATTTATCTCATTTACGACCCTTCCCCTTTTAATCGAAAATGTAATAATAATAAGTTAAGTTTTACATACTTTATACTTCTGGCTAAACCTCCGAGGAACAAACAGATCTGATCTTAAGCAAACCTAAAAAGCAGTCTTCCAACAATAATTCATTACAAGAGAATCTACGACCTCTTTTATTGGGCCAATATTTGCACGAAACCTTTTCAAGCCGAGCTTAAGTACGCACCAACGTACACAGACACCTAAAACCTTTCATTTTAAAGACGCAAATATTATGAAAGGTGTATAAAAACATTCCCAACTGCGGGGATCACGGAATCTCGCCATTCTATTCACACACAAACATTTTGTGTTTGCGTCATACCTAATCCCCGTCGAGACTGAGTCCCTGGTAGCTCCCCTTTGAGTGTAGATAGAGAAACCAGTTTAATTTTATTTACAATTGGTATAAAACCGGTTAGACATTTTGACCTATTTCGTTAGTTTACTGGTCATTATCATAGATGCCAAGCAAGACATCTTGAAGACGGAGTATTGTAAAGAATTTTTTTATTAAGAACTTCTTAGCAATATTAGTTGACTGCACGGTTGACGCGGTGACTAGGCAACTGGCTGCCATGCAACGGGTAGAGGGTTCAATTCCCCCACGAAGCAACTCTTTGTGTGATCTACAAATGGTTGTTTCGGGTCTGGGTGTCATGCGTATGTGAAATTGTATGTTTGTAAATGCATCCGCTACTCAGGCAAAATCCTAGGGCGAGGCAACGTTTAAAATATAATGTTATTTTTCCTGATAATAAACTAAATTCTTGTCAGACGTTTTTATGAGCGTAGTACTTGGTTAACGAGATAGCAAAACTACATTAATACGTATACCTAGTACCTACCTACATCATTATGTTACTCGTTGCTACTAAAAGTTATACCTAAATATAATTAGGTAACTCCTTGCTATAGATACAAATTCAATAAATCAATCATCACCTTCAAAGCATACACAAACAAAAGTCAACAAAAAAGAAATCTAAATATAAAACGCTTATCAAAATTAAAAGCAAGCAACCGCACAGGATTGTGGTGGTCTATAATATTTTAGCAAACAAACCCACGATACACGGCAAAAGGTATTCTGTACACAATGGCTGGATAGAATATAAAAAGAATAAAGGAAGTAATAATCTTTATGAAGAGGCTTACGGAGATTTTGTTTCGTTTAAACGGGAACTATTCTGTACCCTTAGTACGAGTTTGCTTTATGTTGAACGAAACGAAATGAGTGCGCGTTCGGTGCTCTGATTGGTTGCTTTAGTCATCGGCCAATTAGAACGCCGAACACGCTCTCGATTCGTTTGAATGAAACCGTTTTCAAAAGTCAGTTAATATTTTACACTAAACTAAAAATCTTCTGCAAACAGTAACCAAAAGATTACTTGATAACGATATCAAAATTAACAGTTAACGCATAAAATTGGTCTCATTGTTGCATTAACTAATACCTACCTACATTCGTATTGTTATGGCATGATTTGGGGTTTTTCAACCGTTTCAAAAATAAATACGAATAAAGGTTTTTAAAATAAACAATATATACTCGCATCTATTGTTCTTTATATCTTTGAAATAATGAGGAAAGACACGTGAATTATTTTATTGCTAACCAGTGGACATTGTATTATTTTTGTATATCGAAATGTATGGGAAAATGATACTTTAGGTCCGATATTTTAGGTGTTGTTTATTTAGGATTTATTTATTTCGAACACGATATGTTCTTGTCATGGTCATTTCAAGCATGACGTCATTGTAATATATCAATTGTTTTTTATTTTTGTATGTTTTTGGAAGGATAAGAAGAGAAATTATTTCAATTTAGAAACAGAACACGATATATTGCTATCCTTTTAATTGACGTGCATGACGTCATGGACATGTCCATTGTGAATATGAATTTCATTTGAATAAGTACCTATTATTGCAAGGAAATGAATTTCGTCAAAAAACATAGGTGCACACAAACACATAAACTTACAAACTTTCGCAGTACAAACGTACAAAGTCAAGCATCAAGAAATTACTATCAAAATAGGAATTTTTACAAAGTGCTTTGAAAATACTCGTATATGTAACTTCAATGACGCCAGCCCGGGACAGTCCCTGGCCTATTTTTAATAGAGGACTACTCAAGTGTGTGAGCTAATACTAGCCTATTTCCAAGCATGTCGGGGTCAGCTGCCATTGTAGTCAGATACGGCGGGATGTTTACATCTGTTCACACTTAGATTGACCGCAAAAAATATCAAGTTACTTTACAGATGTAGGATTTAGTATTGTTGTGGAGATTTTAGGTTACGCAACATACTTTTGTTTTTAACTGTCGAATAAAATTAGATTTTTATTTGATCATCAGCCCGAAAATGTTTATTGCTGGACAAAGTACCACCGTCTAAAGAGTAAGTTTGCTATAATTCCTACGTTAGTTTAGCGGTTTCCGGAGCTACGGACTGCCTATAGAGTTTACCGGGGCTCCGGCTCGAAAAGTAGGAGAGAATAACAGGGTGGTTTTTAGTCAGTAAGAGTCTGACGCTCCCTCTCGCCTCGCCCTCGCCTGACCCAAGGTGTGAGAAGTAATTGGATGATGTTCCCTCGCTCAAAAAAGGGTAGGGGGACCTCAGTGAGATATCCAAACAGATGTTACTGCCTGTCTGTCGGTGGCCAGGCAAAGATGAAGGGATGGAATCAATCTAATAATTAAATATCATAATTGATTTCGTTTTTCTTATAAGAAATACTTAAAGATACAAGTAGAATGCTCATGAAATGCAGTTCTGTAACTAAAAGGCAGCAGTTTTTACCATTCCATGACTAATCTAAGACTACTGTAAACACGGCTACTGCGTACATTTGACTATTTGCTTAAGCGATAGGTGTATGACGTATGCAAGGAATGACGTGGTAAACTAAGTGTGTTGGTTCAATTTTGTTTAAAATGTAAATTACTTGATTTCATGTTTGTTAAAATAAAGTTACTAACGTCATAGGTTTTTTGAGTTGAGCACGTTGGCTTATCCTAAACATTAGTCCATGATTTGAAAGATGCACACGTACCTACGAGAACTCTTGTACATACCTAACTATTGTCAATTATATTCTTGTATGTACCTAACTATTGTAGACTAGTACGAGTTTGTTTTACATTTAACGAGATCAAAACGAGAGAGCGTACAGCGCTGCGATTGGTTAATTCATTCGCACTGGCCAATCAAAACGCACTCTCGTTTCGTTTTTGTTCAACGTAAAGCAAAGTCGTACTAAGGGTACAGAATAGATAATTTGATAACATCACAAAGTCTCAACATTTGGTTGGTTAGACTGTGACTAGCGGTTATGGGGCCTTGAGATTTTGCTCTATGTAGGTATTGAGAATTTGTATATTCCCATATATTTTTTACAGATCTAAATGTGACGTAAAATTGCAACTTTTGTATAATAATTATACGATATACAGTTGCACGAACAAAGGTAATCCAGTCGAGTCCAGGACAACTAAACCACTAGTCCTAAGAGATAGTCTTGAGCTAAATCTAGGTAATGCTGCCTCCACCCTAATCCGGCTTGAAAGCATCGCCTGTGTTTCAAAGGTTCATCTAAACCACATTACCTCAAGGATTTGTGACGTCATCATACCTGAAGTACCATTTGTTTGATTTTATTTTTGTTTTAAACATATTTTTTTATGAAAGTAATCAGTAGATCTAAAGACCAGTAGTGGGCGCTTGTGTGGGTGAGCAGTGGGCGATTGATATGACCACGATTTTTGTGCTAAGTTTCCCCAAAGATAACAATTCTTATCAATTATAGAATTGAATGATGAACTTCTTGTTGGAATTTTCTGCTTGTATTTGATTTTTCAACGAAGAATTTCATTAATATTACTTTATTTCATTTCATACATTATGCATTTACCTACTTATATATCTTGTCAATGCAAAATCCTCTTACTAAGGGAGATTTTTCACTCGAAGATGAAATAGCTAAGCTGTCAAACTATGTGACCATTTCCACTAAAACCACCAGGGAAGCCATTCAATCATAAAAGATGCCTATCTTTTCATACAAAAAACATATCTTAGTTGGTTCCGTTTCTACCCGTGCTAAGCTATTTGTACCAATAAATATGATTGGTGTAAGCCAAATGCATTCACAGCAAAGTATCATAGCACATCTTTCGTGAAAAAGCACCCTTATAAAGTGACATGCAGAAACCATTATAAACAAACAAAGTAACTAAAGCTTAATCGACTGTACAATTAATTAACTCGCTTAATGGGATTTTATTATCGCAATAAACTAACCTATTAAGTTTTATGAATGGCCTTTGCACAGAAGCCGTCTCCTTTCAACAGACCTATGCAGCATTTAGCATAGCCTGGTGACCTTTAGAAATTATTCAAGACATAATTTCTGATTCCATACCGGTTTTTTATTACCATTGCACATTTTATATGATTTCGTCATAATCACGAGATTTCTACCTAATCCAAGTCATGTGATGGCTGAAGTAGGATTACGTACATAGAACCGAAAAGACCAGTCTTAAAGACCTTGGGTTTAATTAACCGAATATGCGTATATAGCTCATTTTTATTCAGTTATCAGGGAGCAATGAACTGTATTTGCATTTATTTGCACAATTGTTGGAGTCATATGATCATGTAACTGTTTTATTTAGACACGTTATTTGGAATTATAATTAGTATTCATTCATTAAATTCTGGTTAGGTAAATTACTTTTTGTTGCGATCGTATCGATATTTTTTGCATTTTTGGTATTTAATTATTTTAACTTCTTTGATTAAATATCTGATGAACTATTAGAAACTACATTTGTCTTATAAAAAATTACAGGTAAATAAACCCAGTATTTTTTTCAATAGAGATCACATTTGATACTTCACATTTAAAGGTACACGAAGTATATCTTCAAAACAATCAAAACACACAAAAACAAAAACGGAACCTATTTATTTTACTTATAAAAGTCTTATGGAAAATAAAACAGATGAAAAACCGCTTGAACTACTAGATAGGAGGATAAACTCCCGAGCGAAAGCTAGTGTTTCTTATTTAACTAGGGTTTAGCTCAGTGTTCCTCCAGAGAGTGCGATAACGAGGGCCTAGGGAGGGTTTTGTTACGTGATATCCTTACATACCAATATGATCATTTTGACCTACTAAAATCATATGCGAAATCCTAAACAGTGATTAGTATTGGCTTTAGATGTATGATTTTTTTTACTTGCCATGATTTACCGTGAAGTATTTAAATTCGATTATTGATAGAGGAATACTATTTGAATTATTCAGCTTCCAAGTTAAACTCGGCAATATAAGGTCACATTTTCAGCCAGTTTCTATTGTTGGAACTATATGGGCCTACGTTAAAATAATAGGGGTTTTTAATCTTCGTACTTGGCTATTATTCTAATATGCCGTCACCATGCGGTCAAGAAACAATCTTGTAACAGTATTTCCATGGACATTCAATCAGGAACCCAGTTAACAATAATAATACTTACTAGTATATTTTGTTCATAAACGGGATAGTCACGTAATTTTTAGATTATCCATCAGAAGTATTACGCAACATCTGTTTCTTTGAAACACGCACAGCCAGACAGGTGTTTAGAATCTTTATGAGAACCTCGGTGTTCATTATATTTCTGTCTGTACACTAGAAATAATATTCTTTTGTATTATTCTATTCACAATTTTCTTGAAGACGAGATAGATATGCTAAAAGGCAGTCTTCACAGTCCTCATTAAGGTTTCAAGGAGATGCTTCTCAATAATAACTGTCTGCCATACTATCATGTTTGTTCTGGTTGCTCGAAAGTCCATGACGCCCATTCCTCATGTATAAGGGTGCGGGTTCGAAACCTATGGACGGCAAGTGCCAATGTGACTTTTTCCAAGTTACATGTACTTTCCAAGATTATTTAGACACCACTGACGAACGGTGAAGGAAAACATCGTGAGGAAACCTAGCTTTATAATTTCTAATTATAAGTCTGAAGTCTCAAATCGCCAACCCGCATTAAGCATGCGTGGTGATTAATGCTCCAACCTTCTCCGTGAAAGAAGGCCTTTGGTCACCAGTGGCCACTTACAGGCTGTTGATGTTGTTTCTGTTGATACTATCATAATCATGATTATCTTAACAGCTCTAGGATTTCTAAAAGCCACCAATAAAACAATAAACAAATTTATCTGCAATCAAATTCAAAACAAAGTTTCAATTCAGTAAACTTCAGTTGCATTGTTGTGTATCATTTGTACACGGTCTATTAACCAAATCGCAGGTTTACGTACACACAGTTATATCAAACATTAGATTATTTGTTGAACACAATTCGGTCTAATTTCGATGTTTGAACAATCTGTTCAGTTTAGATGTTTAGTACAACCATTCAATGATTTATTGATTTACTCGTACTCGTAGTTTACAATACGTAATGTGTTGTGTGTGCCTTTACAATTAGTTTGGAATTTGATTTGTGTCAATCTTCTGATATTTGTGGTTGATTTCCTAATTACATTAATAATATTATACTCTGAGTTATGGAGTAGATGATTCGTTTCATTAAGCCTTTTATCACCGAAGAGGTAAGTCAAGGTAAACAATACGGCATGAAATGCCACTGTATAATGTAAACCCACTTTTTACATTTGAGTTATTAGTCCCATGTGAGCCTATTGGCATATATTGGGTACAATTCCAGAACCAAAAAAGCCCAGTAATTCATTGCCCGACCCAGGAATCAAACCCAAGACCATGTATTGTTTTGTTTAAAAAGTAGACTACACTTTTCCTCAAGCGATACATTTTTACTTCAGCTAGATATTATTTGCCCTATAGTGAATAACTTCGATTCGGTCAGTTGTGAACAACGAAAATTCAACACTATAAAACACAAGTTAGTCTGACGAAAATCTGGATGGTAGTGTAATAGTTGTTTACAAAATGCCAAATTAATGAATGTACATGAATCATAATGATAGGACATACATTTTGTTAATTCGGTTAACACCTCATTTACATTTCTGAATCACATGTTGATTCATGGGTGAATTTCAACAAATGCCATTTTTTTATCATATCGGTGCTTTTTTTGTTTATGTACATATTTTGCTTATTTTTTAGGTTTTATGTAATCTTTAGGATAGTATATATTCCCAAATTTAACATCATCAACATATCATGTAAAACTTAGAAGAAAAATCAGTTTGAATTCTGGTTTCCACCGATATGATAAACCGTCACCGATTTTTTTTTTATGTACACCGATATGAAAAGGTTATCCACCGATATGATAAATTTATCCACCGAAATGATAAACTTATCCACCGAAATGATAACATATCCAGCGATATGATAATCTATCTATCTTTGAAATATAGTTAGTATTGCCCGCGACTTCGTTCGCGTGGAATAGTGACTTCCGGCAAATTTTTGGTTTTAACCACATAGTTCCCGATCTCGCGGGATCTCTTTAAAAATGAGATGTGGAAGATATTCCAGGGAACTCTTCAAAAATCAACATAATGAGCTCTGCGTTTGAATTTAATAGATGTATAATCACTTAGGGCATTGAAAAAATAGTTTAAAAACGGACTTAAACTAACTTAAAACTAAAGAAAGCTACGAATTACGAATTTATAACAATTAAAAAAGAAACTATATTACAACCTATCCTCTATGCTATAATAACCAAGCTTAAACTAAATAATTTAAAAGAAACGACTTAAATCTAATCTAATTAAAAAAAAAATTAGACTTACAATTTTATTAAAAAAACTAACTACAGTAACTACTAATAATCGATATCAAACTAAACCTACGTTAAATAGTTTAACCAAAAAACCAGGAAAACCCAACAAATAAACTTATTAATTGACAAATACAACGAAACCAATTTAGAATATACGAAACAGCAGGACCACTACAGACAAATAATCATACGACTGATAATACACTTTTTCTACGATAGTACCGAAGCGCTCGGCCGATACCCAACCAAATGAATGTAACGAAACCATAGCGCGATCTATAAGACCACTTGGATTATTTATCTATACTCCGTTCGGGCATTTTCTTTGTACTAAAAGTTTAATTATATTGATATTATTTTTTTCATACCTTTTTACTATTTATTTACTTTTTTTCGATGAATTAAAACAATAACATGAACCGAAGTCGTGTAACGATCGACATAGAATTATCTATACTCCATTAGAGCATTTTCTTTGTACTAAATGTTTTATTATATTGATATTATTTTTTTCATACCTTTTTACTACTTATTTACTTTTTTTCGATAAATTAAAACAATAACATGAACCGAAGTCGTGTAACGATCGACATAGATGATAGAATTATTTATAAATAATTTATTTCTTATTTTTATTTTTTGATTTTTGAAATAAAAATATATCTATGTCCTTTCTAAGGTTCTAAACTATATCTGTACCAAATTTCAACCAAATCCGTCAAATAGTTGCGGAGATTAATGGTATAAGCATAGAATGTTCGACGTGATTCTTTAATTTCACATAACTTTTTTGTTTATGAACCGATTGACATGAAACAAACACTAAATGTAAATTTAAGCATCCCACAATATATTCGTGAAAACCGCATCCAACTCGGATCAGCCGTTTCTGAGATTAGCGCGCACAGACGAACAGACAAACAGACAAACAGACAAACAGACAAACAGACAAACAGACAAACAGACAAAAAAAAGTTAATTACATTTTTGGGTTCGACATCGACATAACAATAACCCCTGCTATTTTTTTTATTTTTATTTTCAATGTACAGACAGCACTTTTCTACGATTTTATTATATGTATAGATAGGTGCCTATATATTTTTACAAGGGTGAACGAACTGAAGACCTGAACTGTCTGGTCTCATGAAAGAAGAATACATCCAACGAGAATTGATTTAAAAATAAATTATACCTATTTTATTATATTTACTTTCTACTTTTTCTTTTTAATTATTTTACTATAGGTTCTTAGAGTTTTAATAAAGAATATACATTTGTATTACCAATGTCTTTATTAAAATGAAGCACAAAGATAAATAAAAAATCATAACAACATCATAATAACGTTTTGTAAAAAGTCATAAAACAAAAGTTGTTGTTTATGGTGTCACTAATATAGTCCTGAGAGGTTGTTAGTGTTTTACCAATAACCCAATACTAATAAATCATTATTAGTATTATATAGTAAGTTTTTATAATAACCGCAGCCACATCAACATCGCTCCGGCGCTGGCGCCGCGACCGCACCGCACGAAATTACACAGGATCTACCGATATGATAAAAAGACACCGAGATGATAAAACAATCCACCGTTATGATAAAGCAATCCACCGACATGATAAAACAATCCACCGATATGATAAAGCATACACCGATGTGAAAGAAACTGTACGTCCATAACACCGATATGATAACCTAGGACACCGATTGAATTTTCTTATCATTTCGGTGTAAATTATCATATCGGTGGTAAAAAATGCCACCGATTACACCGATATGAGAACACCGACGTGAGAAAAAACACACGTTTTAGAAGATTAAAGAAAATGTATTATATTTAGGATAAATTGAGTAACAGCCAATGTAGTTAATTCACTTGCTGATGCTGTTAGAACCAAACAATAATAATAAAACTACTCATTACACTGAAAAAATGGAACCACCGATAACATAAAATAATTGTCCGGGAGCAACTGAAATGGCATACTTACGTTATTGGCGGGAAAATGCAGCGACTTGACACGCGTCCGTCTTCACTGCGCGCTAGCGCACACTAACGAGGGAAATAATATTGGGGTGGGGACGCTGTCGGACCCGCCGATGTAAAGTTAGGTTTAAATTACTTTTGGCCACCGATATGAGAGCATTTTTCGAGACAAGTATGTTTGTGCCTCTCAGTAATTATAAACGTCGGTTATGTATTAAAATATGCTCTATGTTAATAATAAAACTAATAGTCTATTAAATAAAATTAGTTACATACTTAACTTACTTATTTTTACAAGTGTATAAGCATTTTTGTCAGTAAAAAAAGTAGAGGGACAGCCACCGATATGAGAAAAATTGAGGTTTATGTATTTTTTTCTACCCTTATATATAGTCCTAGGCAAATTATATTTTTGCCACAACCCAATAACTGCCTATTGAATACAAAAAAAAAAAATCCAGAACAATATTTCTTTTTTCAAATACGAATTTCACTAAAGACAAAAAAAAAAGTCATTTGGGAAATTCACCCTCATGTTAAAAAGATTTATGATTGGTGGTTCATATATACTATTTTTATTAGATCTTTCAACATATTGCTTGATATAAGTATATAAGTTCCAGTTAATTTTTGAGACTTCATGTTCCTTTTGATTTTTTTCCATCAGAGTGTGGGTCAATTAATCCATCATAGTGAAGTAAGACCGTGAAAATACCACTAAAACAGAAAACCCAATTAACATTTCACCAACAATCGCCCAGGTGTTTGCAGATACAAAATTAAAATAGGTTCTTATCAAATGTTATTCAAGGTCTGAGCCAGGTCTGTGTCGAGTAAGTCTACTTGATCTAAATTTACATAGTTCGTCGCAGGGATCAAAGTGGTATCTTGCTGGTGACGACATCTTGTTTGCTTGAGGATTGTGAAGAGCTTGTAGTTATAATTTTTTGTGTTACTTTTCTTTAGTGTAATGTTATATATATGATGTTTTAGTTCTTGAACAAGGGAGGGTTCTCTATAGGGATGATGACGGCTATGAAAATGAAAAGTCTATTTAGTTCGTAATGAAAAAAATATTAGAAACGTATTTCTTTTTATGTTGGCATATAAGATAACAATACTTTGATGAAGTTCCGTCTAGGAAAGGTTTGGAAAAGGGAGTAAATACGTCATTTCTACTTGTAAAATATACATACTACTTGTAAAATAAGCTACGTCACTCGACATTTTAAATCAATAATTGATCTAATACGTATCTGTTTTAAAATAATCTATAAAAGGAAACAAAAAAAAAAAATTAGGTCTACTACCCTATTAGCTCACTTTGTGCTTTCTTTGTTTTTACAATTTTAAAATCAGCATTACCTTTGTCTGATTCTGGTATTGTTGTATAAAGACTAATTTAATAAATGGATACCTTTTGAAAAATCATCTCTTTTCTATCGTAGGTATGTGTGTAGTCTTTTATTTTTATTCCCAGTGCGTCAAATTGTAGTTGATGCTTTCATTTCTGTATTCTCGGTACGTAAAATGCCTTCCACCGATTCCAAACATCTTAATCTAAGTAATAATCCCATGTGAAAGACAAGTTCCTCGTATATTGAAATTCCTTTAAGCAAGTTGTCTGATATGTAAACTTTGTAGAACTATTGCGGTGGCTGTGGTACTATGCTCTCAGCTCAAACCTCTTATGCAGGAAAGTAAATCAATGAATTGAAGCGTTGATGAACTCTGATCTTAAGGTGGATACACTTACTATCATGACTTTTAATAAACACAGGAGTAGATGTAGATGCACATGATAAATGAGTCAGTGACAGAGCGAGACAAGCCTAGGAATACGAATCTACCTATGTTGACTTCACTGGAAATCTAATCCCAAACCCTTAATTTCCCAGTGCTGCGGACTATCTAGCGGGTTACCGCGGCTCTGGCTCGTAGAGCAAGAGTAGGAACGGGGTGATTTTTAGCCAATATGAGTCTGATATTCTCTCCCACCTCACCCAAAGCGGGAGATATCATTAGATGATTTTACCCCTTTATATAATTGGTGATGGTCTGACGCGTACAGTATACTTACGACTAAGTTTAATCAGTGTATGTGTCATCTAAGGTTTTAAAAGTCCACGTCTCAAAATAATGGCATACTAAATATTATCTATACATATAATAAAATCGTAGAAAAGTGCTGTCTGTACATTGAAAATAAAAATAAAAAAAATAGCAGGGGTTATTGTTATGTCGATGTCGAACCCAAAAATGTAATTAACTTTTTTTTTGTCTGTTTGTCTGTTTGTCTGTTTGTCTGTTTGTCTGTTCGTCTGTGCGCGCTAATCTCAGAAACGGCTGATCCGAGTTGGATGCGGTTTTCACGAATATATTGTGGGATGCTTAAATTTACATTTAGTGTTTGTTTCATGTCAATCGGTTCATAAATAAAAAAGTTATGTCAAATTAAAGAATCACGTCGAACATTCTATGCTTATACCATTAATCTCCGCAACTATTTGACGGATTTGGTTGAAATTTGGTACAGATATAGTTTAGAACCTTAGAAAGGACATAGGATAGTTTTTATTTGTTTTCTATCGTTTTTATTATTAGTATTTGTTGGGTATCGGCCGAGCGCTTCGGTACTGTTGTGGAAATAGTGTACTATAAGTCGTATGATTATTTGTCTGCAGTGGTCCTGCTGTTTCGTATATTCTAAATTGGTTTCGTTGTATTTGTCTATTAAAAAGTTTATTTGTTGGGTTTTCCTGGTTAAATTATTTAAAGTAGGTTTAGTTTGATATCGATTATTAGTAGTTACTGTTAGTTTGTTTAATAAAATTGTAAGTCTATAATTTATAAATTAATTAGATTTAAGTCGTTTCTTTTAAATTATTTAGTTTAAGCTTGGTTTGGCTTGGTATTATAGCATTGAGGATAGGTTGTAATATAATTTCTTTTTTAATTGTTATAAATTCGTAATTCGTAGCTTTCTTTAATTCTTTAGTTTTAAGTTAGTTTTCATCTTAAGTTCGGAAAGATTATAATATTTCTTTAGTTTAAGTCCGTTTTTAAACTATTTTTTCAATGCCCTAAGTGAGTATACATCTATTAAATTCAAACGCAGAGCTCATTATGTTGATTTTTGAGGAATTCCCTAGAATATCTTCCACATCTCATTTTTGAAGAACCAAAAATTTGCCGGAAGTCACTATTCCACACGAACGAAGTCGCGGGCTATAATAAATCTGTAGAAGGGTCAAATTTGTTCATTGAAAATATAGAAAAAATAAATAGCAGGGTGTTACTGGATCGATACCAAACCCAAATATGTGATTATTATTTTTTTGTCTGTCTGTCTATATATGTTCAGGCATCACGTGAAAACTAACGGTTTGATTTCGATGAAACTTGGTATAATTAACTTATTATCCTGGACATAAAATAGGTTACTTTTTATCCTGGAAAAATACGTAGAAAAAAAAATCTTTATTTTTCATTTTTATTCTGCTTAACAGCAGTAGCTCAATAGAGGGATCTCTTTAATTATTATGGGCCTTGCCGTATTTGGGTCCAATAGATATTTATAAGATGTAATTTTCACAGTTACTCAAAATGGAGAAATAAAACTTCCACGCGAAGACCGACATCCGCGCGGACGGAGTCGCGGGCAGAAGCTAGTGTATCATAAAAGTCGCTTACCATTAGGTGATTCATCTGCTCGTTTTCCTCTATTCTATCTATACATATAATAAAATCGTAGAAAAGTGCTGTCTGTACATCTATACATATAATAAAATCGTAGAAAAGTGCTGTCTGTACATTGAAAATAAAAATAAAAAAAATAGCAGGGGTTATTGTTATGTCGATGTCGAACCCAAAAATGTAATTAACTTTTTTTTTGTCTGTTTGTCTGTTTGTCTGTTTGTCTGTTTGTCTGTTCGTCTGTGCGCGCTAATCTCAGAAACGGCTGATCCGAGTTGGATGCGGTTTTCACGAATATATTGTGGGATGCTTAAATTTACATTTAGTGTTTGTTTCATGTCAATCGGTTCATAAATAAAAAAGTTATGTCAAATTAAAGAATCACGTCGAACATTCTATGCTTATACCATTAATCTCCGCAACTATTTGACGGATTTGGTTGAAATTTGGTACAGATATAGTTTAGAACCTTAGAAAGGACATAGGATAGTTTTTATTTGTTTTCTATCGTTTTTATTATTAGTATTTGTTGGGTATCGGCCGAGCGCTTCGGTACTGTTGTGGAAATAGTGTACTATAAGTCGTATGATTATTTGTCTGCAGTGGTCCTGCTGTTTCGTATATTCTAAATTGGTTTCGTTGTATTTGTCTATTAAAAAGTTTATTTGTTGGGTTTTCCTGGTTAAATTATTTAAAGTAGGTTTAGTTTGATATCGATTATTAGTAGTTACTGTTAGTTTGTTTAATAAAATTGTAAGTCTATAATTTATAAATTAATTAGATTTAAGTCGTTTCTTTTAAATTATTTAGTTTAAGCTTGGTTTGGCTTGGTATTATAGCATTGAGGATAGGTTGTAATATAATTTCTTTTTTAATTGTTATAAATTCGTAATTCGTAGCTTTCTTTAATTCTTTAGTTTTAAGTTAGTTTTCATCTTAAGTTCGGAAAGATTATAATATTTCTTTAGTTTAAGTCCGTTTTTAAACTATTTTTTCAATGCCCTAAGTGAGTATACATCTATTAAATTCAAACGCAGAGCTCATTATGTTGATTTTTGAGGAATTCCCTAGAATATCTTCCACATCTCATTTTTGAAGAACCAAAAATTTGCCGGAAGTCACTATTCCACACGAACGAAGTCGCGGGCTATAATAAATCTGTAGAAGGGTCAAATTTGTTCATTGAAAATATAGAAAAAATAAATAGCAGGGTGTTACTGGATCGATACCAAACCCAAATATGTGATTATTATTTTTTTGTCTGTCTGTCTATATATGTTCAGGCATCACGTGAAAACTAACGGTTTGATTTCGATGAAACTTGGTATAATTAACTTATTATCCTGGACATAAAATAGGTTACTTTTTATCCTGGAAAAATACGTAGAAAAAAAAATCTTTATTTTTCATTTTTATTCTGCTTAACAGCAGTAGCTCAATAGAGGGATCTCTTTAATTATTATGGGCCTTGCCGTATTTGGGTCCAATAGATATTTATAAGATGTAATTTTCACAGTTACTCAAAATGGAGAAATAAAACTTCCACGCGAAGACCGACATCCGCGCGGACGGAGTCGCGGGCAGAAGCTAGTTGAAAATAAAAATAAAAAAAATAGCAGGGGTTATTGTTATGTCGATGTCGAACCCAAAAATGTAATTAACTTTTTTTTGTCTGTTTGTCTGTTTGTCTGTTCGTCTGTGCGCGCTAATCTCAGAAACGGCTGATCCGAGTTGGATGCGGTTTTCACGAATATATTGTGGGATGCTTAAATTTACATTTAGTGTTTGTTTCATGTCAATCGGTTCATAAATAAAAAAGTTATGTCAAATTAAAGAATCACGTCGAACATTCTATGCTTATACCATTAATCTCCGCAACTATTTGACGGATTTGGTTGAAATTTGGTACAGATATAGTTTAGAACACGACTTCGGTTCATGTTATTGTTTTAATTCATCGAAAAAAAGTAAATAAATAGTAAAAAGGTATGAAAAAAATAATATCAATATAATAAAACATTTAGTACAAAGAAAATGCTCTAACGGAGTATAGATAATTCTATGTCGATCGTTACACGACTTCGGTTCATGTTATTGTTTTAATTCATCGAAAAAAGTAAATAAATAGTAAAAAGGTATGAAAAAAATAATATCAATATAATTAAACTTTTAGTACAAAGAAAATGCCCGAACGGAGTATAAATAAATAATCCAAGTTGTCTTTATCCTCGATAGATGGCGTTGGGATCGAAATAGATCGCGCTATGGTTTCGTTACATTCATTTGGTTGGGTATCGGCCGAGCGCTTCGGTACTATCGTAGAAAAAGTGTATTATCAGTCGTATGATTATTTGTCTGTAGTGGTCCTGCTGTTTCGTATATTCTAAATTGGTTTCGTTGTATTTGTCAATTAATAAGTTTATTTGTTGGGTTTTCCTGGTTTTTTGGTTAAACTATTTAACGTAGGTTTAGTTTGATATCGATTATTAGTAGTTACTGTAGTTAGTTTTTTTAATAAAATTGTAAGTCTAATTTATAAATTAATTAGATTAGATTTAAGTCGTTTCTTTTAAATTATTTAGTTTAAGCTTGGTTATTATAGCATAGAGGATAGGTTGTAATATAGTTTCTTTTTTAATTGTTATAAATTCGTAATTCGTAGCTTTCTTTAGTTTTAAGTTAGTTTAAGTCCGTTTTTAAACTATTTTTCAATGCCCTAAGTGAGTATACATCTATTAAATTCAAACGCAGAGCTCATTATGTTGATTTTTGAAGAGTTCCCTGGAATATCTTCCACATCTCATTTTTGAAGAGATCCCGCGAGTTCGGGAACTATGTGGTTAAAACCAAAAATTTGCCGAAAGTCACTATTCCACGCGAACGAAGTCGCGGGCAAAAGCTATATTATAATAAATCTGTAGAAGGGTCAATTCTGTACATTGAAAATATTGAAAGAATAAATGGCACTGGATTGTTACCAAACCCAAATATGTGATTAATTTTTGTCTGTCTGTATGTTCATGCATCACGTGAAAAGTAACGGTTCGATTTTGATGAAACTTGGTATAATTATACCTTATTACTCCAGTTAATCCGTGATCATGGCGCTTGCAACAGTGCCGAAATATCGGAAACTCACCAAATTCAATAAACATGGTAAATATCCCGTCATAAGTTCTAATTATAATATACCTTATTATCCTGGGCATAAGGATACTTTTTATCCTGGAAAAATACGTAGAAATAAAATCTTTATTTTTCAGTTTTATTCTACAGAACGACCAATAGAGGGATCTCCTTAATTATTATGGGCCTCGCCGTATTTAGGTCCAATAGATATTTATTAGACGTCATTGTCAGAGTTACTCAAAATGGAGAAATAAAACTTCCACGCGAAGATCGACATCCGCGCGGACGGAGTCGCGGGCGGAAGCTAGTACAAAATAAATAAGATGTATTTCGTACACGAAACGCTGATGTAAAGGTGTTAAAGAATCTGTCTCCTGAATACTAAAGTATCAATCGACAATGCAACAATCGGACGATACTCGGATACAAACCATCTGGTTTCTTATCTGGAGTTTTGGCTGGACGCCAACATTGTTATAAGGATCATTATCCCGTATCAACAGGTTGCTGTTCACTGGTGATACTTAGTTGGTCTCATCTTATACTCATCTCTAATTTTATTTGCTTTTTTTGGAAATTGGTCTTTTTGTGCAGCTGTAGTTCTATGTATTGTGGTTTCAATGCCTTTATGGGACAAATATTTGTACCGAATGGAGGTATTTTGTGGTGAGGATTCGGTTTTGCGGTTTGAGTGCGCTTCTGTCGGAAAATTCGAATAAACCTATTCGATTTTTTTGCTATAAAAACCTTTATCTTTAATATTTTTATCCATTTATCACAACATATTGTTCCTACAGAAATAGAAAATTGTTTTTATAATGTCTTTACTGCGTGATAACATATTAAATTGATACGTTACGAATCAAATGCACTCATTTTATCCCAAACTCTAACTCAGCCATTTAATATGCCAAAATGCATTCAAGCATTTTACAACGGGATGACAGCCTAGCCATGCAATGCTGCACGTATTTTCAGGGTCTATTAGGTGACCTAGCTGATAAATCTAGTTCGATATTCCGTCACGTACTAACTGTTCACGAGTGGCATCGGCTAATAAAGTCCGACTGCATCCTTCGAATTAGCAAGCGTGCTTGGACGTACAGCTATACTAAACCAGTATAAACTGATCTTGGAATGTGTAGAAAGACCATTCAAAATAAGACCATGATAAAGTGGTTTTGAATAGCTTGATGTGTACCATACTATGACCGATAGTCCCTTTTATCTATTTGACGCTTACGTCATCGGTACGGTTGGCGACAGTCATAGTTTTAGAACTGATACCGTATCTCAATTTTGGTTTATTTCGAACTATGTTTTATCTATTTGTGCGTTTTAGTTTGTTGTTTTGGATACATTTATTTCGTTTTGGGTAATGGTGGTGCCATTTTGTTTGTTAGAACTTAGACAAAGTAAATAATATATTAGGAGATTTCAGCTAACTTATTGTCGTAATCAGAGGCATTTAATGGTTACGTCACCCAATCCTTCGTCACTGTTTTTGGAACGAAATTGTTATTAAGAAATAGATTAAAAAAGGCCGGCAACACAGCTCCTCTGGTGTTGCGGGTGTCCATGGGCGGCGCTGATCGTTTACCATCAGGTGACTCGTCTGTTCGTTCGCCACCTACTCCATAAAAAAAGATACAGTTTATGCATGATTGAAGCAAATCTCCTGTAAAAAATACACAATGTCTGAGTTTTGTAGTTAATATATTTGAAGACTTCGAACTGCCTAGTGGGTTACCGGGGCTCCGGCTCAAAAGACAGGAGTAGGCGCAGGGTAGTCAGTAAGAGTCTGACATCCCTCTCGCCTCGCTCAAGGCGGGAGAAGTCGCTGGATGATTTTCTCACCTCAAAAAACAAAATGTACACTTGAAGAAAACAGTTTTTTTTTATCACAATTAGTTAGATGGCAGCGAACAGACTGAGCTAGGATCACCGTGATAAACATTCCCCACCGCGTTTTGCACTGGAAGTTAGATTGTCTTCCAACTTTCCACCAATTTAATTATGAGACAAATATAGCTTCGAAGGAAATTCTCGGAATCGATGGAGTGTGAAAGTGAAGATACGTGTACAATGTGTTGCGTGTAAGGCTTCTTTAGATTAAGTTCAAAATAAACAGCGAAATGTTTTCTACAGCGTTGGTTGTTGAGTTCAAATTCTTACAACATTTCACGTAACTTTACGTATGTCTTTACACAGAGGTGAAATTACACACATAGGTAATTAAGTAAACATCTGATAGTTTAATATTATTATTAGTTTATGTTATAGCTTCACAATGCTTCTTTCATGAAAATCTTTAATTTTTATTTAAAAATAATTAATTTGTCCATTCGACTGTTTTTAGTAATTGCACTTGATATCAAGTGAGTGAAGTAATGTGTCTGTACCTGATTCTTCGAATTCACTTATTTAATATTAAAAAACATAAAACCATCAATGTCCAAATTTGAAATAAATTTTATATAGAAAACATAAAATCATTAGCTGTTTATGTTCAAGTCCAAAATAGAAGTTTTATAAAGGGACAAAATTTTAAATGAATAACATATTTATCGATGGTAGATAGTGTAATCAAAAGCGGCCATATTGTTTACATCCAACAAAGGCTGAATACGGGCAGCTTTTCATATCGTCACTGAACAGGACCATTTACATAATATAGTATCCGATACCTTTATTGTGAAGCCGTGCTCATACAAATAAGCTGGCTTTAATAGAAAATATCACGGTTTTTTGAAAAGGTAAAATACTTCAACTTATATTATTTTTTATAACGTTACGCCTTTAATGCCCGAAGGGGTAGGCAAAGGTGCACATTATGACACATAATGTCAATGTAGACCCACATTTCACAATTTATGTTGTAAGTCCTATGTAATAGGTGGTGAGCCTATTGCCATATACTACCACTGAGAAATTTACGAAAAACCGAAAAAAGCCCAGTAATACTTCGCTCAACCCGGGAATCGAACCCGAGACTGCTTGCCCGGCAGTCGCACTTGCAACCACTCGGCCAACGAGGCAGTCACTTCAACTTATTATTCATAAAATAGTCTCCCCAGTACAGCGGTTATATCATGACCTTCATTATCATGAACTGAAAGACGTTCGTCTTTGAACAATATGAACAATATGCCTCCTCGCCTCCTCTTGACCTTTCTCATACTACCCACACCTGGTAAGTGGCTTGCGGGTAACTGATCACAGTTTCAAGGCAAACTCTGTTACAACTGACTGACGACCACTGAAATAGGGGTCTTTGTAAAAATAGTTTTCATATGTAATCAAACTTAGTAAGTTTTCATCGTTTTAATTGATAAATTCCTAACATATACACAAGAACAGACGTCTCTTCTTTTTTGAAATTATTCCAGTTTTAAGTGTGGGAGAGCCAGATTGGGCCGGCTCGACCGTACTGAAATCACGGCCTTACAGAAAACCGGCGTGAAACCGTGCGTTTTGTAAGTGAGGTTACCGGACTTCCCAATCTTCCCAATCCCCGATTCCTCAACAACCCATAAATTCCTAACACCCAAAAGGCTGGCATTGCACTTGTAACGCCTCTGATGTTTCGGGTTATCCAGTGATACGTCTGCTTGTTTGTCGGCTTACACCATAGAAAAATACACACAAGCACACACGTCTGTTCTTTTTATTTTTTGAATTCATTCCAGTTAAGTACTCGTACCTGGTATTATACTTCAGTACCTACAAAGGCATAATCACGTGGAACCTTGACTGAAAGAAACGCGATAGTCTAATTTTGGGATTTTATCGAGTCGTATGTGAACGTGTTCGGTAACAACTTACATACTTGGTGTATTTTATTACTCAACGGAATTTAAGGGCGGGTTTTCACGACAGCACTAATGTACCATGATACATCACTTTGTAGTCAGGGTTTTGCCTTGAAAAAACTATTTTTGTTTTAAAATTAATCATCGCTTTGGGTTGAGTTATGGTTGTTAATCACAGGGTAGAGAGGCTACTTCAATTCTTCTCGAGGAGCTGTTTATGGGACTGTATTGATAGGAACTTTTGACTTTTTATGCAGGTAGACGAGACCCCTAAGCTAGCAGTAGGCTGTCACGGGCTTGTTACAGTATATAGTAATAATATTACGTAACCAACAAAAAATAAGTTTCATTCAACTCTATCTCCAAAACGGACGTATTCGTGTAATCACTCTGGCGCTTTTCAGATAATATATAGATATTTAATGGTAATTATGCTTTAACATTCAAAAGTGCCTTTCTGGATATTTGAAATTATTAATTGTGACTTTCACTTTGGCAAATTTTACCGATTTTTACATCAGTATCTACCACAACCCTCTTGAGTAAAGTGTAATGAAGCCGAAGTATTTTTCAACGACCACAATTTGTAATCGTGAACTAATACCAAAACGAACTGAACACGGCAAGTAAATTTGGCCTATTTTACTGAAGCCTTATTATTTCGGCCTCGGATTAATCAACTAAGTCCTTTCGTGCGGAGCCTGCAGTTTTGAGTGTCGCCCTAATCGTTTTATGTTTCATCTCTTGTAGTAATGAGATTTATTTTCCTAACCAGATTTTACTATGCGTCTTTGTTATTTGCATACCTACGTAAGTTTTGTGTTAACGTGTATGTATATCTACATATTTCGTAGGTCGTATGCGTTGTTTTCCATTTTCCATACTTATGATGCTATTTTGCCCAAAATCCATAATGCTTAGCGATTTTTCACCATTCCATTTTTTTATTTAATAAATAACAGATATAATTCGTTAATAGTATGTAGTACTTCGGTAAAAATCTTAACTTGAAGTTAAATTTTATAAGTGATGATTTTTTACGGTTTTGTACGTAACTGTTTGACGAGGTAACTCAAATAATTTCAGGCTAGACTAGGGACTCATAGTCTTGAGCAACATTGTGCGATAAACAACAAGGCAAGCGTCGTACCGCCAATAAGTCTAGCTAAAATCTATTTGCATCTTAAGTGCATTTAAAACGTTTTATTGCTAGTTTATAAATTGTATGTTTATTGCCAGACACTCAGAATACCATTTGCCTGTTATTGATGTGTTAATGTAGGTATTTAAAATTCATCCTAAGTGTGTTAAGGTTTTCCGTTATAAGGATCAAAATCGATTGCATCTAATTTATATGCGTGAATTGGAATAATATAATATCCGAAACTTTAAAATTAAGGAATCTAATATTAGACATCTTACCTAATTTGTAATCTCAAGCAGTTCTAGTAGCTGTGGACTGCCTAGCGAGTTACTGGGGCGCCGACTCGAACAGCAGGAGTAGGAACGGGGTGGTTTTTAGTCAGTAAGAGTCTAACACTCTTTCACCTCGCCCAAAACGGGAGAAGTCATCGGCTGATTTTCTGCCTCAAAAAAAAGCAGTTCTAGTAACCCTAGCTTCCCTGACAAACATACTGACGGACAATTTAATTTGACGTTTCCAAGTATACCCAATTAAGGATCATTTAAAATAAATGCTTTGACTATGACTTTTCTATCAACAGAGCAAATGTAAAATACAAACAATATTTGTTACAAAGAACCTTTGGACAGTTTCCTTGTACCCTATTTGTTTAACAAGAAGATATTTTGAAATATTGATGCTTAAATCACTTCGAGGAAGCATAGAAAATGTAAATAACAATATTTTCCTAGAAAATGCATTTGGAACGACAACCTATCAATTTCAAATACCTATCCAAGGTTTCTACTTCAACCATTTTCATGTAAATTCTGTTTTCAAGGTAAGACAGACGTTACGAAACTGTGACTACGTCATTGTTTTACTTTTAAGAACATAGATTGCATGTTCGTTTGGTTTTAATACAAGTGTGACGAATTAAATTAAAAATAATTATCATACTGGGGTGTACATTGCATATAGCATATAGCATTGTGAGATATTAAGGTTAAAAAACACAATTTAAGTAGAACGTTTGAGAGTAACTGATTAACTTTGCAACAATTTGCAAGTACAAAGAAATGAATTAAATTATTAACATCAGTTGCACCTTTAAAGTCGGACAACAAATATTCCCTATTAATACATTTTTATTTTTGATGGACAAGCCCGCCATATTCTCCCAAAACGCTGCAACTGCCAGGATCTAGTAGATACAACCATTAAAATACTGGAACGCTGAAGTCCGGCGCGTCTCAGGGACATGAATGACTGTATTAGATCCCGCAAGAAGAAGAAAAAGAGAAACCGATAGTTTCCACTTTCCTAGGTGAATATATTGCAGGAGACGCAATGACTTAAGCCTAAAGACACAAAAGAGACTGCACAACTGGGAGAAGCCCAGTCACCAAGCACTATGGAAGACTTAAAACTACAACTTCTGTCTAAATACTTCCCTACCTACCAAAGTTACAATATTATTCCGTGTTGGTTACGATTCACCACGAAATGTAATAAAACCGACTTACGGCTGTATTTGACGTAACTATCAGTTTGTAATGCCGCTGGTTAAAGGTCACGGGGCTTTCCGATCGGAACTTGTAGTGTATTATAGCCTTTATATAAAGCTTACCTATGTACATGTTATTCCTGAGACTTATCTCTTTGATTTGAAAAGAGTTGGTGGATGTTAGTGTTTGTATTAGAGATTTTTATACGGCACCTATGTAGTAAACAGTACATTATGATTATTTGTGTTCTTAGTTATCTCTTGTTGACATGTGTGTGCATTTTTAGAAATTTGTATTATTCTAAACATTAAAATAACATTATCATCATATTTATCAACTTTTTTCATCTAATAACTTCTCTCGTTTTGGGCTAGACGAGAGGGAGTGTCAGACTCCTACTGACTAAAAACCACCGCGTTCCTACTCTTGCTTTTCGAGCTGGAGTCCTACCGGGACTCCACCCGCTAGGCAGTCGTTTAAAGTAACCACATTACTTATAATTTTCTTTAAGGATTTCTAACAAATAATAAACGTTGCAAACAGACGTCTCGAACTAAGTAACCATGTAACCACAACCTCAGCTCCGTGGACTTCAAATGTAAACCGGCCGAGTTTTATCAAATTATTCTGTTGTAGCTGAACGGTATGCGTTCTTTGGGTTTGTATGTCTGTACGTGACAAAGAAACTGGGATGATGAAAAGCTTTATACCTACACAACTGTATATAGGTACTTACATATGTACTGTTTTTTTGCTTTGAATTTTCGGCTTTATCCCAAAAGAATAACGTTGAAAATGCAATAAAGGAATTTGAATGAAATATGTAATTTGACCTGCTATAGTGAATACTACACTCAAAGTACCTGGTTCTTGTAATCTTTTGGTCCTCAAGCTATTTTATTTATATTCGATATGTTTCCTAGAAAATTTAATCACTTTTCCGTTTGAGTTTGACCTAGAATTTGTATTTAACGAAAATAATGTCATCAGTGGTAAACAGAAATCCAAATGTAAAAAAATATAATATTTCACTTACACAATTATTTATTTAATTCCATAACATTTTCTGTGAGTAGAAAGAAAATATATTTTTAGGGAATGTCCCAAATTGGATTATTTCTATCTGTAGATATTCCACGTGGATGAAGCCACAAGCAGAACCGATACACGGCCGACAGAATTCCATATCTTCACACATAATACACGTACTTATTGTCAATGCCTACACATCAGACTAACCTAATTTGATTCCCCTAATGCGACTTCAGATACAAAGTGCTTATCAGTTAACGTAATAATACTACTGAATATATTAGATATCTGAATGTACTGAATACGATCTCCCAAGGCCTTACAACACAAAAAATATCGCTCACCTAGTAATATATTGGCACATCTGTAAAAAATACTAAATTGACTTTATATGGTTTACGTGTTTAAAAATGCATATCATATGTATTAATCTATTTATTTCCATATTCATCGAGAGAGGTTGTAAGTGTCATTATACCATTATTGTAGTTCCCCCCTCACGCACGAAAAACAACGGTTCATTGGTCAGTAAACTAAAAAAACTAAACAAGTCAGGTAAACTATGAAAACCGTAAATGTGCCAATCTATTACTAGGTGTGCGATATACTCAATGCCAGTATCACTCATTTATTTGTCCGAAGCCAATTTTTCTGTCAAAATGTTGTCGATCTCTGAAAGGTTTTCTATGTAATTTGATTTAGAAACATACATCCACGTACTGTTTCGTCTTTCGGACCTCAGAGACTAAAAACATTTGGTTAACATTACAAGTTCTCGGATTTAGTTGTAGACACATTTTGCGAGATACCGTTAACTAAACTAACTGTAAAACTTTTGGAGCTAAACTCGTCTTTATTGCTTAAGAAATAAAGAAATTGGAGGTGAGGAGAGTTCTACCATCGATGTGAGAGTGGAGATGGAGGAAAATGTTTCCTCTAATCGGGTAGAGTGGCGAATTAAAGTGATGTTCCGAGTCCGACCTCGATAAAATTTGATGGCTCTAAAATACACGGTTTTCTCTTAAATGATTATTAGATTACTGTTCTCATCTTGGTTTTTACGTTTTTAATATAAATTCCATTGTCTCAAATCTATGTCTAGACAAAAGGGCGGTCTCGTAGTTTTTGGTTTCCATGTTTAAAATGTAGTAATTCGTTTGAGACTAATTTTAATGGTAGGTCTGCCATCTGGTGTCTGGTTTTTTTCGTATAAATAGTAATCGGCTTAGTTTATTTCTTTGCGTTAAGATTTTTTTTAATAATGAAAGAATAGGTAATAGTCCGGTTTAATCTTGATTATTTTCAATCATACAATATTCGTTTTTATATTTCTCTTGGTGCAAAGTTTTGAATGCGTAATGCGTGTACATACATACGAATTGGTATAGATAGATAAAATAAAAATAATAAAATATAAATAGAGAAAAGTTATAATAAATACATTCAGACCGATTTGGTATGGGGTTTCCAATTACTAAAAAATAACACAAACGAGTTTAAACAAAAGTTATGATTTTTCTCAAATCAATTACACTTAAGAAACCGTAGTACTTACGACGGGTCTCTGTACCAGCATTTCAAAGTATTGAATAACCTTTTCGAATGATAAATGATGGTATTACGTCGGATTGAATGCCAGTGTATACTCGTACGGTGATAATTGACGTTTCTAAAAATATATCTTCCACTCTCTAGCACCTTGAACTTGAGGAAATATCAGTATTCTTTTAGAAAGACATATGCATCAGTAATGTATTAAGAAGTACCTACCTAAGCAGAGATTTCTGGATTGTGGATTAAGCGACTATTTTAGGTTCCGAAATTATTGAAATCTGATAATAACTACTTGTAAACTGATTTATGATTTTCATGGAAAAATATGCAAATCTACTATTTATGGTGATAAAGTGAATTTATCAATTAAGACTGCCATTGAATGAAAATCTCTAGTTACACTTGATCCGATTTAGAGATTGAACCCAGAGACTAAAACCACTATTCATGATTGCGACCTGAAAATTCTTCTGTAGGCCTTTTTCTGGTTCTCTTGGGAACAACTTGAGTTATGTTCGTATACCTACTTTAAAAGAGCTAAGTAAATGTTTATCGTTTTCATTACAAATGTATTTTGTTTTATCTTTCATTTCGTTTTTGGTCATGTTATCAACAGAAATGACAGAAATAGTTAGGATAAGGTTTCATCCCAATTAGATTGGTGATCTTTTATGACATGTTGTAGGCGTTCGGTACTTACGACGTGTGGGAAGTATGTAAGAATATATTTTTAGAGAAAAATAGCCCATGATATTATACCTTTTATTTATTGAAGGACTAAGTACATAGAGGTTTAGTTATAGAACACGTCTATTTAAAGTTATAATTGTTTTCAAATATTTTCATTTACCCGAGAAATTAAAAGACAATCCCATGCTTAGATCTGCTTTCAAATAAACCAATCTTAGTTTCATTATCAAATGTATCTTTTTTTTTCTTATAACTACTTTCTAGATTCTGCAACGAAATATTTCTGAAACATTTTACATAAAAAATCCAGCAGAATTACACCGTCCATTAACGTCAGTTCTTTCCCGGTTTTCTAGAAGTGTTCATTATGCAATTGTGCGTAATCTGCGGCTTAAGTGGCACTCTATACGAAGGCTGTAATTGGCACCGACGCACCGTGAAGCCCCTCAGCTTCAGTCACGACATTTGATTTCCCACTTATTTTATCACTAGGTCAGAATTATTTACCGAATATACGCTGAGATACTACGTTATTTTTGCACGGGAAGAGATAAGAGTTGCATTTTTACGTTATCATATAAATTAAGATATTGGTGACGTTTGATTTGTAGATGATGATGACTTGGCTGCATTAATTGGGTGTTAGTTTGTATGTATCTTAAGGTGGATTACTGGGGCTCCGGCTCGAAAAGCAGTTTAATCAGTAAGAGCCTGATACTCCCGAAAAGTCATTGGATGATTACCCATCCCCTCTACCCCGCAGAAGAAAAACCTACCGAATGAGTAATTTAGTGCACTCATCTGAGTCTACGTGCAAATACAGCAAGCCTTTGTCAATGTTTAGCCTTTTTAATAATGAGAGTAGTCAAATAATTGATGAAAGATTATACGAGATATGAAGTCTGCAACGTTCCTAATTTGTTATTTCTGCCTATTAGATAAAAATGTGAGTAGTGGTGTAGTAAAATGCTGATAAAAAGTATATGTAAGTGAACCGTGACGTTATGTTACGTGAATACCCGTAATACATGCTTATGACACAAACTTGTAGATATCTGACCTATCCTAACATTCCTATTTTCCGTTTTACCCCCGAAGGCGCAATCTGAAATTGGATCTGACCAAAAATATCCCATGTCGTCAAAACTTCGGTATCAGCTTTGTTGACATTCAGCCAAAAGTTGACAACCCCTGAATTTCGTGGAAACAGCTTTGCTCAACTGCCGGAATCCGATTCAAAAGAACGTTCATATAATAATTATGCCAAAATAAATAGGAAGTTTACATACTTATTACTTCTTTAAATAAGTAGGGAATGTTAAATGTAGATACATATTTGACATTCTATATTTGGATCTGCCAACATTTTTAATACAATCAATCATATCAGTGTTTAAGTAAGACTACAAACAGTACAAAGACTAAACAACTATTCAATGGGCAAAATTAAAAGAAAATTCCTATGAAAAACGTCCTTTTTTCCCTGATTTAATAGAACAAAAGCAGGTTATTAAACACGACACGAGCGAGATACACGTGATTGCTGTAATATCAGTTAAGAGAAACGCAACAGCTCTCCTGTCGTCATGTCGTCACTCATAATGTCACAAAATTAATGACTTGGACCCGGGTCACGGGCTTATTAGTTGCTGTCCTGTCTAGAATGTTCTATCGCTTGGAAAAAACTGTTCTTTTTTCTTTTTTTTTTTGTGAAAATTATGTAGCGTTGTTTCTATGTGTGTGTGTTATGTTTATGATGCTTGTAGCTATGAGTTAATGGCTGAATACAATTGGATTGTAAGATTGTCAGTGCTATATGATAGAGATAGATTTAAAAGGCAAGGTTTGAGCTTCGATTTATAAATTTAATTAAAAAAAAAACTTTTGAATAAGTATTTGACTTCAATGTACCTAAAACCTACCTAATTAGCACAAACCTATTCACTAAATAACTTATTTATGACAAACAAAAGAGAAAGAACCATGTTTACTACATAACCAATAAACCGTGAAGCCCTACGCCATTCGATAAGTGGCAAATAATCGACCGAGAAACGATTGATCGAATCGATTATGTATACAATTATATCGAGTATCGCTTTGCCGTCGGGAAATTTTCTTCAAGAGACGAATAATCCAGTCTCTTGTTTTATTCTGAATGCTTAAACTTAAGGCTTTAATTTATTAATGACTAGCTAAAGTTCAAGAAGTCTGCTTTGGAGACAAATAAAGTATATTCAGCTGAATATAATTAAATTAGTAATGAAGGTTTGACTCGGAGAAAATGCCAAATGGATAATTTGATTTCAAGTGTTACTTGACTTTATGTCTATCACTGTCTTCTTAGAGATGTAATATTAATAATATATTATATGAACATCTACTTAGATACGTAAAAGTTCACATAGGTATATTATGATAAAACTTTTTACTAGTTAAACTAAAAGTCGCATTTAAAAGGGGATACTTACTTAAAACAATGGGTATAGGTACACAGTAATAGGAAAAAGGTATTAAAATACTAAAAATTCACTTACTTCATTTCGCTTGTATGCATCAAACTCAATTTCCGAGAGAAATCTAACAAAAATAAAGTAAACGAGCATTCTTCGAACACTATCATAGTTGCTGTCACAAAAGCGGAATCCGATTTCGCCCTTATTGGATTTTTACTCAGTAACTACGAGGCACACGGGGCCTTAGTTACTGGAGTAAAAATATACTAACAAGCACTCATTTACCTGACAGAGTATGAAAATCATAGTGACTTCTCCTGCTCTGGGTAAGCTGTAAGGTAGGAACGGTAAGGTCTGATTCTTAGGAACTGTTTTACCATCCTATATAAGTCATCGATAAACTTATGTAACAGATAGTTCATACTAATTACGTTTTCTATTCAAATATATGTATCTGTTACATAGCAGTTGAAAGAAGCCCTTACCGACTAAAAATTACCCCGTTACTACTCCTACTCTTCGAGCCGGAGCCCTGGCATCCCGTTAGGTCTTCCTTAATTTCGTATCGGTTACCTGACAGTTTAGGTAGGTATAGTAAAGATTCACTTACTTTTTACTTATGACGCCATTATAGCTTTAAGCTTAGGAGTTCTGATTGGGACCAATCAGTTTTTATTTTTAATGACAAACGAGTGAGGTTCAATTGTGTTTGTATCTTTGCCTGACTTGCGCTAGTGATTCTTGGGTGTTCCATGCGCGCCGATGATTGGTTACCATCAGGTGATACATTTGCTCGTATGTCGGCTTCTTTTTTTAAAAAATAGTTTAAACTACGGTTTGATTGATTTTGTACCTCCTGTTTAATAAAACCTCGACGTCATCAGTATTAATATTTTATTACCTAATTAATCAATGTACGTATAGGTAAACGTGTGGCTTCCATCTAGTATTGCTTACTTCTTTATTATAACTCAGAATAAATAAAACATCAACGTCATTTAAAATAATTATATACACAAAATAATATCTTGTTTGACGTAAAACAACTGACTGCACTGCAAAAAACAACCTAACGCCATTACCAGACAGTTGTTTTTGCAATCGTTCCTCTTGTACTGCACAAATCGTATCATAATGTTCAAATTAGACTTACGAAACAGAAATATTATACAAGCTCCTACTAATCGGCCTTACTCGTGGAAATTATTAATTCGAGAAGTTTTGCTTGATCATCGCTCGTTAGCCGTTTGGTGATTATAATTGTGTTAATAATAAACTCTAGCCAATTTATATGTATCGTCTGATTTTGACTTTTTGAAGTAATAAGAGGCCAGAAAATGGATGTCAACTGACATCTTCAATCGTCTATGAAGGAATTGGTTTTAGTATAAAAGTAATTGATTTAGTTTTAATTGGGGTGTGAATTACGGCGCAACGTATTCAGTTCTTGGATTTGGTATTCAAATTATGTTGGAACTTCTACTTCTAATAATAGCTTCCGATTTATTTCTTTGCGGGATCCAAGACAGTCACTTATGTTCCTGATACGCGCCGCGACTTCATTGTTTTAGTGTTTTCATGGTTGTATCTACTAGAGATCCTGGCTTATAGAAGTTGCAGCGGGCGGTTTAGGGGGGTTGTAGCGGGTTTGTCCCATTAAAAAGATCTTAGTGCTATATTTTAAAGTAGTCATCTAGTAGTAGCTGCTAGCTAGTCTATGCATGTGAAATACGGGTAATCTGATATCATATCATGATTAATTAAAATATAATAAGATCATTGGGTAAAAAAACTCTGAGAGATCTAGTATCTATCTTGATGATAGGTTGACGTTAGAGTAAAATCTGATTAATTTATATTAATTAGGTACCAATTTAATTTCTCTATCTTCGGACATAACTTGCCATCGTTGTCTCGGCTCACTTCACCCCACTTTAGTGTTCGCTAATCCTTTAATTGGATTGCTCGACCCACCATGTAAAGGCACATACACAGCTTGTAAACAGATACGAGTTTTCAATTCTGTGGTTGACCTACAATCGTTGGAACCAGGTATGGGGAAAAGAAGCTTTAAGTAGTTGAGGAAGTATTGATTATTTTTATTAAGATCGTTTTATTACGTTCTTAGAAAATATAAGTTTTTAACTGACATGGTCACTAACACTAACATTAGAACTTAAGACGGGATATTTACCATGTTTATATAATATACATATGTCAACAGTGCCGAAATATCGGAAACTCATCAAATAAACATGGTAAATATCCTTCTAATGTTATTCTTGAAAATAATCAAGTAGATTCTATATTGTTTTAGTTATTGTTTCCAAAGTAACATTTGACAATTACATTATTGTTTATCCCACAGCGAAGCATTTGTTGCATAGTTGTCTTTTTAAATGCTATGTTAATTGGGTTCAGATTTAATCAGTTTTAATTAGTTGACTGCCTTACAATTTTGTAGCGATTCATTTGATATGCGGCGAGTTTTCAGCGAAATAATCTTTACCTCTTTGTTTTGCACCGATGTGTATGTTCTTACTTCGTAGATATCATCATTACATTACACGAAAGAAAAATCAATGTACACACAGCTTTATCCACTGGTTGATTTTTCATTGAAAATAAAACGAACAATGGGCATAAAAATGTTTTGATCCACTCTATGCCCACCTCAGTAACAAAGGGCAGAGACCCGAGACCTCTTCGTGAGGTCGTTTCTTAGTCGTTATGTCGCGTGTACCTACTTTTTATCATTACACTACTTACGATTTCTAAAGGTCAACGTAGTACTCGTATTTACAATTCTTTTCCTTTATGTGATACGACAAACAAAATGTATTTTCTTGCTACTATTGTGTGTTGTTCCTGACATTCCTTGTGGCTTTAAAATTTTTCCTTTGTGCTTTTTGATATTTTTCTGTTGTGCGAGGCTTTATATATTAAAAGAGCGGTGAAGTTACATATATCTGTTATATAGAGATTAGTTGTGTAGTATTTGTAAAGATATTAAAGAAATCGTATCCCAACTTTAGTAGTTTCTCCGCTTCGTTTCAAAAACCATGCTTTAAATGTAAAACCTTTTTACGATTATTTTTGATAAATGTACAAATATATAATTCATTAAGATAGCGTTTCGATTATAACTGTAATAATGTTGTAACTCATTAATTTATTCAAAAAGGAAGCTGTTTACCATAGTGAAAGGTCTAATAATTTAACACGGCGACACACCAAATTTATTTTTATTTTTACTCCAAGCCGCAGTAAATAGTAATTCGTAGTTGAAGTATTTATTCAAGCAATATATTTGGCTAATCTCAAACATATTTCATGACCTAACACGGCCTAAAATGCCTAAATATACGCAGGAGACGAACAAATTACATTTTTGGCCTCCAAGTTTTGGGGGTTGTTTAAGTTTGCCCTTGATTTTTGACCTTGAGGTTCAGGTGTGACCCTATAAAAATACTTTCACAGACACTACTATAAGTAAGATAAGTTTGTAAGGTAAAAGTCGGTGTAAAAGTCAAATAAGTTTTAGTAGAGGATCACAAAATACAATTACTAGAACACTGGACACTCGTTTGCACTAATGCTCTTTGGTTTACTAATTTCATGATTTATGTAGTACCTTTGCTTTTTCAGAATTTAGGTTTTTTTTTAGATCTTAACTACTGTTCTTGATTTAGGACCTATAATTTGGAGTATCAGAAATCAAAGATTTCTGATACTCCAAATTCTTAGAAGTGTTATTTTGGTTAGGGTGGTGCTCTAAATTGTAAAACTTTAAGTGTGAGAGAGACATGCTTCGACATGAATGGACCGGCTCGACCGGAGTGATACCACGGCCTCACAGAAAACCGACGTGAAATAAAGCTTGCGTCGTGTGTGTGAGGTTACTGGATCAATTATTCCCCTTGTCTAATCTCCTACTATCCAACAATCCTCAAATTCCTAACCCCCAAAACGCACTTGTAACACTTCTGGTGTTTCAGGTGTTCATGGGCGGCGTCAGTTACTTACCATCGGGTGATCCGTCTGCACTTTTACCAGCCAATCCCATAAAAAGTTTACCTACGTTTACTCAAAATTATGGCCAGCGAATAAAAAAAAATAATGTGAATATTTATTTTTACTTTATCTAGAATAGAATTTGACATTCGATAGCCTAATGGCGTAATCGTAGTCCTATTATTACACTACGAAAAAGTTATTTTAAGCATTTCCTCCGCAGCGATACCGGTTAACCCTTAAAATTAAAACTTAATAGAATTTTAATTGGCTCATTATTTTTAGCCGAAACCCCACAGTATGATCCTGAGCTCAGGGATTTTTGAATACACATTATTGTTACTAAGAAGATATTATATTTATAATTTTTCAACAGAGCTACACAATGGGTAGGTAAGGCTCGTTCAAAGGTAGTCTTTGGGGAGGTTTAACAATACATCTCTCACATGTGAATTTGAAATGAGGATACGATACATATCTTCCAGAAACTTCCTGAAAGTAATAACTTTTAAATATATTTACATCTTTGTATGTATTTAATTACTACTTCTTCAATAGTCTTTATATTTAGCCTGAAATGGACTTCGTAATGGGTCTTATCTACATATATTTACCTACTTAACCAAGGGACATTTATAATAAGAAAGAAAGTACAAAAATAAATAAGAAGTCCTCAATAAATATTGATTGCACGTTTAGTGCAGTGGCAGGGCATCTGGCTGCCGTGGAACGTGTAGCGTGTTCGATTGCCGCACTGAGCAACTCTTTGTATGATCCACAAATTGTTGTTTCGTCTTTGGACATCATGTGTGTATGACGTACTCACGACACAGGAAAAAATCCTAGTGTAGGGCAGTTTTTTTTAAAATTCAAAGTGATGTATGTGCTTGATGCTCATATAACCATATAATAGTGTTGTAATAAATAATTGTCACACTATCATAAGCTCACATAGCAGAGATAATGTGTGATGTTACTATCGGTCATTAAATACTCATTGTTGGTCATGAACGTCGTTTGTTGAACTAATCTCTATAGATTAGCCGGTGATATCACTATCATATTCAGCCCGTCACTTGTCAGTCTCGTCTGATAGTAGATGTATGTACACAGTTTAGGTTTTGTTGCAAGCTTTTGTTATACCGATAATAGCTTATTGTCGGTAGATAATGACGAGTTTATAATTAAAGTAGTAAAAAATAATGCAACGTCACGACGTTTATCACCGAAGGGGTAGGCAGTGGTGCACATTACGGTGTTATATGTCCCAAGTTAATTGGGGGTGAGACTATTGTCATATGCTGGGAAAAAATTCAGACTCCGTGTTTCTACTGAGAATTTTTCCGACTCGACCAACGAGGCAGTAGTAGTAAATAAGACACGATAACTATGCAGAAATGAAATTACTCCAATTCAACATCAAAAACATCAATAGCCTGTAAGTGGCCACTGCTGACCAAAGGACTTCATACAGAGAAACTTTGAGCATTAATCACCACGCTTGCTGAATACGGAGGCACCAATTACTAATCAAATTCATTACTCTTGAATAAGCAATGATCTCTATTAACTCTTGAATAAGCATTGCTCTTTTACTGATAACAAAGAAAACTTGAGGTTTCTTTGAAAGATTTTATAAACTTTAATTCTTTAACATCTAATCACGGCAGTGGAAAATGTTCAAGATTAAAGCTCCTACAAAAACAATTCTCACTCAAACTTTAAATATCGAGGCTAGAAGAAACCAAAGTCTGTCTCAAACCTAATGGAGCACGAAACCTTGAGGAACCCACTTTATTTTATGAACTTGTTGCTTGTCAAAGAACTTTACAAAAGAAAATTGAACGTTATTATAATAATAGACCTTTTGAATTGGCACGCTATTGTGCAAAGAAAACTCGGAGGGGACATGACACGGCTGAAACTATTCAATTTGCATAATCTTTTTAAGGCACAACGATCAGAACTTGGACTCAACCTTTGTAGACGTTTAATGTTAGCCGATAGTCTAGCACTCGTTTCACTTTTAGTCGGTTGATTATTCAAATATTTTTATGTTAGGCTGAGAATACGAACTTACATTTGGAATTATGCGAAAATAAACGAAACAGTGCGCGTTTGGCGCTCTAATTGGTGGGTACAAATGAACCAACCAGTCAGAGTTTCGAACTCGTTCTCCTCGTTTCGTTTTCGTTTAACGAAAAGCAAACTCGTACTGATGGATAATGTGATTTTGAAATTTTTCAAGAGTTCTATGTGGATACAATAAACTTGCTTTGGAAACTGCACTAAAATAAATCTCTATATATAAAAATCAATTGCTGTTCGTTAGGCTCGCTTAAACTCGGGAATCGCTGGACCGAATCGGCTAATGTTGGTCTTCAATTATACTTTTTATCCCACGGGATCGCGGGCAAAGTCGCTGGCAGAAGCAAGTATGCTATATTTTTCAACTTATTTTCTCAATCCTAAGAGAACCTTTGTCTGCACTTGATTAATTAGTTTGAGATCCACCTGCCTAACGTAATTAATAGCATTACAGTCTATATTTTATCAATTTATCTTTGAAAGAAAAAGATTTCAAGTTCAAAAACGTTCGAAGACGACCTTGTAGTTTTTTTATGATATAAGCCGGTAAACGAACAGACAGATCACTTGAGGGTAAGCAATCGCCGCCGCTTCTGCACTCTCGAAATACCAGAAGTGTTATATGTGTGTGTTTTTTTTAAGGGAAGGCATGTAACGCAACCGTTGTTTCACGTCAGTTTTTTGTGAGGCCGTGGTTTCACTCCAGTCGAGCCAGCCCATTCGTGCCGAAGCATGACTCTCCCACACTTAAAAGTAATATAGTGTGTCGTGTACACCTGTAAAGATGATGTTTGTTGTAGATATTACCACATAGTATCTTTATTTTATGGCAATAAGTTTGCCTGGAAACAAAACAATCAAATGGTACGGTAAACTATGGCAACTTTACCGGGCCCTTGGCAACTTTACCATACTATAGGTATTCGGTATAAACTCATTTATCTAAAAATCTACCCACTAGAATTCTGTTTTGTAATAGAAGTATTTTTTAGACATTAAAAGGAAATATTTACTATATTTTGCGTAGACGTAAGACTGCTATTATGCCAGTAATGGCCGTCACAATGTATGCGTGAAAATGAGCTAAAAGTTAGTTGTTCCTAAATTGTGCTTACAGAGCCTTAACTATTTGTCACAGGTGAGTGAAATTTTGATCTTGTATGTATATTATAGTTAGGATTACTGTTGTAATGTCAGCAATTGCTTTTTCTTTAATTTATTGATAAATAATCGCTTCGGTAATGTTGACACAGGTTAGGTAAAGTTGGCCTGCTTTGTGGCAACTTTACCTACAGTTAGGGTTGGCAATAAATGTTTTTTTCTTGTTTGTGTGTATGTAACCATTTTCGAATACCTAAATTTCACAGCATAATAGTGAATATCCTGGATGATAAGATATAATGTATTTAATAATACCTCTTGTTTTACAGCCAAAATGGCTCCCATGAAACAAAACCGCAGAAAACTCGGAGCTAGACACTATAAAAATTATACGGAAGTGATGTTATAATTAGCTATGGAGATAGTGAAGTCATAAAATTAAAAAGTCAAGGATTAAACATTCCATTTTGTAGCCTTTTTTACAATTTTAAACATAAATACTTAAAATTTTAGAACTTAATTTAGTTTAAAAGGGAATAATATTTATGTTAGAAATTTGTGCGTTTTTTTACTTTAGGTTTAAGGTTTATTGATTTTTTTTTTAAATATACATGTCATAAAAAAGTTCCTCCTTTTTTGACAACCCCGAGCGTAACAAATTATTTGTATGTAAATTACGATGAAACCCGTGGCAACTTTCCCTAATGTCTGTGTAGCCGTTATCTTTATAGATTTCCTCATATTGTTTGCATTATAATACGAAGAGGTCCTAGATGAAGCCCTCTGTACCTCAACAACTCTTTAATATGCAATACACGATGCATACGGCGCGTAGGTAAAGTTGCCAAAAATTTGGTATCTACAATTCTAAATATATAGTTTTGGTTTCTATGCGTCTTATGGTTAAAAACATATTTCGTGTTTTGTTCTAAAATATGGTAAAGTTGCCATGTTTTACGGTACACTAGGAAAAAACGAAAAAAGAAAATCTTTAGATTATTAATAGTACTTATCCACGTTTCTTGTACTTTTTTGACCTTCAAGCCGTAACGAGGTTTAGGCAACAAATCTTATATGACGGGCATAAAGCACCTCCATAAGTTACGATACTTAAGTTGGGCAGTCAACTAAGCAATGCAATAAAAAACTCAAGTACCTAGATAATAAATTCTACTATCGGTCGTCGTGGACGTATTTTTTAAACGGATTAGGTATCTGTGAAGTTGCTGTAGATTTGGTAGAAACTAACATTATAAACTTTATTCTTATTTCTCTCTTAACCTTTTAATTAATTAATCAAAACGAAAGCTCGTACTGCGCTCTGATTGGATGGTTCAAATACACCAACCAATCAGAGCGCCAAACGCACTTTTCGTTTCGGTTACTTTAAACGTAAAGCAAACTCGTACTAAGGGTACCTACTGCCAGAAATCTTTTGAAGGCATCTTCCTATAACGATGCATTTTCTCGTGTATTTGATATTTGTGGGAGTCAAAAGCGTCACGTCGTATAAAGTTTCTATTATTACATATTTTTAATGGTTCTTTATTTCCATACCTCTTTGAATACTTACTTATTATATAGGTCATATGATACACATGGAAGGAGTAAAATTGATATTGGGTCTAGCTAAATAAATAATTAACTGAAGTTCCTTTTAAACTCTGTTTCGATATTTGCCTATTTGTGTGTTTCTTTTTCTATGTTGAAGCTTATAATTGTAAAGTTAATTTTATGTATGTATTTGTATATTAGAAACGGCTGGCCTAGTTGTTAATCATGCTAAGGTAATTGAATCTCAATTTAATATCTAGCTAGCTACGGCACTAGTTAATTTGGTCCTAGATCAACTTGGTGGATCAATTTACCTATCAGTATAGATTATTTCTGCTACATATTATGCGAAAATAGCCGTGAATTCTAGCCTTAATAATATCTATGTTTATCATATACTTAGCCAATTAATGTTAGGCCTAAGTGGTAGTAAATTTATCAATAAATAATTGGCTTCTTCATCTAAATTTCATGAGGTAAATGTTGTGAGCAATCTGCGGTCATGTGTTACTTGCGTTGGTTGTATATTATGTATAATTGAGCGTGGTATATAAGTTTGAAATAGGGCTCATTTTTTCAACGTCAGATATTTTTTTATCGTAGGATAATTTTAATATGCATACTTAAACCTATCAATAGTGTACATTTTTATCTGTTGATAAAAAATCAACCATTCGTGAAGCATATTTTATTGATTCACCAGGGAAAAGCCAGATTCGCCATTTTGAAAGAGTAGGTATTGTTTATCATCATCTCACATGGATAAGGTTTCATGTATTATTATTTCAGCCTGCCTGTCCTGTCATCTGTCCAGGTATAAAAATTGTAACGTCATTTTGTTCACGTAATAAATTTCGGTCTAATTTTTAATATTCTAGCGACACATGACATGACAAGTGACAGACGACACAAGTCGCACATAGACGGTTGACATCATAAATCCTACATCGCACATATAAACTTTAAATCCCAACGAACAAAAGTTAGGCAGAAAGCCCTTCAGACACGATCACCTCGCCTGGTCAGAGGATCCTCCTTTTCTTAAGTAACTTTACTCTCTATTCCGTAAAACATGTTCCTAAAACATTGTACTCTAGACCCCATACCTCCACTATATTTATCAACAACCTACCAACCAAGAAGCTTTATCAGCAGAAACTAAACACACTCCTTACCTTCTCTAGAAAAAACATTGTGAAGTAACCACACACCTTGTTATCTCAGAGCTACAGCTGAGAATAATACGGAGACTGGATTAAGTTTAACTGGGAGCGGTATTGTGTCACGGTACGATGTTAGTTAGCGTCCACTCTAACTGGCCTCATTGTTTTGCAGCTTGGGGGCGACGCATCTCCGCTGGTCGGGTCATGGTTTTGTCTTATAATATGATAAGATGTTACGTACTAGGTTTAGTATAGGTTGGATTGAAACAGGTTTAATTTTAAGCTAAAATATCTTATATAAAATAGAATCAGGCGTTACTTTGCGGAAATCTATGCTAGACTAACAATACATTAGATTTTTATATAGGTACTTATAGCTTCGCATGGGCGCAATTGTGATATAATTATGATATATCGCATCAAAATCTGTTGTGTAGTTTTAAAGACTAGTGGTCGCCTAGTGGTCGAAATTCGACCATATACGATTTAATTTACAATACCACTTAACATACGTTCAAGGATAATTTTTATTTTACTCAAACTCAAACAAACTCTTTTATAAAACTCTATTCATATGAGACGTCAGAATATCATCGCAATGTCTATTGATTTTGACGTTTTGTCAAATACGATCAGATACTATGCATGTGTGTGTAATGTTTTATTTATTGATTTAATGTACTTTATAAGCATTATTTTTGAAAAATATTAGCGTTCTCCACTTCTCCTACACATAAACTATAAGTGTACCAAATTTTATGCTCCTACGTCCGCGCAATTTTCGTAAAAAGCGATCCAAATTTTTTGCATCACGTATTAATATATAGATAAGCGGAATTAAAACTAAATATATTATGTATTGTTAATTTAAAAACCTTCTAATTATTATTGTGTATTGGTCCTTATCTATCTACGATAGGTTTTATGGCCATGTAAATGAATAAGAAGTAAAAAAATGGTATATCAATTTTGTACTTTTGATTGACAAAAGACTGCTTTGTGTGTTAGTAATCAGTGCGAACTTCTATCGAAGTAAAAACTACGAAAATAAATTACTAAAACATATTATGTTTTTATAACCAATAAAAGTTTGGAATTAAAAGAGTCAAAAGTTATTTAAATCTTAAAACCAATATAATTTTATAAGTTTACGTTACATTGGAGCCTAAAATCACAGATCAACAAGTCAGTACAGTCCCTAGGCTAAAAAATCACGAGTAACTAACCTTTCTAGAACAAAAGGCCTTAGGTAACTGAACAAATTAGTGGTTTGTCCTCAAAACAATTTTCTCACGTTAATAGTTTAATGGAAACAGCTAAGTTACGCTGAAAGGGCCACGAAGTTAGTAGATAGGCTACCATTGTGGTTCGAAATGGATAAATGAAATAATACCAAGTTTATCCTTGTGATTCGTACTTACAACTTTGTGGTTTGATAGAATAATTTTATTAATCATTAATTTTAGATACTTCTAAGTACTTTCTTACTATTGACGTAGACTTGCGATTTTATTAATGCTATACGTAGCATTATTGGATAGGCCGTCAAACGGGATGACGGATCACTACTGATAGCGAATCACAACGTTAAGTTCTTTCATACTGGTTTTTGAGGAGGTTGACTCTTCCACGTGAATTATAATGACAACTCGATACATAATAATTTATACCCTTGAGTACTTACACAGTTTTTGTAATCGTTGCCACGCTCTAGGATTTTGTCCTGTGCCGTAGGTGCATTTACAAACATGCAAGCTCCCATGCACATGACACCCAGGTTTGATAAAACTATTTGTGATCACACAAAGAGTTGCTCCGTGCGGATATCGAAGCCTCTACACGTTGCACGGCAGCCATTTGCTCCGCCAACGCGCCAACAAGTCGTTACTAATAACACGAAAAATATACTTTTTTATAAAACCTGTAGCACTTCAACATTTATGAGTATTTTTCCATCAAAAACAGTCTGTTCTCGTCTTTACAAGTGACGATTAACGTAGTTACTATTGGAGGATGCACTTAATAGGATCAAGTTGACTGTGCCCCACCGTGCTCCATCGTGCTCCATCGTGCTCCACCGTGCTTTGTGTTCCGTCGAGATAATTGCCACAATAGCTTACTTTGTGCCGATACCTAAACAGAGGAGAAACCAATTGTTTGAATAAGGAGTTTGGTTGTGTTTTATTTTTGAATCGGGATTGTTACTATGGATTTGATTAATGGAATTGAGTTGAAGTGGTGGATGGGTTATAAAGGATGCTTGATAACTTCATAAACGTTAGGTATTAACTTCTATTGAAATGTCTAATTGTAATAGGGTTTAATGCATTTGTAAATATTACTAATGCTATCGCATTTGCAGTTATAACAAGAAGCTCATGGTGAACATAAAGTTATGTAACATACATAACCTCACTCCTGTCTCCCATGGGTGTAGGCAGAGACAATGGAACGCCAACTGTTATGAATCTTACATACCTCTTTTACTTCATCAACAGTCATCAGTCTTTTTATGCATGCTCGTCGGTTAAGGGTACTTTTAATTTAGCCTTTCTTTAATATATCGTGGGTAACATATAGTTTGTTATGCTCTAAAGAGAAAAGATGTATCTATAATAATAAAGGTAATTATTTTTTATCAGTCATATTATTATTAGGTTCAGGTAATAACCAGGATAGAGCACCACCAACAACGTAATAAAAAGGCAAAGATAATAAAAACAGAACATCACTAATTAAGAGCATAACCAGCAAAACCAAAACATTGCAGCCCATTATAAAAGATTCATAACAACGTAATACCCGAGATACTTTCGTGGCAAAATAATAATACACAGTATGAGTCCCACAACGCATAAACGAGAGAGATTACGAGCACACAAGTCAAACAGTAAACATTCCCTAAATCCGGCGCTAATCTAATTCCCATGCATTTTCCTTTTGTTAGTCCATTTTAATCATAAAATAAAACAATTTCTACAAAATAAACAATTACAAATTAGATTCCGTTGCTGTAATGAGTCTTTCCCACTTCGAATACCAAACAATTAATTTTGGTCACGTTCCGACACCAGCAGCCGAATCCATCTGGCCGGTAGTTTGATTCCATCCAAAATTGTATGTTTTGGTATTAAATTAGAATAAATTAATTAAAGGAAATCTTTGCTGGTTTACACGTGGATTGAATTATTTGTACCTTAGTCAAGGCCCTTTTTTTGATGGGGAAAAATCGTCTAATCACTTCTCTCGCTTTGGGCGAGGCGAGAGGGAGTGTCAGACTCTTACTGACTAAAAACCACCCCGTTCCTACTCCTGCTTTTCGAGCCGAAGCCGTGGTAACCCGCTAATCAGTCCGTAGCTCCGGGTCGGCACCAGTCCTACTGGGCCCCATCTGTGATGATCTATTGGCTCTCTAACGCGATACGCCGCACTAGTCTACCCGAAATAAAATCTACGAACTTATAATATCCAGACTTCACCAGTTCTTGATCATTCATCATTGTATCAATGAATTGCTTATCGAATTTTTCGTAAGGTATCGAGATGAACAGTTTCTATGTAGCTTATTTAGCATTATATTTTGAAACAAATTCTGTTCCAAAATTCTAGACGATTTAATAAATTATAATATATTAGTAACTCGCCCCAGATTCGCACGGGTGAATATAATTATTATCCACATAAATATTCCTCTTAAATCACTCTATCTATAAAAAAAAACAACATCAAAATCCGTTTCGTAGTTTTAAAGATTTAAACATACAAAGGCATGTAGAGGACAGAGAAAGCGGCTTTGTAAAACAAAGCCGCTGTACTATGTAATGACGAGTAGTTAACATAAGTAACTAAAACCACCCAATCGTATCCTCCAATAACAATCAGTACATTCAACCATATTAACCAATTGATACATTTACAGTTACCCACAAAATCAATCTATACTCGACTACAAAGACATTAATTAATTGGCATTCCGGGAATATTTAAGATATTTGGTGATTTCATACCATTCTCAGGTTTCAGGTAAATAATGATTAATTGTCCGGAGAATGCGATAGCTTCCAGTATTGATCGGGCCCTTCTAATATTACTTACTGATTTATGAATCTTTGAGGATGCTGTACTTTACGTAATAGTACCTACATCTAGATACTTGTATTGACTGATATGTACTACTATTATGTACAACCTATATAGGTAACACACATAGGTTACAAAATTTAATGTATGGTTTTCAGATCAGACATAAATGCAAATAGATTTTATTTTATTAAAGATACAAGAACTGTAACTTACGTTAAGCTTTATTGGATTTTAACACTAGGTACTTAGCGTACTTACCTTAAATAAAAGTATATCCTACTTATACAATATAGACATTGTGAACTGTTAATCTCCATATCATTAAATATATTGTTATATTGTTAATGCTTACGTGCATCTCTGTTATAAATCTCACATATATCCTATGTTATACGTATAAAATCATGTATATTATATGTAGCTGAAAATCCTGCATTCCTGAAAAATATTCAAGCCATTTTATTGCATTATCTCGTATGAAGTGTGTGCAGAAAAAGTCACATTTGCATCATAAAAGGATATTGAGCGTTAAGCAAACCTGTTTCATCGCTGAATGTTATTTCAGCACGGCTTACGGTTCACTCGGGTCAGTACCTGACATGGAAATTATAACTTGCGTACATTCTTTTAAATAAGATAATATAAAGTCACCTTTTATTTTCCCTTGTTTCCAAAACTAGAAGAGTGCAATAAGTACTGAAACTGTGAATAGTAATATTATGTATTAGGATGTGAGTCTATTACTTAACACTCTGGGCTCAATCACATACTCTGTGCTATTATTGACAATTTAAAGACCTTAAAAACAATTTTATCTTATTCCAGTTTAAAGACCTTAAAAAAACCTTATGTCTTACTAATCAAAAAGATAGTCTTCAATTTTAATTAGATGAGTATCTATACTATCTTCGCAGTTCCTTTACCTATAAAATAATTATTAATTTATAAGTACAATTCATAAAATTCCTTTCGAATTTTAACATTTTACCTGAATGTTTGTTTATCCAGAATTACTGTTTTCTGTTATTACCAGATAATAGGTAATATTAACCAATAAATAAACGATAGGTAAATTGATATTTGATATTAATTTAGACGTAAAAACATACCGGGAAAGTAAATATCATATAAGCTTATTATTGTTACTTGATAATATGATCAGGCAAATAAATATGATATTTGCAATAAACGAATAGATAGGTAATTAGAGAAAGAAAATATTCATGTTTTTCCGAGAACTACCAAAAGGTTGGTATTATTGTTATACTTGGGTTTAGGATCTATTACTACCGATTAAGTTTCCGTTAACCAAACTCATACGTAGATAATATTTTCTCTCATCATGTATGATGACTGACTGGTATGACTTATTTTTGAGGGGGGAAATCATCCAATGACTTCTCCCGCCTTGGGTGAGGCGAGAAGGAGTGTCAGGCTCTTACTGACTAAAAACCACCAGGTTCCTTCCTTCCTTGTCCTGCTTTAAGCCAAAGCCCCGGTAACCTATTACGTTGACTGCATCTCCGGATAACAGAAATAGGCTAATGGAAATTTAATCAAAAGTAATAAAGCATGATCCTAGTTTACGTACATTTAGGACGAATCAGCATTCAACTGAACGTATTTTTGCAATAAATTCCAATAAATGTAGGCCTTAAGAGTTCAATAATGAAGTAGCTCTCAGTTCAAGGTCGACTCTGTAATAAGACACAACATCGCAAAACAAGAAAGATTTAAGATTTATGAAAACAACACTTGGTTTTCAAATCTTATGGGCTGAACAGACGAGCTACTTAAAGCAACAAGTTGCCGGCGATTTAGTTGCTTGTAAACTTAAAGCTGGTTAAGACTTCATCGCTGTATGACTTTTAGTTAATTTTCGAAAACTTGTAAGCTGTATATATTTGTTACTAGTCTATGCAAACTTTAAGAAAAATAATACATTTTTTTTTGTAAATCATTTATAAAGCTCAGCATAACTTTATTTTTTTAAGCGATTACACTATAAAAAATGTGGATATTGAACTCAAGACAAATAGCGATATACAATCAATTCCACGCACATCCCTCAATTTTATCTTGATATCAAAAGTTGCTAGAACACAGAACTAGAACGCTAGAACACAACACAATATCGATACAGTTGGCTATATTTAATATTAAAAGTGGCGCGTCTGTGTGCATTCAAAAGGTGCTTTTAAATAAAAGTATAAATTACCTTTTATACAATTGGTAGTGTTTGGTCTAAGTTACAAAAAATGGAAAGGGTTCAACATTCGAAATACGTAACTAACCTCGTTTTATTTTATGCTATTTGAATGAATTAGTTAAAAAATGCTTGCAGATGTTATTTTAGGGACAATAATAATCATTCCGAACATAACTAAATATTGATTTATAACCAAAGAGTTGGAAAGGTTCGAGGTAATCGTAATTATGTCATTATGTACGAGTCAGTTGGTATGAACAGATAGCGGTCGTTAAGTCCTTTAATTTGAAATACAAATGACCAGAGTCTGGTTAACAATTTTACCCTAGCAAAGTGTAAAAAGTACAGAAGAAATCGTTTTAGTATTCAGACAAAAACACAATATTCCAATTAGGTATGCAATTAATAGGTACCTAATTATATTATTTAAAAAAAAATTCGCTATTGCTTACAAATTGTAAGTTAACAGTATAATGAACGCGTCAGAAATTGCCTCTGAAAGGGGCATTTCACGAAAATATCATTTAAAAATATTCAATCATTTGTCTTGGACTGGAAATATAAACGGTTGCTCTCTTAAAGACAAGTTGTGAGGTTCTTTTCTTTTGAATTGTTAGTCGATTAGTTTTAAATGGTCGTTGAATTCGCGATAAAAGTTCCAAATTGAATAATATAGTAGAGATACTAATGCTTTTTGCATTCAAATTTAAAGTATGTACCAAATGCACTTCTTATGAAGACGGCTCTAGTACAACCCGTATTAAAATACGATCACTGCTTAGTTTGTTATTTTTATATTATAAACTAGAGGTGACACACAAAATGTAAAAAAAAAACGTATATCATACTTTGTCTCGCGTCGGACACCAATATCTTTACATTTAATAAGTTCGCACACCGAAAAACATACTGGCAATATTGATTTTGTAAAATAAACATAAAACAAGCGTAGACGTACTGGTACCTACCTATAAATTAAATAACTTCAGATGTCTAACATAAATATGAATAAATCAAAGTGAGAAATCGGGTCAGGGTTTAATTTAATTGAAAACAAACACAATCAAGTTCGGCCCGACCTTTAATCCTGTGACTGGAAACAATAACAGTTGCTGACGAAAATTTTATAGAAAAAAAACGTAACTCAATAGGCATGTAGACATTATTACGTCACTCCTGTTGTTTTTTCGAAGGGGATGGTAGTATTGTTCTGTAGACTGCCTAGCGGGTTACCGGGGCTCCCGCTCGAAAAGCAGGAGTAGGAACGGGGTGGTTTTTAGTTAGCAAGAGTCTGACGCTTCCACATGCCTCACCCAAGGCGAAAGAAAGCATGGAATGATTTTCCTCTCTAAAAAAAAAGTTTTGTGCTAGGTTAGTGATGATAGTTTAAGAATAGGTACAGAATTAAATCCGATTTTTTAATGGTAATCGGAGTTGCGACTTTTGGATAGAACTCAATATTTATTGATTCATTCATTTATTTACTTATTTTAATTTGAATCAACAACCTATAAGTAGCTAGAGTCACTGCTGACCAAAGACCTCTTTTCACATGGAGAAGGTTTGAGCATCACCGCGCTTGTTCAATGCGGATTGGTAATTTCAAATTTACAATGACAAAGGGTTTTAGGGTTTACAAATACATTTTTTTTAATAAATATTGATTGATGTTTTTCTTTGTTGCAGGTAACACATTTGCCGCAATGGTCCTGATCATTCAACTTCTCGTCTGACGCTATATGAGACACAATAGAAAACACATTGTGTCTCGCGTAGATCTACGTTCCGGACACGGATTAAGAAAACAACAAGAACCGTCGTAAAATCTAAGTATTTACAGTTGATACGTAAAAATATTAATTTTATAATTCGTAGTATATTTACTAATTTATTATTAGTAGGTACCGTACATTCGCAATAAATATTTTCTTAAGCACTTTTTTTGCTAACACGCTAAGCAATTACCTATCTACTTTTAGTGTGTCGTACTTAAAAAGTATCTTGATAAATTATGCAAAGGTAAGTTCTAAGTATTAAATGCCTTCGAAATTGATTAAAGAAAATTGACTTCAGAAGTCAATTTTGCTCTGAAGTAATCAGCTGATAGTGCTTTTTTATCTTTTTATCTAAACTAGATTTAACGAAATGGTATACTTTAACCTTCGATCAACCGACTTATCATAGTTCTGTTGATCTAAGATTTTAAAAAGAAAAAGTAAGTTTGCCTTGTTACAGCAAGCGAGATTGCTGAGAACTGGGTTTCTGGTTTCATTCCGAAACAAAACATAAGCGGATCTTTCAATTAACAACATTTTTAATTTGCTACGTTCGAAAGACTCTCTTTATAACGAAACTGATTTTAACATTACTTGGCAATAGAAGTAAAGAGCCATGCTTCGGCACGTATGGGCCGGCTCGACCGGAGTAATATCCCGGCCCCACAGAAAAACAACGCTTGCGTTGTATCACGCAAGTTTGCACTCAGGTTCAGTTTCATTGCGTGAATGCGGTTGCCGGAGGCCCAATTACCCCTCTTCCCAATCCCCGATTCCCAAACAACCCCTAAAAGGCCTCTGGTGTCTTCGGTGTCTATGGCGGCGGGGATGGTTTACCATCTGGTGGGTGGTTTACGGGCTTGTAACATAAAAAAATTTGGTTTCTGGTTTAATTCCATCCATAATATATTGATAATAGTGAATGTTTCAATTATATCAAATATTTTTAGTATGATACGTTGTGAAAGACAATATTTATAACTGAACTCGTTTTAACATGACTCGTCAATAGAAAAAACTTCGGTAAATAAAAGGCGTATATATGTAGATGAAATAAAATGTATCGGAACTTCATTTTGCGAAACGAATTCACTTTACCAATGGACGCGTTCATTTTTACGGAATGCTGAGCGATCTCTTTGATCGAAGAGCATTTTCGATGCGTATCGCGTATCGGAGTTCGTTCGCAAAAATTGTTGCATTATTTTGCTATGGTATACGGTCAATTCTGTAAGAGCTTTTCATTTCGTATCATTTATTTGTCCGTAGTTTGTCTTTCGCGTATCAATAAACTGGTTTTGTATTAAATGGGTCATTATTAAGATAGTAGAATATAGAGTAGATACAAGTTTGTGAAAAAAACTTTTAAAAAAATATTCTCATTTTTGATGCTCGACTAAATTGATGACTTGTAAACAGATCTCTGAATGGTTTTAGATTCACAACTAGCACTCCAAGATCTTTGATAATAAACCAAGGAAATAAGTAAGAAAAAGTAAACAAAATACAATTTTTACTACATTGTATTTAAACAGCAACCAATTAGAAAAAAAGAAATGGAACAATAACATAATTAAAGCATGCACATGAAAATTCTGCGCCGGCCCTCCTAAGCCCTCTTCACCGAGTCCTCTCTCTTAAGACCTCTTTTCGCCACTCCTTTGGAGCTCGAAAACGTAATGATGCCATACATATTTAGCAGTGTGAGAAACACAAGTTCCTAGCAGGAAATGCCGTTTGTGAGATGTGAGCTCATTTATTAAATTGACGGGCGTAAGAGGTAAATTTCATCGCGAACGATGTCGTTTGTGGAGCTATGTTAGTGTTAGAATTTATTTTGTAAGGAAATTTGGGTGCTGTACATATGTCTACGTACAGCACGTATCATCTGTACAATGTACATATGTAATATGTACAGGTGATTGTTGAATCGTGATTTAAAAATATAGTGATGTAAATGTCTTTCCTTCTTTCTAATAGAGCGTCCATAGTGACCACAGAGTATGTTGAGAAAGAGTTAATACTATTTATGTTTCTTCGAACATCAAAGAGGATTTTCAGTAATACCTACGAAGAATTGAGTACGTTTTCTTTATAGCGTATCCTGTATTTGTGAGTAGGAGAGAAAGGTCAGCATCTAGTAGTACGTATAAAGGTACTTATCAGAAAACATGGTATTTTTTTAAAATAAAATATCCAAAGATAAAATATGGACATAGATAGTTCACTGCCATTTTATTCAGGCTCCTAAATGACACCCACTTTTTCTTTTACCGCAAAAAAATGCGGCACTTGGAAATATTTTCGCGAAATCTCTCGGGTATTCTAGGGAATCTGCGAATTGTTTTACCGATTCTTTAGGATAAATTCTGATCCCAAATAATCTAGATGTATTTAGACAAGAATGTTTGAGGCGTAAACATTGAGCCTGTTGTAAACTCAGTCATAAAGTTTGACTGCCTCGTTGGTTAGATGGTCACAAGTACGATTGCTTTACAAGTGGTCTTAAGTCGATTCCTGGGCAGTTTTAGTATGGACTTTTCAGTTGTTTTATCGATATATACAAGGAGTTTGGAATTATGCTTCGCAGATTAAGTAACCACATGGATGACTTTGATAAAAAGTGTGTGTTACATTGTGTACACTCTAAAATGTTCTATACAGAAAAAAAGACACACCTTTATGATGAAAGACGACAGTGCGCTAACCACCGACCCTCGGCTTTTTTGAATTGATGTTATGAAATATATCATACGACATGCGATTTAAAGTTCAAATTTAAATGACAATTCAATTGCTGGGTGACCATGCTTCTCATGTGTCTTATATCTTTTACTATTATATCGAAGTTAAAAAAGATGATCTCATGTTATTATCAATGTACTTAAACAAGAATGTAAATGCAATAAACATTGTGCCCGACTATTGAAGTGACTACAAATTGCGTAATAAAGTTTCAACTAATCGTTTACAGAAACGGTTTAGAAACGTGATATTGTTTGGATGGTGTTGTATTAAGCATTAAACTGACTTAATTGAATTAAACAGGGCGCGAGGTAAAAGGGTTTTACTTTATGACTCTTGAATTGAAAGGTTTTTCCTTGATTGCCGTTTGTTTAGTATCACGCCTTTAGTTGGATTTGTTGTTATTGAGTAAAAAATCTAATTAAAGATATTAGAAACTGGTCACCTCGTTGGTTTGTGGTCTCAAACGTGTTTGCTAAGGGTTCGGTAAAAGTACCTATTAGGAACCGGTTGAAAATTTAAAAAAATTTTTTTAGTTAGACGGTGTTTGATATAGTGTGATTTTGTGTTATGTAAAAACTTATTGAATATGCAACAAACAATGAATTTCGGCTTATTGACGTAACTATTTAACTTTGACAAGGAACTCAACTAGCTGCAAGCAGTAGTGTGTCGCCAGAATGCCGCCTTTGAATGCCTCTAGCTAAGTGAGTAAGCCGAAAAACGTTATAATTAATTTAGTAGGTCTCACGAAAGTAAATATAAACAATTCAAAAACATTCTGAATTAGATAGAATAAAAAATTATTAACTCACTCTTCAACTCGAAAGTTGAATAACCTTACATCACATTATATATGAATATATCAAGCTTATCAGTTATCATCATTACAAGCAAAGCTTATAGTGATACCGCCCTCTACCGATATCAGTTGCATTATAAAGATCAATAGATATAGCTATACAGAAGTGCTTTGCTTATCAATCAGAGCTGAACATCGCCGCCACTTCTATCAATGACGTCAAGTAGTAAAATCGCATAGTCATAATATTTTAATAGCACTTCATGTACATGTATCTCATCGATAGATTATTCCCTGTGTTTTAGACGAAAATAGTTAGGATATATAGAAATGTTTACTTGTAAATTCTTATGATAAATCGTTTTATTTTTATATGTGTTTGTTTGTTTAGATCAAATTTAGGAATTGAATATACTCCCTTTTCCTGACGACAGATGAATCGGATTATTGGCGCTCACTCTTATTCTTGATGACTATATGTATACATTACAACCGTTTAACATATAAATTTTATTATTGTTTTATAAGTGCGAAAGTATGCTTGTTTAACTTTTTTATGCGGTACAACAAAACGGTTTTCAAGGGTTGATGTCTTTATCTTGAGATAGTTAGAAGACTCTTAAGAGTTTACTACTTCTTTGTCTTCGAACACGCGGTTGAAACAGTTAGTTTTGAAATTTAAATTGGTTACAATTAAACATTTCACTGTACTTGAGAATCAAAAAAATCTATTCATTTCACGCTTACATTACCCAACACTTCACATATCAAAACACAAACACACAGGGCTCTATTAAACAGACAGGCAGACAAACAAACAGACAAGCATTTGACTAATCGAGCCAGTTTGTTTGCTCAATCCGATTGAACTCAATTACTGGACGGAAATAATGTCATCACTGCGACATGTGTTGACGAGGTGATCGTAAAATAGTAAAGGATTAACTGTAATCTATGTGTTTGTAAATGTATGAGCTGTAAATGTACGAGTGTGAGCTGTAAAACCCTCTTAACTGCTTTACCTTTTGATTGCTTTACAATTTGCTTACATTAAGTAACAGTTATTCATCGTAGAAGGAAATTGTTGAAGTTTTGAGATGCTATGCCACTTATACCAGATTGGCTACAGAAAGGCCAAATTAAAAGCCCCCTTAACCGGAGAGCATGCTAACTAAGCATTATAACTTATTATTGTATTATCGGCTTACTCACGTAATCATTTGATGAGGAACTTGACTAGTTTCAAACGATGCTCGAGGCTCATATTCATGAGAAGTATTCCGCGACACACGACACGGCAGTAGCAGCGCGACAGTCGCTGCGTGAAAATAGTCGAGTTCTTTGTTAAATAATTACGTGAGTGAATTAAAAAACATAATAATGAACGAGTATCTCCTTATGTTCTTTATGACTAGAATTCTATTCTTCTACTAGCTTCCGCCCGCGACTCCGTCCGCGTGGATGTCGGTCTTCGCGTGGATGTTTTATTTCTCCATTTTGAGGAACTCTAACAATGACATCTTATAAATATCTATTGGAGCGAAATACGGCTAGGCCCATAATAATTAAGGATATCCCTCTACTGCTGTTAAGCTTGCGTTCTGTAGTATAAAGTGAAAAATTAAGATTTTTTTCTCTACATATTTTTCCAGGATAAAAAGTATCTTATTTTATGCCCAGGATAATAAGGTATAATTATATCAAGTTTCATCGAAATCGAACCGTTAGTTTTCACGTGATGCCTGATCATAGAGATAGACAAAAAAGACAAAAAAAAAAATTATCACATATTCCGGTTTAGTGTCGATCTATAATTAATAAAAGTACCTACGCCTTTACCTACTTAATAGAAACTAAGCGTAATTCATGTATATATTTGGTGTTTCTGTACCGATTTCTATGTTTTTTTTTTATTTAATAGGTAATAATGTTAACATTTTTTAATTAGGGATGAATGAGTGTCATAAACGTAAGAATAGGTAGACAAATATAATCAGAAAGCTTCGAACTGCTAAGCTATCGGGAGTTATACGTGTTATTGTGAGTCAACCATAAAAGATAGACATTTGCTGTCCTGGAATATTTTTTAAATAATTTTAAGGAGAACATTTCCGTCATACATGATTTCTGTGTAGCTTTAACCATTAAGGCTGCACACGCGACGGAAGCTTCAAAAATGGAGTAAGTTCTCCGGTTTTCCCAACATTTCCCTTCACTGCTCTGCTCCTATTGATCGTAGCGTGATGAAAAGTATACTATAACCTGCCCAGGAGTATGAAGAACAATTGTACCAAGTTTCGTTGAAATCTGTCGAGTAGTTTTTGCTTCTATAAAGAACATACAGACAGACAGACAGACAGACAGACAGACAGACAAAAATTTTTCTGATTGCATTTTTGGCGTCAGTATCGATCACTAATCACCCGCTGATAGTTATTTTGGAAATATATTTCATGTACAGAATTGACCTCTCTACAGATTTATTATAAGTATAGATAATTAGAATCACAGGTACCTAAAGCAAGACATTCCAAAGCTTCTTGTTTTTCTTTCTAACCTCAGAAACATTCGACCATTGAAGCATTTTTTATTTCGCGTTGTAATTAATTACGAAGAAAGGAAAACCTTATCGTTCCAAAGACAGTTTTATTACCCCGCAACAAGGTTTAAGTATGTGATGAAATTCCGAAACAATTCCTTACGAAATTAATCTTTAAACATTTTCAAAGGAAACTTGACGTTTATTACTGTAAGGTAATTAACGCAGGACTTTATATGAAGTACTGCAATATATGAGTTTTTGAATGAAATACTTTGTGAGTAACAAATTAACTTTAAATTTACCGTAAAATGGCTGTTATCTTGTCTTTGGGAAGTAAAGTTTTGCTCACATGTAACTTCTGCCTACACTCCATGGGTATGTATATAATAAATATGTATGGTAAATAATAAATATGTGTCAGCGATACATACTTGAGTTATGAGAAGATTATTTATATAGACGAATACAACTACAAACTACAAATCTAACAAAATGTGGATCATAAGGAAATAGTATTTAAAACATCAGAAATGAGAGATTTGCAAGTAATTTATGACATTTAGTTGTTGTAGTTAAGTAACAACATAGTATAAGTAAAATCAATAAGGAAATTATTTTATCAAAGTCTCGTAGTCTTTTATTAAAATCCAAAGATTTGCATATGTACCTACTTACCCTTTCGTGTATGAATGTGTGAAGAAGAAAAAACATGATTAAAGTTCTAAGTAGGTATCGAGGACCTGGCAATTTCTATCGACATTGAACATTAATGTGTAGAAGCAGGCGCAGCTGTAGACACTAAAGAGATCGTAAAAGGAAACACGGTTCATTTTATAAGAATAGTTGCGTCACTGAATCAATTGCTACTCGATGCAAAGGACCTTTACAATCGATTGCTTTGAGCGTCTTTTATATCTATTAGTTTGATAAAATAAGTGATTTGGGGTAATGGTTATAGTCAACAAAGTTATTTTTCTAGCTCCATACGGGTTTTTTTTAAGGGGGAAAAATCATCCAATATCTTTTTTCGCTCTCGGTGATAGGTAGTGTCAGACTTTTTCTGACTAAAACTACTCTTGTTTTTCGAGCTGGAGCCCCGGTGAACCCGCTAGGTAGTCCGTAGCTCCGAGCTCTTTATGGATGCATTAACTAATACATATTATTATGTTCATCACACTAAGATCTAGATTAAAAATTCGTAGATTCTTGGCAAAACCCATTGTGCCGCTATAGATTTTCTCAGACCCTACAAAATACAAATACAATTCGTTAACAAACCTCAACTGCTACTAGCATTCAATTCAAAAAATCCTTTCGCTATACTCAAAGCTCCATTGATTGACAGTTGACTGTGAAACGAAGAGCTCCAAGCTACAATCGCGTCGAGACTTACACTGATGTGGATTCTGTTCTGGGTTTGACACTTGTTCCAGTCAATCAAGATTATCCGGACGTATCGAAACGAGCCGGCAGGCACGTCCATCGTACACGTACATCGAAGTATGCATATCCAGTGTAAGATGATCGTTGAATGTGCGGAAAGGTAATACAATGTGAGACCATGATAACTGGTTTTGTATAGGTTGATGTGCGGTCGTGATCACAATGCTGTGGTGGTTATTCTGTGAAGGAATTACTACATATTTTAAGGATGATATTTGGTGCAGTATGTTGGGGTTTTTTAAGGTAGAAATTAATAACTTATCTCACTTAAAAATTTGGAGATATATTATCGATTTTTGTCATAAACTCCAAACCACTAATGTCAAAAATAGATATTAATCCGTGTACAATGATAATAATAATAATATATTTAAATTACTAGTATTTTTACTGAAAAAATACAGGTACAAATAATTTACTATAAATATTCAGTCAGATAGCTGATATTTACATGTGTCCTCACGTATTTCAACCGAGTAACGTTATTTGTTATGCTAACTAGAAATACGTGGAAAAACAGTAAACATTTTATCAATACAAAATTTCGAAACAAATAACAAAATGTTTTTTTAAAGCATTTACATCATTGTATTCATTGAAGAGGAAAAATTGTGAAAAAAATTGTATACTACAAGTTGTACAGACTTGAAGCCACAATTTTAAATGGACTACCATCTAAGGCGGAAACGAGCCGAGAGCGGAAGGCGGGACACTCTTTTGAAATTAGAGGAAAAATCTTAACTAAGAGCCAACGATGTCTCGGTGTCGAAATTCTTTTTAAGAGAGAAATCTAGGTGACGTTTTCGAGTGTCTAAAATACGCCTAGTACCTACTGAAACTATTTATAGTGATGAATTTTTAAGCTCACTTTGAGCTCTGTAAACACCGCAAAGTTGGGTTAAGTCTTAGGTCGTCTCTGAGCTACGTGGATAAGAAGGTTGACACGTAAACATAATATTTCGTAGTTGGTGAAAAGTGGGTGTGACGTTAAGTATACGAATAATCTAGAAAATGTGAGGAAAAAATCTTGTGAAGTAAATTATTATTATATTTTCAGTTTTTGTACAGATTCAGAAGTGTTTGCAGGCTTTGTTTTGTTCGATAACTGAATAATCTTAAATAGTTTTTGCATAGCTACTATCATGAGATCTAAGTAACTTGATATACGGCGATTCAGTTAACTGACGCACTTTACTCCTTAATATGAGTCCTGCCATTACTTGAAACTAGTCGAGCTTTTCTCGAAAAGTTGTCATGAGAAAACCGTATGTCTTAATTAAACTTAAATAGTTGTTCACTAAAGCAATAATCGCTACTCTTAGTGTTTATCTACTAAGTTAATGAAACCTAGAAGATACTCACTACGGGCTGAGATAGTGTAGTAAGCATTAACTACAGCAATAAAGTAACGTCAGTCTCCTGTATAGAAGTCCTTGTTTTCACACAACATTAATTCATCTAAAGGACAAATTACACTTACTGTGTTCGCTCGCGTGGGTAAATTGCGAATGTATTAAAAAAAGTAATTGTTTACACAAGAACTATTTTACTTTTTTTTTCAGTGATGTAATGGCAATTAAGTGGACTTAATTAAATAAGCATCAGAGTATTTTTTAGTACTGTAAGATCAGGATTTAGGATTCTTATCAACCGTAAAACGTTAAACTATTATTTCAGTCTAAGACAACACAAAATAACTAGATAGTTATGCCAAATTGGTCATATCGTTTTGACCAATTAATCAATTCTGTTTATTTCAATGATAAATCTAATACTGTACAACCATGCTTTATGCTACACTAACAAAAATATTATAGCTAGTTTTCACCATACCAGCCAAATGGAGAAACGATGCGTTTCGCTTCAAGTTTTCTTGGGTGAACAGCAAAGAAGTGAAACGCTTTGTCAGAGTATGTGTTTAATGAACACTGGGTGTCTTCAAGTCTCAAAAGTATGGGTTGCTTATGGACAGACGTACTTTATTGTAGTCCGTATCGTCGCTTACCATCAGGCGAAATAGCGATCAAGCACCCACCTATTACCTATAAAAAAGCTACTAAAGACTTAAATAATAAAAATAATACTGTTAACATAAAATTTATCGCCGTACACTTCCTAGGAGTTTTATCGTATACAAAAATGGGTGAATCGAAACTGACAGTTAGCCCAAGTATTTTGTTATGGGCGTTCTTGCACGAAGTATGTGTTAATAATATCTAAGCGACCCGGTTTCGGCAGTTATAAATCTGTCAAGACATGTCCTGGCCCGCTTTTAATGCCTTTTCGTTCATGAAAATATGCAAACCGTAAGCGCCATGAAATAAACTAAGTTATACATATGTATATATATCTTGTTACACCTGTCTTCAATTAGTGTAGGCAGAGATAATAGACTAAGTAGTAAGTAATATTGTGAAAAGGAAAACATTTCATTGTTTGTTTTAACATGAGTTGAGTAACCCCTGAAACCACTTAACCAATTTGATAAATTAGGTATTTAAGACTTAAGGGAGTATCTACAGTCTACAGGTTCCGGATTTAATCTTTAACTATTTATCGATAAAGAATATCCATCTTAAAAAGTAAAGCACCTATGTACTTATTAACATTAATGTGTTAACCAATTTTCGTAGCGCGTAGCGGCGTAGCATACATTTCGTAGCACTTTCTTTTAACCAAGTTATTCTTTTTTTATATTTTTCTTGTTGGCCGTAAATTAATGCGATTCGTATTTTATTCCAACTGATTATTTTCTAATCGAATTTTATTGGACGTTATAAATTATTATTTTTTTATCCTAAACTAACACATACTTCATTTCACACATTAGAAAGCTCCCAATAACTAAATTATTGAATTAAGTAAATAAATCAGAGCTCTGAAATAATTTAGATTTCTATAGAAAACAGATAAAAACCGAATGAAATACAGGTCGAAGAAAATAATCATGTTCACAAAAGGTCCTCATTTTCTATATCTGTCATCTATAATCTCTTGAAAACGTTTTCGGATGATTCCGGTGTCCCTATTACGGGAATGACTTTCAACTTTTTTATCTTGCCCTCTTTAAGGGGATGACGAGTTTCTGTTAATATCTCGCAAATTAGATGTAATGGAAAATATTTTTTTTCTTTTTCGACAATCAGCACGACTGCGAATGCGCTTTATATTATTTCGTTATGGAATTTTTTTGAAGGGAATTTTGTTTTTGAGTTGCGCGTTTTTTTTTGTCTTATTAAAACAATGTCAGAGTAAATATACTAAGTCACACTAATATTATAAATGTGTATCGATATTTGTTTGTCAATCACGCTGAAACTATTTAACGGATTTTTGATGAAAGATAATATACAATGAACTGACTAGGGTGATAGGATACTTCTTATCACAAGGGAAACCGCTGGCAGAAGCTATAATAAATATTTTCCACTTATTTTCTCGGTTCTAAGAGAGTATTTGTCTGCACTTGATTTATTATCTTTGAAAATACATCTGCCGTAGATAATTAATAGCATTACGGTCTTTATTTTAATATTTTTTACATTTGAGTACTTTTTATGTCCTGCGAACGCGGGCGAAGTCGCTGGCGTTTTTCATAAACTAGAAACGATAGACGTGCGTTATATACATATGTTGTATTTCTTTGTTGCCCAATTATTTTATTCCTACGGTTAGTTCAATAGAAGCCATTACTAACGCTACCATAAATGTAAATTATAAATAGAAAAATAAAGATTTAATGAAAATATGTAAAACAATTCCGCTTTTCGCAGTATTCACCATATTATATGCATTTGTGTACTTTCAGCAAAACTCTGTTAACCATTCATTTACTGTAGTTTACTCAAGCACTAGTTAGTTAGCTACATAACTTATTTTCACGTGTAGCAATGTAATCCAACGTTCCAACAGTTTGATGGATTCGTAATCCAGATTATTAAAGGTCGAAGGTGAAATTAAAGTAAATTAACCACACATGGGAGGTGAAGGTAATTGATACGATATCTACTTGGTATAAATTCACACATAGTATGTAAGTACGTAGGTCCTACGAAGAAGTTGAACTGAACATCTTGATATCTGGATCAAAGCAAACAACTCCATTGTATTAAACTTTTAAATCGATTTAGTAGTAATATCTAAAAGGGCAAGCAAACGTATTTATACAAATGTTTAACCTTAAAGTTTTAGTATAAGCACCGAGTATCCATATCATCACTTTTATCCCAGAAAGAGTAGGCAGAGGTGCACATGTCATAGGTCATCATCACCATTTGTGTTATAGGCTCTATTTAAAGGGGGTGATCCTATTGCCATATACTGGGCACAATTCGAGAGTCCGTGCTGCTACTGAGAAATTTTTGATAAACCGAAAAAAGCTAAACATTCTGTAGGTAGAAAAATCTATATTTTATGCCCAATCCACCCTTAAACATAATATTTCGTAGAATTTGTGGATTTAACTTCAAAAGAGCAGTAGTTAGCAGCTACCCATTATATTATTATTAACCACACTCTCTCAAGTAAGATTATGTATTTTCCTCTCTGTAGTTCCATTTGATCGACTGTCGATTGTTTAGAAATGGATGCACATCCAACTGACAGGACGGTTGATCTACTTAAATATGAGGGATTTGTTTGTAGACATTTTCTTTTGAAATAGACAAAAGAAAGGGTATCGAAACTGCCAAAACTGTTCGCATATAAATTGAAAGTCTAAAGCGATTTTGTTTTGTTGTAGGTATACGTTAGACCAACGAGGTTGAACCCTTTTGTTTTCTTTACAAAAACATCACGTCTGCTATTTTTTAAGCATATTTGAAAAGGGTAAGTACAAAAAAAAATTGTACCTGAAAGAAAAAAAAAATCACACTATCAAACTAATTCACCCTAGTATTATAAATGTGAAAGTTTATTTGTTTGGATGTTTATCCGTGACATGAAAGTGAATGACACTGAATCTACACAACGGATTTTTATGAAATTTGGTATAGAGACAGGGTATGAATGAGCTGACTCGGGTGATAGGATACTTTTTATCCCACAGCAATGCGGGCGAAGCCGATGGCTGAAGCTAGTTCATAATCAAATTAATAATGCAACAGTGTATTACGAATTTCTTACCCACCATGGAGTGAGTGTTATTTCAACACGATAAGGACATCGAAATAAAAGAACCTGACACACTGACATTACATAGTCCAATTCAATATATCGTGCTGGAGCTTAAACTTCCAACGTTTAACGTTGTCGAAACTAAAAAGCGTTCGGCGCTCTGATTGGTTAGTTCATTCGCACTGACCAATCAGAGTGCCGAACGTGCTTACAATCCGTTTAATGGGAACAGTTCTAATGTCTCGAAACAAAAAAAAAAAACTCAGTATCTCCTTACGTACCTCAGTTTTGATTAAATTTTATTTCCATGTTATTCGTGTGCCGTGGTTTATGTACACGTACCTTTTACTGGCCTTTAACTCTGCTCACGGTTTAGTTAACTTAGATGATGGCTATGAAGCTCATACGTTTTATAGTCCCTGTTAATATACTGCCGCAAGTCCTAAGCTACAAGATACTACAGGTTTGGTAAGTTAATTCGGTAATATTAGATTTGGTACGTGATCACACTAATACTAAAAAGTGAAAATTTGTTTGGATGGTTGTCCATCAATTAGGCTGAATTAGACTTAGTATATACAGGGTATGAACTAACTTGCTTGATAGGATAACTAACTTGCTTTTTAACCTACGGTAACGCGGGTGAAGACATGAGCAAAAGCTAGTTATATCATAATTTTATCATCCTCATCAACAGTACACTTCTGAACTATGAACCTTCTGTAATTAGAAATGATTTACATAAGAAATCTTCTATCTATCTTTCCTTCTTCTTCTTGATTTTATTCACAAAGTATCGGTTCGTCTGTCCATTCAGAAATACGCTCTTTATGAGAATTTTCATCTCTAAAATATAATAGTATGATGTGCTTCTATAAAACATAATTGCGAGTCTTGAAGAGAGAATAATATTGACGTCAGTGCTTTCAATTTATTAGCCATTGAAGCATGAATTTTATATTGAACTACTCTCTAGAAAGGTTCAGTTTTAAGTCCAACGAGTTTTATAAAGTTTATTGGACTGTCGATCGTAGTTCTATTAATTATTCCTGAGAAGAAAGTTTGTTTTTAAATACAGTTTCTTGAATCGATGAAGTGGACTAAGTGAATAGAAGTTTTTAACCCTTTTCTTAGTACTTCTTTTTGTCTTCTAAGTAGTAGCAGTTTTAGTACAACTTTTATTTTTATTGTAGTACCATTCACTGATGTTTATGTGCTTTTAAACGTAATGATTGTGATCGCTTTCGTTTAAATTGTCTCCAAAAGATAAACATAATGTGACTCCAAATAGGAACTCCAGTATGCAGTAGTTATTTAGTGTTTTATCATGATAAAACACCACTTTTACTTACTTATTACTTACTTACTTATTATTTATAATGCATACTAAAGTAACATTACCCGTTAGAGGCATATCTGTAGCCTAGTATATGATGTACATAAGTCCATTGAAGTACAAGAAAATCGGACTAATAAAAATTATCGTTACGTTACCATTTACATACATTTTATGCTCAATATACTCCATAACTTATGACTAAATAACAGCGTTACACAACCGAAAACAAATGAAAAACAACCACACATTTGGGCAAAGTCAAACTTTTTAAGCGGTTTCAGCAGTAAAAAATATTCGCGGCTTTTGCCAACAATATGTCAGAGAAAATACTTTAAACTCTTCGGTAAGCGAGCCCTGTGGCCAGTTTGGTTCGAAACCGCTCGAACAATGGCCAGCCAACATTTTCCCGACGGATGAATGGAAATGAATGATTGACGATTTGAAAAAAGAACTGTTACTTCGATAAAGACGCTGTGGATTGAAAAGGGAAGTTTAAAAAAATATTTGTCGCCATTTCTTTTTGACTTTCTTGAGCACCTTAGTAAGTGTCCTTTTGAAATTAAATTACTTTTTCTTATTTTCACTTTTTTTTAATAATTTCATTTATGTAACTCGTGTTTGTAGATAAATTGTTTTGTATATTCAGTTATGTTTTCTAAAAGTTATTTTGAATTTCACACTCGTGCGTCTCTACTCAGCTGTTGTAACGACCTTTGACTGTTATAAGGACAGTTGGAGGTCCAAATCTGTTACAACTTGTATAATAAATGAATGAACTATCAAAGCGTAAAATTTTGATATTCATTCAAATAAAGACATTTGTAGAGTTTAGTGTAATTTTCGAAACTAGTAAAGTATGGTTTTAATCAATATTTTTTTTTGGTAATCATTGGTCGTAAGGCCAGGTTTTAAACAGTCCTGTTAGTATACTATTATGTTTTCTACTAACTCCTGTTCAAAACCCAGTTACTAAGAGATTTAAAAAGGCCAAAACGACAAGAAATACCCACATTTTCACCACACCCCAGTTTACCAAGCACACAATTAGTGCTAGCACAAAATTAACCTGAATTTGCGTCGAGATAGGAATCAAGGCATGCAGCTATTCCACAGATGGGTGGACATAACCAACTTAAAGGCCCGCATCACAACCTCGGAAGTAATAGGAAATAGACGAGGGTCGTTACGCCGTTTTCTAGAAACGTAACGTAATGAAACTAGTGACGATGACGGTGTAACTCGTTACAAAAGTTACCCGTTAATCTTGGTAACTAGTTATTTTCCAGCCGCTGTGATTTTTTACTGCATACCAAACGAAAATAATGTAACTCACCACGTAGTGACGGACGCGGCGACTCTAGTGTCACTAAAATAACGCGTTACAAAAATATTATCTGTAACGGAATGCGAAACTAGTTAATACAAATTTAATACAAATTATAATAAGATATATTTATTTATTATAATATATTTAAACTAGTTAGTTATATATTTAAGCCGAGTAACTGGTTACTGTAACTAGTGACGTGAAATAACGCCCTCGTCTTATAGGACCGCCTATTAGAAAAACGAAACCCAGTTGTGCGGTTACGGTTTGAAAACTTAGAAGAAATATTTTTCTTCTGTACTAATTGGAGTGAACTTTTCCTCGGATGTCGAAGGACACTTTTTAATTAAGGATTGAATATTGAAATTGATTTAGTTATTGTTTCTAAAGGTTGAGTTGTTAGTCGAGTGGTTGGGGAAAAGACTGAATGTATAGTTAGGTTAGAAAGATAATTTCATCCCTAAATGTTAACTATTTTTGTCTCATAAATACTTAGTAAATTTCGCGAGAAAAATGTTAAATTATATAACCCAGGGATACATGAAATTATAAGCCCGTAGCGTAGGAACTCAGAGCTGCGGACAGCCTAGCGGGCTTACCGGGGCTCCAGCTTGAAAAGCAGGAGTAAGAACAGGGTGGTTTTTAGTCAGTAAGAATCTGGCACTACCTACTTCACACCGAAACAACTGCTGAGCCTGTACCAAGCGCAGGTTCGGTCATGTATGGAGTACTGTTCTCACCTTTGGGACGGCTCGGCCAAATACCAGCTGGATGCGCTCGAACACATTGAAAGGCGTGCCAAGAGGCTCATCAATGACGATGCGCTTGTGGAGGCCCGGCTTCAAAGCCTTGAACACAGGCGCAAGGTCGCAAGCCTTTCCGTTTTTTACCGGATACATTTCGGAGAGTGTGCGGGGGAATTGCACAACTTGATTCCCCCTAGTCCTTTTCATCATCGAACCACAAGACAATCGGCGAGGCGTAACCGCTTCATGGTAGATATCCCACCCACTCGCACGAAGCGCTTCGCTTCAAGCTTCCTTGTGCGAACTGCTAGGGAGTGGAACTCCTTGCCGGAGTCTGTGTTTCCTGATGGGTATAACTTGGGTGTCTTCAAGGCCCGAGTGAATAGGTTGCTTATGGGCAGACGTGCTCCACCGTAGGCCGTATCATCACTTACCATCAGGTGAGATAGCGGCCAAACGTCGACCCATTAAATGTAAAAAAAAAAAAAAAAAAACCTTTCGCCTGACCAAGGCGGGAGAAGACATTGGACGAATACCCCTTTAAAAAAAGCGTAGCTTGAAACAAGTTACTTTATCAAATCATAATTAATAATTATTAATATACGGTGAACATAAAATAAGGGAAAAAAGTGAATGACCAAATCAAAAAAAAACAATAATAGGATTAACTACAAGCTCGGCAGTCAGGTCGTATATTACAATGAACATAGATAGAGACACATCAGGTGCCTGTTATTACCCTGAAACCAAATTCTCTGAGTTGCATCGCTCCAATAGTGTCGGTCACCAAATATAGAATCTGTATACGCTACGTATGTAGATTTAATGGAATATTCTCTATCTCTAATCCAGTGATTGGATTCAGGAATACTGCCTTTAACAATTAAATGCTTTATTTCAGAATATATATTATTATTCATCATTAACGTGACGGTCTACTGCTGGACTTTTGGCCTTCTACATACATAAGTGGGGCTTACCCAATAATCACCACTTTTGGCAGACAGAATGGAGATTGCAGTCGCAGGCAGATGAATGGCAGGTGCAGGTTTATCAGAGTTGAACGTTGTTGTTCGGTATCTTTTAAGTGCGCAGTTTTCTATTCAGCTTGTGATAACAGTGATGGGACAAATAAGCATTCTACTTTTTTTTGAGGGGCGAAAGTCATCCAATGTCTTCTCCGACCTTGGACGAGGCAAGACGTAGTGTCAGACTCTTACTAACTAAAAACTACCCCGTTCCTACTCCTGCTTTTCGAGCTGAAATCTGTGTAACCCGCTAGGCAGTCCGCAACTCTGGGTCATGTATTCTACTTTGCCGTAATCACACAGCAAAACAGTTCGTAATAAAAGAAAATTAAACCAATTCAGTAATAGTAACACGACGCTATATTTCTCCGTTCTCATTGTGACTTAATAAAGAAGTTCTTAAGACCAATAAAATAGGTTACAGCCATTTTATTGCGAAAGCTAGGGGTGTTAACTAACAATGAACACTATCGGTGCAGTTCGAAGAAATAAAGCGAAAACGTTTGTGTTAAAAGCTTTTATGTGTTGTTAGAAGTGTGTGTTATAAATACAGTTACAGTGACTGGTCGCATTATTAGACGCACTCTTGTTTTTTGTTCAATTTGTAATAGATTTAAATCACGGTTTACTTATGTAAATTAACGGAGAAAAATTCAACTAATTTCGAGTCACACACAAACCGGGATTTTTAGTTAATTTTGTATGTATCACGATAGTTACCTATTATAGAAACACATTTGAAATATAGAATTCCAGTATTGATTAATTCCTGTATCTTTACTACATATTATAAACAGAGGCGCACAATTGGTTTCAATGCGCTTATATTCGTAAGCACTGTTTCCAATCGTCGAGGATAGTCCTTGACTTGTTAAGGCGCTGTGCATAGTCAAAATAGGATTGATTCAACAGATTTTTTTGCCCAATGTTTACATGTTAGAGCAACAAAAAAAATATATGTTAATCTTGATCATTTTTATGAATGGACCACCTTCTTCAAAACACGATTTCTATAAATTTTCTCGATAAAAAAAAATCATAAACTAACCATTTAAATTGAAATTCTAGCCATTGTAACTATATTATTTATGAACATATCTTAATAAAATTAATAACAGTGACGTAATTTAAAATAATAAAGGGATCTGCCTTATTTATTTGTCGATTGAAATGAGATATTTGTAAGAATTAATATAATTCATGATAAATAACTCAGAACGAATCGAACAAAACGTCGTCCGATCATGACATCTATTCGTTTCTCTTTCATTCTTACGCGGACCGGCAGTGACCGCTGAGGCGCGCTGCTTGGTGGACCTATGTCAGTTTGTGTCAATCGCCGCTCAGAAAATAATCATTCACTAACATATCTTTTTGCTGTTTGTAATATTTTATTTTGTAATTAGCTTTTTCTAAGTTGGGTTGTCAGTATATTTTTTTGTACGAAATCGATTTAAAGTTATGTAAACACAATTAATTTTTTCATATACTATTACCGCGTAGCATGGTGCAGATGACACATTCAGTAACGTTCCGTACCATTCTTGAAAGGAGAAGGGGACTTTTGGGCCCAGCAGTTAACTAGTTGAAATGTATATTAAAAAAACCGTCATATTTTTCTAAAGGAAATCACAAAATATGGTACCTTGTTTCTATCTGGGAAGCGAGAAAACTTAAATTAAGTTATAAAACATTAATGATTATTTAATCATTTATGCGTATAAGTACTCTGTGATTTAAACTTCTTACAACACTTCTGTCTGATATCAGTCAGTCACCGATTGACAGATGACACTTGTTTGTTGTGTTTCGTTCTGAGTGCGCACGTATTTTCCATGTTTTATTGTTAAACCCCACGACCTCGGCTTTATAAAGGACTTTTGACGGATCTTGCATCTCTAAATTACCTTACTCTCTATTTTGGACAACTGTTTAAGCCTCTCAATCGGATATTGACGACATGGATCGCTGTGTAGATTGTACGATTACGACTGGTCGCAGTAACTCTATTGGCAGAAGAGTCTTGGAAGATGAGGCGATTTTATCAGTTATTCGTCAGTGGCGTGCATCTCAGCCTGTATAATATGGTATCTCAGTTGGGAAAGATACCAAGAAAATATACGTACCCCGCCCCTACACAATTCTTAGATGACATTCTCCTAATTATTGAAGATGAATAATACATATTTTATACATAATTGGTGTTTTATTTATATATCCTCCTGTCCGTTTTTTAGTTTTTAAAAGATTAGTGCCTACTGCTTCTAAGTGCCTATGTTTGCACCACGTTTTTTAAACGCGCCGTCGACGCGCGTTTTTAGCGATACTGACGCGATACTTGCGTGCGTATCGCGTCTGTATCGCTACAGACGCGATAGTTAGACGCGGCCTGTAGACCTTTGCACACCTGACGCGCGTGTGTAGCGATACAGACACGCGTGTGTAGCGATGCGGAAGCGATGCAAACGCGCGTGTTATCGATACACACGCGCTGGTGCCGCGCGTTTGTATCGATACAAACGACAACAAACTGCACTGTAGGAGAAAAACGTCCGGCGACGCGCGTTTCCAAAACGCGCGTCGCCGGCCGTTTATAAAACGTGGTGTGCATAGGCCCTAAGTACAGAATATTGAATGTAAAAACTTGTCTTCGACTGTAGCGACTGTTCGGGGCACTGGAGAGCCAAACGTGTCAGATCTTCGACACGTCACACACGCTCCTTGCTTAAAACCAAAATTATTTACTTATTATTCGTCCAAACTCATATTATTATCTGAGTCAGGATCATCTGAATCTGTATCTGTATATTGACATTATATACACGCAGATACACTGCACAACTAAACAACACACTTTAATAACAAAATTAAAGAGAATTCAATGTATGCTGCGAGTATCGATAGCGATAAAAAAAGACCTTTCTAATGTCCATCCCTAATCATGTGGTACTGAGAGACGTCAACGTCATACAGGCAACTGTCACTAGCGCAAAAACTATAGTAGTAGTAAGTTTGTGTAAATTATTGTTCGATTTCGGTTTTAGTCATAAAAAAATTAATAAAAAAATAAAATAAAAATAAAATAAAAATGTATACAACATAATATTGAAAAAATAAAAAAACAAAAACTAATACGAGTAATGAGATTCGATCTTAAGGGTCACGGAACGCGAATCTAGACAGCAACGCACTGGGCCACTCGTCCATGAAACTATAGTAGCGAAATTACGCTCCTAAATAAAATGGAATACGCGTATCAATGACATTTGCACGGTGCACCCCTCAGTACACGAGACCCACTTCACCTGCTTCACCCCCTCAAATACATAAAAGTTGTCTATTCACCGCGCCTTAAGGAAGCTTCCGAGATATGAAACATCACTCTATGTTCAATAGGGAACTCTAAACATGTGTTTATAAAATTGTATGATTATAAACGCACCCACGACACAGGAAAAAATCCTAGTATAAGGCAACACTTTTATAAAAAAAGGTAATCGAATAAGCGTGTTATCTTAGTGAGACCAAAACAATAACGTTTTGTGAGCTTATTGAACTGTGAACAACTGCGTAAAGATTTAAGTTTCTTCGCTAAGTAACGAAAGGGTCAGATGTGGTTACAAAGTCAGAAAATTGATTTGAGGATTAGACAGAACATTAAACATCACCCTTATAATTTCTTGAAGGGTTGGGCAGAGGTAAACGATTCAATAAGACCTTTGCCATTTGCCTGTAATAAATAATATACCGTTGAAATATTTTTATGTGGTATCTAGCATATCAACTTATTTTAATTTTAAGCAAAACTTGTGCAGCAGTGAATGACACACAACGTATGAAAACCTGGGCTTTCAATTTCAAATTATAAGTTTGAAATCCAACCAACCCGCATTGAGCTAGCATGGTGATTAATGCTTAAACCTGCTCTATATGAGAAGAGGCTTTGGTCAGCAGTGGCCACTAACAGGCTGTTGATATGATGATGTGTGATGTTCAGCAGCGAACGTCTTCTGGCTGATGAGAGAAAATTGATGGTTGACAGGCCACAGCAAAACTGTGGAATGAGCTGTCGTCGGCGGTATTTCCGAACCTTCAAACCTTCAAGAAAAGAGCGTATTACTTTTTAGAAGGCCGGCAACGCATTTGTGACTCCTCTGATATTGCGGGTGTTTAGGGTGGCGCTGATCGTTTATTATCAGGTAATCCATCTACTTGTTTTCCCCTATGCCCCAAAAAAACCCTCAAAGATCGAGTAACAAATCGAATCGTTTACTCACTGTGGTCTTTACTTAATTCTCTACTCACTGGTCACATTTACAAACCCCACACAAATGTAAGTCTCTTGGAAATGAAACGAGAACCGTCTTCATTATAGACGTGATCCCCCATCTAACTTTGTAATAGCACGGATTGAAAATGAAACTGATAACATCTGCCTTGTCTGCCGAACTAATGACAAGATACGGCGGAGACACTTTCTGTCTATTTGCAACTGACGATAACATTGTATAATTTTATTATAATTATAATTGTATTGTACAATTTTATTATATACTAGCTTTTGCCCGCGACTTCGTTCGCGTGGAATAGTGACTTCCGGCAAATTTTTGGTTTTAACCACATAGTTCCCGATCTCGCGGAATCTCTTCAAAAATGAGATGTAGAAGATATTCCAGGGAACTCTTCAAAAATCAACATAATGAGCTCTGCGTTTGAATTTAATAGATGTATATACTCACTTAGGGCATTGAAAAAAATAGTTTAAAAACGGACTTAAACTAAAGAAATATTATAATCTTTCCAAACTTAAGATGAAAACTAACTTAAAACTAAAGAAAGCTACGAATTACGAATTTATAACAATTAAAACCGGCCAAGTGCGAGTCGGACTCGCCCATGAAGGGTTCCGTAGCAGCAGGTAGATGACATAATATAAAAGTTGTAAAATAACTTGGTTTTACATAGTGTTTGTACGAACGACAAAGTTATATTTGCGGTTTTTGAAAATGTTTTATTTCTTAAAAACTAATAATGATATCTTGTTCAAACCAATTTTCGTTGTTAGTTTCTATTGAAATCTACAGCATATATATTTTTTTAGTTTTCTCACTCTCTTATTTTAAAAGTTAGAGGGGGGGGACACTCATTTTTCCACTTTGGAAGCGTCTAACTTTCCAACGATTGATTTTTACGAAAAGTGGTTGTAGGAACCTTAATGTCTTTTTTAAAGAACTATCCATAGACACCCATCACGGATATGTTAGCTGAAAAAAAATTTTTTTTTTAATCAGTTCCATGTATGGGGTGCCCCCCTTTAATTTTTAAATTTATTCATTTTTATTCAAAATTCGAATAGCGGTTAACGATATACATCATCATACAAAGTTTCAACTATGTAGGCCCAACAGTTTCGGAAATAAATGGCTGTGACATACGGACGCACGGACAGACAGACAGACATGACGAATCTATAAGGGTTCCGTTTTTTGCCATTTGGCAAATTATATTACAACCTATCCTCTATGCTATAATAACCAAGCTTAAACTAAATAATTTAAAAGAAACGACTTAAATCTAATCTATCTAATTAATTAATAAATTAGACTTACAATTTTATTAAAAAAACTAACTACAGTAACTACTAATAATCGATATCAACGTTAAATAATTTAACCAGAAAACCAGGAAAACCCAACAAATAAACTTATTAATTGACAAATACAACGAAACCAATTTATTTAGAATAGGTATACGAAACAGCAGGACCACTACAGACAAATAATCATACGACTGATAATACACTTCTTTTACGATAGTACCGAAGCGCTCGGCCGATACCCAACCAAATGAATGTAACTATCCTATGTCCTTTCTAAGGTTCTAAACTATATCTGTACCAAATTTCAACCAAATCCGTCAAATAGTTGCGGAGATTAATGGTATAAGCATAGAATAGTGTTCGACGTGATTCTTTAATTTGACATAACTTTTTTATTTATGAACCGATTGACATGAAACAAACACTAAATGTAAATTGAAGCATACCACAATATATTCGTGAAAACCGCATCCAACTCGGATCAACCGTTTCTGAGATTAGCGCGCATAGACACACAGACAAACAGACAAACAGATAAACAGATAAACAGATAAACAGACAAACAGACAAACAGACAAACAGACAAACAGACAAACAGACAAAAAAAAAGTTAATTACATTTTTGGGTTCGACATCGACATAACAATAACCCCTGCTATTTTTTTAATTTTTATTTTCAATGTACAGACAGCACTTTTCTACGATTTTATTATATGTATATGTATAGATTCGTGAGACGTACAAAATTAATTATGATGTTATCGCCATAATTACGTAATTGTTTGACGAGGACCTCGACTAGTTTCAAGCCAAGCTAGAGCCAGTAATAACGCGACAATCTTGATGATCATAAGCCCATTTAAACTGCTTAACATAAAAAAAAACTGTATTGCTTGTAATCATTTTTTATGGAATAGGGGACAAACGAGCAGACACATCACCCGTGGATACCCGCAACACCAGAGGAGGCACAGATTTAAAAAGGAATACGTCCTTTTCTTGAAGGTTTGAAGAGCATTTGTTTTGTTATTAGTTACCTCAAATTATGTAAACATAAAATATATTCTTAAAACATTACGATCAAGATCAATACGTTCCATGTATTTTCAACACTGATGGATTCTAAACACCAGAACAAAGTCATAAACCGAACCGAATTGTGGTCTGTACATAGAGACCTAGTACTTTACATCGACATTGACTTTAACCCACTGACCACAGAGCGTTATTTTAGGAAACAAATTAAGGACGATAACGGAACACGTCGGAATTGGCTCAGAGTAGAATTACTCCGAAACATTTCGGTCGAAACCATTCGAAGGTCTTTTTTCGGTTGAATCAATTATTCAAGTTGATTAATTTTAGATAATAAATACATGTATTGTATGCTATGTTCGTACTGTTTCCTTGGCCTTTTGACTGTCAGGAAGCAGTGGATACTTAATCAGAATTATTCCAAATGAGTGATTTTCACACAAAGCTATTGATCTGTACTATGTAGGTATAGGTTGCTATGGAAGTTGTCCTACAGGATACATAATACCACGTGTAGGTACAATGTATAGCCACTTCTCACCATTAATGTTATAAGTCCCAATTAAATGGGGGTGAGCCTATTGCCATATACTGGGCACAGTGCCAGACTCCGCACTACTACTACATACTACAATGCGATATGTTCAAACAACCGAAAAAAAAATGAATCTAAGATATCGTATATTCTATCAATGAAAACTATGACTAATTGATCCAATATTAACACCGTCATCAAATCAACAGTCAGCAATACTCCTTGTATCAGCGTTTGCTTGTATGTCTCTGGTATACAGTTCGGTTCAGAGAGCCACGCAAACATGATCGATACTGTTATTGCAATTGTGATGTATACTGCCATATTATGTAAAGGGCTAAGCAAATTGATGTATGTAACTTGGTGTGGTTAACAGAAAATATTGTATTATTATCTCGTTATTTCTCAAAGGATAATAACCAGGGTCATGTTAATTACTGGGTAAATATTGTCAGATAGTAATTGCAAACCCATTAGTTTACATTTAGAATTAAGGTTAATTTTTTACAACGTTCTTTTCGAACCAGGTGTTGGACAGCAATAGCGCATACGTATGTATTGTGAAAAAGATATAACATCCAAAATGGTAATTCGGAATATCTTGGAAGATACATACAAAGTGATCCCAAATTACCAAAACAACATTTAAGAGAGCAAATTCTACCATATACTCTGCAACAAAGAGCCTATTTTTGCTCATCGACAAGGATAAAGTGTGAAATCTCGTAAAAAAATAAAAACGTTACATGTACTGGGCTAGTTTGGGTAATCAATCATTCAATTTTGTTGGGCCCGTCGTGGCCGGATGCGGGCACGCACCGAGCTACTAATATAATTTGAAATGTTTACTATTATGTGTGGTTTCTGAGATTAACGTGTAATATTTTGTGATAAAGGAAAAAATAGGCGTTTGTTTTGATGTAATATTAAGGAGGTTTTTATTTAAGAGAAATTTGTCAAATCAATGTTAGTACTTGTTCTGGTTTCCCTGTGAAACACCATGCATAGGCGACTGGTGGTGTAATATGCATAACCACAGTATTATTTTCAAATAGAACTCTAGGGCAATATGTATTCGGAGCTGCGTACTACCTACTACCCGGGTTTGCCGGGGCTCCGGCTCGAAAAGCAGGAGTAGGAACGGGGTGGTTTTTAGTCAGTAAGAGTCTGACACTCTGTCTCGCCTCGCCTATGGCGAGAGAAGACATTGGATCATTTTCCCCCCATAAAAAGGGGGAATATCGCATATCCACGATCTACCTGCTATAAAATAATTAGTGATAATTAATTTATGATTCAGCAATATCAAACCATTTGCCGTATCACAAGCATTGACGGTAATATACCGAACATTTCACTAGAAACAGCATAACAAACGTATTAAAAAAAAAGAAACATTAGCAAAACTCCCCTACCAACACCAACACACATACAACAAGTAAAATAATGCGTCCAGAAAATCTATTAGTGCGTCCAAAGTACGCATAGTTGTGTCACACGCAAGATGGATGGCCCATCGTACGAGCCCCGTCTCCCATGGCCGCGGTGTTAAATTACGGTAAACGTTTTTGTAGGTTAACAACTAAGTAAGCGGGCTTGTTAAGTAGAGGTTGTATAGTTTGTTAAAACTGGTATGTAGGGTTCATATTTTTAGGATAGTTTTTGTCTGAAGGGGCATTTGTGCAATGAACTTTAAGTTGTTTTTGATATTTAGATATACATATACAGTACTGGCAAATCCTGTTTTCCTGCTTTTCTCTTTTCCTGAATTTTCTTTGCTATAAACCGCACGGAGCTCGAATCCTTTCCAACGAATGCAACACCGTGGGAATCGGTTCGTGCGTTCTGTTATAACGTCAGGAAGGACAATCCGACTTATTTTTGTATTAAAGAAGATGATTAAATTTTAAAAAGTATATTAATCTGAAATTGATTCTGACCTGAAATCGTATGCAAATTATACATTGATCCTCATTATTCATAGGTTATTACTTGTAGAACACATTGATCCTTATTGATCTTACGTTTTTGTAGGACAAGCAGCGATATCCCCATTTTTAAAATTTTGTCTTTATTTTTTACTAAAGCATGATGAAAATTTGTTATTCCTTTTCAATTTATCCTAATTTTTTATCCTAATTTACCCTTTCTTGTGTTTTTCAATAATTATTTTCCATTTATTTACTAGTCTCCATCCCCCTTTATTTTTACCTTTTCCTAAAAAGGTTCCAACATTATTATTTTTGTTTTTATCTACAACCACACTCATTTTATTTACAGAACAACGTGTTGAGATTCGAGCAGTATCACCTAAAGGTAAGATTTTGGTTCGTTTGCAAAAATAAACATACTAACAATGCTTGGTATATGGTGAATTACTGGTGGTGGTATAAAGATTGTTATTGATGTTGCTACTAATATGTACATAACTATAAATATAATATTATATAAATATATCTGGTTGCTTCTATTGCCTTGTGTTTTTAAAGCCATATTATTTGTATCAAATCTTGGAGTTAATAAGTGTTCTAAAAATCGATGAGATGAGATTCAAATTGTATTTTATAATAAACTTAACTCTTCTTTTGTCGAAGTTATCCTGCACTTTACATTTGTAGTTGTGGCTAAAATTTTGCAGTTTAATGTGCAGTAATTTAAAACGCAATTAAAAAATGAATGGCATTATCAACATCAGTTTTACAAAAGTTTCAGAACTTGTTAATTAAAGTAGAAAATGACAATGACAAAGTCATACTTTTTGCCTAAATATAAATAATTACAAAGCAAACAACACCTGCAGCAAATTAACTTACTTACCTGCCTTTTGTTTGTGAACTGCTAATTATATTCGAAAAAGTTCTCTTTAATTCCCTTTGAGATGTAAATTATTTATGACTTTTTTTAATAAGCCGTATTTCGGTATACTAATTGTGTTTTAGAAATAATGAGTACCTTAGAACTGAAGACGTAGAATTCAAAGTATATTAATAGGTTTAAGTAGTTTTACGGTGGAAAGATTTGCCCTAATATAAAAAAAACTACCTATTGCCAAATAAGTTGGTTGGCACAAGAGAAAAGACACATTTTCTTACTAAATGCATAGGTAACTCATATAATTATCACTCATTCATTGCAGAGTATTCTGTTTCATTGGATGTTCGATTTTATATTATAGCTTTTAAAGTTGAAAATCTAAATAAGATATACAGAAAGGGTTAGGTTAACGTGCAGGCTACTAGTACGTTTCTAGAAAGGTAGGTTTTCTATGGTAACTTTGTAGTCGCGTCAGAATCCTTTACAAAAGTTTGTAGCATTACGAGTTTTTAGTCACGAAGTCTCAAATTCTATGACTTTCGTGACTCCATAAATACATTAACGTGAGTTTGTTGTTAAAGAAATATTGTAGTTGTTAGTTTGAAGCATCGAAACTTGTGTGTGAAGAATTTTATGATGAAATTGTCGTGATAGGTTTTATTTATTTATTTTTGAGGAGAGATGTCATCGATTTACTTCCCTTTATGGGTGAGGTGAGTAGGAGTGTCAGACTCCTACTGACTAAACCTACACCATATCTAATCCTGTTTTACGAACCGGAGCCTCGGCAACCCGATAGGTAGTCCGTAGCTCCGGATCAAGCATCAGCCCTAGGGGGCCCCATTTGTGGTGAAACTAATGAACACGGTATTTCTATTATCTTTATCTTTTTAAATTATCTTTTCTATTATCAAAAGTACAGCTGGACTGTAATCCGCCTCTACATAACCCAGCAAGCAAGGAGATTGTGGTTTGCCATAATATCCTTGCTTGCCGGGCGGATTGGAGATTGCACTTAGGAAGATTTATGTTCAAATGCAAAGTCTACTCCTAAAAGTATGTTACCTTAAGTTTCTTAAGAATATACGTAGATAAAATTGGCCCCAATTTCAGGTAGTACCGATTACGACAGCATAAAACTATCCCTGACTACCTAACTATGAAGGTAAACTCCAAAACTTTAAGAGAAAAATATGTTACACAGAGATACCACTTTTATTTCGTTTTTTTCCGCTTGAGATGTTTATATTTTATGTCCCACGTGGACAATATGTTTTACCGGGATCAAGAAACATTGTCTAACACGACATGACAGAATACGTGAATTTTGTAAACACGAAAAACTTTAAGGACACTAAGTTGTATTACTTCTTAAAGTTACGCTCACAAACTTATAAAAGGATATAGGTTAATCTGTTTGTGTTTTCAAATAAATTGTATGCTGCATATTAATCGATTTGTATTATAATTGTTTATTAAATCTCATCTAAAACTACCAGTACAGGTTTTCTTAAGGCGATAAAAAATAATAAGATCGACTGCCCGGCTTAGAAATTTTAGCAAATTAGATCGCCGAAAGAAATAATATTCTTTCATCCACCAGCTAGAAAGCTAAGAGTTCACTTATGGTCAAACAATTTGAAGTGACTAAAATAATCTATCGTATGCACTTTTTTCATTAAAAACAATTCAGTTAATCTAGCATAATTGGTTTCCTTTACCTGTATGTTTAACAAGGAACAACTAGAACTACACTTAAACTTAAATTTACGTAGTTGAAGTTAAAACAGCCACTTACAACGGTAGGACAAGACTGGTCGTGTCCGAAACTTTAGTTAAATGGAATCTCACGTTAATGAAATATTTTAACTAAGTTTGGGACTGGTGTAATGTATGGACATAACATAACATAACATTGCTGTTGATGTTATCTTGAAAGGTTAGGTTATGATAAGTTAGTGGTAGAGTACCTACAAGCTGTATGAAGATGTTCATTGGTCGGTTCCAAAATAAATTGGGTAAGCACGATGTCAAAATAAATATAGAAGAGAATACCTGATTTGTTAAATATCATAGTAAATTCCTATTTAACTATGATATTTAAGCCTTTTGCCTGCCTCAGGCAGAGGTGAACTTGCAAATTACGGCACGTAATACCACTGTACAATGTATACCGTTTCACCATTTGTGTTATGGGGCTTCCATGTAATAGTTGCCATTTACTGGGCACAATTCCAAACTCCGTGTTAGTTTGAGAAATACTTTGCCCGACCCGGCGATGATTTATTAATAAATTGTTACCAATATATCCACACTTACACCTCAATTTCGATCATAAAAATGTGATCACTATAGCATAGCAATATGCTATAATCATCACATTAGCAATATGCTATAATTTCCAACATTTCTCTTCAAAACACATTCAAACACATAGCTAAGTCGTTTCGCCTGGCTGGCAGAGTGCAACATATCTATTAACTAGCGAACATTCTATATACTGCTATACTATGTTTGCCTGTTAGCCTGGCGACCCTAACTGGCTGAGGCACAATGCCAAACTGTCGTCACCACGCTTAGGAGGATGTCAAATCATACACGTCACTGATTTAGAACAATGTAGCCGTGATAGACTGAATTCTATTGAATTGAGAGAGATATGGATGGCAATTGAGTTTTAATAATTGAGTTATTTATGAGATAATTATTAACATTCCACTGACAGATTTTTTGGTATTTATTGTTACATGTGTATATCATTGTTTACAATTCAAATGTACAAACAAACATACACTAGTCAATATAAATATCTTGACTTGTCATTTCACATGAATGTTTTAATAATTGAAATAATTTACTTTTAAGTGTGCTTATACATAAACATGATATGGATTAGGACAAGAACGTATATACCTACAGTAGGATTTTTTAAATAATGAAATGTGTATTTTTTATTCTTTTATTTTACGGACTTTTCGTTCATTTAAATATTTATTACACTTGTTTATTACATTTTAAATATTAAATTTAAAAAAAAACATTTAAAAATATAAAAAGCTGTTACGGGCTTTATTATCATTCATTTATTTCTTTTACTTGGTTGTTACATTTTTAAATATCAAATTAAAAAGAAAAAAAAATAAAACATTTAAAAATATAAAAAGCAGTAGCCCACCAGTAACGGGATAAATCCAAACTACCGGTGGTCAGGGCTCAAGAGAGAGGAATTTCCGGACAATACGCGCCGTGTCCAGAAGTACTGCCTTCTGCATCAGGCTCTTGATCCAACCATCTAACGTTAGCCTACTCAGGTGTTGGTCGAGGCTTTTGGCTATAAGGCCATTGGCAGATACGACTATCGGCACAATGATTGCTGAATCTACATCCCACATGTCGACAACCTCATGAGCTAAATCAAGATATTTACTGGCTTTATCTTTTTCAGCTTTCACAAGATTCTCGTCATGTGGGATTGTTATATCAATTATCATTGTGCGACGGCTTGGTCGATCTATCACCACAATGTCAGGTTTGTTAGCAACAATTGTCCTGTCTGTGATGATAGTTCGATCCCAATACAGTGTGACATCTCCATTTTCAAGAACTGGGTCAGGCAGATACTTATAATACGGCACTTCAGATTCAACAAGTTTGTATTTTAAAGCAAGTTGTTGATGAATAATCCTGGCTACAAGATTGTGTCTGTGCAAGTACTCTCTTACGGGCTTTATTGTTAGAACGTCCCGTATAAACGTATAATAATAAGTAAGCAATACAACTACACTTTATATTCCAGGGCATAAGTAACAGGATATCACTAACGCGCGAACACCTTAAATAAGTTGATGGCAGCAGATAAAATTGGATTTGCTAAAAACACTAAAAGAGGCCCAACATCCATCATATTCAAATTAAATTCGCGCACCAGTGATTCCCTGACACTTTTATATTTTATCACATTCTATTAATATATGCTGAACATCGTCAAGTACCTATCACACACATCACAATTAGGAGAGTATACTTTTCACATAAATATGAATTAAAATTCATAAATTATGACGCTAACTATTGTAGTTCATTTCATGATGTTATAAATTCGAAGATAAATTAATAGTAGCTTAGAAAAAAGTTCTCTCAGTAGTAGTACGGAGTTTGGAATTGTGTCCAGTATATGGCAATAGGCTCACCCCCTTACTATAACACAAATGGTGAAAAGTGGGTGTACATTGTATAGCGGCATTACGTGTCGTAATGAGCACCTCTGCCTACCCCTTCGGGGAAAAAAGGCGTGACGTTGCTTAGAAAAAAGCTTGTTTACATTTTTGATATAAAATTGTAAACCAATTATTTTTCGCTCACAAAAACAAAACATTCTATTAAAATCTCAGTGCGCGCGCTATTGATACATTTTAAATCGCTAGCACAAATCTAGAACAACATTGAACTGTATTTTGTCCCGAGTCGAGGAGAAAACAATGAAAGCAATCATACAACTGATACCGGTTCGTTATCTGCGCTATGTAAGTATATAAGTCTCTATAGTGAAGTTCCACAGTCCATTCATCGAGTACTTATGTAAGTGCTTTGGCTTGAACTTATGTTCTTACTTCTTAGTCGACTAGTGGAAAGCAATTGAAATGCTGTGTATTGTTGTTGCTTTGTTTTTGTATTTTGCACATAAACTCATCACACACACATAACGATTTATTTTCTTTTAGCATAAATCATATTGTTATTAAGCATTCTGTTCTGTAAACACAGATCATTGGTAGACAAGAAAATCTAATTATGATTAATTGAATGTCCTCAGAAATAGAATATATGTATTTGTCGACGCCCTTAAATTTCTGCGTGTGGTATAAGAATTGTCTAAGGTTGACTTCATTTTGACAGAGATGAAGCAAAAGCGCTCATGTTATACTAAAAGCAAAAACATCTACACCTCACTTGTTAGACGTGGAGATTGAAACCCGTCTAATGAATATAAGAGCCTTAGTGCAACCCAGCGGTGTTGATTATGATGAGGTAGGTATTTCTAAGGAGCTGCGGACTGCCTGCGGGTTATTGAGGATCTAGCTCGAAAAGCAGGAGTAGAAACGGGGTGGTTTTTAGTCAGTGAGAGTCTGACACTCCCTCTCGCCTCGCCCAAGGCGGAAGAAGTCATTACGAAGGTATATCTTTGTAACAATTCCTGTATACATACATACATATTCACGCAGTCACAAAGGCTATACAGAATGGTAGGTACAATATAATTGATAGGAGCATCGTCCCGTGTGCTGGAAGTAATAATAATTGGGTCCTCACAACTAGTTGCACTGCATTCAATTGCATTTTACAACTCACGTATCATTGTAATTGGAATGCATACATAGTTGTTGGTTATTGAACTGCTGTTTTTAATATTTTTATTCAATATGATGAATATACTCCTGAAAAGAAATGTATCAATGAGAATGGGTGCTGATGATAATGATTATATTCATAAGAATTTTTACGACTAACGAATAGGCCCAATATAAAAAGGAATAATATAAAAAAGTAAATATTTAAACGACGTTGGTCGAGTGGTCGCAAGTGCGACGTCAGGCAAAGTAGAAGTAGTACGGAGTCTGGAATTCAGCCCGGTATATGGCAATAGGCTCACCCCCTATTGCATAGGACTTATAACACAAATGGTGAAAAGTGGGTGTACATTGTATAGTGGCACTACATGCCTTAATGTGCAACTCTGCCTAACCCGTCGGGGATAAAAGGCGTGGCGGTGTGTGTGTGTGTGTGTGTGTGTGTGTGTGTGTGTGTGTGTGTAAATATTTAAATTAGTTATCAGAATTTGTAGCTATTCATGAAAACTTGCAAATAATAATCAAAATAAAATGTGTTCGCTGAATAAATCGTTATGATTTTCGTTAAGCGGAATTAATGAAAAGTACTCGTTCATTAATTGTGCTTATAAATTAAAAATAATTAAAAAGAGATTGGGAAGGGGAGGTTGAGATGGAAAATATTAAAAGGTTTTGATTAAGGTAAATTAAATGAAATAATAACTGGAATAAATCATAATGCTTTGGCAATAGGAAATAGAAAGGTGTTGGAAGGTGAAAAAAATTGTTTAATGGCTTTTATAAGTTTAAATAAAAAAATATATTTATTCTAAATTTCCGTTTAAAAATGTAGAATTTGCTCTTTGAAGAAGCTCAATATGCTTTATTTTTACTACAATACTTTGATTACATTTATATGACACTTTGTTGATTTTAAGTGACTTAACACAGTTTCTTGTCGTGTTAAAAAACATTAAACCTTTAATGCACACACCTTACGATTTAAGTACAGATATACTGAAGACAGACCATATAGGCTGTAGAGACTTACAATTGAACTGTACAGTTAAATCTGATCTGTAGCCTATAGTAGATAACAGAAATATTAATCCCACAAAAACATTTCATGTTAAATGCTGCCAAGACGAGACCATATAGCTCGCACTGTCAAAAAGTAATCAGATCCCGTGTAGAGCCAAGTTTCTAACCCTACATGCCCAGACCTAAATCGATAAGCCCTAATTTCACACTCAAGTTACGGGGAAATTCTACAGCCATAGCTCGTACTGCGTATTTCGTAGCGCGTAGCAGAGTTTTTACGCTATAATCTCGTAGGCGTGCAAACCTTGGACGTAACTGGCGAGTCGGCCGCACGGACTTTTTGCTATTCGTCATATGGGCTTGAGCTTAAAAATCTATTCAATCTTCTAAACTCTTTCCGTGCGGCCAACTCGCCAGTTACGTCCAAGGTTTGCACGCCTACGAGATTATAGCGTAAAAACTCTGCTACGCGCTACGAAATACGCAGTACGAGCTATGGCTGTAGAATTTCCCCGTAACTTGAGTGTGAAATTAGGGCTTATCGATTTAGGTCTGGGCATGTAGGGTTAGAAACTTGGCTCTACACGGGATCTGATTACTTTTTGACAGTGCGAGCTATATGGTCTCGTCTTGGCAACATTTAACATGAAATGTTTTTGTGGGATTTCATTTCTTTTTGTAGGTTGCTTATGATAGAAAGATAAAATGAGCGACAAATACCTACACAAAATTATTTTTAACACTAGATTAACAACTATCAATATCGTAATTTTCTACCTACTATACAATATTCAAACCGTACGTAATCCTAAACTACTTAAGTTAAACCTATTAACAATGAAAATTAAACAATGACCTACGTATCAAATTATTCTCGATAAGTCGTACCTACATAAACAACTATAAACATATTATACCTACTAACCTATACTACTTAATTGCAAATACCTACTTATTCAATCTTTGAATTTCTTAATTAAATTTGTGAGAAAATTGCAAACGTAATGCTAATACTTTTTATCAATGAAAATTAAAACACTAGTACCTAACTAAACCTTCACCTACTAAACTACTAAATTTATAAGAAAATTGCAAACGTAATCCTAATACTTTTTATCAATGAAAATTAAAACACTAGTATCTAAACCTTTACCTACTAAACTACTAACAATTAAATATTAGGCAAATGGTTTTTTTCTCCGCGATAGCAAACTTTTAAATCACCGAAATATTCCGAAAATTTTTCATTCAACGAGACAACCGTCAACGACGTCTGCCCTCGCGCGTCTGCCCGCGTTCGGGTGCCGCGCTCGCTGACGGGCCGATTATTTTTAGCTACTGCGCGGGGACGAGGGGGCAGGCGGCGGGCGTTGGCGCATACTATACTTACGATGCTTATGTTCAAAAGTATAGGTTGATTAATAAACACTTACCGAAGTGAAGTGTAGTAATATTATTCATATCTAAGTACTTATGGGTAGGATAATGTTTTGATTTGATGAAAAGTTTGTGTTCTATGTACTTGTGTATAATTTTCAGATCTCAAGCAGGAAATAGGGAATTAAGTTTCCCTATTTCAGATTTTTACCCCTCCGCGGCCGCATTCAGACCTCTAGCGTCAAAAGTTGCGGAAGTCTCGAACAAACTTTCACCCCCTAGTTTAAGGGGTTGGGGGGTAAAAGTTCCAAGTTTTAGGATTTTTTTGTTGTTTGGGTACTAATACTAGCTTACATACCAAATTTCAGTTTTCTAGGACTTCAGGAAGTACCTTAAGAATTTTGTTGATCATCAGTGAGTGAGTGAGTGAGTGAGTGACGAAATCGGGGTATTTTAGATATCAATAAAATCTAAAGTATAAGAGCTATGCAATTGAAACTTTAGAGGTTTATTAAGTCTACCACTGACATTATATCCTGAAAATTTTGTTTATCTGGTATAACCCAAACTCAAGTTATGAAGGTTCAAAAATACGACGAAGCGCTTCGAGAAAAGGTAGGTAGTGCCCTTGCGCTTCGCTTGGCTCGTCTTGGCGGGGGCACTACCGTGCCCCCAGATTCAAATACATACATAAATGTAGATGTACGAATGTGTACTGATTGAAAATGTTTAAAAATAGTATTTTGATATTTTGTTGCTATCTCCGTTGAGGTATATAATACGTAGAATACCCATACTGCTATACCCAATTATACAAATAAGTTTTGCTAAAAGAGTTTTACAAAAAACCTTTTCAGATACATCTGTAAATGTATCGAGATTTCCTTAACTCTTTTAAAAGGGAACCCTTAAAGGATCAAAGATTATCGCTCGAGGCTGTTTGAAAATAAATTACAATGACAAATATTTAAATGCTTTTGTATTTTTTTAATTTTGCCTACAATTCCTTTTTGACAAGCTTGTAGACCCCAAAAATCTTAAAGGAATTCATTACAGCATATTTTTTCCATTTTATCTATCCTTATTAGCAAAGGATCTCTTTAGGGATGAATAGGATATGAACGAGTCGTTTAGGTAAAGCAAATATTTTATAATGAGTTTATTTTTTGTTATAAGTAACGCCTTACACGTTAAAATCCCGCTTGCAGCTCATGCAGACTTTTGCGACCACGGGTATATAGGCACTTGTGGCCAAAAAGGTCTCACTCTATAGTGGGGACCCTAGGTTCTCATCCAGTGGTCTCAGAAGGACGGTGGTACAGTGGTCACGTGCCGCCGTGAACAGCGAAGCTCAAGGGAGACGCTCGTCTCCCTATAGATATGTCGTAACAAGCGTTACACGGTGAGGGCTTCGGGGACAGGTCTATTAAAGGACCAAGTGTCCAATAAAGTTGTTGAGGGTAGCCACCGGCACTGGGGTGATTTTCGTGAGGTAAAAATCACACACTCCGTAATCTTTACCTCCAAAAAACTAATCACCTATTAAGGGTTTCCCCTGTCATCAAATAAAAAAAAAACTGTAATAAAGATTGACCAGCTTGAAATAAAGATCGCCAACTTTAGGGTTTTTGAACATCGTAGCCAGTTACTAATCCGAAACTGCGGACTACCTAGCGGGTTTAACGGGGCTCCGGTTCGAAAAGCAGGAGTAGTAACGGGGTGCTTTTTAGTCAGTAAGAGTCTGACACTCCCTCCCGCCTCGCCCAAGGCGAGAGAAGTCATTGGGTGATATTCCACCCCTCAAAAAAAGTCAGTTAATAACCTGCAGCTAATTTACTCGCACCATTTTAATGTTGAGTATCACTGTCTATTTTAATGGGATGACAGTTAATTGATTAACAATATCAGTTTAACAGTCCTTTCTTTATCATTATCGTGGCTTTATAACGCCATAACGTTATTAAGTGAACCACAATGCTAGGAGCTGAACCTTGATGTATTTATCTAGACTCGATTACGTGCTGCTCTCATACAGGATGTTGTTTCGAGGGCATTATTGGATTTGAAAGCATTTTAGTTTGTCTTCTGTATTGAACAATGTGTAGGTACACTGGGATATTCAATTTAATTTGTACTAACTTAAAGTATAGAAAATTGGTGGTGTTTTATTCTGTCCTGTTAGTTCAGTTGTTGAAAATTATGGTTTGAGTCTTGGGCAATGACATTAATACACACGCAAATCACACATCAAACATCAACAGCCTATAAGTGGTCACTGCTGACTAAAGGCTGGAGCACGAATCACCACGCTTGCTCAATGCGTGTTGGCGATTTTAAAGTTATAATCAGAAATTTTATAATTTCAGAAATTTTATGCACAGTCGTTTTCACGATGTTTTCCTTTACCGTTGGTCTGTGGCGTCTAAATAATCTTAGAAAGTATTTATAACTGGCATTTAATTTAAAATAGTACTAGTTCTTGACAAAATATTTTATCAACAATATTATAGTATCGGTTCATGGTAAAATCGAATTCTCCAATGGTAAGTAAAAGTGATGTACTCTGTAAACCGTCTGTACACAATTGTGGAAAATAAGGCCAGATGCTAAGGCATCTCCTTATAAGTGAGAAACATCATTTCTGTCTCTTAAACCTCTCTCGAAACTGTCACAAACAATTTATATTCCTTGCTCTTTTGTTATTATGTTCGTGACACACAATAAAACTCATAACACGATGATCAAATAAATGTCGACAAAGGGTTGCGAACTCCGTTTGAATTAACTTGATTGTCCTTCCGACCCGACAAATTGTACATACACTCACTGTATATTACACAAGTTGATCTTTTGTAAAAACAACTTCTGAACACATATTTGTTGGATAGGGGTCGTACAGATCACTTGATGATCATGTAGATGGATGGGTGGCAACATCATAGTAGTTAAAAGTCCGTTGCGATAGCAACTTGTAATGTTTTGACTTAAAACGATAACGGTAAAATGGGGTGAATAGAATTCGAAAGGTAAATAGACACAGGAATAGGGTGAATAAATGTTTCGCACTTTACCATTTAAAAAACAGCATAGTTGACACCAGAAACGGTGTCAACTATGCTGTTTTTTCATCAGTGCTAAGCTATAAGTGTTAATGAATAAGATTGGTGAAAGCCAAAGGCGTCCACAGCAACGTAGCATAGCACATCTCTGGTGAAAAAACACCATATAAGTTATAAGTAATTTGCTTGACCCGGTAAATTGCTGTTCTATATGGTGTTCACGACCATTTCACAAATGGCCAGTCGATGTTTTTAATCAATTTGATTTTATTGGACACTCCTCATTAACGTTATGAAGCTGACCTTTCATCAGGCACATACGATACCTGATAATTGCTTTTGTGGTTTGGGTGGATTTACGCATTCCCCGCACATAGGCATCAAATTAATTTCAATTAGTTATACAACGGAGGCCCAACGTTTGGGTACGAAATCGTTAAGATAAACACTGAAATCTATCGCATTACAATTAAATTCTTGTGGCTTCTAGCGTAGTATGTGTAGGAAGAAGGTTCGATTCACTGCCCTCTTACAGCTACTTTCAATCATCTATCCAGTCATAGATTTACTTGTATAGAAACGTAGATATTAAAAATAGAATTCAGAAGAATAAAGCTCCATACAAAATGTGTCCAATGTAATCTGGAGTTAGCAAAATGATAGACCAGCAGATAATGATAGACGGATTATTGAAATCGGCTGTTAGACAACTAAAATTATTTAAACGCTAGACGAACGAATAAATAGAAAAGTCAGAGCGTGAGGCTCTAATGACATTGGATAAATTAAATCAAAACTTAGGCCGTAGGTAAGTTCCTACATTGATTTTTCCTTTCCCTTTGTGACTAGAGATTTGCCCAGGTGTCCAAGTAAAAGATGAAAGTAAAGATAATATAATATCATTCAGTTTAACTACCAAGAGGTTGGTAGTAGTACTAGTACACATTTCACTAGTTAAGTTATGAGTTTTGCGTAATAAGGAAAATGAAAATACTTAGTAGGTTTATTGAAATGAATGAAAAGTTGAAATAGAGCCTATACTATAATGCCTACATTATTATACTCTGAGATTGTGTGGGCATCATGAAACAACTTTGAAAGTTGGAACAATATCCGACGTTCTGTATTGTAGGTAAATAGTTATTAATTCTTCATTGTTTCAAAGATGATTCGTTTTGTGTTTGACATTTACTTCAATAATTATTAATTACAAATTAATTTATATTAAAAGATTTTAATAATATCTTAAACTTTTACACCTACTGTTGTGTCTCTCTGCATCACCCTAAGGATGACTGTTACTAGAAAAGAACAAATAGGCATTAAGTCCATCATTGTTTTAATGCACATAAAGGGAAAATAAAAATAAATTTTAAGTATGGGAGAGTCATACTTCGGCACGAATGGGCCGGCCCGACCGAAGTGATACGGCCTCACAGAATAAATAAATTGTGCATATTTTACAAAGTACAATTAGCATAGATGGATGTCATAAGACACATAGCTCGTTAGTCAGGTCATCAAGAATAATTAAAATCGAACCAGTACTTTCGGAGATAAGCGCGTTCAAAAAGAAAGCAAACTATGTCTTTATTTTATAAGTGTAGATTAAAAAGTATAGAACAACTACAAGCAATTAGTTTGCCAATCTATTGGCTAACTGTTGTGGTGCTAGCAGTTAGAGCGTACATCTAAAAGTTAGCACAGTTGAACCAAAGTTTTAGTATCTAGCAGTAAGTAGTTGCGGTCATTGTAACTTTGTGATATCTACCATAGGAAACAGAGATAATTTGATAGATTGCTGAGAAAATAATAAGTTTATACTTTATCATGCCTAAAAAAAAATTAGTGTAATGTTTTCTAAAAGCCATGACATTTTCTTTCTTTATTTTTTTATATCTTATATTACGATGAATCAATTAATGCATCTATTAATAATAAATATAAGAATGTCAACGTCCCATTTGACTTAGATTAATTTTAACGGATCTCTGCGAATTGGCTTCGGCTCCTCGTACGACTTCCAAAGGTCCGGGACCTTGCAGATATACAGATAACAAATCCATTCCAGATAATAAATCCATTAATAGCCATCAACCAAAATAATAACTACCTACAATAAAATACTAGTCGAAGCATATCACAATCACAAGCACTAATTAAACTACTCTCGTTACATACAATTAATATCAAAGAGCAAATTGACACAATGTAATTCGAATACAAATTGAAATTAGCATCTATTTATTGGGTAGGCAGAGCGACCGCACTGGTGACGTGATTAAAGATTGATTGCCGATAGTAGGTACAGTCACCGTCATAATTTAAACACCTGGCTTTTCTGACTGAGATTTAGAGTATACAATAGGTAAACAATCAAATAATGTATTACTTATAGAAAGATTGTAAAAAAACCTTATCTTTTGAAAAGAGTAACGGTGGAGTTTCTTACTCATTCTTCTCCATTCGAAGCTACACTTTGGAACGAGCAGCTAGTTTCACTCACAGTCAGACTGACGGACAATGCAATTTGACGATGCAAAAATGCCTAATTGAGGATTAATTGAAAAAAGTCAAAGTCAAAATATTTATTGCAATTAATCGGTAAATAGGTACTTTTGAAATACCGACTTTTGATTAATGATAATATTGTATTGTAATAACTAAATATCCTAAAATAAGCGTTACTCTAGAAATAACACATTTGTCACGTTTTTGTAAAGGATATTACGACGACGGCTTATAAAACGAGAAATGATAACCTCAGTCAGCCGCCAGCTGCTAACTTCAACGCCATCTATTATCTTTTTGCGAACTAATAAATGTCGATCTATCGTTATGATTTTAGTTATTTTTTCTTTTGTATGGGCTGATTGAGACACTTTGTGTCTCGCATAGGTCTGAGTTCTGACATACAACGGTCCTAATTATGTAGCATCTTAATGTACACATGAATGCAATAAATGATTTGATTTTGAGTTTAAAATTATATATTATGCAACGTCAAGCCTTTTGTTCCTGAAGAGAAGGTAGAGGTGCACATTACGGCACGTGATGCCGCTATACAATGTACACCCACTTTTCACAATTTCTATTATAAGTCCCGTATGATAGGTGAGCCTATTGCCATACACCGAGCACAGTTCCAGATTCCATGCTACTACTGACAAATTTTCGAAACACGGAATATAGCCCAGTAATAATTTGCCCGACCCGGGAATCGAACCCAAGACCCCTTGTCCGGCAGTCGACCACTCGACCAACGAAGCAGTAAAAAATATTACCTAACAAAATCTACAGATCAGATTTCTATGTAGATATCTATCCTATCTTCCTCAATTTCTATACAGTAACACCTGTCAACTATGATGACATTTCAGAGAATCAGATCGCGTAGATACGAGTATAGTCAGCTCTGACTGTACCAATCGAAATCGGCTTGATTCGATTTACGCCCGTTTTGGTATTGGATTTGACGTTAATTCGATTATGTAATATGAGTGTACGACTGTACGAAATTGATCATATCGTTGTACAATACCAATCCTACCTAACCCAGGTTTTAATATCAAATTGAAGTAGGAAAAAATTGGAAACGAGAGAAATTATGATGAGGATCTTCGAATTTCGTAATCCTCAAGTTATTTGGGTGCCAATCCGAAATGTTTTATATATTTCATTGTATAACGTTGTGTATTTGTGTCATTGTTTATGTGCTATTGCATAATTATGGCTATTAGAAAATTTATCTGAGTTTCGGCTCGGCGATTCGTAACAGGCTCACAATCTAAAAAAAAATATGAAATCTTTGAGAATACTGAAGTAAATACGTAGATCGGATACTTAATAACTGCTACACTTTGCCTATTACTGTAGACAGGGCGCAAACGTGGACACGTCTTTCGAGTCTGGTATCAAGCAGCCGATGAACATTAAATTTTATTTTTATGGAACTAGCCAAACCATCCAGTCCCTGCATATACATATATCCAGTTGTTTCTACATGGTTAATATCGATCAAAAAAATATTCGGTGTAAAGTGACAACTGAAAATAAAATGTGTCTACGTTTATTCAGTGCTTTCTGGAACATCAGTACACTTAGTACGAGTTTGCTTTACGTTTAAAATAATTTAAACGAGAGCACGTTTGACACTCTGATTGGTTGGTTTATTCGAGACGGCCAATCAGATCGCTGAACGCGCTATCGTTTCGATTCTTTAAAACGTAAAGCAAAGTCATACTAAGGGTGCAGGTGAGACACTAGACGTGAGAAAATGTAGTTCAATGCTAGTCTAAGTTCACAGATTGCTTAAATCAAGTTTAGATGTGTTCGGTACGAACAAGTTTTGTTATCGCTCTATGTTTAATGTTTACTTAATGTGTATCACTTAAGAGTCAAGTCTGTAAGTTTTCGCTTAACTTAACACATGGTGAAGTATTAGACTTAGGCTTCAAGTTCGCAATCTGGATCTTCATGATCTTGGGCAACTGTAATTTGTTTTGTCATTCCCTGGAAGCCTGTTATCATTAGTACCTAGTATAATAAATAACCTTTTGTTTTTATGTAACACATCTATCGTAGAACTCTTAGAACAAGGACTTTTAGAGATAGAGGTTATAAAATAAACTAAAAATATATATATATATTAAAACAATAACTATGAAGAGCTTGGAATTGTGTCCAGTATATGGCAATAGGGGTCTATTGGATAGTGGTTTAGTTGATAGGGGATGAGTATTATATGGGACCCCTACTATAAAGTGAGTGTACATTGTACAGTGACATTAAGTACTGTAATGTGCAAGTGCACCTCTGCCTAACCTTTCGAAAATAAAAGGCGTGAAGTTGTCTAAATTAACAAAAATAACACTACTCGAAGTTATTACTTTTATTATCGTAGTAGCAAAAATTTAATCTACTATTTCTCGATCTCAACGCTATGATGAGTGATAAATCAAACTGAGAGAAGTCCAAACTCTTTGTGGTTACTCAAAATTAGACAACACTAACTTATTCATCTAAAATTCTGAAATTTGCTAACGAACTCACTCTACAGCTGATTATCGTCTGCAAAAGAAACCTTTCAAGTTTTCTCGTTCTTCAAAAAGTTGTTGAAATGTTCATTTTGGGCTCGTTTTCGAAATAATTAGTTGATAACTTAAGGTACTAGGTTATTCTTGAACAAAACTTATCGGTCTTCTGTAAAACGTGACTGTCGACCATTTTGTTTGAATTCTCATTTAAGATAGGTACAGCTGTTGAAATAGTCACAGTATTTTTAAACCTTATACTTCTAGATTGTCCAGTGGTATTAACTTCTAGTTTTGATATTATGTTTTTGGGCATTCATTACTATTATTACAGTTAAGAAGCATGACGTCCAATCTTCAGTACCCTTAGTACGAGTTTGCTTTACGCACAACGAAAACGAAACGAGAGCACGTTCGGCGCTGTGATTGGTTGGTTCATTTGCACCGGCTAACCACAGATCCAGACGCGCTCTCGTTCCGATTGCGTGCTTATACTGTACTAAGGGTGCAGATCTGATAGGTTTATTAAGTGGTATTACATTTTGTTTTAATTTTTACACGTTGCATAGACGACTAACTCTATCATTGAGGCAGTAAAGTCCCTAATATTTCCTTCCTACCATAAATACTAATAAAACCAATCACAAACCCTAAGTTTCTACTTTCTAAGACCAGCAATAAACCAAGCAATATTATGGTCTACCCTAATCAACAGGGAGGGATCGTAATCTACACCTTAATTGTTTAATATCACACACTACACGGCCTAAATCCTTGAAGTATTAAATCTTGGCTAACTTGAGTATAGTTTCACACTATGTTATCAAACTTATAACAAAGTCCATGATATGGGTAGATCTGGGTACTTGCCTAATTTTACAAGTAAATGTTTACTTTAAGTTTCTAGTTGTACGTAATTGTACCTATGTAGGTGGTTCGTTTGGCTATGCTAATGCTATATACACGAAGAAAGTACGTTGACAAAATATTAAGTTTTTGAAAATCAGATATTTTTTGCAAGTTATAACTTCTGTATATCGTGACGCCTTTTATCCCCGAAAGGGTAGGCAGAGGTTCACATTATAGCATTGTACAATGTACACACACTTTTCACAATTTATTTGGTAAGTCCTATGTAAGCCTATTGCCATATACCAGGCATATTTCCAGACTCTAATGCTACTACTGACAAATTTTCGAAGAACCGAAAAAAGCCCAGTACTACTTCGTCAGACCCGGGAAATCGAACCCAAGACCCCTTGCCCGGCAATTGCACTTACGACCACTCGGCCAATGAGACAGTCCTAGTCATAACTTTTATCGAATGAAGTAGGTATAGTAGGTGGTCTTCTAGAGGAAAGGGATCTTGTAAAAATCCTGTATTAACACAAGTATAGAATAGGATCAAAAGCTACAGAGCACTGTTACAAGTTTCGTTTTCAATGTCATTAAGTTTATATTTTTATCTCGTCTACTGACTACGAGACAGGTTCTGATCCTCGGATCAGACATGTTATGATTATTAGATTTTTCCTATTTGTAATGCAATAATAATGTCACGTTATCCTAAAAATTATACTTGGTTAATATCGATAACATCCCTAACTGGTAAATAGTGGATGTTTCGTAATACTTTCGAGGAATAGAGGGGAGTAGGTAATGTTGTTTATTATTTGTTGTAACAAAATTTTCTTCTTACCGAACTGGGTCAAAACGTACAAAATAAAGTAATTGGTACTCTTAACTTTGATCAAAAGGTTCGTTTTGTAGCGGTCAGAGTTGAGAAGCGGGCAGCTAAAAATATGTTTGAAAAATTTACCTTTCAAAGATCAAGGATTAACAAAGTGCAATTTTTAAACGTTTGATGAGGAATATTGAAGCAGCATAATTTTTGAGGGGAAGCGCTCCCTGAATTAAACAGTTTTCCTCTGGTAATTTAGATGTACTATGGTTACGGTGACCATAAATTGGTTCATATATTTTGGTGCTGTAAAAGATTCTACTAGATATGCTATAAACACTATCAGATTGCAGTTTTTTATGGTATAAGCCGCAAATGAGCAGACGGTCCACCTGAAGGTAAACAATAGCCGCCGCCCATGGACACCCGAAACACCAGAGGCGTTATACCTAAGCACGTTGCCGGCCTTTTGGGGGTTAGGGATTTAAGGGTTGTTGGGGAATCGGGGATTGGGAAGCATGGAAAGGAGGGTAATTGGGCCTCCTAAAAGCCTATCTTATCAATAGCCTATACTAGGCTAATGAAATATCCGTTTTATAAATTGGTTACAGTAGGTTCTCAAGTACAAGTCCTAACTTGTTTCAGGTTATTAATCAAGTTATCTTAACGGTGATTGGTGTTTGATGTTACTCATATGGACAACGCAGGGAAATCCTATTTCCTTGTGTTGAGCTATAGTTTTATTCAGTTAAAATGTTCAGTACAAACTTTTATAGTGGTTCCTAAGTTTATGTCACCGTTTATCACCATGTTTTAAATTAATATCTATTTATTTTTTTAACGATGCGTCATCCACTGAAGAAAATATCAAATAAAGAAACTGCCCCATTTATAATATTAGTATGGATACGTGAAAATAAATTTGCGTTCCTTTTTGAAATGTTATCATATTTCATGCTATAGCTTTTACAAAGAAGGTGTATTGAAGTCGGCAGAAATCCATCTCTTTTGTTTTAGGTAACTCCCATTGGTGAATTTGGGATAGTTCACTCCATACTATAACTGATGGTCATGTCGATAAACTTAATATTAATTGGCGAATCCAGTTTTAAGCTTAGAACTCATCTTAGAGCCTGTACAATACCTATAATAGATAGTTTGTTACCAACTTAACACACATGCACCTAAAAGCCTGTGAGACAATATACGTCATCTTGAGGGATCCTTTAAAAGCTGATGGATCAAGTTAGGACAGAGTTGGACGGGTTATGATTGATGAGGACCAAGTTCGGGAGCCTCGGTATTAGAGCATTAGTTCAAATAGATACGATAGGGTTGTAGATTGTGGAAGTAGAAAATCGGATATTTATTTTGTTATCATATATGTGATATTTTTATAATAATTATGGTGAGTTAGTTATTTGTAGGCTGCGTGATATTGCCCCATCTGCTCACGCTGCTTTTAAGGAAGAGACCCTCTATGACTTGAAAATAGTGAAGCTTTTCTTAGTAAATTTAGTAAACCGTTATTTTAAGTTAAATATGTACTGTAATGTTTTGATTACAAGTGCGACTGCTGACCCGGTTTGAGTCCGATTACAAGGTTCGGCAATGTATGCAACAAACAACACGAATTCTGGAATTTACTGACGGACTACATTAATCTAAAGATGCTTTATTTTATTTTTATTGTCATATAAGTACCGGGCGATTCCATGCTATTATAGAGATGTTTTTACACGGATTTGCGAACTGCCAAGCTGGTTACCGGAGTTCTGGCTCAAAAATCAAGAGTAGGACAGAACAGAGTGGATTTTAGTCAGTAAGAGTCTGACACTTTCTCGCCTCGCCCAAGGCGGGAGAAGTAATTGGTTGATTTTCCCCCCTTAAAGAAAATTATAAAGATATTTTATACTATGCCCAAACCGGAAAATAAAACTCTCTGCTCAAAACGTCATCCAAATGATCAAAGTCATTTAAAAGCATACCTTAATAGAATAAATCGTACTGCTTTTATATCCCCATCCCGACTCTTTACTTGTTTACCCCAACTTACCTTGACAACACTCTAAAACTAATTGAAAATTAATCCCCGGTTATGTGCGAAAATCCAATTTCCTTGAAATGTTCTGAACCCGCGTCGCTCCGTCATTTCATATGTTTGACACTTCGGCACTCTTCGTTCAACGTAAACCGTATCCCACAGGTTTTCACATCGTTTTCGATGAAACTGTTTATGAAATGTTTAACTTGGTTACTATTTTGTTTCGGGGGATGATAAGTGATTTATGTTTTAATAGAAATCAAGTTATTCTTCGCAAATTTGGGTTTAAATGTTTTATGAGAGAAATAATCGTTAGTTTGACGGTCTCAATAGTTAAGTGGCTGCATTGCATTGTTGGGAAATGATCTGGTCTTGTGTCACTTCCAAGTCTACACACGAAGTAACACCTAATAAATCGGTCACAAGGTGGTTTTCGGGTTATTACAGTTATTCCAAAGCTTGTCTTGAGTTAGATCATTAATTAAACGATTTAGGTAATTATAAGGGCCTGTAAACCTATCACAATGTCTACATTAAATATGTTTTAATCCAAGTTGGATTGAAACATATAATAAATTGAACGTTTTTTTTACTTACGGATGTAATACATTATGTATCAGTTAACTGTAATCAAATACTGTGAAAAGGTTACTACTCGTATTATAGTCTATCATTTGTCGACAAGTTTACGTAATCTTATAAGCAGACTTAAAGGATACACACGTACTATGATAAATATGTATTCAGCGCTTCTCGTGCGAACTGAATTTTCTAAGAAACGTCTAAGTATCTACAGTCGTACATGTGTGCTTACTTTGTTATTCTTAAACTGTGTGTGTCATATATATTTTTGTCATGTATTTAACGTTGGGATTAACTATGTAATATTCGACGCTTCTTGTGTTCTAACTTATGTAAGTTAACATACGTATGTAAAGAAGTATGTAATTGTGAAAGGTGAGGCAATATATTACATAATATAGTGCCTGTTTCATAATGAACTACTTTTTTTTAACGGATTATTATCATCCAATGTTTTCTCAGAAAAAAGGGAGTGTCAGACTCTTAGTAACTAAAAACCACCCTATTCCTACTCCTACTTTGAACCGGAGTCCCGTTAACCCCTTAGGTTGTCCGCAGCTCCGGATCAGGTATCAGCACAGCTGGGACCCATTTGAACCCATTTCAGAACTGTCTGTATTGCTGTTATGTATCAGAATTTGTATTAAGAACCGAATTTGTATGAACTATCTGTCTTAAGTTTATCGGGTTCCTACATATATGAAGGTGGTGAAACAAGCGCTTAAAGTCAATATAACACATTAAATAACAATAAATTTTCTTTTGTTCCAGGTAATTCCGATCGTTACTTCTTCGCAAGATATCTACGTTCACAAAGCCTTTCCAATCTATCTTTAGATATCGACAGACTGACAGAAAATGATTTATGAACCTAGACCGAAGGAAATAAGTCTTTATCTTAGTCTCGAGAATCGTTGAAGTTCTGTAAGTGTCGTGTTGAAAAGATCTTCCGAATTATTACGAAAAATGTCTGGGAGTTCTGTCTAAGATATTGTCACAAAAGATCTTTGGATATTTTTAACAAGTTTTCTTGTAGCTTAGTCTAAGGAATTATAATTATTGCTATATATTTCGGTTTTAATTTTTGTTCTGTAGTAAAGAACAATTTATTTTATCATCTTAACTGTATTAACTATTCATATCAGGACATGATTATTATTGGGCACTATAATTTTAATGGTCTTTGGAAAGGAATATAATATGTAAGATTTTGTACCTACAGTGTCCTAAGGCTATGCCACTATGTACTAAACAAAAATATTGAAAAATGTATAAGTTAAACTACAAATAATATTAATATTTTCAATGAATTCAATGTCCATACTGCGTACATAATACACTTTTTTTACATTACTGCAAAATCTGCTGACTCCCTTAATAGATGAATGCCTGTAACTCAACTACTTTCAAGCCATTTTAGAGGCCTATATTCATCAAATCAAAGTCATTAAAAACACCAAAATCTTGTCGGATACTCGCAAACAATTTAAACTGTTCCAACAAAATCTCATTATTTTCTTACAAATATGCAAAAGATGACATTATTAGGAGTTATAGCCGTTTTTAACAAGTTAGGTAAAAGTCGTAAACATTTATTTCAATTCTGTTAATAAAATATGAGGTCAAACATCTTTCGGTTTATTAGTTTCGGGATTTAAAAACTTTTGTTTAAAAACGGCCATAACAAATTATTATTGAGCTCTTATTTCAAACTAAATACAATAATCTAGGTAACCTAACATTTTTTGTGTTTGTCTCTCTGTCTGGTACGTTATAACTTCAAAACTACTCAACGGATTTGAATGCGGTTTTCAGCATAGTATTTGGCAAACTTAGGAGAAGTATATATTGACCTGACTTAAAAAAATCGAGGCAGTAAAGAAAAACGATGGCGGTTTCCTTCTTTTTTAAGTTTTTATTCATTATTTTTCTCTTTCAATAACAAAAACCGTCCATTGTTTTGGTGAATTGTTTTCGAACGCCGCCGCCTGCTCGCACAGAGCGGTGACATTCTTTTTATTGAAATTGAGAAAACAAAGAAAGCGTTTCGTATTCTAATAAATGTTATTGTCCTATACATATAAAAGGCAAGAATCGACCAACTTTAATTATTTCTTGAGGTCACATTGAATAGTATAAGTAAATTCAAATAAACTAAACAAAGATTTTGCAAATCTACTTAGTGTGGGACAGCCACGCATCGGTACGAATGGGCTGGCTCGACTGGAGTGATATCACGCCCTCGCAGAAAACGTTCGTGAAACAACGTTTGCGTTGTGTATCGTTGTGATCTTCCCAATCCCCGACCCCCAACAACCCTTAAATTCCTAAACCTCAAAAGACAGGCAACGCACTTGTAACGCCCCTAGGGTTTCGGGTGTCCATGGTTGGCGGCGATTGCTTACCATCAGGTGATTTTTTGCTCGTTTACCGCCTTATACCATGAAAAAAACCTGAACTAGAATCTAAATTCGTTTAAATTCGTAGATTCCGAAAAACACAGAATTGATTCAACGCTCCCTTTCATACAATGCAAGTTAAATTTATTCTCGAAAAGGGATTCTTTGATTTTTATTAGGAATGCATTCCCTCCCAATTGTACCTCACAATTTAATTAAAACCTCAGGCGAAGAGTGCTCCAGAAACAATGAGATTTCGTATTTGTATTTTTATCAATCGTTGTGGATTGCAAACAGTGTTTGAATTTCAAAGGAGAAGTTTTTAAAAAGATTTTTTAAATTCGGTCTGTTGATTTTCCACGGTTTTGTTTTGAATTCTTTCTTTTTAAAAATTAGGATTACCACATTAGGATTTTCTCCTGTGTCGTGGGTACGTTTACAAACATACAATTTCACATGCACATGACACCCAGACCCGAAACAACAATTTGTGGATCACACAAAGAGTTGCTCCGTGCGGGAATCGAACCCGCTACACATTGCACGGCAGCCAGTTGCCCAGCCACCGCGCCAACCGTGCAGTCAATGAACGGAGAAGAGTTCTAGAAAAACATGCATAATCATTTTAATACTTAATTCTGGCCTTTATTTATTTGTCAATTGATACCATAGACGTGTATGAAGTATGTCAAATAGTTGATACATGGTTACCAGAAAAAGATGTTGGATATAAACATCATACAAACTGTGTCTAAGGTGTGTCGTTTGTAAGCAAATCCATGGCTAAAAAAGACATATTCAAGTAAAATTTGGCTTAACTTGGATAACTGAACTGACTGCTAAAAACTTTGAAGTCTAAAGGTTACCTGAGTTTTCTGATAACGAAATTTTCAAAAGAGTACAGAGCCAAGACCTTTTAGAACAACTTGCAGAAAATCCATATAATATTAATGTTCAAAGTTAGAGTCCGGAAGTAATCCTACTGTATGAATAAATGTAATCTTAAAAAAATATATATTTATTCATATTTATTTTAGTTTGTATACCTATACAAACAATAATACCTATATTTTCATTGTTACAATATTGTCATAATTTTTTCTATTCCGAAACATGACAACTTACCCACAATACTTTTATCGTTCAATTTGACCGAAGGAAATCGTAATGAAAAGATACCTCATCCGAAATAACATGACCGTACTTCAGGAAGTATTTGATATACAAATATAACTCTTATTACTATGAAGTTAAGGGCTTAATAACTACATGTTGGTTGTATGCTCAACAAGTGAAAGGGTTTGTAGACCCAAAGTGTATATACCCGTAAGAAATATGTGTATTACGTTTTTGTAGAAAAACATTATTTGTTATTTTGTTAAGTCCGGGATTTGGAGTAGTTTTAGGAAATACTTTGAAATGCTCAATGCTTTTAGTGGGTTTATCCGCATTCTGATTCGACATGACGTAGACATTATTACAAAATATACAAAATAAATTAACTATAATAGGTATATTTTCTTGTTTGGTTGATAGCGGAAACCTGAGATATAATCATTACCGTTAATTTCCGCCCCTATAGGGGTACATCTGACTGGCCACCAACTTAGACGAATGACTTCCAAATATATTAAAAAAGATACATAATATTTTACTATCTTTCTTCCCATCTAATATTCTCGTATTATTGTCCACTGCTAAGTAAATATGCCTCCTCCATTGAAACTGCATTCAAAGGCCTGTCCTTCAACAGATCTTCAAAAACATGGTTTATAACCTCGAATAAGTTTCAAAGTTCCCACATCTAACGTTAAATACAGCTTCCCTAAACAATAATTGTAAACCCACATCGATTTCCCGACTCGATACAAAACAAAGGTCTACCACAATCGATTCATTACAGTAACCACTTCAGACGGTACTAACGATTCTGGGAATTAATTTAACTCTGTCTAGTATTGTGTGTAGTACTCGTATAAGTCATGTGGTGAAGGCAAACTAGAATAGAGGTTTTACTATCGTAGGGTAAGAGTACTTTTACCTTTTTTTAAGGGGGGAAAATCATCCAATGCTTTCTCCCGCCTTGGGCAAGGCGAGAGGGAGCGTCAGACTCTTACTGACTAAAAACCACCCCTTTCCTATTTGGGGTTTTTCAAACCGGATCTCCCCCCCCCCCCACAGCTCGGCTGCCCGGAGTCTAGGCAGTCCGCAGCTCAGGAGTACTCTTACCAAGGGATTATTCACATATTTGACGAACCCCAGGCAGCAGCAATAGCTGAACCTTTAACATTATAAAATCCGAGAGTGGAGATATTAAAAACCTTTACGGAGAGGAGGTTTTCTTTTTTATATAAAATATGCCTAATCTGAGCCTCTAGTCAAATGAAATTCAGCGCTTGTCTACAAAAAGAGTAGAAAACAAAATTATATGAGATTAACGAATATTTTAGCACTTATCAGTCTCATCCCCATACATCGAGTCTTCTATTCTCTCAGTAGACAACCGCTAAAGTGACATATGGCTACAACAGCTATCTACTAACGTAATTCGTAAGACTTAGTTATTAGGTATTAAACTCAAAACAATGGCTTTGTTAGTCTAACCTTCCACTATTTTAAAGCACGAGAAGGTCGCGTGACCTTGGAAGGTGATCGAAGTGACCCCGATGCACTGGTATCAAAGTCTCGCCTGCTCTATATTCAGATATGACATTGAATGGTTTATTGCAATTTAAAAGTTTAGCGATTCACTGGCTTTTGATTAACTGAAATGGGTTGGTTATACAAATAGAACTTCTATGTGGCTGTCGTGGTGGCCCGGAGGTTTAAGACGTCCGTTAACCTACCAGCAACTACCAATGGTACTTTTTCCGATTTATATGTACTTTCTAAGATTATTTAGACACTACTGACAAACAGTGAAGGAAAATATCGTAAGGAAACCTGGGCTTATAACTTCAAATTATAAGTTTGAAATCGACAACTCGCATTGAGCAAGCGTGGTGATTAATACTCAAAACCTTCGCTTGGCTTTGGATATCAGTGGTCACTAACAGTGGCTATTCATCGTAGTATTTGCAACCTTTAAAACCGATTATTAATCAAATGCATTTAAAAGATTTCAATCAGAAAAGGGCCGATACTCCTAGAATGCAGAATTTAGTACATAAAAGTAATAAGAGATAAAAAGATCCAATATCGCAAATAACCTTTACAAATATCGTATTCATACTTATAAATCTTGTTGTGTTGAAACTTTTTCCAGTATCTTGCTACAAAGTAAAAAAGTAACACTCACATTGCCTTCAAAAAGTTTCAACTCTTATGTTAAAACAAAAACTATTCCTTCCTATCCATATCCCAACACAGAGCCGGAGCTACAGACCACCTAGCGGGTTACCGGGGATCCAGCTTGAAAAGCAGGATTAGGAACGGTTTGGTTTTTAGGCAGTAAGAGTTTGACAGTCCTCGCCTCGCCCAAGGCTCGAAAAGACAGGATGATTTTACAAAAAAGCTGCATAGACATGGTAGTACATTTTTTTACCATATCTATCCCCTATCATCGTCACCATCTTTTTCCACCATTTCCTTTTCGTCGTATAAAGTTCTTTAAAAATATAAGAATTTATGAATGAACTTTACAATCATGGTCTTATATTCAATATTCCAAAAGAAAAACAAACAATAGATCCACAAATGACCTTGAATCCAGTCTGCGCTGTAGATCCAGTGCATCGTTCCAACTTAATCCGTCTATTTCTACTTCCGAACCTTGACCAAACGAACCCTGACCGTGTATGGAGGTCGGATATTTTCGTGTTTAGTCGATTTCGTCTGCCTCGTGTTTGCACTGTTGAATTGTTTTAGGAGTTTGGCATCGAAATGAATTTCATTTTTAATTATTTTGTAAAAAGTTCATGCTGTTATGTGTTGTTTTTTATATTGTGAGCTATGGAAGACGATTTTGTTTATGTTTTAGCAACAATATTTAAAGTATTACTAGGTTTTTTCCGTTTTTTTTTTTGTTTACTTTCTCAGTAGTAACACGGAGTCTGAAATTATGTGCGGTATATGCCAATAGGCTCACCTTACCCTTACGTGGGACATAAAATAATTGGTGAAAAGTGGGTGTACATTGTATAGCGGTATTACGTTCCATAATGTGCACCTCTACCTACCCCTTCGGGGATAAAAGGCGTGACGTTACTTTTTATTGAAGTAATAGATTAGTGCACTGTAATAGTTTTTTTTAGTTTAAATATAAGACTTATATATGGCTAAACATATCTAGGTATATGTTCAAGAATTAAATTAATAACCCTTCGATGGTTTATTACTGTTCGTGATCTTTGGTACCGCTTGCGGTTTGCTGGCTTAAACATTCATTATTGATAATAACCAGAATTGTACTATCATGAATTTTGGAACAATAGCTTGCCAAATAGACAATCCTATATATGTATAAAGAGGTTTCCTGTAATTTATTGTTTTGTTGATCAGTTCTGATACCTATGTACATCGAGAACGTAATCAATTTTAATCTAAGCTGCTTTATTAAAACTAAATATGGATAAAAATAGACTCTCTGTACTTTTCTTGTGTGGATGGTCCAGTTAAAATTTATGACACAAAACAATACCATTGGTGGTACGCGAAATGATAAGAAATTCACTAGACCATATTTGCGTCCAATAAATACTACGGTTCTTTTTTTAATGGGAAATACTACGATTAAAGCTCGAATCACGTACGTCTTTAAATCACCTAAAAAACTAGTAATTAAATGTCATCCATATTATAATAATAGGCCTAAAATAAACCTAAGAACCATTACTTAGCCCTACCATTAAACCCCAACATAAACTTTCAGATGAGAAACTACTGAATGTTGGCTTTCAGTTCTATTACAACTGTTATAACAATAATATCGAAAGGTCTTGAATTCCATTTGTCCTTTCCTAACAATAGTGGCTGAATAGTTTTCTTTGCCAGTAGTTATATACTTAGTAAGCCTAGTTATATCAACAAGGGAGGTACAAATACCGAGGAGGACTTTGTGGGGTCTAGTTGTGACTGAAGAAGGGTATTTTTGGGTTGAATTTGATCGAGTAAAGTAAAAGGTTGTGATAAACATGACAGAAGCTTACATATATCTAGCAGTGTGTCTACCGCAAAAATCTGATTATGTTGAGATAACAAAGTACCTTTAATATGTTTAACTTATCCTGTGGTGAACGAACCAGAATCAGACCCATGCGTACGGTTTCTCAAACAGCCAGCCACAGATGGTCCAGTATAGCTGATGCCAACCCGGAGCTGCAGACTGCCTAGCGGATTACCGGAGCTCCGGCTCGAAAAGCAGGAGTGGGAACGGGGTTGTATTTAGTCAGTAAGCGACTGATACTCCCTCTCGCTTCACCAAAAGCATAAGAACACATTGGATGATTTAATTTTTACCCCATGAAAAAAAAGCACGGAATTTTTCGGAATTCATAGTTAATGTTCTGTATTGAATTAAATTCGGTTCTTAATAAATGATAAACAAAGGAATTAGTAATATTACAGGGGAAAATGTCTAACCATTTCAGAAATAAAAGCCTTCATTGATGTTTTAAAGTCCATTTTAACCTATATGTATATACAATTACTTAAAGGATTTTCCGACTCAAAATTTTCTCCGTAAAAAAGATTATTTAAATCGATTATCAACCATATTAGTTTACCGATATGGCTATTATTCCAGTAACTAATAAATTAGGTAAACTTGTGACGTCTACAATGATTTATCGATAAGTAAATACTTAATTGTGATTCTGTACGCGTGACCCGGCGATACAATTGAGAAACAAAGTTTTCTGTGGCTGTGTGAAAGTCATACGTAATTAGTAAGGGTAGTAGACGTTTATTATGTTTAGTTTATAGCTAGAAAATCTAATTCTAGATCTCGGAATTTGAAACTGGGAATTAAACTGGTTTTTGCCTTTATACCCATAATTTTTCTTCTTGAACTAAATTGAAATAATCTTCATAAAATAAAAGATCTAATCGAAAACGAGATCTTTTATTTTATTTTAATTATTTACTCAATCGTTTAAAATATATTTTTACGAAAATATGAAAAGCGCCATCTATGATAGCAACGTGTGACTAAAATGGTTACACGTTCAACGGTACGAGTTCCGGCAAGGACCTCTAGAGCTTGGTTTGCTCTTACCCATTTAATGCTAGTCGGTGAAACTAGGTGGCGCTGTAAATTTAGTTCAGGAAAATTATGCCAGGTGGCGCTGATAGTCGGTTGCTTAATTTTATAGAGAAATGGGATCTATCCTGTTAAAGACTATTTTACGTTATTTATTTAATATCTTTTACTGTTATGTATGTAGATACATTATATTCGGGCGTAAATATCAAATAAAATATTTAATTGTGAGTTTTAACTTGCCCCCATCGACCCCATAGACTTGTTGGACTATTGGATCAATATCATTAAGACCTAATACGCAATATTAAACCTTTTAATAAATGTATGCCATGATAGACTAACTCAATGTAAATACAGAAAATGTTTTTATTTTGTTTCGAAAGTTATTTCATCAACCAATTACGTACACAGAATAATATATTTTTTCCTCTTTCTTGACTTCCCTAAATTTCCTTACAGAGATCAAGAAACAAAATAAACGAAACAAAAAAGTAACTAAGTCGCATCACAACAGAATCGTGCGAACAAAACAATAAACAGGAAGTTTTCTAACTTCTTGAGATACAATCAATTTCTTCGGAACAAAATTAACACATAGAACAACAAAAGTTGGCGGCAATCCAAACAGTATCATCGAATTGTTCGAGCTTCTCCATTCCCAAGTACCAGGGCACCATAGCATAGCAACGATGATTTATGTCGACTCAACGATTTGTCGCGAAACGCGAGAAGCACTTACTTTTTTGACGTGGTATCAAGTAGGCTTGAGACCTGTTTAATTTTCTGCTATCCTGGTATTTGAACGGGCTGCATTAGCGGATTTTCTTTGTAGCTTTTTTATGAGTGTTCGGAATTAGACAAAGGCCTTTTCGGAAGGCCTTTCTGCAAGGTTTTTACGTTATTATTTCGAAATTGTTCGCGATGCTGAAATTCTGGGGTTTAGGCGGATAAGTAAGAAGTTTGGTTCTCAAAATGAATCTGTGTGGCTGGAAGCCGTTTAAAGTTTTAGTCATTAAATATAAGTAGGTATCTACGATTACGATACTACCTAAGCTTTTTTTTATTCAAATTTGAAATACGCTGCATACGGTCCTCATATTTTTGCTAGTCTGGTAGTAGGTATAAGGTATAGCGCAGCTGAAAATTCTTATTCTGTCTAAAATTCTGAAGTTAAAAACGACTTTTCAGAACATGAACAAGTGAAATACAAACGAAACACTCGTAAAAATATCTCTACAACATTACTAGTAAACATGAAAACGTTAAAGAAGATATAATCCACGAGAAAGCCACCCATTTCGAGAATACGAGCATTTTGCACCCGGGGCTTTGTTCAACTTTGCAGAAAATAGCCATTTACCTCACTGTTTCTGTGTGGTCACCAGACCGTTCACAAATAACAAAGGAAATCTTTGTCACTGGTCAGAATGAGAGAAAAAAATGCTACATTCATAGAAGTATATGATTAGGAATATTCTTTCGTGTGAATCGGGTTTTGTTTGAGATTTAGGTCACTGGGTTTCAGGGTTTAGACTTAAGATATGTATTCGTTTTGATAGTATTGTGTCCGGATTCCGTGAGTTATGTATTTTGACTAAAATGTTTTATATTTTTATATGATTTGCTTCTATCTTTGACGCTTTATTTGTCTGTTCGGTTTGTTGTCTGATAATACTGATAATACTGAACATAAGATGTTCTATAAAATAAAAATAAGTCGGGTTTTCTTTCCTGACGCCATAACTCCAGAACGCAAAACGGAGTTCACCGGCTTTGCTAGTCGCTTTTATAAATTATAACAACTGCGTTGTCCGTCTATTATATGTAGTCTAAATAAAACTGTTCAGGAAGACTTTTCTATTCAATATAAGTATTATCTTAACATTTATTTAAACCAAAGTCACTGGCCCATCTCATATACAGCCCAAACAGATATAACTTTACAAACACATTTTCCTCATAGATTTTCTTCCTTTTATATTTCTTTATTGTTCCCATAGCTGCAATGTCTTCACAGCAAATTCCCCGAACATAACACAACATTGTCTCAACAATAAACTTGTTCCATCGAAGGTCTATTCAGTTATAAATTCCGTTATAACTTCTATATACTTGAAATTTTATTATAAACTCTCTGATAAGTTTGGGAACAAACTTGTATTGCCCTCTCGCTCACATGTTACCGCCTTACCAACTTGCTTCATCTCAATTTGGATTCTGTTTGCAGAATAGTTCCTCAGTAGTTTTACGAGCGAAAAAATCTTATGATGTATGGTAAGTTGGTGGGGCTGCTAAAATTGGGATTGGATATCTGATTCTTTAAAATAGCCTGTATTCATCAGCACTAACCTTAGTATTTGGAGGCTGAGTCACCCTCGTCCGTAGGAGAGCACCCTTAAAAAACTGAACCCCTACACGTGGCCTCTGGGTGGTGCTAAACAGGTGACACTCAGGTGGTAGGTTTCGGCCGACGGCATTATAACCACCCACCGAGCAAAACCGTGTCGCCAAGCGGCCTAGCCGTGTTCCGCCACGATGCTCGGTGACGCCGTACGAGAGGATGGGTCGAAATGTTTGTTCCACTATGGGTAGACCGATCTGGCGCGCGCTGGTGTGGCTGCATCGGGTGGCCAGTCGCGGAGGGTAGCGGGATCCGAGGCACGGTGCACCGCTGGCCGACCGCAGATAGTTGGGGGCCCAATTAGCGTGCTAGCCACACGTGAAAGGCTGCCCCGCCATCTAGCGAAAAATCCCACGTATACGCCATCGTGCCGGTTGGCGACCGGAAGAGAGGGCCCGATGGATTTACGTGGGGGGGCTCGGGCGTCCCCGCAGTCTCCAGGCTGGCCTCCCATTGATGTGGCTAACTGCAGTGCGCGTCTGGGGTCGCCTGTGAGGAGGAACATTTCACTGCCATCCTCTCAGCAACTATATACGACTATGAAAACGAGAGCTAAGAAAAGGGTTCAACAGCGGCTGCATTCCCTCTCCCTCAAAGTGCACCTCTCCAACATCCGAGGCTTGCACTCAAATCTCATTGCGGTCCATCACCATCTGGAGACCGAGAACCCAACGCTCTTGTTTCTCTCGGAGACCCAGATCAGATGTCCGTCGGACGTATCATACCTGAACTACCCAGGCTTTTCTTTGGAGCACAACTTCGTTCCCCGTGCAGGCGTATGCCTATACGTCCAAGACGGCGTCTGTTACCGGCGTCTCCGAAACTTTGAGGACCCCAGTTTTTCAACCTTGTGGATACTGGTGGACACAGGCATAGAGAAAATCCTCTATGCCTGTGTCTACCGGTCGCACAGCGGAGATTTGGAGACGACCAGATTAGCTCAACACCTTGTGGAGACGGCGGATGCGGCTCGGCAGAGGTACCCTTCGGCCCAGTTGGTGTTACTGGGGGACTTTAACGCTCATCACCAGGAGTGGCTGTTCCCATACCAGTGCACTGACCATGCTGGGAGGGAAATGCGTAAGCTTGCGCTAACGCTTGGCCTGACCCAGCTGGTCCAGGAGGCCACAAGGGTGCCCGATGTCGACTCGCACACTGCCAACTGCCTAGACCTTCTGCTGACAACTGATCCAGACAGCTACTCGGTGTCAGTATCTTCACCCTTGGGTAAATGATAAATGATAAATGATAAATGATACTGTCTGGTGAAATCCGTATCCACGTACTCCCCACCGGATCCTTGTCCCAGAGGATCTCGGCGGATGTGGCGGTACAAGTCAGCAGATTGGGATGGGATGCGATCCTTTTTTGCATCCTATCCTTGGCGGCCTGTCTGCTTCTCTACTGAGGACCCGTCAGCTTGTGCGGATGCCATAACAGGGGTGTTGCGTCAGGGCATGGAATACTACATTCCATTCTCTGACGCGACATCTTTCGGTGGGACTCGTCCATGGTTCGATGCCGACTGCAGACGTGCTGAAGCGCGAAAGCATGCGGCATACTTGGCATGGGCGGATGCCAGGCGTCGTAAGGCTGACGACACTCTTCAGAGGAAGAGAGCCTATAACAGGGCTGCCAAGTCATGCAAAAAGGCATTACGGATGGCCCGGTTCAACCACATTGGCCGAATAGGGAACAAACTGGCTTCTTACCCAGCGGGTAGTAAAGCATTCTGGTCCCTGGCCAAGGCGGTTGAATCGAACTTCTGCCGCCCTTCACTCCCACCTCTCCTGGGGCCTAACGGGACGCTGGCACACACCGCGGTAGAGAAGGCAAACCTGTTTGCTTCTCTATTTGCGGAATCTTCACGTCTTGATACTGGTGGCGCTATACCTCCTTCTCTAAATAACGTATGCGAGACGAAAATGTCGAAAATTCGCATCCGACAGAAGGAGGTGTATAAGACGTTGCGTAATCTCGACGTGAACAAGGCCAGTGGCCCCGACGGAATCCCGGCCGTGGTTTTAAAAACCTGTGCGCCTGAGTTGTCTCCAATCCTGACACGCCTGTTTCGACTTTCCTTGGAGACTGGTCAAGTGCCGGTTGCATGGAAGCTGGCCAACGTGCAGCCTGTGCCCAAAAAGGTAGTCGTGCCGACCCTAACAATTACCGACCAATCTCGGTCACGTCCATACTCTGTAAGAGTATGGAACGTGTACTCAACAACAGGCTCCTGGCATACCTTGAAGGTAACGACCTCCTCAGCGATCAGCAGTATGGGTTTCGCCGCAACCGATCCACTGGGGACCTTCTTGCGTATGCCACCCACATTTGGAGCGAGGCCATCGAGAAGCACGGGGAGGCAATAGCGGTCTCTCTCGATATATCGAAGGCCTTTGACAGGGTTTGGCACGACAGCCTTATCGGCAAGCTTCCTGCATATGGACTTCCCGCTGATCTGTGCAGATGGATTGCAGACTTCCTGAGGGATCGGTCAATTCGAGTAGTCATCGATGGCTGCTCGTCTGACCAATTTGGTATCAACGCCGGAGTCCCTCAGGGGTCAGTACTTTCAGCAACGCTCTTTTTGCTGCACATCAACGACCTGCTTAAGCCCGGTATCTTTGGGTATGCAGATGACAGCACAGTTGTTGAAAGGTATGTGTCCGATGCGCGGACTAGCGGAACACAGATCCAGTCTCTAAGAGAATCCATGGTCGAACGGTTGAACTCGTCCTTGAAGGCGGTCTCCGATTGGGGTGACGCTAACTTGGTCAAGTTCAACGCTACCAAAACCCAGGCGTGTCTATTCTCTGCCAAACGGAGTCAATTTCCGCTGGCTCCTACTTTCCGAAATGTATCCGTTCCAATATCGGATCATCTAGAGCTTCTTGGCGTAACTCTATCGCCAACGCTAAACTTCGGCTCTTATATAGAGTCGAAGGCGCATCTGGCTGGTAGGAAGTTGGGTATCCTCTCGAAGGTGAGACGGTACTTCACACCGAAACAACTGCTGAGCCTGTACCAAGCGCAGGTTCGGTCATGTATGGAGTACTGTTCTCACCTTTGGGACGGCTCGGCTAAATGCCAGCTAGATGCGCTCGAACACATTGAAAGGCGTGCCAAGAAGCTCATCAACGATGATGCGCTTGTGGAGGCCCGGCTTCAAAGCCTTGAACACAGGCGCAAGGTCGCAAGCCTTTCCGTTTTTTACCGGATACATTTCGGAGAGTGTGCGGGGGAATTGCACAACTTGATTCCCCCTAGTCCTTTTCATCATCGAACCACAAGACAATCGGCGAGGCGTCACCGCTTCATGGTAGATATCCCACCAACTCGCACGAAGCGCTTCGCTTCAAGCTTCCTTGTGCGAACTGCTAGGGAGTGGAACTCCTTGCCGGAGTCTGTGTTTCCTGATGGGTATAACCTGGGTGTCTTCAAGGCCCGAGTGAATAGGTTGCTTATGGGCAGACGTGCTCCACCGTAGGCCGCATCATCACTTACCATCAGGTGAGATAGCGGTCAAACGTCGACCCATTAAATGTAAAAAAAAAAAAAAAAAAAAAAAAAAAAAAAAAAAAAATTTGTTGATTATGAAGTTGGTCGTACCATGAAAGTGCTAGCTGTCAAACAGCAGCAATATTAATTGTCATATTATCGGCTTACTTACGTAACTGTTTGACGAGGAATTCGACTAGTTTCAAGCCATGCTAGCTTGCTAGCTTTTTTTGAACTACGACTTGGTTAGTCACATTAGCCGTGGCACCTCTACTACTACGTAAAAAAACCAGGAGATTAGATTCAACAATTATTAATAGCTCCAGTAACTCGTACTTTGGATATTACCGACATCATCAAAAGCTAACAAAACAACATCACCTTCCAAATAAAGAAGTAAGTAATACGGGAAATTCGAGTATTTGAAACACCTCACATTACGAGGTACACCGAATACCGACGTCACATCTAATTTATCAGCGTCCGCAGTTTTTGTGGCTTCATTCCTGTTAAGGCCCAATCCATTTATTTGGGAGGTGAAATATTTCCTTTCGATATGTAAAACGGGCTGCGCCTAAGAGCTGTTCCAATAAAATACATCAATATAATCGTATTTATATAACAAAACTGTACACTTTTATGAATTGAGTTTGACATTCATATTTTGTTGATAAATATATCTGTTTGCGTTTGGGAAAATGAAATATTGACGATTATTTGGATAATCATATTACATATTATGGTGGTAAACTCATATGATAATGTTTACGAGTTACTTCCTTGTAATGTGTATTGAGATTGACCGACAGAGCTATACTGTTGACTGCCTAGCAGGTTACCGGGCTCTGGCTGAAAAGCAGGAACAGCGTGGTTTTTAGTCAGTAAGACCTCTGAAATTCCATTGGACGATTTTCCCCCTCAAAAATAGGGCTATACGAAGGCTTATTTATCTGGAAATAGTCTGCAATTAACATATATTTAATATACCTTCACTAATCTAGCTTACTAACTAGTCAGAGGCAACGTAACTTTACCGCCTTATCCTATCTGCAACATATGGAATGAAACAATTGTATGTACTTGAACGATATGGAATGGATACAACAATGTCACGCATTCTTTGTGGTGTTACATACATATTTCGCCATAGCAATGGTATCCCAGTATTGCGTCCGGTATTTTTCGACCCATGAGGTAGCGGATACCGCTTTTATCTCAATAGGCCTTTAACATTCTTAAACGTATTTTTTCGAGCAAAAAATAGCGAGCACGGAGCACCCACTTGACACAAATGCGCGTCGATTGAGCACCTCTTTTCCAAAAAAAGTTAATTACAGTGAAATTCTATGTCTAAATGGAATTTTCTAAGCAGTCACTCTTAATTCGAGAGAATTTTCCCTAACGATGTCTTCTAACGTTTTATTGCTCAACTTGACTTTAGAAAGTTCACATTTTGCAAGATAAAATAAGTATGGAGCGAAAAAGCAAGAAGCGTCCTATGAAATTCATTCGCAAAAGAAACTTTGCAAGTAATTTACGGCCATGAAAAATGAAATGTTCTTTATTTTATGTGATAATACTGAGCACTTATTATAACATAATATTACTTGCACGACCTATTTCTCTGAGAAGTATAAGCAGTACGATTAGGTTTAACTATTTACGTTATATGATGCAGGCATTATTCATTGATTCTTGATTCAAACCTTATAACCCGCCTGCCAAGCGTAAAGATCATGATTATCATGAAGCAAATACAAAGAGGAGATGTCATGACTGGATTTCTCTTTAACGTGACACTTTACGGGAAGCGCATTACAAATCACACCCCTCTCTATTTTCCATTTAGCGGTCCCACACTACAAACACGTTGCCAATTGTCCAGATTGTAATGCGCCACTTTCTGAGCGTTTATAACCTATTTACACCTTTTTACTTGTAATTCATCATTGGGCAGGTCCGATTATTTTATTTTTTTGTGTGCACTAATCACATTATGGCATCTCCTTTTTGTACTTGTTTGGTGGTAGACATTGTGGCAAATATTTTTTTGCAGAGAAAATATAGTCCAATAGTGAACTGCGTAGCTAACGTACTTTGTGTTCAGTAGTGACACATAGCAAGATCTTGTTCACCAAGACAGGTACCACTTAGCGCTTAAAAATACCTAATGGATAATCTATACTAGTTTTTTATATCTACTTAAGTATAAAAAACGTGATTCCCTACTGCGACAAACTAGTCAACATAAATTACACTATTGTATTTTATTATTAACGAAGACTCGAACTTATCACTTTATAGAGCGCCATGCTGAGAAATCTCAACGCGATGTCCATAAAATATTTATCTAATGTGTAAAATAATAATAATGTTGCACTAAATAATAAGAATTCGATTACTTGCTTTTTAGTATTCCTACAACATTAATGTTGTTGAAATACCAGAATAAAATTGTAGTAGAACATATTTATTCTTATTAAATTACGAACATTTGACTTACATGACTAAGGTTTTTAATTTTTAATACATAATAGTTTTAATAAGAAACTAAAGAAACAAAGAATCTTCCCAGAGAGGTACTGAAAATTATGAATAAATGCTATAAGGACAATAATAAACTATGAAAGTAAGTGCTGTTACTACATGACTACTAAACTACAAAACATGTTTGAAGTATAGAAAGTGAAATTCTTCGAGCTAAAACTAAATACAATTTAATATCATCATTCGTATCGTAAATTACAAACTCTTCAATAGTAACCATCCAATTTTAAATCACATTTACCTATTAATCTAATACCTAAAATCGAGCCCTAACACGAAAAGTATTTAGCCAAAACACAGTACTAAAAGACAGAAATCTGACAATACTAGGTGCTCGTCAGATGAGTCGGCGGCGCGGGTCGATACAGCTTGCCCGGGCTGTGCTCTACAATACAAAGTAGGTCTTTACACCGTCACAAGTTATGATTGCATGTACTCCTGTTTTATCTAGATTATTTTTGGAGGAGACTTAAGTATTGGATTCTTTATGTATTTCTGTGTAAGTTAAAAGTGAGAGATTCGTCTCTTAGTGATGTTATTCTTAACCTTTATCAGGTTTATATGTACCTATTCTGGTTTTATATAAGCATAAAGTGGCTCGTTTAACATGAATAAATAAAGAAATATTAATTTAGAACTGTGTTCTAAGTGTAAAAGACTCGTAAAGTAATATGAATATACCTAAGTAGTACGAATGATAACGAGGTTTGAAAAATAAATATCGATTTTACACGTACGAATGACACGTATTTTTTTATTTTGTCATATACGAAAACAATACTTAGATTAAACGAAACAAAGTTTAGAGCAAATACCTTATTTGTAAGTATAAAATGTAGTAGTAACGTCACGCGACATTTCAAATCGATATATCATATAACACGTGTCTTATATTTTAAAATATTCTACAAGACCAACCTTAATATACAATACTATGCCTAAAAATATGTCTTCGTATTTAAATCATATAAATATAAAAACAAAGAGATTTGAAGACCTATTTTAGTATATGTTTTATTCATGTTATAATGTCGAAACTCTGCTATTTTAGTGCGAAATTTGAGGCCCGCAATAATAAACATATCTAGTTTTATATTGCTGTTTTAGTATTAGGAATTTTATTAAATACTTGAGCTTAAGAATTTATACAAATAACTGTCATAAATGATAGTATTTGAATAATTTATTTAATTATTTTTGAGAGTGAAGTCTTTAAATAAAATATTAAACATACGAATCTAGTAAAATATTAATTTCTTGTGATTAAATCGAGAGGCGTTTCAATTAAATAAATCCACTAATGTGAATAATATCAAGAGTTTTACTACGGGATATTGACCTGCCCCACGGAACATTATATTGTACGCATTGCCCTATAATTATATACGTAAAGGACAAAAAACTTTCATAACCGAAAGTCCTTAACGTGAGGCGGTAATGTAACATTTTTCCTTGTTCGAACTTTCTGTCAGATATCTTGAATATCTTCAAGAAAATCTTTAGAGAAAAGTTGTGATAAATATTATAAAAGTAAATTATGCTAGCGACTTCACCCGCGTTCCCGTGGGATCAAAAGTCTTATCCTATCATCCTGTCTTCTGTTCAACGTGATTAACACGTGACAAACATTTAAACATCTAAATATGCAAACAAATAAATGTTCACATTTATAATATTAGTGTAAATATAGTATAGCGGCATTACGAGCCGTAATGTGCACTTCTGCCTACCCCTTCGGGGATGAAAGGCGTGACGTTGTGTGTGTGTGTAAATATAGTTTCTGAATAATCTTCTTACCCTTTGGAAAATAGAACAGTAGATATTATAATTACAGAGTTTATTTTTGTATAAATCCTTTTTTTGAGTCTCCTGGGCAAAAGAGGGTGTTTTTGACTAATAACCACCCCTTCCAACTCCTGCTTCGAGCCGAGGGCTGCGGTAACTTATTGCTTTTATCCGCAATACCGGTTTTATTTGCATATTGTTAAGAATCAAGTAGTAGGTGGCTAGGTCACTGCTTACCTTAGCGCGCCAAAAATACCCACCTCATCATAAACAACAATAAAACACCACACACAAGCAGACAAAAGCACACACAAGTGTGGGAGAAACATGCTTTCGCACGAATGGGCCGGCTCGACTGGAGTGATACCATGGCTATGGCCATCTTAGAAGACCAACGTGAAACAACGTTTGCATTGTGCTTCGTTGTGTGAGTCAGGTTACTGAAAGACCAATTTACCCCCTTTACCAATTCACGATTCCCCAAAATTTAATTCCTAATCCCCAAAAGGCCGGCAACGCCCTTGTAACGCCACTGGGTTTCGGGTGTCTATGGGCGGTAGCGATTTCTTACCATCAGATGATCCGTCATCTATCTAGCCGCGGACTAAATAGCGGATTTACTCTAACTCGAAAAGCAGGAGTAGAAACGGGGTGGTATTTAGTCAGTAAGAGGCTCATACTCTCGCCTCGCCCAAAGCGGGAGAAGTCATTGTTTGATTTTTTCCGCTCAAAAAATAAGGTGATCCGTCTGCTCGTTTACCGGCTTACATCATAAAAAATAAATCGTCTCCGAAAATAATATCGTTCTCATAACAATTATAATTTGACCTTTGACGGATATCTTTTGCCTTTGTCGTCATTTCAGTCCCAAAAACATTCCACGTTTAACGTTAAAACGTTATAACATTTATATTTCCTCCTAACCTATGTCAATTTTCATTTGTCACAACACAGAAATAGGTATCAAATGTCAAGTCTTTGTGGCAAATAAATAAGTATTGCTGAAAATATTTTCTTTGTTTACAATATGGAATTTTATTTTAGTAAGTATGATTTGGAATTAGGTGTATCTTTATGGAGCTGTCAGCGGCTTCGGCCGCGTTCCATAGACTACTTTGTATCCATGCGCGTGGGTCAAAAGTAGCTTTCCATTTCAGACCTAAGTCTACCCCTGTTTCAAATTTCATTATTTCCTGATCCCTTCAGCTGTTTTAGCGTGATTGAGCAACAAACATACATACAAACTTTCGCATTAAGTAGTAGTATAGTAAGATGCTTTGTTGCTAAGTGTGTTAGAAAACTGCTAAGTAGCTAGTTATTATAAAATCCTATTCGAAATTGTGGCAATCCGAAGTGTAGGCACCTTAATAACATAGTAGATTCATTTACTAAAATTGAATTTATTCCCAGTCTCTGCATAGGCATAATTTTTTGATATAGGTAAATACGCAAAATTCGCTTCACATTATTTGATCCAAGATATTTCATAAGTTATAACAGTTAAACCGTAATAACATTGGATAATATAAGGCTCTTCTCGAACATAATCCGAAATATTAGTTTAATATAATATCTAACGTGTTTGGAAGTTTACGGCTGCGAGTAAATCCGATTTGAAATTAATAGAAAATCATCGACCCGACTAAAACGTATAAGCTACACATTACGTATGTATATCTTTATGTAATTCAATTTTATATACGCCCATTACATGTGGTTACTGGTTAATCGTAAAAGCAATGTTAAGCAAGTACTTTTAGCCAGTAAGTAGGGCGTTTTGGGTCATATTTCCAGGTCCAGTTTGGAAACTAGGCAATAGGTCTATCCATATCCATACAATAATGAGGTAGGTATAGGTACAATAAAGGCAATGCGTTGCATTATTTATACTTTCTAAGATTATTTAGACACCACTGAAAGTGGTGAAGATGACAAATGATAAAGGAAAATATTGTGAGGAAACCTGAGCTTACAATTTCCAATTATAAGTTTGAAATCGCAAATCCACATCGAGTAAGCGTGGTGATTAATGCTCAAACCTTCTCTGTGCGAGAAGAGACCTTTGGTCAGCTGTGGCCACTTATAGGCTGTTGATTATTACTTCATGATATTAGGTGTCACGCTTTGCTATATTTTTGTAAGGAATATTGACTGACACAACCTTTTCTCAAAAAAAAACAAAACATTTAACAAAATATAAAAGCTGATTGCATACTGACTCCAGTCCGATGCAGAGCAAACTAAGTTGTCGGGATCCTATGAATAAATTTTACTGGTTCCCTTTTAGCTGATTCCTCCATGCATTTCAAGATGTGCCGATAATCCGCTTAGCTAGTCAAGTATGTACCGGGACGGGTTGTTTTATGCAAGAGCTCTGAATAATGCTGGATTTTGACTTGTGAAATGCAAGTGCTGTTTTTAAATTTAATGCTTTAAATCTGCTTAAGCTGTGTATTAGGGTAAGCTAAACAGCTTGTAGTTGTAGATAGAATCAAATGAATATTGATTATTAGAACATTAAAAGAGGTTTGATCTCAAAACTTATCCAGCAATAAGATGACAGGAGCCAGTGGATGCAGGTGGCGGTTTATTCTACGTCGAGGACTAAGGAGGAGGCTTTTGTTCAACAGTCGACGTGTTCCGGCTGATGATGATGATGATTACCTATCTTCAAATCCGTACACCTACCTAAACAATAGTCTACTATACAGATGTCAACTAACCTCACTATCTATGACTAAACCAGTAAACATTAAAAATTACTCACAAGAAATCTAAAAATAGAACGCGCACAGCGCAACCCACCCGTCATATTCCCGAAACCCTCGCACGTTTAAAACCGATTAGATACAAAAAAGGGTAATAAGAAAGCGTTGAAAAGATTGATGTGGTCTAAGGTTGGCCGAAGGCAGGTATTTCAAAAGCCCCGTACGTTAAGGGTTAATAATGAGGGCTCTTCAAAGGGTCCCCCGTAATACTGTGGTACCTAATACTGAAAAAGTGCCTGATATATTTTACTTGACTATTTTTGTGAGGACTCCGCGTAAATATATTGATGAAGCGACGAATCTAGTGGAGGGTTTGTCTTGTCTGATCTTGGTCTTGTTGATTGAGAGGTCATCAGTGTACTACCGGGTAGCAAGATTTATTTTTCGATCAGGCTGTTGTGAAATATATTTAAAAAAACAACCAGATAGTGTAATCATTCATGTGAAAAACTGTAATAGTAGGGCAAATATTATAAGGTTGTTATACAAGTAATATAATAATTGCCTTACTTTTAGGAATATTTTATTGGTTTATATTGAATTTCAGTTAAGTTTGATCTGTTCTTGAAGTTAAATTATAAGAGAACTAGCTTCTGCCAGAGGCTTCATTCGCGTTTCCCTGGGATAGAAAAATCCTATCACCCAAATTAGCTTATACTAAATTTTATCAAAAATATTAGTGTAATTTCAGTCAAAATTTTCTGAATTATACAAATTTAAACATAAAAACTTGACTACATTTTATCGTGTGATAATAAATTTTAAAATGACAGCTTCCGATTCCGAATCGACCTAAAACTATGAAAGTAGGAAATTATTCGGTGAACGTAGACCGTGGTTTGGCAGTTGGCAGTGTTTCAACCCTATGCTCCGTTGAGTGCAGAGAGGCGTCGGTCCCTGTTTTCGTACCAAGATTTATGTTTTTCCCCTGTTTTCTGAAGTCTGATTACGGGTGACAGAAACGTAAATAACATCAAACAGGTAACGGTGAAACCTCGATGGAGTAGACAAAGGTATTTTTAAACTATATGGGGTGCATACTATTGTCACAGAGGCTAAACCCTAGACTCCGCGGTGTTTCTGACGAAATTATTTAATTAATAATATTTTTTACCAAAAATCAAGTCCTGTATCTCCTTTTTTTAAGCTAGGACTGCCTATCGTTTTACTGGGCCTCAGGCTCGAAAAGCAGGAGTAGGAACAGGGTGGTTTTGAGTCAGTAAGAGACTGACACTACCTCTCGCCTAGCCCAAGACGGCAGAAGTCATTGGATGATATTCTCCCTTTCAAAAAAACCTATTTATGCACATAAGACAAACAAAGGACATTCCTTTCTTGTCCCTTTATACCTAAGCTACATTTATTAAAATAAATGCACATTGTACATTACAAATGAATTATTAAGTGTTGTAAATAAAAGCAAACCTTAACTGCTACCTATGAATAAAACACAAGAAAATATATTATGTAGCTTTCTTACTTATAATTTTCTAGACTTTGTTTACCCATAATAATAAATTCTGTATACAAACAGATTGGTCACGCACAACCAAGAATACTCATTAAGTATGCCTTACTAAGAAAACAAATCAAGGTATGAAGTTTTTATTACTGAACTATGTAGAGTAAATATTTACAAATTATAATAACTAAGGTACTGACTTGTGTTTAATACAAAATTGACTTTATTCAAATAATTTCTTATAAGTCTTCTTTATTTATAGTATTATGGATCGTAGTATTACCGAACTAACGTAGTACTAACTAGCGACGTTAGTTTTGGTTGTTTGGTTTCTAAATGAAATGAGGTTTAATTTTTAGGCCACGAGATGGCGCTAGGGAACGGTAAAATCCTCTTAGTCAACAGTTTGACTTATTAATCTTTAGACTTATTTGACATTAGCAAACAAATAAATAAGTATTGTTATTGGTTAAAGGAGTTTAAGCTATTTTGGCACATCTAGGGGCATTATAACTTCATGGGTTAAAATTAAACAAGATACGTCGATTTATGGAAAATTAATTTATTTTTTACAATTTCTATTTTGTACACGGGTAAATATTTTTAAATATTTAGAAAAATAAATCTATACATCTTTAAATAAGGCTTATTTACTTCGTTTTAATAACATACTCAATAGGCCAAAATAAAAGGCAAGGAATACAACACAAAGTTAAAGCATAAAATGCTGGCACGTAGTCTTGGTACACATCTTTCAGTAATCCTGAAAAGAAAAGAAAAATCATTAAGTACTCAATTTTAAAGGTGTTCTAATATTATTTGCCATGGCATTAATGGTAGGTAGCGTCGACTTTAAAGATTACAATAGTGAAGAAATTTCGTACCTTGGACCAGTTAATTCAGTTTGTGAATATAAAGAACTTAAATAAACATTGACTCTACTCTGCATGGTTCACAAATACGCACGATGCGTCGCTTTGTCAATGAAAACAATTGCTATCAATTGTTTTCAGCGAAGCGATAGAAACAGTGAAAAGAACTATCTCTTCTTTTATAGCAAACTCATAAGTAGATTTTCATAAATGAAAGAGAGAATCCTCATAATCAATCATTTATATTTACTGTCATAATCTTTAAACAATACACTGCCTCCCATTAAAGCCGTGGCAAATTATTTTAGAACACCTAATACAGGCTTAAGCTTCATTAAGTCACAAAATGCGTTCTAATTATTAATCTCAGGCCCACAAGAAGACTAGGGATAGTAACAAATATCTGACGTCATCATACCCAGCATATGGCCTAATAAACAAAGATATAAGTAAATAAATACTATAAATTAGTCATCCATTGATAAGAAATAGTTTCATCTAATCGATTTGGAAATTTACCTCAGATATCAATATCGATTAGTAGTTTATTGGCTTATTATAAAAAGATCATTGTTAAGTTATCTTTATACGATTAGTCTATCTTTGTTTATTCATATAATCGAAAACGTGTGCAATAGGCTAAAGTATTACAACATTGACGAGTGCAACTATCATAAGGGCTTTACCATGATATTTTTATTTATATAGAACTTCTAAATCTTTAGTAATCTTTCGCAATCTGGATTAATAATTTATTTTTGTGCATAATCGTCAAAAATTTTGCAGAGTAAAGAGTGAGTCAATTAACAAAAAACGACGTTTCTGATTATAAACTCGCATTATGTTTAAAAATAATTTGAGCACATAAAAATATTTTGAGCCGTATAAGCATTAGTTATAGCGTTCAAAGAGCCGATATTTCTTCAACGACTTTGAAAAAGAAAATTGGCTTTTCCAAGCTTTAAAGTTACACGTAGCAACATGTAATTAAATCTAGAGCGAGTCTCTATAGAGCCTTTATTCTCGGAACTTACTTTGACACTGTTTTTAATTATTTCCCTTCTATAAAATGGTATCGGTATCATTTTAAAATTGCTGTAGCTTGTTTTTCTTGGAATTGGTTTTATATAAGACATGTAAGAGTATTAAGGACTTGTTTCACAATGTCTGGATAGTCGCTTTGTATCGAATAACTTTGAATTAGCAGTACCTAATTTGTATGCACTATCTGTCACATAACTTTATCGGACACTTTTAGGTATGAAGGCGTTAAAAGTATTGGTTTAAGTAAAGTCCAGCTTTTGTAACTTCTATATTTCACTTCTTTGTATTAGGGTTTTTATGATTTGAGAACAGGCAGGAACTAGATGTGACTCATAATCACATCTTTGCGTCTTCTTCAATCATCATTATCATTACACTTTAAAAATCGTACCTATTACTGGTGAAAAAGTGACGTTAACAGTCCCAGCAGCAAGCATGTACATTGCGTAGGCCCCAGGAAAGTCCTCGTGGGAGACATGATTGGACACGAGCAGTGGACTGGCCACGTGGAGCCACGCTCTAAGAACTCCTAAGGCCCCAGTGACTGTCGCCATCCAGAGGAATTGAGTAATTTGTAACATGACTGCAAATAAAATAGTAGAAGAAAATAATTAGAGATTGAAGTCTCGCCGCCGATTTTAGAGTCATTTAATGGTTACTTATGTTTAATGGGCCGACGTTTGGCCGCTATCTCGCCTGATGGTAAGTAATGATTTTAATGGAAATTTTAGATTCCATATAATCTAAATCTATCTATTCTAGAGGATGGAATTTTTAGAACGATCGCGCACTTTATTGGTTACAGTTATAGTATTGAATATGAGGTGATGGATATAATTTGCAAAGATATTTAGTCTAGATCTAAGACTATCAAGTCTAAAAGATTTTAGTTTTTATTATTGAACGGACAGTTCAAACAAACTATTTAACTACTACCAAAAACATCCGAAAGTAGACTTCTAAGTCAGGGTCTCAACTAAGCCAATAGGCTCTACACATATCATTCATTCAAGGTCATTCTGCAAATTTTCAACACGAAAATATTTACTTGGAGATCAACCAACAGACTGATTAAACATCAAACAAAGAAAGATATCTGTTCCTGATAGCATTTATTGCTGCAAAACAGCAAATATGATAAGGAAATGGTGATAGACAAATATATTCGTACGTAATCTGATAAGGAAGGTGAGGAGTGTTGCTAAGTAGAACAACATTCTGGTGTTGATGTGGAAAATGCTGCTGATGATGGCCAAGGTGAACCTTCCACCGACGTCTGCAGCTGCACAGATCGAGATGCACATTGCTACTTGTGTCTGTAACAAAATACATTAAATATTTTACTTGGCAATGGCCTAAAAGAGGGTCAAAATCTGTTTACTGTTTTTATTAGGTTCGTCAATTTTTGTTCAATTTTTCTTAAAAACTGAGGAAGGTTATCGTAATATTCTTTCCAAACTCTTGCAAGACAAAGTGATGAGACAATCAATGTATACTAGGGTACTATTTAGAAAATATATTATTGATGATTGCATTAGTAGAGATTTCCACTGTGTCTAAATGCCAACTATTTAATTTTCTCCCATTTCATAGAAATAGTACCAGTAGTATCTGAAAAAATGTCAGACAAAAATCGTGTATCCCAAAAATCTCTTAGGCCGTCCATAAAAGGTTTATCTGGGCCAATGATAACCCCGATTCCTATATTATAGGAACCAGCCAAATGGCCTCCATTGGGAGTTCTGGGGTTAAGTTAGGAACTAAATGATCTCTTTATGCAAATTACTTGAAGGATAAGTTTACTGAATAGGTTAATAATCCGGTTGAAGCAGCGTATGGCCTGTGTTTTATAGCTTTACATCAAACCCGGTTTCTCTCTAGTTTCTAGTATTAACTTAAGGGTTGGTGTATTGTGCGCATTTATAGATATCTGAACTAATTTCGGAAACAGAGTCAAGAGATCATGATTTATGTCAGCCTGTTTTGTTTTTATGTTAGAGACAAGATATCTTTAAAGTTACTAAATATTGTTCAACATTGTACTATTGGGATAAAGTGACATTTATTTAAATTTAACTGAATTTAGTCTTTGAAACCCTCAAGATGGTGTTGATTTCTCAGCTTTTTAATTTCTGATAGCCTATTGTGATTTTCACGTTATTACATTTACGTTTATAATGATGACATAATAATTAATGATTACTTTAAATATTCCATACTAACAATATTGTATCAAAACAATTGATACTTAAGCACTGGGTTAAGTAACCATTAAATGACTCTGAGTACGGCAGTATAATGACAAGGTACTACAACATCCTATATTCAATTCCTTTGTATTAAATCCCATTAATGTTCTTGTCATTTGATAAATAACATCTAAAAGATTCCATAATATCTAATCTTATGAAAACAACATTATCACACGTGACTCATGAGTCAGCAAGTTTTAAATATTACTTTTATTATATTTATTTCCATTTATGTCTATTTTTGTGCTATCTTTATAAGAGTAATATAAATAGGCTAAGTTTTATAGCTTGTGTAAATTATTGCGATGTTATTGTTGGAACACGTAGTTGGTAGCGTATTCTTACGATAGGATATTTTCTAACCATATTAAAGAAAATATTAGTTTTCTTAAGGTTTGTTTCATAAATATCTGTTATAAGATCTCAAATTTGATCTCTGCTTTGTCATTATAGAGTTCATTATTTATGTTTTTAACAGTAGTAGTTGGGTTTAGTAAAGCCCAGATAAGTTTAGACTTTTGTAGACTAAACCTAGATAGGTTACAGTAAAGATATTATACCTGTAATAGTATTCAACAGAAAAAAAATCTTAACTAACTAAAATTCCATATTTTAGACGAAAATCTTGATATTATACATGCATAGTATAATTATGTGTATTACTTCATTTTAAAATAATGTTATTTTCATTTTAATGCAAAACAGTAAAAAGTACTTCAAGTATTGTATTGACTAAATAAAACTTACCCTATCATATCCATACTGGAACAGCAGCATCGGTTGTAGTATGAAGAAAGTGAGATCGGAAAAGTTGACGAAACTTTGTCCCAGACAGATATTGCAGTAGACGACATCTTTCAATATTTTAAAGTTCAATATTTCCTCGATCTTCTGTCTGTAAAGTAAAACCACAATTTTATACTTTACCAATTGTAAATAAATTAAAAAATATATAAAAATATACGAAATATACGTTTTTCTAAAGGGGGAAAAATCATCAAATGACTTCTCCCGACTTCCTAGATGGTTACCGGGGTTCTGCCTCGAAAAGCAGGAGTTGGAACGGAGTAGTTTTTAGTCAGTAAGAGCATGACAATCCCTGGCCTGGCATAATGCAGGAGAAGTGATTGGATGATTTAACCACACAAAAAAAAAATTGTTCATAAGACTTCGACTTTCAAGGTCATGCTCATAAAACAAGAACTCAAAGTAATCTCACCTAATTTTCACCATTACATTTTTATTATGATCCTCTTTCAAATCCCCATTGTCTTTTGAAAGCAACAAATCTTCATTTTCACGTTGCTTCCCATTTTCTAGATCACCTGCAAACATTTAATGAAATTCAATGTCATAAACAAATTCGTCATAATCATTACAAAGCTCAAACGAAAAAAATACTTGCTGTTCTTATATTTCTTGGCTTTTTCTTGTCAGTGATCATAGATAGCATTCCTGGAAAGGTGTGTAGGGACATTCCAGCCAATAGGAACAAGGTTTCTCTGAATCCATAGACTGACATAATTTTCTTTATGAGTTGAGGGTACCACATCAGTAACACCCCTTGTATGGCCTTGCAGATACTCATCACTGTTGTTCTTCTCCTTACAAAATAGTAATTCAAGGTTGAATAGCACACTGGGACCATTATGCCGAAACCGATTCCTTGGAAGACTCCAAATGTGATCGGTAGTTGGTTCGTGTTTGATATAAATACGGTGCTAAATGAGCCTGTACATAGTAGTACTGCTCCTATCAAGCCTCCTGTTCTTAGTGAATATTTCTTTGTTATGCTGTTGAGTATTATTCCTGATAAAAGAAAAAGGGATGATTAGAAAGCTGTATGAAGAAAAACAATGTAGGTACTTTTGAAATGAAATTTTCTCAACCTATAGATGAGACTCGTGCAAAATCGTACGTTCGTCAGACAACTCCTGCATTTCTCCTATATAATATAGAGATTGACATTTATTTACTTACCTCCAATAGCAAGCATGATAGAGAAAACCCCATGCGCAGAAGTTAAAGACTTAGCAGTTGATTGCGTCTCATTAATAAAATCATTATAAATCAATCCAAAAGAATTCACATGCCCAATACCGGCGATCTGAAACATTAAGGACGAAATTAAGAAACGTTAAAAAAAATCCTTATTAAAGACGGTTCTCAAATCGGATAACAGTTGGACAAGATAAATACACCAATTCTTCAATTCCATAATTCGTTATTTCACACCTGAACGAATCAGAGTCGGTGTAACATTGAAATTGAAATGAAAACCCACGCATTTAAATTTTCCTTTGAACTGTTATTAATTTTGAAAGATCGTTAAGAACAATTTTAGAATTTAGCTTAAAATTGGAGTCTAGACATTAGATTTTTGACATTCGTAATCAAACGTAGCTTAGTCTAGACACGTCTAATCTAGGGTTTAGATGAAGGATCACGCAATGAAAGAACATTAAAAGATACATTAATAAAATTTCATTACAAGTAGTGCTGGTACATGAATGAATGTGCATTACCTACTTGACAATAAATGTGTATTGTATAAAATGATACTAGTTCTTAAATTAATGAATATACAGTTTTAAATCGATACCATCTATACAAATATTATAAAGCTGGAGAGTTTGTTTGTTTGTTTGAACGCGCTAATCTCCGGAAGTAGTGGTCCGATTTGAATTTTTTTTTGTGTTGGATAGTCCATTTATCGAGAAAGGCTATAAAACATCGCGCTATGACCAATAGGAGCCGAGCAGAGCGGGTGAAACCGCGCGGAAATAGCTAGTGCGATATAAATAAAAATAAAAATATATGTTGTGTGTAAATTATGTTTAAATCAAAAAAGTTGGTAAGTCAAGCATAATTAATTATAGAAATAAGGTCACTTCCAAACCATCGTATTAGTACCCACTTATCATTAGAACATAGCTACAAAATATTTAACGAACAATGATTAAAACCAAAGTCAACATCAATTAAATTATTTGGACGAAACGCGAACGCGAACGTTTGCTCCGAATCGGTTTCACAATTTAATTACAATATTGTGGAACGAACGTTCTTTGTTTCATTGTTTTATTTAGAAAATGGAATTCGATTTAATGAAATACTGTTTCATAATTGGAATGGCTTCGGAACCAGCGGATTAATCAATTTATATGAGACTCGTCTGTTAGTGTGATTGAGTAATTGGGGTGACTGACAGACAACACACAGCCGAAACTATTGGCTACAGAAAGCTATGTAAAATAAGATAGACCTTTTATTTTTCGATGGAGAATATATATTACTTACACTACACACTACATATATTTTTACATTGTAATACAATACAATGTAAAAAGGCAAATAATAAGAAATATACTCCGGTTGCTTACTTAGTTTAATTATAATCACTTACGGGAGTAAAAATGAATGTTTAGACAACGAAGACATTTTTAAAATTACCTAAATTAAATCCTTTACAGCAGTTCCATAGTCTCATACTGTTCACAATCACCTCAATAACACTTAATGAACGCATTTCCACGGCATTAATTTAGAACAAACAATTAATGATAAGTATTTCAAAATTAGGAGCTGTGGTTTAGCATCAAATCGAATGAATTTGTAACCCATTTCTTACAGATGTTCCAACGAATTATCTAAAAAGATTCAAACTTCAATATTTTAGTTACGTATTAAATAAGTAGATTTTCAAATGACTGTCAGTGTAGTGTGTGTGATAACTCGCCCCTATAAGAAGGGTAATAGGGCATATAATAGAATTAGAGACTCTATTAAAGATTATCATAAGAATCAGACATGTCCTCATTAATTTGCTCCCGAAGTCTCCACATTGCACGAGTGCGACTGCCAAGCAAGGAGGTTCCATTCTTTGATTGGTGAAATTATTATTGGAATTATACGGTTTCTTGCAATTATGAATTATGAATGTAGCGACTGCAAGTTCTCTGATCAATTATGAATCTTTCATAGATACTTTTGTTCAATTGTTTACCTCTATATGTTTACTTCCAAAAGTTTTTCATCATCTTTACTTAAAGTAAAACTGTAGAAGTGTTATTTCTGTATATTGAAAATATTAAAAAACTACTAATGTATAAAACGTTCGATGGTCTAGGTATTAAGTGTAAGACGCAAAAGAGTTATTAGCTCAATAGGCATATTAAATATTTAATTTCAAATTACTAAGATTTACACAATCTAATGCATAATGTCGTACTTAGTAACACTGCAATGTATAATATTTAATGTTTACATTATAATGTTATCAGCCCTAATGTAATTATAAACTGCATCATGAATGTGCAACCAATGGCACGGAAATATGATATCTAACATGTAGTCAAGGCTATCAACGGGTTATAATATTACATATTATTATACATCTTAATCTCTGGATGGTTAGGCTGAAATACATTGTACAAATGTACACTAGCAATTCTCACACAACAACTGTTTCTCTACAACTATCTACTAACTACATATAAAATCACGTCACTCCATTTTGCCGTGAAAGATGAACACACAAACAAAAACACACTCTCTGTCACATTTATAATATTTTAGTTTACAGGCTTTGTCTTGCAAAACCTGTAAATTTTGTAGATTCCTGTTCTGTTCCATGTAGATTTTAATTAACTTCTGAACAGTCAGATAAAGACTTGTTAATCTTAATATACTGCACCGTTCCAATAGGTAGAGTAATATCCATATCGTCACGCCTTTAATCCCCGAAGGGGTAGGCAGAGGTGCACATTATGGCACGTAATGCCACTGTGTACACCCACATTTCACAATTTATATTGTAAGTCCCATGTAATAGGTGGTGAGCCTATTGCCATATACCTGGCACATTTCCAGACTCCGTGCTACCACTGAGAATTTTTGTAAAAACCGAAAAACGTCCAGTAATACTTTGCGCGACCCGGGAATCGAACCCGAGACCCCTTGCCCGGCAGTTTGCACTTGCAACTTTAAGTCTGATAAAGACTTGTTAATCTTAGTATACCGCACCGTTCAAATAAGTAGAGTAATATCTGTTCCGCATATACTGTTTAGCTAGGTAGAGTGTGTCTGTCGAATCTGTGAATCGAAATCTGGATGTAAAGCGTAGGAAATCGAGAGCAATAGCATACTATTGGGGAAAGCCAAGTTCAATAGTGGTCTGAAACGAATTACTGATGAGGAGGTTTTAAAAAATAACATTATTAAAGAACAAAACACTTAAATCAAACTGACTTTTACAACTTCCTTCAACTCCACATAAGTAACTGCTCTTATGAAAGAACAGACTATTATTCAATCATTCTTACATTGGACAATTGGACCTGTAATAGCGTGATAACGCGCTGACTACGAATACTGTAGGTTGGTGAATGCAATCACTAGATATTAGATAGGTCATCAGTCGCCAAGATAATGATGTTAGTGTTGAATGGACTGTAATAAGACCTAGACCTAACCTTACTACGTATAGGTAATAAGTAAAATTATTTTCTTATCTTTTCTTAGTATTTTTATTTATTTATTTATTTATTTATTTAAAAAGCTTTATGCACAAGTAGGTACATGGGCGGACATAATGCCGTTGGCATTTTCTACCTGTCTGACCCTTGGGTGGTGCAGAGAACATAACAGGTTTTTAATCCAACATTTTTTACTTACTCCGACCAAATAAAGAAATGGTCAAAATTAAAACATTCAATCGAGAAATGCTATTATCTCTGTTCAGCCAAATAGAGAATGCTGATAATCATCATTATTATCATCAGCTGAGAGACGTCCACCGTTGAACAAAGGCCTCCCCCTTAGTTCTTCGATAAAAATGTGTAGGTGAAATAAAACAAAGCGTTCGAATGTAGAACCATTTATTAGTAAAAAAAAAAAACAAATACTTTACATACACACTTACAACAAATACCGTACAGGCTAAAAATAAACAAGAGCAATGCACCCCATTGTAAACAAGACTTGGAAACAGCTTCCATGATTTATTTGCATTTTAAAATGGACTTTATTTAACCATATATTTATGAACTAAATCAAGTTGTGGGTCAATTTGGTGTAGGTATCTATTTAAGTAAATGTAACCTATAATTTTTAGGTTATGTAAAGTAAGAATAACAAAGAATCTAAGAGCCTTTGTTCTACGGTTCATCCAAGGAGTTCTTCAAATAATGAATCATTCAATATTTCCTACACTTTTATAATTTGTGAATATTGGCTTGCTAGAGGACCAATCTTAATATATATACTACATTTGTAATGCCAAAACGATGAATAGAAATGTATTTTTCTATTATTATTTACATTAAAGGTGTTGAACTTTGAATCTGAATGAAAAATTCAAACAATTGAAAATAATATCAATGGATTTATTTAAATAAACGTCACATAAAACAAAAACAAAAATACTCACAAACGTTATAATAGTTCCAAACCCGACCACATAACCCCAGCTATTTCTATCCACTTTCTCTTCAACATCCTTTACACTTCTCAAAGTCTCTCTCTTTGGTTGCAAAACATCTTCGACCGAACTCACATTATTCGATTCACCCATTTCACAGACACTGTGATAAACCGTCTTGTATAAGCGTCGCAATTGTACTGGCCGGATACCGGTGATAAACAAAAACATGTACTAACTCAGTACTGTATGCTCTATGACTGTTAAAAACAGTACAAATGACAGCTGATAATAAATACGCGAGGCGCACACTACGCGACAATGCGAACAACGCGTCCGTGTTTCTGAATAATAAGAAATGTGTTTTGTCGATGAATATGCGCAACAAGAGGCCCTTTGAGTAAAGGACGGCTTGTTCTATTAATATACGTTCCACTGGTGGATTCGTTTTGTAATTTTAGAAACAGAAAACCATCTTTATTTATTATTGTTGATTTTATTAGAACTGAAATGTGTTTAATAAATATACTACTAATATTGTAAATACGAAAGTTTATATGGATGTTTGTTTATTTGTTACTCCTTCACGCAAAAACGGCTGAAGAAATCGGGGTAAAACAGAGATAAATTATGGCCTGGAATAACACATAGGCTACTTTTAATCCTACAGGAATGCGGGCGAAGGCACTGGCAGAAGATAGCAAAATATAACGTGTATTCTGTAGTTTACTAGCAAATATTCACTCGCTTCTTTCTCTAACTTTGTATTATTGTCACCAATTATTAAGGTTTGTCAAGATTATCAATGCTTTTTACCTTTGCGATTTTCCTTTAAAATATTATGCATATACACACTTACTGTTGATGCCACAAATTGTCTTAGTCGGTACTAGACCAATTGCAAAGTGTGTACTGTTCCTTATATCACACGTAATTAATATAAATATTATACGGTGATAAAGTTTATTACCTTCTTGATACATATTAACCAGGTCTTATTACATACTATACAAGTTGTATTGTGTACTATAGTATCGTGTACAATTCCGTGTGCTATATTTGTTTATCCATTATTTTATGCGTGTCACAAATATTTGAATAGAAATTCATTTTTGAATACTGTACTATCTATAAAAGACGAACGTCATCATCATCCATAGACCATGGTTTGAATAGGGTTAGGAGATAGCAGTAAATAATTCTTGCTCATCAAAGTCCGCTGCTGTACTCCAAGTCTCCCATAAATGTATAATTTCTTAGGCGTATCTTACAATACCTTTAAGAAAAGAATTGCTAATGGATTCCACTCGAATACCAAACGACAAAGATTTTTAATTGTGCACACAATTCCATCTATACATATTTAAGTAGAAATTCTACATATTATTATAATGGAACATACCATTTATACATACCGTGACATAAAGATAAACAGTAGACATTTTCTTCTGTGACGTATATTTTATCTTTAATGTCTGAATAGAGGTGACATTTCTAGTGGGAAATCTTTTTACATCTCTAAATACTCGATGATAAATCTATGTCAGTGACAGATATGTTTTTATCAGAGTGATCGTATCAATATAAGAATATTACTATATCTGACAATTCAATTAATGATGTAAAATTATCATTCATTAGGTAGGTACATCGTGTAGTAAACGGTATACAATGTGATAGGGGTGAGACTTCTAACCCGTTAAGGCTGAGTTCTACATCTAATTTTATCGACAAAAGTCGGGAGTCGAAGGAGTCGAATCCCCTCCCCCTAAAAATTATGGCTATTTTAATTATTTTTTTTACTTTTTTTGATATCAAAGGTTGTATGCGTCGTAGAAACAAAAAAAAACGACAAACGGTAGCTAATAACCTTGACTAACTAATTCATTACTTTTTTCATATGTTTGATAATGTTTTGGTGAGAAAAAAATCATTTGTGAATTATTTTTACCGAAAAAATCACTATTTTTCAATATTTTCAATTAGGGGTTCAACCCCCCATATTATTTTTTTTCTCGATAAAATTAGATGTAGAACTCAGCCTTAACGAGTTAGAAGTCTCGCCCCTATCACATTGTATACTGCTATAACACCTGGATGTTCTTATTTAATCTGTAACCCTTTATTGTTACAATAATGTTACCGAAAATGTTTCATTTAAACCTTAAATAAAACCGAAGTTAATGGTTCCACAGTTTAAGTGCTATAATAAAAAATGTTTAAGGGGTCAAGTACTAACAGATTATTATATTTTTTTTTTATCTCGGCACTGTCGAATTTAGACCAAAATTGTACTAAGCGTGATTTCCTAAAGAAAAATTAAATTATCAACAATCAGGTCACATCTAGGTATCCACTAAGTTTCTGAAAATGAAGGAAAGAAAAACTAAAACAGTCTCACGGTATTAAATTATTTGTTTTCTTAGCTAAAAAGAATTGCATTTTATCGCAGTCAATCATAGGATTCACAGGTAAATATTACATAATATACACCTAAAGCAATAACTAAAATACATAACAATTACAATAACATAATATAGACAGTTCATCAATGCATATACAGGTATATTTACTCAATAATTTTTCTAGCTTACGAATCTTCCCCATAAAAATATATTTTTATAAAAAAGTACAATTGACCAAATTTCGGCTGCCACTCATAAATTCTGGAGCGCAACCAGTCTATCATATGACTCGATTTTATTTACATAATAATAGCCTTAAAGTTGAAACTTTTTAATTCATACATTCAGACTAGATATTTCGAAAAATAAATTATAAAATTTTTAACCAAATATCTAAACAAGATCTTCGTCTGACTTTAGTTTTATAAAAATATAATAATCCTACCTTTAATATAATTCAACATTTCTTTTATAATTTCAAATACTAATACATAAGCAAAAATAAGACCATTTCTTTACATCTTATTTTATACAAAGCATACATAATGTAGTCTTTTACTAACTAAGGCAAGATATGGCATATTTGTTTTACGTATATTACAAGCTGCACTTATCTACTGGCCATAAATAGGACCTTGACTAAAAGTAACCTTAAAATATACCTACTACTAACGGCAGTGTCTAAATATATTTACAATTTCATTTCCTCGAAGCCTTCTCTGATAACTAAAAATAAACTTAAATTAATAATTCGGCATTTCATCGTTCAAACCTATATGTATACATATATTATCTAAGCGACTACGTATACGTAAACGTTTTAAAAAACCATTCTATACATATAATTAACCATTTTCGATTTTCATTATGAACATGAATTATAAATACTTATTTGTACACTTGACAATAATATGACGTGCTTTTGGCATATTTATGATAAAAATTATTAACAATATAATATACACATCTGGGCTTCGTCAAACCTATGATTCCGAATTTAATGCGAATTATATTCTGCCCATGCACCAAAAATTTTCTCGACTGTACTCTTTAGCATTCACACACAAAAATAAAAACGACCTTAAGCCTAAATAGAGTATCAAATTCTTTTATAAAAAGAAAGACTTGTTCCTGTAACTCCGAATTATGCTAAATTATACTTTATGTCTTTGGTGGATTATTGGCAGCGTTTTTATTCTTTCTATATTTTATTACACCTTCAACGGCCCATGGTAGTACGCATAGCAGATTGCAGACTGTTAACATGTTGAAAGCTAACGCGTAACTGCCTGTGTAGTCTCGGACGAAACCTGGAAAGAAGAAAAACTATCATAAATTTACGTTTTATTAATTTAAACAATATAAATTTACGAATATGAATGGGCCGTCGGTACAGGGCTCTAGATGGACCATAGCATACAGCAATCAGATTGGCGATATATTAAAGAAGGACCAAATTAAAAGTACCCTTAACCGATGAGCGTCCATGAAAAGACTGATGACTGTTGGTGATGAGAAAAAGGTACGTAATATTCGTAGCAATTGGCGTTCCATTGTATCTGCCTCCGATTTAAATTTTGATATTTAATACGAAGTATACCTAGATTATTAAAATAATAAAAAAATCATTCGCAACTTAGACTTTAAAAAATCGAACTCTTTTATTATTAATTTACATGCTTTTCAAATCAATTCCCTACAAAATCAACACACTAAATTGATTTGCAACTCTGCATTAATAGTAACAAGACACTGAATTAATGTGTCGATAGTACACATTCAAGTGTTTCTACACATGAAATGCTGAACACACAAATTGAAATGACAGACATAATAGAACGGGCACATCATTGGACGCGTATGATATTGATTGAACAGGATTGCTGAATCGTGTTCAATAGTTAGTAATAGTGTACACATACACATCAAACTATACACGACCAATATAAACTGACCTTCGTTTCTATGAGAAGATCATAGAAAGCGAGACCATTATAAACTGGACACTACGACACATCGAGCTAGATAAAACCAGTTTATCATGGTCTAACTTTGTTTGATCTGTCCATATATTGAACGGTCAATTTATACTGGTTCTGTATAGTGTGTATGTCGATGTTTAGTGTTGACGGATTGAATTGATAATGGAAAGTGCTTTAGTAATTAATGTTTCGGGTTCATTGTAATGATTCTATCGTTGTTAAGTAATGAAGTCCTCATCATTGGATGAGAGAAAATACCTAAATAAAATAGAATTTAAAAAGGAATAATGTTTAATTATGCAAAGACACGTTAAAAATGTTTGTCTTTGTATAGTACAGAGATGTGTACCCGTAGTATGAATTTGCTTTACGTTTAAAGTAATCGAAACAAAACTGCATTCGGCTTTCTGATTGGCCAGCTCGAATAAACGAACCAATCAGTGCGTCGAATGCGGTCTTGTTTCGATTACTTTAAACGTTAAGAAAACTCATACTAAGGGACACATACATACAGATTTCTTTTAAGTGTCTTTGCAAACCCATACTAAGGGTGCAGATCCTGAAAATATATTTTGTGATAATTTCTTTTGAAATAATAATAGTTTTAGTGAGTTTCGCCAAGCCAACTTAAATTTTTCTGAGTTTCTAGTCTCATAAGACGGAACCGATTTTCTGAGTCCTTGAATTCGTATCGATCACAGTGATTAAATTTATTAATAGAAAATATTTCATAAATTAAGAATCAAGCATAAATAATTTACTGCCTCGTTGGTCGAGTGGTCGCAAGTGCGACTGCCGAACAAGGGGTCTCGGGTTCGATTCCCGGGTCGGGCAAAGTATTACTGGGCTTTTTTCGGATTTTCGAAAATTTCTCGGTAGTAGCACGGAGTCTGGAATTGTGTCCATGATATGGCAATAGGCTCACCCCCTATTACATGGGACTTTAACACAAAATGGTGAAAAGTGGGTGTACATTGTATAGCGGCATTACGTGCCGTAATGAGCACCTCTGCCTACCCCTTCGGGGATAAAAGGCGTGACGTTGTTTTTGCATAAATAATTGATTTTTATTTTAAAATCTGACACCCACCTGCATAGATTCCATATTATATGTGTTATCGATCAATCGATCGATAACACATAAAATATGGTTTAGATCCGTTAGTAAAATTAGGTATTATTATCATTTAAAATGCTAATTAATGATAAAATGTTAGGCAAATTGCTTTGTCTTATTTTAATTAAAAAATATACTAATTGGCGGTCGTAGAACTCTGATCATAAAAATAACATGTGTATCGATACTAATAGGTATTAGATTATAATGGGACTGTCTGTCTACATTTCGTTCTGATCTGGTACATTTCGTATGTAAAACTTAAAGGTATATTATTATTGAACATTATGATCCACTTGGAGGCCAGTCTGCCAGCGGCTTCACCTGCATTTCTCTCGGATAAAAAGTATCTTATCACCCAAGTCAGCTCATACCCTGTCTGTATACCAAATTTCATCAAAATTCGTTCAGTAGTTTCAGCGTGATTGGCGGACGAACATCCGAACGTCCAAGACAAAACCACGAAACTTGTCAAGTGTATGATTATGATTGCACCTAAAAAAAATATTTTTGTAATTTTTCTATGAAAATACCGACTTAATCTCTTTAAGATTAAATCATTTGATACATATATAAATGTTCAAAATATAAATATTTGGTTTATTTATACATGTGAAATAACATTTAACTATTGTGGCTTAATTAAAAGTGTGAAAGATTAAAACAAGGATTAAGATAAGATAAGGATTAAGACTTACTGATATTTTTTTACTAAAATGTTTGATCTAAATAATATGCAAACAGCGTGTTTACAATGTAATATACGACAAGAACGGAATTTTATGGAATATTAAATGAATTTCTGAGGAAATTGCCGATTTTTTTATAATGTAATATTAAAATTAAAATTTTCTTTCTGTAGATATTTAAAGAAAAAAATACTTACAAGGATTGTCTTAAAATTGTTCTAAAAATCTCATTTTAGAAACTTTAAAAGCATTTCCCTTACATTTACTTACAGATTGTATTATAGGTATTATTTAATTTCAAATTTTGTATCTTTTTTATGAAATCAAAAGCAATCATTAATAATATTGTTTTATTGACGTATCACGTCTGTTTGAACAAACAAGATGCATTCGTTTTTTTTATTCATTCGTGATCAATCTAATGCCAATACCTCTTTTTATAAAACTATCGAAATATATTTATCATAATTTTATTCATCAATAGATAAAAGTAGAAATTAGACGTAGGAGTAAATAAACTTGAAATAAAATACTGGTAAGTTGTGAAGAATATGTCATTGTGTATTTGTATGAATCTACTCGCCAGCAATAGGTATAATTAGTAATTTTTATTTTAATGTCCGTCCTGTAGATTATTTTAAAACATTAGACACTTACTTTTTATTTTCTTACGGAGACAAATACTTTCGAAGATATAATATCGATTTAAAATATCGCATGAGGTCACTTTCTATGTATATTGTATACGTAGAAATTGCGTATTTGCTCCCACTCCTAAACTTTGATTCGTTTTATCTAAGCTTTGTTATCATATATGACAAAATAAAAAAAGCCGCGTCTAATATTTTTTTATTACCTAACTGACGGACTTAATAAATTTTTAATTTTCTTACCCCGTCATCATCTCTATATCAATACTACCAAGAATCTTTAAATGTTAAAAATCTAATATATATTATACTTCATCCTCAGTAAATAACTTTGAAAACATAATACAATATCACTTCAGCAGTAAAAAAACATGAACTCACCAATCATAGGTCCGACGCTCAAACTTATAGCTCCTGCAAGCAGCATATACAGTCCATAGGCTGGTGGATACCTCTCAATAGGCACATACTCGGCTAATACTATTGGCTGGGCGATATGGACCAGAGACCTCATGGAACCAAGCACGCCAGTCAGGATCAGAAGTGGCACGTAGGTTGTAAACTGGATGAATACTGGAAGAAAGAAAATTAATTGTTGACATACGTACATACATAACCTGTCTTTCATCTGGGTAAGCATAATTTCTTGTTTTAATTTTTTTATGTAACACTTTTTGGACAAATATAAAAAAATGGGGTAGACAAAATGTCCTGTTTTATTTTTTTATGTAACATTTTTTGAACAAATATCTAAAAATAAAATTATACAATTAGAATGTATTTCGTCTTTCCTTTGTATTTTATTTAAAAAATCAAGTTTCCAAAAAAAAAAAAAAATAGACGCGGAGATATCTCTGTGATATTATATCATTTTAAAATGCTACCTACGACAAAGTGATAATATTTATAGTTGTTATACAAGATTTTTATTCATATTTCTTAGTTTCTAGTTATTTTAATTCGTTGTACATTATTTATTGTCAAATGGTGACATTAAATAAATCTACATGTAATAAAAATAATGTACAACCTACAATGATTTAAAACTATAACAAAGAAAAAAATCCCTCTATTAGGCGTCAAAGTACTCCGCATGAATTACTGTCACTGGGGAACGTTCCCAGAAGACTGGCCGCATTGCCACGTTGAATGACAATGCTTATCTTCTAACCGAAGAAATAGCCAGCCTTCTGGTCACGTGTAAAGTATATGCTTACCAACAATTTCCTTAATAACAAAATGTGAATTTCTTTATTAATTCCCAAAATAGTATAAGCCTTATCTAAAAGATGAATATTTGCATTGTTATGTGTATTCGTTGCAATAAAATAAATTGATATCTCTTGTATCATTCTATTGTTATCAACATAAACTCCCAACTGATTTAATTTTATTGTTACATTAAAAATTCATAACTCAGTTTTAAATAATCTATGCATATTAATGACAATTAATAATATACAACATTTTATAAAATTATTATAAAATTTTGGATAAAATCAAAGCTAATCATTTACTCAAATTAAACCATGCAAAGGTACTTTCGAAATGTCAGCAAATAAAGAAATAAATAATAGTCTGTCAATCTGTTCGTCATTGAAGGCAGGTGCTCGTTCTAAAGTGTAGCTTCGAATAGAGAAGAACTAGACAGAAACTCCATTCGTTACTCTTTTAAAAAATATATATGTGACAATTTGTCTGATACATTTTTCAATCAAGAATTGTAATAATTGTAGATAAAAAATATTATCTACATATACATATTTTTATGTGCATAAAGTATCAAATAAAAAATGGCAAAATATGATACAAGTAATATTTCATTTTAACACCTATGCATGCAACTATGTATCTCGTTTTTAATATATCGCTTACATATTTCTTAATTATAATATAAAATAAAATAAATATATAAAACGAAATGATTAATGAACTAAGGAAATACAACCAATTTTGTAATATGCATCATGTACACACACCCCTTGTCCGGCAGTTACACTTGACTAACGAGACAGGTCATTATAATAATAGTTATCATTAATATTTTTTTACAAAATATATTGTTCCATTTAGACTACAATAGAGCGACCTTTTTTAGATTCTACCTACCTATAATATAATATATTCTATTATTCTATTTCTCTAAATATGCCAATTTATTGTATTCACTGATTTCAGATATTATTAATATCATCGGTATTGTTTTAAAATAATAATTTTGCCATTATGTATTTTATGTGGCAATTTTAAAATAGATTTTATGTGACTTATCATCCTATATACCTATGTTCATAAAACGTTATATTCATCAAAAGGATATCTAAAGTATCTGATCTTATTAAAATACAACGTAACGTAATAAACGTAAATTGACAATAATGGCTTGGCAACTTCGATAAATTATAATGTAATAAGAAAATAACAATAAAAATTGTTTTAAAATATGTCTAAACTAGCTTCTGCCAGCACTCCGCCCTCGTTCCCATGCCTTTATACCAAATTTCATCAAAATCCGTTAAATAATGTTAGTGTGATGACGGACAAACACCAAAAAGCAAACTTTCACATTTATAATATTGAAATGTGATTTTATCACTAGATACATCTTAAGTTGTTATAAAATTAAGAGCATTTTAATTTATTATTATGACATATAGTAGCTTTGATTGATACAATAAAATAAATTGAATGCATATTTCTTTTTAGTGTTGTTCTAGAAACTACTTATTGCACAATGTTATGCAGTGGATTAAAAAGGTTTTTAAAATTTTTCGTTAATGCACTTTAGTATAAAGACCAAAATACCTATGCATATTAAGTTTCGGTCACTAAGAGTGGGATTATAATTGGTATTAGTAATATTGGTTTAAAGGTAAATCTGTGCCAAAATGGCGACATACCTATGGGAGAAAATGTAATAAAGACAAATGTGAGCATTTCAATCATCTAACGAATGGAATAGACAGATAGATCATTGGTTGGGAAATTTTTCATAAAGTAGTTTCGCAGATCTGAATTTGTTCAATTTTTTTTACAGACATAGAAATGTTAATGGTAGCACGGAGTCTGGAAATGTGGCCGGTATATGGCAATAGGCTGTTCAACATTTTTTTTCAAACATAGAAATTTTCTATGTCTCTTCACTCATTATAATAATAGAGAGATAGATAACTCACCAAATCTAAATATGGCTGTAAATAAAGCTCCGCAGAAGAACATGTATCGGCTGTTCATCCTGAAGAATTGCCCCGCCACGCCCAGAAACAAACGCGCCGACATGTCTGTCGCTCCCCCAACCGCTATTATTGTCGCTATCTCAGCCTGGAAAATAGGTAAATACATTTTAGATAGGTATATGTTTATGCAAGTAAATATGTAAACGGATATTGATGACATTATGATTAAAAATCACGAATAAAATGTGTCCACTTTCAGTAAAAGAATTTAGAAAACTATATAAGTATATACTAACTATGAAATCTAACTTTATTTAGGGAAAAGATAGATTTTGCGACCTGTATTTCATTTGTCCTTCTCCTAAATTATAATACGTCTTATGACATGCCTGAAGACATAATGGCATATGGCATAAGGCACTGGATAGATTTATTAACATATTATATGCTAATAAATCTATCCATAACTATTCATGAAATATTATTAAATGTATTTATTATATTCTATAACTAAGTCAAACAGAGATGCAGCTACAATTTAATATGCACCAAATAGCCCAAAATAAACCAAGTTAAACTTCTCACACCCATTGTGTTATATCTAGCGTGTGTTGCCAGAACTTTAGCTAACATTTAAATTGTAATGGCAACTCAGCAGTGCATGAATTCAAGAATGGAATTGCGTGTAGTTAAAGATAAGAATTATGCATACAGACTAAATAATGCAGGGAATTTACATTTGCTCGACTATAGAAAAGCTTTTCTTTTTTTTATATTCCATTTTCATAACGAACCATTGCTTTTTTTCTTTTGTTTTACATACAAACATACAGAACCCTACGACTGCCTCTCATAGCGGTAGGCAGAGACTATGAAACGTCAATTGCTACGAATCTTACATACGTCTTTCACTTCATCAACATTTCAGTCATCAGTCTTTTCATGCATACTTGTTGGTTAAGGGCACTTTTAATTTGGCCCTTCTTTAATATATCACCAGTCTGGTCGACCTAGTACGCCCTCTATTCGCTCCCATTCACATCCACTCTGCATACTTCTTTTCATCCATCCTTTTTACATGTCCAAACCATCGTAGCATTCTCTTTTGTTTTAGAAATGCATAATTGAATATTTTACATAAAATAAAGCTTCAAAAAAAGAGAGCTTCAGTTTCTTAGTTGATCTAATTTCCATACACACAATACACGTAGTTAATTATAATATCTCATTAAAATAAGTCCTGATTAATGTGACTTGTTATTAATAATGAAAACTTATCTATACATATAATAAAATCGTAGAAAAGTGCTGTCTGTACATTGAAAATAAAAATAAAAAAAATAGCAGGGGTTATTGTTACTGTCGATGTCACACCCAAAAATGTAATTAACTTTTTTTTGTCTGTTTGTCTGTTTGTCTGGTCTGTTTGTCTGTTCGTCTGTGCGCGCTAATCTCAGAAACGGCTGATCCGAGTTGGATTTAAATTATTGTGGGATGCTTAAATTTACATTTAGTGTTTGTTTCATGAATCGGTCATAGAATAAAAAAGTTATGTCGTGTAAATTAAAGAATCAGAAACATTCTATGCTTATACCAGAATCTCCGCAACTATTTGACGGATAATGGTTGAATTTGGTACAGATTGTTTAGAACCTATAGAAAAGCATAGATATTTTTTATTTCATCAAAAAATAAAAATAAGAAATAAATTATTTATAAATAATTCGATCGTTACACGACTTCGTTCATGTTTCTTTTAATTTATCGAAAAAAGTAAATAAATAGTAAAAAGGTAAACTTATCAATATAATAAAACATTTAGTACAAAGAAAATCTCATAACGGAGGCAGATAATGAAACTATGTCGATCGAATTACACGACACGGTTCATGTTCGTTTTAATTCATCGAAAAAAAGTAAATAAATAGTAAAAAGGTTTTCATGCAATATAATTAAACTTTTAGTACAAAGAAAATAAGGATATAAATTTTAATCCAAGTTGTCTTTATCCCGATAGATGCCGTTTAAATAGATCGCGCTATGGTTTCGTTACATTCATTTGGTTGGGTATCGCCGAGCGCTTCGGTACTATTCGAAAAAGTCCCATCAGTCGTATGATTATTTGTCTGTAGTGGTCCTGCTGTTTCATATATTCTAAATTGGTTTCGTTGTATTTGTCGTTAATAAGTTTATTTGTTGGGTTTTCCTGGTTTTTGGTTAAACTATTTAACGTATTTAGTTTGATATCGATTATTTAGTTACTGTAGTTAGTTTTAGAAAATTGTAAGTCTAATTTTTTTTTAATTAGATTATTTAAGTCGTTTCTTTTAAATTATAGTTTAAGCTTGGTTAAAGCAAGAGGAGAGGTTGAATATAGTTTCTTTTTTAAGTTATAAATTGTAATTCGTCAGTTTAGTTTTTTAGTTTAAGTCCGTTACAAACATTAATGCACGTAAGTGAGTAATCTATATAATAGAGCTCATTAAAACAAGTTCCCTGGAATATCTTCCAATCTCATTTTTGAAGAGATCCCGCGAGATTATGTGGTTAATGATGACCAAAAATTTGCCGGATCACTATTGCACGCGAACGAAGTCAATAAAAGCTAGTTAAAAACAGCACATATCGTATAAGATGGCAAAATCAAGTAAACATTAACTAATTTTTACTTGTGATTCACGTGGCTCACAAAATAGAACTTCAGCTAAAGAAAAATTCACTGGAGTAAGATATAATTCAAGAAAAAGACATTACATCTATCTTAGGCTTTAATATTCATTCTGTGGCAAAAATAATAAAGGATCTTACCTTGCTTAGATGTTTTTTGTCCAGAAATAATGGCTCTAGAGTAAAAAATGTGAGGTCGGAAAAGAAGGTTAATGCCAGACCAAATATAATATTAACGTAGACCAAGTCTTTTAGGAGGGATAAGTCGAGGAATTCCGATATTGTTTGCCTGGAAAGAAATTGTTTATTATTAAAGACAAAGCGTATAGAAATTTTAATTGTGGGAGAGTCATGCTTCGACACGAATGGGCCGGCTCGACCGGAGTGATACCACGGCCTCACAGAAAACTGACGTGAAACAACGCTTGCGTTGTGTTTCGTTGTGTGAGTGAGGTTACCGGAATTTCCCCCTTACCAATCTTCCCCATCCCCGATTCCCGAACAACAACCCTTAAATTCCTAACTCTCAAAAGGTCCATGGGCGGCGGCGATTGCTTACCATCAGCTGATACGTATGCTCGTTTACGTGTTTTATAAAGAAAAAAAATGTAAAGTTTGCGTAATGGGTGTTTAAAACCGAAAACGTTGCTAATTGATTTTTTTAGTAGTATTTAAATACTATAGATTTAAATTTAATTTTAAATACTAAAATGGTGGAATACGCACGTGCCACATTAAAAAAATGAAAATGTTTCGCATTCTAAGAAATATTATGTAAAAGACGTTGGTATGTTTATTAGATTAAATTATTTAAAAAAATGTCTGATCTACATGGTATTTATGTTAATTGTTGTTGTGTATCCGTGAATTATTTAAATAAATACTAAACAAAAATGTACACAAAAAATACATTTCGACTAGACATAGAGGCGTTGTTTTATTTACAACTTAATGGTATTTGGTAGTAAATGTATTTTTGTATAATTAGTTCATATTATTATTTATAAAACCTAGTAGCAGTTTTAGAATAATCTTACAAGCCTAATCCGTCGTCAAGGTTCTTATTAGCTTAATTTAAAATATATAAATAATGCGTTTAAAGCAAGTAGAGTGAAGTGACATTTTGTTTAAAGAAATAATTTTTAATGTCACTTGAAGTTTTTTATATGGTTAATGCACGACATTAATCATATAATGGAGTGCAAATTAATGTTTTTTTGAGTTACTGTTTAATTAAAAATTCATTGGTTAACTTTTTTGTTGGCACCAAAGACTTGATTATATTATTTTATATGACAAAAAACTGTCTATTTTGGATGTCAGGTAGGAGTCTAGTTAATCAGACTAACTAGTAAAATATAGTTAAATTAATATGTTTTTTTTATGATTAATGTTTTGTTTATGTCTGTATATTTTTCTAGACTGTACACAGGTTACACGTGCCACGAAATGGCCATTGACTCTTTTATTGGTCCAGACAAAAATATACATAAACATGAGACTATTACATTAAGTATATAATAGGAAAGCAATACAATGAATACATTATTGTTTTCAACTAAATAAATTTACAGAAGATCATTTTTACAATTCCATATTTTAGACTATAAAACGATGTGGTTGTGTCCGCAAATATGATTTTGTATTAGGTACCTACTCGATAAATGATTTTTATTAATTTAAAATCACTATGAAACTTTTATGGTATAAAAGTAAATTAAATCTAGTTACTGACTGTAGACTTTAACCCTATATTAATAAGAGTTTAAATTACCTAACTGGTGAAGTGCTTATGCAACATAGGTACGAATATTTCCTAATAGGTTTTCTCAAAAGAAAAACTGAAGTGAAAAATAATTACAACTCACCATTTTCCTTCCTTATTCTTTATTATCGGCATGGGTTCCGCAGCAATATTCCCGAAGTTACCCAAACTCGATACCGACGCAGCTTTGAACAAATTCTCTCGATACACATGGTCACTCGTATCGAAACTACTATCGATTTTTCCATCTGCTGGGATCAAGACAACTGGTATGCTTAATCGTCTGGAATCGCTTAATTTCGACACAAATAGTAATTCGGCTCCTTTCTGAGGATTTTCCAATCGATTGATTCGATACAGATTCTCGACAGATCTCGCATTTTCTGACGAATCCATTCGCGGCAAGGTCTTCGTGAAATCGAACTTATTATCTTTGTTGTCTTCTTTGGCGGGTGTCGGTGGTATTACTGGAAATACGACGTTAATTTTACGGTTGTAAGGTTCCAATAAGATTGTATAAATATAAGAGAGGAGATTGTATAAAAGCACTTTGATGAAATAGATTAAAATCAACATTTCCACTTGGTAAGTAAGTAATAGACTTGATTCCTATAAAATATTAATTTTAAACTTCAAGTGAGCAGATACAAAAGTTGGAACAAAACTCAAAGCTGAATAGCATTACTCTAGCTTTGTATTAAAAGCTGAACTTTCAACAGTAGAGAATGGAACAGTTTTACAAAGTGAAATGAATTTCGCTTAAAGAACAGTGACCTTTATGAATGATTTTTTCTCAAATGGAAAAGGAACTTACAAACAATTTTCTCGCAAGGTTTTGGTTGCTTCACCATATGCCACTTCACAGGATGCATCACTATCGCCCCAAATATACTATGCGCAGATATCCCACAAAGGATAGCAAGAGTCCCTCTAAACCCATACTCTGACATCGTAAACTTGATAAACAACGGGTAGAACATCGTTATCATTCCAATTGAAGCCTTACACAGACTTAGATAGAGTACTTTTTTCTTTGTGAAATAGCTGTTGAAACTTGTGTAGGAGACAGGTATGAGGAGGCCCATTCCCAAGCCATGTAGGAAGCCATTTGTTATGATCAGCTGTGTCGTAGATACTGCGAAAATGGCTAGGAATGACGCTAGAGTATAAATACAGGCTCCTATTATACCGACTTGTCTTAACGATAGTTTCTTCAAAGCTATGTTTGCTGAGAACCCTGGAACAAAGGAAAATAACATTTATTACTTTAGTAATAGTGCTTTTATTTAGTACTTTTTCTGTTACAAGATCCTTGTGACCAGCTTATCTATAAAGAAACTCTGCTTTACAAAGAAAGATTATTAAAATGTCATTCCCCGGATTTTGTAAAGTCGTTCTAAAGATAAGAGTTTTTTGTAAGACAGCTGTTGTTTTTTAAATGCTAAAATGAATTAATGAGAACATAATCAGTCTTGTCATCGTGAAAGAAAAAATAAATTGTTTTGTAAATACATATCATCATTTGTTTTTTAGTCTAGTATTATTTATGTTTACGATTGTTAATGATTGAATTAGAGCAATGTGCGTGACCCAAATGGGTGATTTGCAAATATTAATTATCTCATTAATAAATAAATAAATAATTATTTCTAATGATAATAAATTATCTAGATGATTATTGAATTCGATACTTTTTATGTCTCAGAATGTCAATAAAAAATTGTGATTGGTAAACAATTTGCACTGGCTAGTGAGATGAAAGATCAACTATAATCATATTTTTAAATGCAAAAGTTTGTGAGTTTATGTGTTTGTGTATATATTTGTTACTCAATCAGGTCTAAACGGCTGGAAGAATCGGGATGAAGTTTGGAACAGTGGTAAATTATAACACATAGGATACGTAGGCAAAGTTGCTGGCAGAAGCTAGTATTACATAAGTGAACGTTACAGTAGCAATAGACTCTCTAATAATTATAGACTCCTTCATACTAATGACAATTTCGTGATCATAAAAAACCATTCTTTCTCAGTTCGTCTTTCTAGATCTAACTACATAGAAACAACTAGATAAGCGGCACACAACAAATCAATGAGTAAATATAGTAAGTAAATAGAGAATACTCTAAGAGCAAACCAGCATTCTCGCATTCTGAATGAATATTCCACAATATTAGCACTTCAAATAAAAGAGAAAATTCTCTGACTTAATTAAGAGAAGGAAGTATGCATTTTAAAAATTGCATCGTAGAGCTAAACACTGGCTTTATCCTGTTCGCACGAGAATGCAAAAAAACATTAACAAAACGCTCCAAGCATTTTGTGTTGACACAAGCTCTTTCATCCCTTTGGCTTAAACCGTGTTTTCAAATACTGCAGTATTTATACTTTAAAATGTAGAAGGATTTACTTTATTTTGTAGATGTGTCTTGATCTAGTAATTTTGACTGTATGCTGAGTACGGTGATGTGATAATTTATTGTAATATGACGAGTCGTAGGGTCGATTATTGCATGGAATAACTAGGCGTTCTTGATTGACCAAATGGCCGATTAAATTGTTGTTCTGGGTCTAAAATATTGATTTGTAAATGCATTACAAACAATGGATTGAATCAAAATAAAAAATACGGAACCCTTTAGGTTATATATTATTCAATTAATATGTATTATGTATTCCATTTAAGTCCAATCCAAGTGTAGAACAATAAGCATCCTTTAATGGGTTCGACATCGACATAACAATAACCCCTGCTATTTTTTTTATTTTTATTTTCAATGTACAGACAGCACTTTTCTACGATTTTATTATATGTATAGATTTAATTAACAAGTATTATGTATGCCATCTTAAGTGTAGAGCAATAAGAATCTTCAATGAATGTTAATAATAGGGAAAAAGTAAATGAAAAAAGTCTGTATTATTTCCCATTCAACGACTAAAGAGCGATTATTTGGCCGTCATTTGCAATTCACAAACAAAACGTTAAGAGGGTAAAAATGGACTTTTACGTTGACCTCATTGACGATGACTTGTAAAAAGGTCAAGTGCCCTGTATAATACATACAATTGGCCCTTTCATTATATATGGGTCCTTTTATACCTGTACCTATTATATAATTTCCGGTATAATAGTGATCCCAATGACATATCTGATTCTCGGGTCAAGAAAAGCACTTTTAAATTTACTCAATATTAGATAATCTGATATAAATGACAGCAAGGATTATAATTTTTTGCTCAGTTGATGGCGCTTGTCTTGCGTTTTGTTTGTCTTTTTTACGGTATAAGCCAGAACACGAGCAGACGGATCCCATGATGGTAAGCAATCGCCGAAACACTAAAGGCATTACAAGTGCGTTGCCGGCCCCCTGTGGGTTAAGAATTAAAGGGTTGTTGGGAAATCGGGGATTGGGAAGAGAGGTAATTAAACTTCCAGTAACCTCACTCACACAACAAAACACAACACAAGCGTTGTTTCACGTCGATTTTCTGTGAGACCGTGGTATCACTCCGGTCGAGCCGGCCATTTATGTCGAAGTATGGCAATGCCACACTTCAAGTCACAGTATCTGTTAAAAATTCAATCTTCAATGGTAAAACCATTGAAGAACTTACTTGCAAATTCTAATTTTTCGTAGTAGAATTATGATTTCACACTGCATAGACCAAAAAGTACCTAATGTATATAAGACATTAGGTACATTTTAACAATACGGGAAACTTTTCTTGACGGGACTAGGTCACTTGATCGAATTACATAAAAATAATACTCAGGTATAAATTCAACAGACTTCAATTGAATCTGATACAAAACTAAACAATAATGTCATTGAACTACGAGTATGTATTACATATTTTTGTTACGTATACGTAATACATAGTTAATATTGATCTTTAAACTCTTTGTATAGAGTTTTTTTTTTTAATTTAAAGTTCAAGTTTAAACCTATTAATTTTTTTTACAAAACAAATGCTAAATAAATTGTTATGTGTCTAATTGAGTAACTAATTAAATTGTCTATGCGTTAAAAAATCAATGATTGTAAGAACAGCCGCTAAAAATATTATTCACGTAAATATTTTTTTGTTCTATCTAAAAAAATGTTTTATGCAATAAGCATAATATGATATCAGTTAATACTTATTAGTATGTCTAAGCCTATCATGGCCGTCAAGAATTTTCGAGTTATTTCTAGTGTTAATAAAAAGCTGATAATATGTTTCGTCTATATTCATCTATATCAAAGTTTACCAAACAATGGGTCGCTAGCGATTTTTTAGAGATATTGTCTGTAGAAAGACCTATATTTTTATAACCAACCGTTTTGTATGTATTGTTCGTATTGCTATCGGTTTAATTCCCTGAATGTGGGTTGTAGCCTAACCGTCCTAAACATATTTCTGAATAATTATTACCTGCAACAGCTAACGTGACTTGAAATACTCCAAAAACAACTGTGACTGCCGCCGTGCCGACTCCTAGATCGTCCAAAAAGTCGTTGTATATAAAACCAAACACAGGCTGGTGTGCTGTGCCGGCAATCTGAAAAAAAAGAACAATTTTGACGTCATGTGGGCCGTTTTAAAAATGGAACGCTAGCAAAAGCGAAAAATTCTCGTGCCTTTTTGTATTCTTAGTCCATTTTTTAAGGGTGGAAAATTCTCTAATGACTTCTAGAAGGGAGAATCAGACTCTTACTGACTAAAAACCACCCCGTTTCTACTCCTGCTTTTCAAGCCGGAGCCCCGGTAAGCCCGCTAGGTAATCCGCAGATCCGCAGCGGACAATCCTTAGTCTATACTAGCATGGTTGCTTATAGATCTATTGTTTTATTAAAGTATAATGGGTACATAATTTAAATTGTATATTAATTTAAATAACACTATAAAATTGATATGTATCTAGGTAATTATCATAAAGTAGAACGATCTTTTAAATGAATAACATTACTAGAATTTTCAATACTTAATATAATTTTCGAAACATTCACTTTCGATAGTATTTTTCCAGAGATAAGATAACAGTTCTTTATTTAAATATTGTTTACACGTGCCAAAATATTAGGTAACAGAAAACGTTTAAGATTTAATAGTGCATTTTATATTTAAATTTGTTATTTATAACAAAGAAAGATACATAAATTAATGTTTATTGTCTGTAACAGACTGTCTAACAAGATTGTCAACATTTTCCAAACACAACACCAGGTATTTAGAACTCTTGTTATTAAATCAATCTATGTCATACACATTAATAGCATTCGTTTTCTAGATTACTGTTTAAAATACCTAATAAAAATATTACAAACTAAACTAATTAATAAATAAACCATATTAACTAAATAAGAATAATAAATATATAACTAAAATATTTACAACTCAAATATAGTTCCTTAAAAGAAATTAAAAAGAGAAACTTACTTAATACCTAATTAATTTAATGATAAAAATATGATATTTCCATACCCACCCAATTAAACAGAATTACATAAAATCTAACGTCAATGAATAAGGAGCAATAAAGCGTTTCAAAAAAGAGGCAAAAATATTCAAAATTTTTGCAAATGACTGAAGATGATGAATGATGTTTACGTAAAATTACTGCTTTGAACAGATTACGTATTCTTTATCAAAAAAGTTCCTTACAAATATTTCACAAAGCCACGAATTCAAAAGATTATTTTTTTTTAGTTAATAGGTAGTTAATAGCAGTTAGTCCCTTTTTAACCTTAAATACCTATCCTAATAATAATTGAAACGAAGAAGAAATGAATTTATTCCAACCGTTCTCAATTATAGGCTTAGCAACACATTTTATAATCCATAATTATTTAAACGTGAATTTTAAGGCATCTGTTATGCGTAAAATTTTACATAATATATGAATCATGCCAAGTATGACACTTAAAGGTCATTGACATTATTTTTTAATCGCATTATATACTTAAGTTCACCAAAGTAAGTATCTGTGTTCTCAGACCCGTTTAAAAAAAACATGAAATGAGGATTTTTTCAACTAACAGTAACGTTATGAAAATGATAATTGACAAACAGATATAACAGAATACTGGCCATAAAAATTGTTAGATAATAATATTGCACTTCCTCATGATAAAACAAAGAGGTTAGCCGTGACTTTCAAAATGTTAACTGGTCGAATCGAAAACGAATGCCTTGACATTGACATTGACTTAAAGAAAAAAAAACAACATTGTATCGTAGGTAAAGAAAATATTCTTAATAACTACTGTTAATAAAAATATGTAATATTTTCTTTCCAAGTATTTATATGCATAATATTATACCTAATCCAGTTACTTTTAAGAAATATTTAAAAAATGAAAGACGCTACTATTTGTTTCACGTGTTGAATAAGTGGCCAGTTCTATGATTGACGGAAATAAGACCCAACGGTCCAAGAGTAACCTTCGAGGCTATAACAGGTTCGTAACATATAAAAATATGGTGCAACATAGTGTAACTCCAAACCAATTGAAATAACTTTGGACTGACGGCATTGACCGCTGGCACGGACAAACAAAATTAAAAAAGGTTTGAAACTATTTTTGTCTGAGATATATGAATTATATAACACTATTTTTATATACAGACTTATATTGTTAGACGTCATTTGAAGAATAGAAACTGTTTTATATATATTTTTTATTTTATCAAGCTATCATTGAGTTTGTTCTTGACCCTGAGACACATAGGGTTTCTTGGTTTTGGTGAATTATTATTTCTGCATATATTTTTTAATTGTATAGGTAATGTTTGATGCTACTTGTTGAAGTCTAGGGTTTTTTTATAGATATTTTGGATAACGGACTTAGAGTCCACTGTGGACTGGTGGTATTTTTGTCTCTTCTATATGAGAGAGTTTGCTACAACTTTCATGCTAGGCAAATGTGTTGGATGGTTAGTTTAAGGGTAGGTTTATCAAAGATCGCTACATGGATTTTAACACAGAGACTGACAACTCTTTATCTTTATACAAATAATGGACTTTAGAAGCAAAACACATTTTTATCCCCTATCCTTCACGTATCACTGTAATACAGATAATATTGTATAATTCATCTTACAAATCTATAAGTAAGCTTCGGAAATGTTGCGTGCGGAAGCCTCATTAAAGCGGTCTAGTAATTTTGAATGGTGAACATAAAAACGGATGAACATATTAATTTTAGATGTTATATGGTATGGACTCATTATTTTGAGTTAACAAGACGTAGCCAAGTGGAGTGGTCCACGTGTAAGAGCTTTGGGACGACGTCACGCCTTTTATCCCCGAAGGGAGAGGCAGAGGTGCATTTACACATTACGGCACGTAATGTCACTGTACAATGTAGACCCACTTTTCGCCATTAGCGTTATAAGTCCCATGTAATAGGGAATCAGCCTTTGACACGAATGAGTGATACCATGGATTTAAAGAAAACCGGCGTGAATCAACGCTTGTGTTGTGTTTTGCCATCTGAGTGAGATAATTGGAAGCTTAATCACTCTCATTCAAAGGCCAGCAATGCACTTGTAACACCATTGGAGTTATACCCATACACCATCCAACTCTATAAGTGATTATTGCTCACCATCAACTTGTCTTTGACTTAAATTAAAGTATTAACTGCCGACAAAATACTGTTGAAAGCAAATCCTCCGCTAAGCGCCAGTAACCAGAAACAGACGAGGCGGTTAAGTTTTAAGTAAAAAAATCTGCGCGGAAATTGTACCACTGCAGTCTAATTAATTTAATCGAGTATTTGATATGTATCAAATTACATTTTGACAGTTAAGGTTGTCAATGGCTTGTCAAATTAGATTACAAGATTTTTATTGACATGTTTTAAAAAATGTTAGCGCTCAAACTGTATATTAATTGCATATTTATGTCAGTTCAAAATTATGTCAGACAGATTTTACACTTTTAGATATAAATATTATTATATCTATATGTATAAAAAATATGTAATATGTAAATGATATTTTTGAATGAAACTAACTGCTTCATGTTAGGTTCGGTTTTTGAAAGCAATCATGCATTTTTTTTTTCAATTAATTCAGATTGAAGCACTTTTAAACGTCACGTTATTTAGACAGTGACCAGACCTTAAGTGTAGATACTCATTAAGAAGAACGAAGAATAATTATTAGTTACTCTTTATAAAAAAAATACACAGAGTTTGAATTTTGTGCCTATTACGTGTTGCATATAAAAATATTAATAAACATATAACTAATTACAGCTAATAATTTAATATGCTATATAATAATGCATTTTTTTAACTTTTGAAGTGTCTTTGCGGTCTAAATACATATAAACACAAAACACACAATAATGATGTCGTATAGAAATTGGGAATTTCCGATTTTAGCGATACTCTAAATAAATACTATTAACATAACAGAAGAAAAATACATATTATGAAGTTATTTAATAGAATTTAAATAACATTAGGACGAGTGTAATAATACTAATAGTACACATCTTGACGTCATTAGGCACATCAATTAGATGATAATATAGTCTAAGTATTTTGTCATTTTTATTCATAATATCTTGTAGCTATTTAAATAAAAATAGCAAAGAATTTTGTTAATAATATTTTTATAATTATAGACTAATCCAGTATTTATAATCTGTCATAGACATAATTTAATTATATTATTTATTTTGTCATAAAAGCTAGGTAGCTACAAAATATATACACACATAAAATCTTGTGTTTTTCCATACTTATGTAGGAATTTATATTTTTTTATATATTTTTTTCTATGATAAAATCGTTGAATGTTATTATTATTATTATTTAAATTGAATTTGAGTATTTCAAAGATATTTTAATTTCACTTTTAAAATACCTACTGTTATCAATTTAAAAAATAAATTGACAACTTTTTTTAATATATAGGTATTGACTATTTGTGTATAAGATAAATGTTACAGATAAGTAATGTATAACAGATTAATTATAATAATATTATGTTTATTAAAGCACGAGCCATTTCTACTGATTACGCTTTGACCCAATTTATTATATCATTATTTTGATAGTAATAAATATAATATATACACACTTCTTAAAATAAAGCTTCCGTAATTTTTATCATCGTCTTATTGTCTAAAGAAGTCACCTAATTTATTTTCGTTATCAAACGTTTTTGTTTTCTTTTTATTGAGATTATTTTTTTATATCAACATCAATAACTCGTGACTGTCTACTACTGGACTATGGACCTTCTCTATATTCATATAGTCATATAGTAATATGTAGTAATATTCAGTCCTGCTTTATTTTTGAGGGGGAAAATCATCCAGTTACTTCTTTCAACTTGGGTGAAGCGAGAGGGAGTGTCCGACTCTTACTGACTAACAACCACCCTGTTCCTACAGTTACTCTTCGAACCGGAGCCCCGGAAACCCACTAGGTTGTGCACAGTTCCGAATCGGGCATAGCCCAACTTGCACCATCTGTGGTCTAAAGTCAGAAAGAGCGGGCAGTGAGCTACCTTTGCTCGATAATCAATGCAAGCAGAGATACTATCGGTTGATAATATGCCTGCTTGCATTGCAGTTTCAACGGTTCAGGTTTACACAATGCACTGATCAATCTCTGTCAAATATGTAGTCCCTTAGCTGTTAGCTCTTACACCCATAGGAATAGTAGGGATATTTAAAATTGTAATTTACATCATCAGGTATTGACCCCCAACTGCATGAGACCGGTTTAGTATTATCAATGTTAATGGACTAAGTGTTTTATAAAAATAATAGGTTATTAATAAGTCATTAATATACAAATAGTAGTTGTAAGTAGACTGGAAACTTCTTTAAATATAATTAATTTTATTTAAATGTCATTAAAAATAAATTTTAATATACAACTAAACCTCGTAAAGTATTTGAAAAATATATCTGAATTTTATTTAATAATTTAACATTAAAATATTAATAAACATTTCACTAGAAGTACCCCTCTAAAATTCAAATTCACTTTTGTCTAATTTATACCGTATATCACTTTAAAAAATACCAAAATCTATTTTCCACTTAATCTTTAAACACTACAATTGAAACACGTTGTTTAAAAAAGTTCATTTCACTACACAACAAATCTATATTCGCAATAAGTTTACATGAAAACAAAAGCCAAAACCTCAATGAAGAATAAATAAACATAAAAAAGAAATGTAAGAAAACATTACTTACGAATATGACAGACAGGCCGATGCAGACCATGTACCCCCATCCCCCTTCGGGAGGCACGTACTCATAGTCCACGTCCTCACACTCAACAATTTTACCCTTCACATCCATTTTCACAATCCTACCTCTCTCCCCGAAGTAGCGGTTTTATAAATCTTATGTTATCGTCAATTGTACAGATGCTATTTGCTCAAAGCTTAAATTGTAACACCTTTATTGAGGGTACGAAATGTAAACAGATTCTTCGGATTTCCCACAAACACAAGCTGATAATATTGTAAATATATTATTTTAACACGTTACTGAACACTTGTAGTTAAAGGAGACCCTTTCACATTTTTTTGTTAGTTTTTTTTGACGAGACGACGTAATTGCTCGACTGTTTCGAAGCAGATGAGTCGTAGTGGTCGCTTAGTGAGGTGCTTTGGCCGTCCTCCACGCTAGCTACCACGTGCCGACCGAGATTCGGTCTCAATGAGCCTTCGATATGTTCAATTTTACGTTACACATTCCACTTAAATAGTCCAATGACACCAACACTGATTGTTTTTATTTATTTCTTGGCTCGCATCTCCTTGAACCCATTAATACAATACGTCTTCTTACGATTTGGTAAAATGTCTGTTGCTATGTGCAATTTATTTGCATTTTCACATGAATTTTTAAATCACTATAAAAACCGTTTAAAATTTTCAGACTAGGTACTACCGCACTACCACTATCACACATTAACTTTAAAATGCCACATGCAACCGACCAAAGTACCAATCTCATTTACTTATTTGTTTAACTTGCTTGTTAGTTAGTAAATTATGAAATCAAAGCAGTATGTAGGCTGATTTTGATATCAGCATTTATTTATGCGTGACGTAGGTGCTGCAGCGCACGTGCTCACATGTAGTCAATGTACAAGTAGGTACAGCTAAATGCAGTTTATGCAAAAATTGCGACACGAATTCTTTAAGTAAGCGTGACTTTTATACCCGGAATTTTGGGTTCAATTCCAGTAAAATGGTATATTGTAGTCATAGATTGTGTATTATGGCAATATAAACGCTTCAAAAAGTAAATCTTTCAACTATGTTCTTCTTAACTTTCAAAGACATAACGTAACGAAACAAAGACAAAGCGATTTGTTATACGATAAAATTATATAATTCAGTAAAATCAAACTAAACGTTTTAGACACACGATACGAGTATTAACTCGTGTCATGGATTCTTAAAATAAATATTATAAAATACTATATTAGTATTTACATCTAAATATTACAATGTATATGTTAGTTTATTCAAACTCAGTGACATTTAAAAACTTAGGTAGGTCTCTGGAAATGTCCCAAAAAATATATACTTATAGTAATAAATGTCATAATAAATAGAATAAAAAATTATAAATATGAGAATAGTATCACATTCTTAGGAACAAAAAATTGTATGTATGAATGTAAAATACAAGTTATGTGGTCATTTTGTTTGTTGGTCTATAAAATGTGTATAAATAAATGAGTAAACAGGTAATAAATAACATTAAATTAATAGAATCGATGGAGTTGGAATTAACGGAAATGGTTTATTCATGTCATTCTGGATTTTTTCGTCAGCGGTCTTGCTTTTTTAGTAGTCGGGTAAAAAAAGACCACAGCATTATTTTAAAAGCAACGAGAAGGCAGACACACCCACTTATACTAAACTAATTATTATGTCTTTAGGTTTATTCACATCACTATTTGACGATGACCTGGACTAGTTTCAAGCCATGCTTGAGGCTCATATTCATGAGCAGCAATTCAAAAAACGTAATAATTAATTTAGTATGTCTCACGAAAGTTATAATATAAACACATACTTGTCTAATACTATTTATTTATGCATCATTTTACATAGTTAGTCTGGGACAACTACCTATTATGAACTCCTATTTGTTTTATTTTATCTATTTACAAACAATTAATTATACTGTCTATAATTATTCCTTGAACTTCTACTAATTTGTTTACGATATTATTGTAGTAGACTCTAGTCTCGTCTACGTGATGGTACCTAATTTATTATTACAATTATCATTTATTTATTTAGAGAAGTTATTTAGCTTCAAATTAGTTAAGATGGTCAATACATTCGTAGTATGGGGATGCAGGTACATGCAGGCGTTAACAGCTGGTTGACCTAAAACAGTTTTCTGTAACAAAAGTTTTAATGAAAATAATTTACTCGCAAAATAAATAAATTACCAAAGAAAATCGCCTTTAAAATTATAAACAAAATAACATCTAATGAAGTTCATTCACTAAAATTACAAGCCTTCGTCAATCAGTCTCACTTTGTGGGTACCATTTTGAATAAGTAATTGTTGATTTGCGGGTAATTCTCGGGGGTAAAATGTACCGAGTGTTCATGTATCAGCTTCTCAATTTATCAGCCTCGGGTTAGATTGTGTTGTATTAAATTAATTGTACGGTACTTACTTATGTTTCGTTTAATTAATTGTTTTTCGTGTTATTCTGCAGTAATTATGCATGATGTGGATACCTATGTTGTGCGCATTTCGGTGAAAAGATCATACATCGCATCAACAGCCTTCAAGTGATATAAGTTTTTAAACTGACATGGTCACTAACACTATTAAGTTAATCCGTGATCATGGCGCTTGCAACAGTGCCGAAATATCGGAAACCCATCAAAATTAATAAACATGGTAAATATCCCGTAATAAGTTCTAGTAATAGCCTTCAAGTGGTCACTGTTAACCGAAGCCTCTTCTCGCACGGAGAAGTTTTGAGCATTAATCACCACGCTTGCTGAATGCGGGTTGGCGATTTTAAAGTTATACAACATTAAAATATAACAATATTAAAATATAAATGAATAAATATAAGTAATTGAGCTGCACATAGTCGATGGTAATGAGTTTTAATCTTATCGTTTGTCTTACTACTATTACTACTACTACTACTACTAAGAAACTATTTTAAATTGTATATAATTTTTGTTTTCAGAGATGGGATATAGATATTGGGTGACTTACTCCCTTAAAAAAAGAATACTTTTAGTTCTTTGATCACGAGAGTGGAAAAGTAGTAGAGTTAATAAAATCAATATTAACGGAATATAACCAAAACTAAAACATTAATCGAAGTTGTTAGCATGGCATTTATTTTATCACATTTTAACGAAGCCAGCTAGATAGTTATATTAATTACCTAGTGCGGGGTTTAAGTTGCAGTAGGATTTGCAGTTACTTATTTAGACAAATAAATATATGCACGTCACGCCAATTACATAATAATATTACATAACATATAAAGATAATAAATTAATTAAATTACCTAGTTTAGTCCACAATCTATCCGTTTGTGTCGTAAAGATTAACCCAAGACATTCTAATGTTACTAATTTTGGTCGTGATCCTCTACGCAAGATAAATTACCTAATTATAATTATGTACCTTTATAAAGAAAGGAAAATTACAATCTTTAACGATTTCTTCAAGCGGCCCGAAAACAGACCCCTGTCTGCCAGATGTGCGACTCGAAAAGCAGAAGTAGGAATAGGATGGTTTTTAGTCAGTAAGAGTCTGACATTCTCTCTCGCCCTCCCCAAGGCGGGAGAAGTCATTGGATGATTTTCCCCCTTAAGAAATAGAGGCCCCATGTAGAAGTTATATTCTAACAGTGGATTGTTACAAGCATTATAAATATATGATGATCAAACATTTTAACAGTCATTAAAGAAGTTTTTGACACATCATAAACAAAAAATATGATAAAAGAAGCCTTTATAAAAGAATACCTATTTTGAAAATGTTATCCTTGATATTAAAATAGCAAAGTTCAAAATAGAAACTGGTTTACAATTAGGTATTATAACTGTGTATAATACTTATAGTTAGTTAAATATGTCTGTAATATTTTCTTATATATGCTGGATGCTGGGGCTATACTTAATTGATGTTTGTACGAACATTTAAAGTTCATAATCGTTCATTTGTTTTCAAAACCAATGGCATATTCCATTAGTTTGGCCCCAGCATTAGAATAGGTATATACCAAGGTAAATGTATATTTTAATTGAATGTATGTACATTAGAATTTAATCTTAGGTATTTAAAAAATGAGCTCTGACGTATAAAAAAAAAATCTTCTTGTCTTTTTAATTACTCTGCATTTTCCGATATTATTTATTAAGTAAAAAAGTAAATTAGGTGTCTATTGTGTAGTGGCATTACGTGCCGTAATATGCACCTCTGTCTACACTTTCAGGGATAAAAGACGTGACAATTATGTTACATAAAAAAGTAAATTATAAACAGATTATTAAATAAATCGCAAGTTCCATTAATTTAAACCTTCTTAGTTTTTATTATATACAACGTAAAATAGTAACGTATGAATGACACTAAAATTATAATCGATTTTATTCTTTATTCTAATAGCTGCCATCATTACCTTAATTACCACATATTTTTAAATATGGACGCCATATTTTTGTGTAATAAAATATTAGCCTATCATAGACACCATAAGTAAACACGTTTGGTATGTTACACATTATCGTTTTGTTACTAAGGATATTTTACAAAATATCAAAATCAAACTCGGCTTAAGAAGGCTTTGACGTAGTAAACCAGTTCAGATATTTATAGTTAAATCAGTTAATCTAATTTTAGACAATAACTGGATTTTTAAGGGCTTGCGTAATATTAAAGAAATAGTTAATAATTAATTATCGTGAATTTATGGTTGACCTTTTTGATTGATACTTATTTTTAATTACTAATGTCCGAATACTCAAACGGTACTCAATTTTAAGACGCTCTCAAAACTAGTTCTGTCCCTATCAATTCTTTATAAAATGACAGAGATAACACGATATTTAAATACAACTTAAAATTGAGTGGCATTTCAGTAATCGGGCGTAAGTTTGTTTTATTAAAAATGTCGTAAACGGGTAAATGATAAATTTTAATTTTAATGTCCGTCTTGTAGATTCTTTTAAAACATTAGACACGTAATTTTGTTATTGAAACAAATACTTCCGAAAATATATTGATTTGATATATCGCTTGACGTCACTTCTAGGTGCGTTTTATACGTAGAATGACGTATCTGCTCCCACTCCTAAACTTTGATTCGTTTAATCTAAGTATTTTTATTTTATATGGCAGAATAAAATAAATATATATGTGTAATATTTTATCATTACCTAACTGACGGACTAAATAGATTTTTAATTGTCCTACCCCATCATCATCCCTATTTTGCCCGTAGATAATAATTGGTATCGCTTTATAATAATAATGGATTAAAGATCCTTTTATCGTCTAGGCACATTTTTCCATAGCTCATTCCTAAAGGTCCTGACAAAAACATGTTTTCAAATATAACATTTTTGTCTACCTTAAAATTAATTGAAAGTCTTTATACTTATTGTTCATTATTTAGATATAGAATGCGAACAAAAATTATGTGCTTCTTAAAAAACTTAGTAATAAAAAGGAATTTTCTATATTCCCGCTAAAACAGGTATTTTAGCGAATAAAATCGCGAGTGATAAAATTATATTCCGTTTTTTTATACAGTATAATATAATAAATATATCTACATTTTATAATAAAGGATTTCCGTTGAGATATAACATTTGAAGAATAATGGTAATGGGTTCTCTTAATTTTTAATGATATCGTCTTTTACACAGGTCTTGGATCTCATTCCATAACTCCTCATTAACTTGAGCGTATCTATTTTTAGTATATAAAATGTATTTATGTATTAACACATGTGATTAATTTGTAACCAATGGTAACTCTTAAATGGATCGATTTTATAATATGAAATTGTGCTTTTATTATTCTCTAATACTACTTTATTTACCGTGGCAGGATAATTTACATACATTGATAATTATAAATATTAGTTATAAACTTAGATTTTTGGTTAGAGTAGAATATCTTCTTCTTACCTATACATAAAAAATATTTTCTGTTCGTTAGTCTCGGTAAAATTCGAAAATTGCTGAACCGATTTGGTTAATTGGTCTTGAAATATTTGTGGAACTCCAGAGAAGGAAATTAAAATAATTGAACGTATAGAATTGTACAGGAGACTCTATTTTATTTCTTGGTTTTTCGGAAAAAGTTATAAGTATAGTTAAGTCCAACATTATCCTCGTAGATAAAGGTAACTTAAAAAGGAAAGAAAGAGTATCTGATCAGATAGTCTCCTAGCCCTAATTTAATAACGAAACATTAATGATAATGACACAATATTATTTCTCCATCTAATTCATACTATTCCATTGAATATACTCTGCTTTTCTCATTATCTAAATCTTATTAAATAATCACAGATGTGTTGACAAAATATTATTATGTAGTTTACACGTAAAAGTATTTACTTAAGAGTCTATTGTGGTATATTCTTGGGAATACCTAGTTAATTTTATTGTTATATTTTCATATAGTTTATCGGTATGATGTAGATTACGTTTTTCAATGGTTTACTTACTACCTTGTTGATTACGTGTCAGGGATGAATTAATTGTTATTGTGATTCATGATAAAAGATTGTTTTTTATTTGGACTCACGTTTCAGGAAAGTTTTAATTATAGACTTTTTCCTTCACCGTTTGTCAGTGGTGTCTAAGTTATCTTAGAAAGTACATATAACTTGGAAAAAGTCACATTGGTGCTTGCCATTGGTAGATTTCGACTCGCACCCTCATGCATGAGGATCTTAAACCTCTTTGCCACCACGACACACGATCCTGGTTCATAATTAGGTAAATAAGTACGTTCTACATCCACATAAATAAACGAGAAACCACAGGACTGTTTGCTCCAGTGTGTTTTAAACGTTTTACTAAAATTAGATATTTAATTTTTTGCGGTTTCCTGAACAAAAGTTTCGTCGTCCTTTGTTACCCAACAAAAGGTGGTTGGCGTCTGAATTTTTTTGTAAAACAATTGTTTTGTTAGCAAATTTTTTAATTGAATTTCCCTTTTTATACGTTTTCATTGTGAAAGAACAAATAAATGAAGTGGACCTAAATGTTTTGGTTTTATGTTATTTTTATAGAATTCGGGGGAATAACTTGAATACTTGGAAAGTTTTCGGTTTTTGTTCTAACCATTTTGAATTTAATAATGTCAAAAACGGTGAAGGAAAACATTGTGAGGAAGCTTGAGCTGATAATTTCTAATGTTTAGTAATAGTTTGAAATCGCCAACCCGCATTGAGCAAGCGTGATGAGTAATGCACAAACCTTCTTCGGCTGAGAAGAGGCTTTTGGTCAGCAGTGGCCACTTTTGATGTGAATGTGAAAATATTTCCAACTTATTTTACTTCATTTTACATGCAAAACAAAACGAAACTGCTACATTTGGTAAATTATAATGTTATGCTATTTTCTTAAATCTTGTTAAGACAAAGATTTTTTATAGCTGTACCTACCTAATGATTTATAATAACTAAGAGAGAATAAAACTAAAATCATGTGAGCGTTCATATAAAATAACCAATTATTTTTCTTTTGTTACAGGTAAATATTAACACACTCTCCTGAAATTACCCGTCGTCAACCACTATACTGGAGAAACACGCAATCTTTAATGCGGTTTGTCTTAAGATAATAATTAATATTAATACATATTTATTACTTACACACCTTTAATTTATTAGTATTTTAACTAACTTACCGCCGTACTCAGAGTCATTTAATAGTTACTTAACCCAGTCCTTAGCAATTGTTTTCGATACAAAATCGTTACTAAGGAATAGTTTAAGTAATCATTAAAGGTCTCTGAGTTTAGAAGTTAGACCCTTGAGGGCCTCGACCTCCTCCAGTTCCGAATATGTCGCGGTTATGCCGTTCGCAGACATGAACAGTGTTTTATGTCTGGATTTTTGTATAAATATACGTTCAGGTCACATACAACTATAGTCAAAGTCAAAATTATTTATTTCAAATAGACTAGGTAAGCACTTTTGAACATAAAAGCAAATATAATAATATTAATTACGTCTGTCTCGGTTAGTCCTCTAGCGAAGCTATTTGCTATATAATTTGAAAAAATTATTACATTACATATTAGTGTTGGGGTACATCCAACTTAATAAATGGTGATGTATCATAGAATTAAAGATGATTAATGTATCACGTTCACCTAAGCAATAGTTCATGTAAAAGCATTAACGTTTTAACCGAAAATGTCCCACAAAACACGATCGAAAACCTCAGCAATTGTTACAATGTAACATTGTAGTTTTTGTTACAACCCAGTTATCGGATTCTCATTAATCTTCATCAGACTATACACGGCTCCATTTTGGTAGCGACATTTCGCTTACCATACGTACTAAGAGTACACGTGCTGAGTTTGCTTAAACGAACTTAACGAACACATTAAGTTACTTTAAATCTTGTATAGATATGTGACTTTATTACCATAAGAACAGGATTGAATATCCATTGAACAATGACAGACAAGTGTAGGTTGATCTACTGCTATCCTACAAGTACTTCGCCTGTAAGGTCTTTGACCCTTTGAACACAGCAAGGCAAATGACGTCATCACGTTCACTGACCTAGGTTATTAGACTGTCAATTATGCTGTAAAAAATAACTGTCCACTAAACTCTCTGAATTTCTAATTAAACATTTTATTTCATTCTGGTTTCAATTCTCTGAAAAGGTACTCATTCTTGTACCTAATGTCTTCTCCTTCCTTGGGCGAAGCAAGAAGGAGTGTCAGACTCTTACTGACTAAAAACCACCCCGTTCCTACTCCTGCTTTTCGAACCGGAGCCCCGGTAAATCCGGTAAGTCCGCAGCTCACCTACTTAGCCTAAGTAACTTTTGTTATGAGTCTTACGTAATAACAGATAGGCCTATAACTAGACATTATAATACATCATGTGACATTAAAATACTTATCTATTATTATACACTATTTGAGAAAATTAAGTAATTTCTTAAATTCAGCCATTGGATGATTTTCTCCCTTCAAAAAAATACCACGCAATCAAGAAGCAAGCTAAGCTTTTATTTAAAGTTATTTATGTCCCTTAGTGACGGAAATCTATTTGATATATATGTTGTAGTTTGATAATGATATTGTTAAATATTCTCAATTAACCGGATTTTTCCGTAGCTACAAAGTTTTATAACCTTTATCAATATTCATAAAAAAATAATAAAAATATTCATGATCTTTATCAAGATTAAAATATCGAATGATATTTTAGAAAATCTTGATAAGGGGCCAGACATTTTCCACTGAGACCTACTATCTGGGCAGGTCGATGGCCATACACGTGGCATACGGATTATATTTTATTTATGGCTATTTTGAATTCGAATTTGAGTTTCAAATCACAATTTTCCGAATTTTGTTAGTAAAAATACGATTTTGTTTACATTTGTAACAGTAGGTACCAGTTTTGATAAATTTTGTCTATGACAAACAATTAAAAATTGTTATACAATATTAATTGTCAAGCAGAACCGTATACTCACATAAATAAACTAATTTCCCACATTAAAAAGTAAGAAAACACCTATAAATCAATTTGATAACACAATTAAGAAACAATTAACAAGCATTTTAACTGATTCACACTAAATTACCTACGCCCAAAAGCCCATTAGTTACACTTTCGAAATGTTACGCAATGTTGTCTTAAGTTAATTTGAAGTTCAATTAAATAAAAAATGTCGTTCTATTCACCACATACCTGTTATTAAGCCTCATCAATAACCGGTAAACAGCTGTGAGTCAACACACTTGAGTTAAAATATTTTAAACTACAAATATTAATGTTTTACAAAGCAAAATATTATGGAGACATTCATAAGTTTGTATTATTGGGGTAGGTAAATTCATAGATCTTCCGTTAAAAGCACGTGGCTCAGGTAACAGCTGATTCCTGGTGTTGCGGGTGTCCATGACGGCACTGACCGCTTACCATCCGGTGATCCGTGTGCTCGTTTACCTCCTATTCCATAAAAATCCTGTTTATTCCAGCAGGATATCCTATGAAGCCCATAAGAATATGAGGGTAACCTATTTTCATACATTGGACATAACTTCAAACTTTGTGGTTAAAACCTAATATGAGCATTTTTGAACGACTTCACAACTACTGCATAGACACTGGCAGTATAGTCGACAACCACTATATTGGAGACTCAGTTGCCAATCAAGAAAAAAAAAACTACTGCATAACATACCAGTTAATATATTTGCATTTATTTTGCAATTAATTAGATATTATGTAATTAGAACATAATATTGAAATAGCTACTACACACCTTTCATTTTATTTTCACATTCTTAAGCTACACAAATAGAACCTTGGATCAAAATGACAGCTTGACGTATTAGAAATCTAAAGCCGATCAAAAAAAAACAAAACATACTTGTACCTAACCATGATCACTTGTACTTGTGATCCGGTTAATCATATTTCTATTAACCGGATAAAACCAGTAAGGTAATCGATACCTTTACCAATTTTATCCGGTTTGTCAAATTGTTGCGAAATATTGAATCACATTGCTTTTGTTTTATTAAAACAAAAATAGAACATTTGGCTTTTATTTTTGAACTAGTTTATTGTCTTTGCTACCATTAGAAGGCAAAGCTAGACATAATATTCTTTCGTAAAATCGCGAATTCTCGGCGTCCGACTTCGCGCCTTCTCCTAGTTGTACAGTCTCTTTCTCTCAGTCATTCTGTATCTTACATTAAATTCACTGAGGGAAACTATTGTTTTCTTTTTCTTCTCATCTAATAATATCTTCTTTATTTCGTTGCGGGATTCAAGACAGACATTCATGTGCCTGGAACGCGCCGGACTTCAGTGTTCCGGTGTTTTCATGGGTGTATCTACTGTAGATCCTGGGTCCAATCTTGTAGATTGCAGCGGTTTTGGAAAGATGTGGCGGGCTTGTACCATTAAAAAAAACTTTTCTAGATCAATCTCGAAATGTCTTAGAGACAATAAAGATCAGTGGTATGGTAACAAATTCTTGTACACAAAAAAGCAACTGACTACTACAGGTTCGTTAAAAATAAGATACGCAAAACGCAAACAAATTAAAATCAATTTGGATGAAACCTTATCTACGTGCGTTGAGATAGTCATCTCGTTAGAATGATAAGGACTAGAGCACTGCCGGTTACACAAGAGTAATCATAAACAATCTACCTATGTAATAAAGATAGATTATAGCTATTAGATAAATATATTTAGATTTTTTTATTTTGACTTCTAGTTTCTCAAAATTCATTCGAGAACTTTTCGTCCCCCAGTTTTACTTTAGCTTTATAGCGTTAGCTTTATAATTGTAGCTGCGGACTACCTAGCGGGTTTACCGGGGCTCCGGCTCGAAAGCAGGAGAAGGAACGGGGTGGTTTTTAGTCAGTAAGAGTCTGACACTCCCTCTCGCCTCGCCCAAGGCGGGAGAAGTCATTGGATGATTTTCCCCCCTCAAAAAAAAGAAAAAAAAAAGCTTTATAATTGTAGGCTGCTAGGTCGCTTCTGAACGTGGCTGATGAAAGGAACTGTGTTCAGTGTTTGTTTCAAATATGTTATACAATTGATGTCAAAAACAAGTAAATTCAAAAATCTTACATATGAAAATTCAATAATCTTACATGTATAGGAACGGGGTGGTTTTTACCTCACCCAAGGCAGGGGTAGTCATTAAAGGACTTGCCACCCTCTAAAAAGGCAATCCTAAGAATTACATTATTTAACCTATACAAACTTATGCAACATTTTCAGTCTTAAGTCCAGCACAGGTGCCTAGTAAACTGACTGTCATGATCGATTCGTATACATAAATATTAGGATAAACACAATAAAAAAAATACGATAACGGATCTTAGTGTCTAAACGTGATTCTAAAAAGAAAAACACGTGTTTAAAGTCTTTAAAATAAATTTGTATGAAAAACAAAAGGTCAAACCATAAAATGTGGTGATATGTGTATCATTAGTATCATTATAGTGTCCAAAATTAGTTCTAAAATCGATAATTGCTAAATCCTACTGTTAATTAATGACATAAACGTGACAGTGAATTTTATTAGAACTATGATGACCAAATAACTGGAGATGATTTGATAATTTATATATTAATTAATGCTAAAAAACAGATGTATTTTCTATTTATGTGTTTTTATTTTAATTTACTAGACAATGTGTTAATTAACATGAGTAAAGCTGTCATTAAATCTTTAATTCGTTTTAGAAAAAGCTTTGTTTGCTAACAAGGTACAATGTGGATAAGTAATACCTGCCGCTGTGCCTTTTGCTAACAAGGGGCCATAGAAGATTCTCCCATTATTATGTATACTAAATCAAAAATATATTATACCACTAATCCAAAAACACGAGCACAAAACGTGAACATCTGTCCTCTCCTAAATTTATCATACCCAATAAAAGGAGACTAGATAACGTCATGTAGATAAAAATCTAAGTAGTAGTAACTATAAATTATATACAAAAATTAAGATCGATTTCAAACAAGTTTGTTTTAAGTAGTACCTATACAGTATACATTTATTTAAATACTAGCTTCTGTCTGCGATTTCGCCCGCGATCCTACCAGGAAGTAATAGCTAAGTTGTAAAACTATGTGACCGTTTTCACTAATACTAAACTATGTAGCTGTGCGAGTAAGATGGACTAGGAAGATGCGCAGCTGGAGTATGCGATGTATCGATAGTAGGGAAACCATCCATGGCACGCATGCAAAGCAAACAATTTCCGTATGAAAAAAAAAAAAAACATTAAGCATAACATTGGCCATCTTAAATATCCTGGCCGCCACTACAAATTACCAAGTTCTATACTTCTAGTAAAGCAATCAATCCAAGGCATTGGAACCATACATTCAGCTTTCACAGTAACCATCTCTACTAAACCAATGAAACCAGTTAATTTACCGACGACTTAAAAATAATACCGTTAAAAGTAACTGCTCGATAAAAAAGTATACTACGTTCAAACCCTAGCGAGCTAAATAAAAAAAAGTGAACATCGTTGGACGTTCGGTAAATTTAAACCACGTTGAACCTTTCCCATCTAGTCAGCCCACACGTAACTTTGTTAACTAGAACCACTTTCATAGCAGGTATATACGTACTTAACTATATGTTTTCGTGGAAAAATCCGTCCTATGTAGGTTGTAATACGGATTTTACGATCTTTGGAATATTTTTATGTAAGTAGATCTCCCGTTCTTATGACATCGTTGTTTATCTCAGAGTTCTACGACACACATAAACAAAAACATCGTGTTATAGTGATGAGTATCTTGTTGTATTATGGTGCCTTGATTTTGATTTCCCAAACGTACTGAAAACATTCACATTACACTTTTTCTCAGTGCATCAATGCATTAGAGACGAATCAATTGCTAAATCTTCTAATACCCAAAATCAGTGCTCAAGTAGAAGAATAAAAATGTTCAATAAATGTTTTACTCTATCCTTACTGGGGTTCAGTCTGAGATTTCAAGCTCTGTAGACAGAGACAATGTAAAATCTAGCTTAGGACTAGGTCTTGTTATAATTGTGCTGACGTAATTGAGTTCCGCCTCCTCTACTGGCTCGACATAATTCTTAGCTTAAGCCAGGCAAACGGTAATTGTCCTTTTACGTAGCCAACCATTGGTTAGGTAACTACATTTAAGTAAAAGTATTCAAAAGGGCATTGATTTTTGTTATTTGTTAGATTTCTACGTCAAAAACTTTGGCTGTGTAGGTAATCTAGGTCGATGTACATCAGAGAGCCCTCACACCACCACATATGGGGCCCAGTAGGGCTAATGCCTGATTCGGAGCTGCAGACTACCTGTTTACCGGAGCTCCGGCTTGGAAAGCAGGATTAGGAAGGGGGTGGTTTTTAGTCAATAAGAGTCTTACACTAAGAGAAGACGATGATTTTCCTCCCTCAAAAAATAAAATAAAATAAAAGGCCGAGAGGAGCGTTGCACATTTCCAGAAAAATATGTTTTAATGCAGTCGGTGCTAATTGAGACAGAATAATACATTACGAATGCATCAGTAAACATAGTGGCGCGGCGAGACATGTCAATATTTAACTAAAGAAGCTTGACAAAACATCTTTTTATGGTTTATACACGCAATTTAAGAAACTAATGACTAATTATATCCACGGAAGGTTCCTTTGAAAAATATTGTCTAAATGAAAGGAAAGTTTTAACATTGTATAATAATTATCTTTATAGCCATACCCCTGCGAAGATCCGTGATAATATGGTAAACATGTTATCTCAGAGTTGTTTACAATAAGAGGTTCAAAAACAACAATACCTCATAAAATTAGATTGTCGAATTTCCTGACAATGTTTTGATGGGATGCGTTTATTGAAGCGAGAAAATCAAGTTTAATATTTTTTGTTTCTTGTTTGAAAGTGTATTATAAGGTACCTACTTATGTTTCTTATTTAGTGAGAGTATCTTCAATCGATATAACTTTTCCGAACACATGAAAATCAGGTGCATTTTATTTATACTTCAAATAAAGATCTGGATAATAACAAAACATACATACATAACCTCACGCCTGTCTTCCATGGGGGTAGTCAGAGACAAAAGAATGTCAATTGCTACAAATCTTACATACTTCTTTCGCTTCATCGCTCAGTCTTCATACATGCTCGTCGATTAAGGATACTTTTCTAGATTACATCGTATCATTTGATAAAGTCTGAAGAATGAATTTAATCCATACACGACGGACATACCACATTTTTACTTAAATTCTATATTTTATTATATTAATATATTTATTTATTTAAACAGTCTTTTATTAGACAAATTGTATTCAAGTCTAGCTCAATATTGTCGTCATAATGAATGGAAAATTTAAATTTTGGAATATATTGTTGACCTGCGCAATATGCATTGTTACTGACCTTCTACCAAGAATCTAAAAATAAAAAATCGCATGAAATTTTATATTGTTCTGATATGGGTCATCAAACAAAATACTGGCTGGTAAGTTAAAGAAATGTTAATTTATTATTTAATTGATGAAACTATTAGGAGATAAAGATGGCAATTGATACTATGATACGTAGATATGATAAGAGTAATTCTAGAAACTGAAGTACGTTATCTGTGTGACCTCTGTTTTTTTTTTATTCACGCAAAGCCTTGATGTGTACTCAAAATAACAACAACAATCTCATAAATTGCTTTGCCACTTTATTGGTGTGAAAATCTTATGAAAATTGGCTTATATTTCATGTTTTCATATTATTTTGTTATACATAGCTCCGTTCTAGTAAAGTCACGTCTGTTTATTCCCGAAGGGGTAGGCAGAGGTGCACATTACGACACGTAATACCGCTATACAATGTACATCCACTTTTCACCATTTGTGTTATAAGTCCCATGTAATAGGGGGTGAGCCTATTGCCATATACTCGGCACAATTCCAGCTAATACTGAGAATCTGAGCTTCGTAATTGCGTCGCATAATACGAAATGTAATCTGTATACTATGTAGGGTACTCAAGTAAAGATGTGGGTGAAAGCTATTGATTTTATCGTACGATTTCCGTCAATTCTATAGGATTCACATTTCGACGGCCCCTACGTAAACTATCGAAACTACAAAACCTCTACTTTACAGGAGAGCGATTCTAAGTTTCGATTTAGATTTTTGTTAAACATGAAATTCGTATATTCAATATTACCAGTATATCTGACGTGGAAAATATTAGTGTTTTATACTATCTACTGTAGTTTTTCATAATTATCATACTTTTTCTAATATTACGCACTCGATACTTTTCTTGGTTACTTCTGGTTACTTTTTTATCGAATGTGCCAGTTTCGATAGTGTTCTATGACAAAAAAATTAATCTACTATCGAATGTGCCCGTTTCGATACTTTTCCACGACAAGTATCTCTAGTAAACTATTGAATGTGGTACTTTCGATTGTATTCATTGTTACATTGCTCAAGTCAAGGTAACATAAGACTAGTTTCGATATGAGATACCTTCCAACTATTTATTTATGTTAAGCTTTTACTGCTGTTTTTTCTGGGGAATTAGTGACAAATGAAGAAAATCAATCAAATATTGTTAATCAAGCAATTTGTATTAAAAAATAAAGAACTTAAAAACGTAGTAATTGCACGGTTCTGCACTAAAGTTGAATCGAACTTCTGCCGCCCTTCACTCCCACCTCTCCTGGGGCCTAACGGGACGCTGGCACACACCGCGGTAGAGAAAACAAACCTGTTTGCTTCTCTATTTGCGGAATCTTCACGTCTCTCCATAGAGTTTGCGAGACGAATATGTCAAAAATTCGCATCCGATAGAAGGAGGTATATAAGACGTTGTGTAATCTTGACGTGAACAAGGCCAGTGGACCCGACGGAATCTCAGCCGTGGTTTTAAAAACCTGTGCGCCTGAGACTGGTCAAGTGCCGGTTGCATGGAAGCAGGCCAACGTGCAGCCTGTGCCCAAAAAAGGTAGTCGTGCCGACCCTAACAATTACCGACCAATCTCAGTCACGTCGGAACGTGTACTTAACAACAGGCTCCTGGCATACCTTGAAGGTAACGACCTCCTCAGCGATCAGCAGTATGGGTTTCGCCGCAACCGATCCACAGAAGGTCCCCTTCTTGCATATGCCACCCACATTTGGAGCGAGGCCATCGAGAAGCACGGGGAGGCATTAGCGGTCTCACTCGATATATCGAAGGCCTTTGACAGGGTTTGGCACGAGAGCCTTATCGGCAAGCTTCCTGCATATGGACTTCCCGCTGATCTGTGCAGATGGATTGCTGACTTCCTTAGGGGTCGGTCAATCCGAGTAGTCATTGATGGCTGCTCGTCTGACCAATTTAGCATCAACGCCGGAGTCCTCAGGGGACAGTACTTTCAGCAATGCTCTTTTTGCTGCATATCAACGACGAATTTGGGTATGCAGATGACAGCACAGTTGTTGAAAGGTATGTGTCCGATGCACGGACTAGCGGAACACAGACCCAGTCTCTAAGAGAATCCATGGTCGAATGGTTGAACTCCTCCTTGAAGGCGGTCTCCGATTGGGGTGACGCCAACTTGGTCAAGTTCAATGCTACCAAAACCCAGGCGTGTCTATTCTCTGCCAAACGGAGCCAATTTCCGCTGACTCCTACTTTCCGAGATGTATCCGTTCCAATATCGGATCATCTTGAGCTTCTGGGCGTAACTCTATCGCCTACCCTAAACTTCGGCTCGTATACAAGGTGTAACAAAATACCCATATACATCAAGAAGCCCTGATGAATACAGGTTGAATAGAATCTCTAGACAAAGTTTCAGCAAAAAATATGTTTAAAAAAATTAGTACCAAATACTTGGTATCGCATAGTTCTTGATTTCAAATCATACAAACGTGTCACAACCCTGCAGGGATCACTCGCTAATATTACGAAACATTTTTTCTGTCAATCTGATCACCTAGTACCTGTCTACCTAATTTTGATTCGCGCGTCGGCGCGATTGGAAAAACTTCATAACATGGTACCATGAAAACATGAGTTTAAAAAACCCTTCCCGTATCGTTTGTTATGTTATCTAGAAACCGTGCAATTGATATGTATACCCCCTTTTTGTTACACGTTGTATAAAGTCGAAGGCGCATCTGGCTGGTAGGAAGTTGGGCATCCTCTGGAGGGTGAGACGGTATTTCACATCGGAACAGCTACTGAGCCTGTACCAAGCGCAGGTTCGGTCTTGTATGGAGTACTGTTCTCACCTTTGGGACGGCTCGGCTAAATACCAGCTCGATGCGCCAGAACAAATCGAAAGGCGTGCCAAGAAGCTCATCAACGATGATGCGCTTGTGGAGGCCCGGCTTCAAAGCCTCGAACACAGGCGTAAGGTTGCAAGCCTTTCCGTTTATTACCGGATACATTTCGGAGAGTGTGCGGGGGAAGTGCACAACTTGATTCCCCCTAGTCCTTTTCATCATCGAACCACAAAACAATCGGCGAGGCGTCACCGCTTCATGGTAGATATCCCACCCACTCGCACGAAGTGCTTCGCTTCAAGCTTCCTTGTGCGAACTGCTAGGGAGTGGAACTCCTGGCCGGAGTCTGTGTTTCCTGATGGGTATAACCTGGGTGTCTTCAAGGCCCGAGTGAATAGGTTGCTTATGGGCAGACGTGCTCCACCGTAGGCCGCATCATCACTTACCATCAGGTGAGATAGCGGCCAAACGTCTACCCATCAAATGTAAAAAAAAGGTTTGGTTTGTTGGACAATAAAAATCTTGGACAGATTTAGGAGATGGAACGATTTCAGAATCGTTATACAGAAAATCCCCGTCAACCGCATCAGTTTCTTTGTAAATATCATTTAAATATTTCCACTCTTGAATCGGTGAATTGACATCGCACAGGAGATGCTGAAAATCCAAGACAAACATATTATATCTATCGAAATTGTAGGACAATCTATTACTTTGCCGTAGTAAAGTATCGAAAGTGGTACATTCGATGTGTTCATAGCAGAGAAAAGTATCGAATGTGTCACTTTCGATAAATTGCTCAGTACAAATACCAAGGAATACTATCGAATGTGGTAGATTCGACAGTACAAATTTGCTCTTTGTACTAGAACAGTATCGAATCTACCACTTTCGATAGTATAATATATTTACCATGTGTATACCTCTCCTATTCATTTTGAATTAAAAGTAAAAAAAAAACACTAACGTAATCCTAACCTCAAAATACACATGCGTCCTCACCCACATTTCGGGGAACACTGACGAAACAGGCAGTTTCGTGTCTCGCTCGCGCAACGCTGACCGCGTATATCATCGAAAACGGCAGGTTCGATGTTTTAATGTGTTCATTTTATGCAGTTACGATTCTGTTCGATTGAAAAATAGTTGTAGGTATACAATTGGAACATAATTTATATATATAATAATAGATCTTTATCTCCACATACTATTAGTGCAATAAAATGAAAATGGCTTTTTTGTAGTTTCGATAGTTACGTAGGGGCCGTCGATTTGAAGGAAAACTCTTGAGAATAAATAAAAATTAATGAATAAGTAAGTTCTCGAGACGAACCCAACCTTTAGTAATCCTAAGTACCTTTTCAATAAAGGTCAATTCCGCTTAGCAATTTAAATCAATTTACCGTTCAATCGATCACCGCCAAGTTACTAAGCGATACCACGTGCTTTACCCACGGTTATTCAAATAAAACAATTAATAAATCATAATTAAGTATAACGAGTTCCCTGTAACTTGTATTATGACGTCATAGTTTAGAACCACGTTTAAAAGAACGTGGTATGTGAATATTTTTTTGCCTCGTAAAAGGCTCAAGGCACACTGGTGGGTTCTAGCGAAGGTCTAAATAAAACTTTTAATTAATAAACACATGTGAACCAAATAAACAACGGTAGTTTCCACGATATTCTAGATGGATATCTTTGAAAAACATGAATATATTACAAAAGTCAGATGATTTGCATTCGAAATATTGATAAAAGGCGGTCGATTGTTGCGAAATTTGGTTGCAAAATTATTTGTTTGTTTTTTTCCGATAGAAAATTTCGTTGCCAATGTTTTAATAGATGCATAATGTAATCCGGGTAGCGGATTAAACTGGGACCGTTTGTTTTTCTATCTACGTAAATGTTTGGTTTTGTTCTAGAATTAAAAGAAAGTTCAAAACAATCGATGTCAACATTTTTTTTACATCAAACTTATTTTCTATTTTTTTGCATAGACATACTTTATGTCATAAGATTTGTAGTTTGGCGTTTTTTTTTATTGCACTTGGTATTTTTCTTAAATTTTCAATAATTTAGGGTCGTAGGGGTGCTTTTCCACCAGTGATGTGCCATATAGCTATGGTACGAGTATGCGATGTGTCGATAATAGGGAAGCCAACAATAGCACACATCCATAGCACGCATTTTTCCTTGAAAATAATATAGCTTAACTAAGTAAGCTTCCACCAGTGCTAAGCTATTTGTAGCAAAGAATATAATTGGTGCAAGTAACGCATCCACAGCAACGTAGCATAGCACATTTTTGGTGGACAAACACACTACTTATATTGCACAAACACTTCTTTTACTGCATTTTTCTTTAACCTGTCGTGTCGAAACACGAGACATAAAGCATTTTTATTGTTATTTTATATACATAAATATTGTTTAAATTGTTGTCTTATATATAAAAGGTTAAACTTCATATAATAAATGAAGCATTATGAATTCAAAGTTTTTACCTACATCGATTTTTGTATACCTTAGTAACACAAAAGTATTTTAGACCAAACTCAAAATGGAGTGATTATCTATAGACAGCAGATCAAATTGCCGATCTTATCTTTATCATAATGTAAATTTATTTTTTAGTAATCTTATACCTAGTATGTGATCTTGAATCTTAGATCTGTACTGAGATTAGCTTCAAAAACTGGCTTTATTTTCACATTCTAGAAATATTTTATTTTTGACTGCACAGTTGGTGTGGGTTTGATTCCCACACGGAACAACTCTGTGTGATCCATAGATTGTTGTTCCGTGTCTGGGTGTCATGTGCATGTAAAATTGTATATTGTAAATGCACCCGTGGAACACGGGAGGCACACAACACAGGAGGAAATTGTAATGTAGGGCAAAAATTAAAAAAAAAAAACTTAAAATGTTTATATCTTATTATAATCGGAATAATACTAATATAGATATTTTGGATTCGGGTATTAAAGCTTTGAATCAAATTTCACACATACATTAGTGCTGAATTGATGCGAAAAGATCTTTAGAAATCACTAAAGTTTACTTAAGATTTTAACCATTTAAGAACAATGAACTTATCATTCCTGAATTATTCTAATGCAAATTCTGTTTTTATAAAAATTAATACAGATTATCGCAAGAACCGTTTATACGGTCCTACTTTTATCGTTCCCATTTTAAATATGTATCAGTATACTGCCAAGAGAGAATAAATTAAAAATCAAAAAACCAAGTAGCTAATATAGTTGCAACACCGGTAATATACCTTACAAGCATTGAATTAAGGTTTACTTTTAACAGTGTATCTTTTCAAAGGCTATCTCCTGACCACAGCGGATAAATAAAGTGACTCCACTTCCCCGTTTGCTCTCAGACTATTACGTCGACAACTTTGTTGACTTGTTTTGGGGAAGTTTACAGCGAAATGTTTTTTGGTACAAGTAATAGTAGAAGCTTTAATAGATACCGTTTCTGTTTGGTTTAGTATCGAATTGACAACATCTTTGTTGCATTAAACTGCTTATAGGAAAGCTTTGAGTTAATATTTTATATAACTATTTTTTAGATACATATTTTTTTAAGAGGGGAAAATTGTGACTTCTTGGCTTCTCTCGCTTTGGGCGAGGCGAGAGGGACTGTGAGACTCTTACTGATTAAAATCCACCCCATTCCTACTACTGCTTTTCGAACCTTCGGGAACAACAACAACGTTCAGGACTGATACTGGAATTTGCTGAAACAGCTGAGTTTTTCTTAGAAATTATAATTTTACCAAATTTTTTGTAATGTCCAAGCTGAGTAAGTAGCATGACTTGAAAATATTAATAATTAATTTATGTTTAAACTATACTTGACGATTTTCTATATTTATTTAAAATTCTCTAAATTTACATTTTTAAATAATATTTAAAACACACAATATAAAATAATATTTAAAAATATAAAAATAGGAGCCGACCAGTAGCGGGAACATGGTCCAAGCTACCGGTGGTTAGGGCTCCAGAGACAGAAACCTCCTCACAATGCGTACCGTTTCGAGGAGTACTGCCTTCTGCATCAGGCCCTTGATCCATCCGCCCAACCCCAGCCTCCTAAGGTGATTGTCGAGGCTGTTGGGTATTAATCCGTTGGCCGACACGACTATCGGCACAATGATAACCGAATCCACACTCCACATATCGACAACCTCGTGAGCCAATACTATACTTGACGATTATTGTTACTGATCTGTTATTGACTATACCTACCCCTACCCATGATAGAAACCTGTGTTTGTAAAACTGCACAAACCTTGAGAGATGATGATTCTATTCCTGTTGACTATCAACGATTTGTTATAAAATATGTAGGAAGCAATTGTAATATGATCAAACAGCTCATCATCTTTTAAGTCTTGTGGCCATAAGCCTCATTAGAAATAAACACACAAAACATTCATTTTAATTCTTTCTTTAATTGACTAGATTCATAATCTTCTTTGTTTACTCTTCTTCTTTGCTTTCTACTCTTTATAATCATTTCTATCGGCCATAACACGCAGATGAGTCCATACAACATGATCAAAGTGTAAAATGCTGACGCGTAGCTATTGGTGATGTCTCTGATGGCGCCTGTGAGAAAATATATAGCTATAAGTTGTATATCGTATGATTATTTTATTATAACGTCACGCTTTTAATCTTCGAAGGGGTAGGCAGAGGTGCATATTATGGCACATAATGCCAATGTAAACCCACATTTCACAATTTATGTTATAAGTCCCATGTAATAGATGGTGAGCCTATTGCCATATACCGGACAATTCCAAACACCGTGCTACCACTGAGAAATTTTCGAAATACCGAAAAAAGTCCAGTAATACTTCGTCCGACCCGGGAATCGAACCCGAGACCCCTTGCCCGGCAGTCGCACTTGCTACCATTCGGCCAACGAGGCGGTCTATATGTATATCGTATGAAATGGGCATAAATTAACAATAAATGTTAACAAATCAATATAGTGACACTAATCGGATCCGATAAAGTTAATAATGTTAGCTAAAGTTTATGGGGAGCGTCACAGTCGGTAGTTTCAATTTATGAAGCCATATTAGTGATTATGCCTACTATACTATACAAGTAGTGTTAAATCAAATTTTGACAGTTATGTGATGTTTGTGTTAAATAATGTTATTTAAAGGGACATGTTTAACTATATACTATCGGTAGTGTTCTGTAAAGTGATTGAATATAATATATTAAATTTTCGTTAGTTACGAATCTTTATACCCATAAGTTGATATTGAAAACATTAAGTGAGTGATACCACGGCCTCACAGAAAACTGACGTGAAACAACGCACATGTTGTGTTTCGTCGTGTAATTGGAGTTACCGGAGGCTCAATTACCCCCTCCCCCATTCCCCCATGATCCTAACTTTCCAAAAGGCTGGCTACGCACTTGTAACGCCTCTGGTGTTTCGGGTGTCTAAAGGCGGAGTCCATTGCTTACCATCAGGTGATTCGTCTGCTCGTTTACTGGATTATCCCATAAAAAAAAAACCTGCCATTTTCATTTTATTGATAAAGCCCTTAGTCAAAACAAAACTTCCTAACCTAATTTAAGAGTAGATTAGATTAGATTTCAGCCTTGATTGTGTCACTGTAGGGCAAAGGGAATAACTTAATTCTAAGAGAAATATTTATCTTATTACTAAGATTCTGTTATATATAATATAGTTAAAATACGTACCAATAGCAGGTCCAATACCCATGCTCAATGAACCAGAGAGAAGTAGAAGGATGCCCATAGCTGATGTGAACTTCTCAGGAGCTACAGCATCAGAGACGACCAATGGCATAAGTACGGCGATGGAACAATGAGCTACTCCCATTAATGTGAAGAAGACTAGGATCACCATCGTGCTGTTGGACCAGAGCATACCTGGAAAATATTGCATTTTTTAAATGAATACTTACATCAAAATAAAGTACGGTGATAATGATTTGTGGTTGGAAATTGGAATGGCTTTAAGTTAAGACTTTTAAAAGACATCTAGCGGTATTTATTTGTTTCTATCTACACTTACGATAAATTGTATCTCTCTGGTCATTCTCGGTCCAGTCATTTCAGAGATTAGTCAGAACAAACAGACAGATTATTTTGGTGTATGTATCGTATGTATGTAGTAAAAAGCTGTTATTTTAATATTACAAACAAATCTCCAATTTTATTTGTATGTGTGTATTCCCTCTTTGTCTACTATTAAATCATGTGATTTTATGACGTGTATTACACTAACGTTCTTACCAATTCTGGACAAGGCTGCTATAGCTACACCAACAATATAAATATTCTGAATACCAAGTTTGTACATCCACTTTGAGACAACCGTGAATAGGACTCTTGTTGCTAGATCTCCAAAACCATATAACGTGAGCGCCATCGCTACATTTTCCTAGAATAAAGAATGACAAACATTTAGCTTTAACTTTCCTTCTGGGCTTTTCCTATTTGTATCGAGTTAGTACCAAGTTTCCTGATCAAATTCAATTGAATGCCTGTATTTTATATAGAACAACACATATAAAACCGGTGTGAAACAACGCTTCCGTTGTGTGAATGAGGTTACCGAAGGCCCAATTTGCCCCCTTTTCCGCCTCGCCTCAGGTGTTTCGGGTGTCCATAGGCGGCGACGATTGCATACCATCAGTTGATCTGTCTGCTCGTTTACCGGCTTAAACCATAAAAAAACTACTGCTGTCTTGTGCTTCTCATCTGATCCCAAACAAACATCTGACGACAAGCATAGTCACCTTCAATCAGAATAAGCCACATCGCCGGATTTTTTTTGCATATCTGCCTTTATTTATACCTCTGTTTAAGATAAGGGAATATAAACCATATTGTACAGAAAGTTCAAACAAATTCAACTTACTTGATTCCATTCCATGGAGTATAAGTACTGAGGCACCATAACAATGTAGATACCATCAGCTGTCGAGCACAATGCTGGTCCCAATGATGTGCAGGAAAGCAGAAACGTCTTGATCAGAGATGTGTCTATCACTGATTCTATTACTCTTCTGGAATCAGAACGTATTGTTTTATAAAACCAAAAAAATTCAAAAAAAATGTTGTCCTTAGAAACAAGTGTTTCATCTGGTGATTAGTATTCTTATATACTTAACATGGTTGCTTAAACATGGTTTCTTTTGTAGAAAAGCCGGTTAGGAATTAATTATGACATACTTAAATACATAATTATTATTTATATGTGACGTTATGCACTTTACGTATAAAATAGTAAATAGGCATGGTTATTATACATTTGATCTTTGGCAAAATTACGTACCTAATTCTATTTTGTGTAGGTTTTATGCAGTTGTTACCTACCTGATACCACTTTTCTTCTTTGCTGGTATTTCGAAGTACTTTTCTAAAGTTTCCTTAGTAGTAGTACCTTCTAAATCTGATAGATCTGATAGTTTTAAAACTGGAGTTTCAGCTCTGTCGTCTTTGTTCTCTTCTACTTCTAGAAGGTTCTCTGAAAATAATGATTTGTTGAATTATAAATATTGGAGTTTGCAGACTTAGGAGCAGTTTGAAAGATAGGTTGAAGCGCGTTTATGACATAATTTTTGTGTGAAGTTAGTTGAAGGGCTGCCAAATGAAATAGACATTTTGTCTCATTCTAAACCCCATTTTCTTTAAAAGAGGGCTGAATATTCCATATAAACCATATGCACAATTTTCTAGACAAAAAGCTAAAAATTGGTATGCGGGCTAAATGTGACTAACAAGAAACTTCATAATTTGTTTTTGGAAATCTGCCCTAACCCCTTAAAAAGTGAATGGGAAGCCGTGTGATGACAATGGAGTCGGAAACATTTCTTACTCCTTCTACTCTTCCACCGGGTAAGCAGAAATAGCAGCGTTCCTTGATAAATTTTACATAAAAAGCTTACCGCCGTACTCAGAGTCATTTAATGGGAACATAACCAAGTCCTTAGGGTTTGTTTTCGATACAAAATCGGTATTAAGGAATAGTTTAAGTAATCACTTAATGTCTCTGTAAGTGCGGCAGTTATTATTAAATTTTCTATCATAAGTACTTACTAAGTTCAGTCTTTTCGTTTACTTCAAATGGAACTTTTTTCATGTGCCACTGAACTGGTTGCATCAGCATCACAGCCACAAAATTGTTTAACGATAAACCTCCAATGAGTAGTAGAGACCCCTTCGATCCAAAAGTCTCTTGCGACCATTTCACAAATATTGGAGCTACCATTGCATTGAGTCCTGTTGAACAGATAATGCAACGTCATGCTGATTAAAAAAAATATGTATAAATTCAAAATTAGCATTTTCTCAATCAAATCACCGAGCAATAGCTCAAAAACATTAGTCTGTCCATCAGTGAAGCTATGGGCCGCAATACACGGGCTTAACACATTGAACGCCGTGGTGACCGACGTTAGCGGAGGATTTGCCTTCAACAGTTTTCTATTAGCAGTCTAAGACTTAAAGCAGTCAGGATCGACTATTTGAGACTACATACTACTACAGAGTGAACTATAGACTTACACACAGACTGCTCGAGCAGTAATCAATGACAGATTCCAGCTATTGACTCTCAATGCAAGAGAGATCCGAACAGTGCGTTTATGGCGGCTCTTAGTATCTCAAAATGTTTATTATGTGTTTTTTAATCAACAACTATATATAAAAACTAATAAGACAATGATGGTTATTTTTTGAGGGGGTATAATCGTCAAATGACTTCTCCCGCTTTGGCCGAGGTGAGAGGGAATGTCAAACTCTTACTGACTAAAAGCCAGCCCGTTCGTTTTCGAGCTGGAACCCTGGTAAACCTGCTAGGTAGTCCGCAGGTCCAGATCATGAATAAAAACCAGTGTGCTAGTTCGTTTTATTTATTCGTTATTAAACTAGTTTATTTAAATTTTATACCTGTCATAGTTTGTACGAAGCTCATCATTAATACTCGTTTTTCAGTAAAGTATTCGTTCACAATAGTGCAGGATAAGTTATACATTATGCCCAAACCGATACCCTGTAATGTAAAATAAAATAAACATAGTTTATATCAATTTAAATCTACTGAATGATGCGAATTCAATTGTCATATTGGATTTTTTTAAAAGGGTTTCATTCATTTAACATATTGTTTTTAGACCCCTTTTCTTGGAGGGAGGAGGGAATCTTTTGTTCCTTAATGTACATAGACTCTAAATAATTTGAGATAAAAATGTATTAAACAGTCAAACCAAGAAATATCTCATAAATAATACTCAGAAGTCTAAACTCGCATTCAACAATCATGCTTAGAAATATTTATATGGTTAATGAATATTGTTATAAGTTTTTAAACTGACGGTCACTAACAATATCATTATAACTTGCAACGGAATATTTTTCATGTTTATTATTTTCTTTGAGTTTTTAATATTTCGGCACTGTTGTACGCGCTTTGATGTGTCATAACAATGGATGAACTTCATCCGTGATTGTGACACATGGTAAATATCCCATTGTAAGTTCTAATGATAAAATATTGTTACATCTAGACTAAACATAATAATTGATCGTTAGTAATTTACCTGAAAAACTCCAGCAGTAAGGAAAAACATAAGCGGTGTGGTCATTATGACGGTGCCTAGCGTTCCACACGCAAATATCACTGAGGCGACGAAGGCGAGTTTACGCTTCGACATTATATTCAGCAACGCCGATGTGAAGAAAGCTGGAATCATTTTTAATTTGTATGCTTAAATAATAATACTGGATACTGGACTGGCCGTTTCTATCGAAAAATATCCAATAAGTTTTTCCATTTTAAATTGTTGTTAACACGTTAATCGCTGCGTAGGTCACAGGTCGCTGTTCTAGAATGGTGGACGATTTGCCTTCAACAGTTTTCTGTTGGCAGTCTAAGGCATACGTAAAACTACAAAGTGTTTTCTTTATGAGATTGGGGCAAACAAAGAGACTAAGTAAGTGATTAACGTCATCGGGGAGACCTGTAATACCAGAGGAGGTACTTCTGTGTTGCCCTTCGAAAAGTGTAGAATATTGCGCAGTGAAGAATATTTCTGTAAACTATACATGTCACTTGTTTATTTAGCGTGTGGAATAAATGTTTTCTCTTTGTATATTTTTGCTTGGTTTCTACTAAATTAAGTTTAGAATATAACTGGAGAAAGGTATATGTAGCATTCATGTCAAATAGTTCAACGTATAGTTACCAGCTAACGCAATAGATATGCAGTATATTCCCAGAAGCAGAGTGACGCTTGCAGAACTCATTGATACAGCATTTATGAAGTCATCGTACATCATTCCAAAACAGCCAGCAAACGCCGTAGTTGTCGACTGAAATTTTGACGAAGAAACTCATTATTATGAAGTAAAAATATAGGTAGAAGTAGTATTATTCATAAGTTCCAAGTGATAAAATATAGGGACAACTTATTTTATATTTGAACATTTTTTGGTGTATCTGTATTAAATGCATGGTGAGGTATGAGGTATTTTTGCTCCCACTCTCACTTTGATTCGTTTTATATGACAAAATAAAAAAATACGTAGCTTAACATTTTTTTCATTACCTAACTAACAGGCTAAATCGATTTTCTATTTCATCATTCCTATTTTTTATGGTTTTATGTTTACATAACATACATACATAAGTTTTACATTATTTGAACATTATGTTTCTGTCACCAAAAAGTTTACGTGTCTATTAGAAAAACCGAAATCAACTAGATATATCCTTATCATCAGTAGACATAGTAAGATCTTGACGGACAGACAGTAGACAGATTGAATAGTGGATTTGTTACTACGTATCCTTTAAGGGTTATTCTTTCCCTTTAAGTTACGGAACCGTAAAAAAGGGTTGTCAAAATAAATACAGTGTCTATTGTGTTATTTTAGATGTTTATTTTATTTAGTAGCAAATTCGTGTTAAAACAGCGTGTTGAAGAAAAAATAAATATACAGAAATAATTTTCAATAAACTACGTTTCAAAATGATTTTGATAGCGTTCATTTTTGAAGTCGGTGAGTACCTAGACTAAAACCTAATTTACTATTGATTAGTAACGATTTTATTCCGAAAAAAATTGCTGAGGACTGGGATAAGCACATGGGATAAGTAACCATTAAATCTCTCTGTACTCTCTGTGACTTACGACTGCGGTAAGTGTAACAAATATTATCTGAAAACCGCATCAAAATTGATTCAGGTATTTGCGGCGTAATACGTATGTATTAAAGTAAATTGAATTGAATACCTCCGTCTTTTTTAAAGGCGGAATTTTTTCATATGACATAATCAATGTGTAATAAATACTGCTATACTTATTTACATACATAAAATATACATGAGATAACGAAATGTCAGTTATAATACTCTAGACACTTAAACTGAGACTTATCTAAGACTATTTGACTTATAATTGTTATCATTTTAACAAGAATGGATACTGCCGGCGTTACATATGCAAAAACGTATTTGTTTTACAAAATCCTGACGTAAAAAATAGTTTTTTTTTTTATGTAAGAGTATTTTCATGTATACATAATATATGTTACTATAAAATATGTTGTGTAACTGTTACAGGTATTAATTTATATTTGTAGTTTATATACCTAGTGGTCTGATTTAAATAGTATGTACTGTGAATACTATGTCATATATCACACTAATGTTATAAATGTTGTTTGTCCGTTAATCACATTGAAAATACTGAACAATTTTGATGAAATTTGTTAGGTATAAAAGCAGGGTATGATAATTTAGGTGACTTTTATCCTATGGGAACGCGGGCAAAAGCGCTAGCAGAAGCTAAATAGTGTGTGTGTGTAATCTATACATATAATAAAATCGTAGAAAAGTGCTGTCTGTACATTGAAAATAAAAATAAAAAAAATAGCAGGGGTTATTATTATGTCGATGTCGAACCCAAAAATGTAATTAACTTTTTTTTTGTCTGTTTGTCTGTTTGTCTGTTTGTCTGTTTGTCTGTTTGTCTGTGCGTCTATGCGCGCTAATCTCAGAAACGGCTGAACCGAGTTGGATGCGGTTTTCACGAATATATTGTGGTATGTTTCAATTAACATTTAGTGTTTGTTTCATGTCAATCGGTTCATAAATAAAAAAGTTATGTCAAATTAAAGAATCACGTCGAACACTATTCTATGCTTATACCATTAATCTCCGCAACTATTTGACGGATTTGGTTGAAATTAGGTACAAATATAGTTTAGAACCTTAGAAAGGACATAGGATAGTTTTTATTTCAAAAATCAAAAAATAAAATGCTGTTTCGTATATTCTAAATAAATAAATTGGTTTCGTTGTATTAGTCAAATAATAAGTTTATTTGTTGGGTTTTCCTGGTATTCTGGTTAAATTATTTAACGTAGGTTTAGTTTGATATCGATTATTATTGTTATATTAGTAGTTACTGTAGTTAGTTTTTTTAATAAAGGAAAATGCTCAACGAAGTATGGGGAAAATACCCAGGCCCGGCGCAAACGATTTGTATCTCAGTTTATCAGTATAAATGAGTAATAAAATCCCGTATAGTTACCATCGTCGAAAACGATGGCTAAATGTAGGAAATTGCTATTTGCTTTTGTCAGGGACTATGTTTAAATCGATCAACAGTGGACGACTTTCGGCTGGTATGATGATGATATTTAAAAGATATTTCGAGTAGAAAGTATGAAAACAAATGTATACATTATCAAAACATCATGTATTAGATTATTCAAAGTTCAATCATTTTCTACATCTAATATTACATTTTGTAGTGAAAGTGCGGGATTTGCAAAACCATCTTGGTGCCTTGCACACCCAAGGTAGTATTTTCCCATGTATGCATGAACAATAATATTCGCCAATTGCATTTCTCCCACTACCTCTACTATATAAAACGTCTTATATCACGCTGTATTGATGAGGGGGTGGTCTGTGATTGATGCTCATGGCGTATACGAAGCGTATTAACTCAATAAAATAGAGATATTACTAAGTTTCATAAATCAAAACAATGATAAAAATTAATCCATGCTAAAAAATAAATATCAATTTCCAACATTTAGCCATCGTTTTTGATGATGGTACCTATATAGCATTTCATTACTCATTTATACGGATAAACTGAGATACGTATAGTTTGCGCCGGGCCTGGGTTTTTTTGAGCATTCTCCATTGTAAGTCTAATTTATTAATTAATTAGATAGATTAGATTTAAGTCGTTTCTTTTAAATTATTTAGTTTAAGCTTGGTTATTATAGCATAGAGGATAGGTTGTAATATAATTTCTTTTTTAATTGTTATAAATTCGTAATTCGTAGCTTTCTTTAGTTTAAGTCCGTTTTTAAACTATTTTTTCAATGCCCTAAGTGAGTATACATCTATTAAATTCAAACGCAGAGCTCATTATGTTGATTTTTGAAGAGTTCCCTGGAATATCTTCTACATCTCATTTTTGAAGAGATTCCGCGAGATCGGGAACTCTGTGGTTAAAACCAAAAATTTGCCGGAAGTCACTATTCCACGCGAACGAAGTCGCGGGCAAAAGCTAGTATTTTATATATATTGTATTGCGTATATCTCGAGGTTTTGTGGAAAAATGAAATCTTTTTTTTATTTAATTAATTAATACGATTTTTAGGAAAAAAATAAATATTTAATAAAACATGTATACAGATTGGATAGAACTCTACAGAACACCCTTTTACGCTACGCTTTTCGTATTCTTATTGACTTGGAAAATAATTGATCGCTGTATTCCGCACAAATCTATTTATTGTCAAGTCTAAATAAATAACAAATCATGAAGTATCGAAGATAATGGACGATAAGGCAAAATGGCAACAAGCATGAACTTGAACTTGCACCATCCCATTAGCGGACAAGAATGCACCAAATATTTCGTTATTGAAACATTAATGGCCTTCAAATCAATTAAAAAATAATCACCACAAAATAAAATTACTCACAAAACTTATAATCGCCGATATTGCTACTAAATACCCCCATCCCCCATCGGGGGGCACCAACTTATACTTCTTTCCCATCAAATTGGCACCTTCCTTTTTTTCTATAGACACCATAGTTTCACTATACACCACATATAACAAACATCCCCATATGTTTTGCCACTGGTTTTATTCATATAGATATTTGCTTACGATATCTTGTTTGTACGTTAATTATTTAGACATTATAATACATATGGTTTTATTCTATGATAAGATAATTTAGCTATAGATCTGCCAGTCACACTAACCAATGTAGTTTATTTGTTAACAGCGTGTCTAAAAATTAATAAGTCTGAAAATAATGTTATACTAATGATTGGTACTGTTAAATGCAGAAAATAGTTGTTTAATGGTCGTTCTAATTGTGTGTGTTAAATGATTATTACGTCATAGACCTAAACTAAACTATAATTTGACCAAAATGATGTTTTAGACTTACTTTGTAAATTATTAAATTAGGCTTAATGCTTATTAAATTAGGAAAAAATCTTGGTGAAGTAGAAAAATATCAAAGACAAAATAAAGTAAATTATTGACACGTTTATGTTATACAATATATTAATTTAAAGTTAATTCCAATAATGTGAAGCCAATTTCATTAAAGTAAATTTTCAGAAACATGAGTATGAGTAAGATAATTATAATTATGAAGCCAAAAAAAGAACAACACGCTGTGTACGCATACAAAGTATAGTAGACGAAATGATGAGTAATTACAACTGTCTAGTTATGTCAGCTATCAGACGTGCATTAAAAATGTAAACTCGTGGAATTAAACAAAATCGTTCCGCGGGAGTTTCTAACTTGATAATTCGATTTGATTTTATAATATAATAATATAGCTTGGCTTTAAATGTTACATTTTCGTTGCTGAATATAATATGTTACATATAAATTTCGAATGTGGTTCTTTAAGGTAAGCGTCCATATGTCCGCATCAAACGCATCGCAAGCATCACACGCATTCCGTATGACGTCAGCGGTACGCATCGCATGTAGGCATTGCTGATGATACGGTCCGTACGATGCAGATTAGTGGACGCAGTTGTATGAGTTTCTATACAAGACAAACTAAAATCCGTTGCTTGCGATGCGGGCCTGTGGATGAGACCTTTAATTTACCATTTAAAATTATCAAAGTTAATATTTACTTTATAGCTACCGTGTGTCAAGTTGGTATCTAGTGCATTTTATTTCAAATGAACTTTAACGCCCTTGTTGCATATCGGATTCTGAACCAAAAATGTCAACAAAAATATCAATTTTTGTCTAAATATGCAGTATTTGTCAATTCGAAAGATACGTTGTAAATTACGTAAGTGTATATTCATGAATAACGAGAACGGAAAATATTTCGCAGAGTGATTTTCGTACATACTTATTTTTTTTTTCTATTATATATCTCCAACGATAATGGTATCTTGGATTTTGTACTTCTGGTAAGGCAATAGGCACTCTATTAAACGGCACTATCGTCACGCTGGGCTACTGAGCACAATTACAGACTCCGTCCTACTATTGAGAATTTTTTAGTTTTGTAGGTACCATGCCTGACCCGGAAATCCAAAAATAAAATTGGCGTATGTGCTTGTAATATTGAAGTAACCGCTTTGCTATGTATATGCAAATGAACGCACGATTCATACACCAAAACAATATATTTTTTCAATTTTTGTCTGTCTGTTTTTTTGGCTAATCTCTAAAATGGCTGAACCTATTTTGATGGGTCTTTTATTGGCAAGTAACTAATGTACTAACGAGTAACTTATAATTAACAAGTTTGTTGGGCCAGCTAGTAGTATATAAAATACGTATATGTGCAAACACCTATCTTTGATAAAAAGGTGTGACGTTATAAAGATGATGATTAATAATTAGTTAGCGTACAAGTCATCCAAGTCATTGTCATAAATTCATCTCACGTAGTTTCTGATCTCTACGTAATGTAATATGGTTAGGTAAATTACACAATGTTTTGTAATGCAATATGTAATTAGTTTTATATGGCTTAATATTGATACGTCAGCAAAATATTTGAAACGTTATTTCTAGCATACAAACATACTTTTTGGCTTAACTGCGTCTTAGTCCGCTCAGGTCAAAAAGGAGATAGCAGGACTCGACAGCGATGACAACGATTGGCCGCAAAAAGGTTACACAGAGAGGAGTGGAAGGAGGGTAGGATAGAGCATTTCTCCTGCAGTGGAATGATCATGGCTGAACTCTAAATTGGTGTTTTGTTTAATTACACATTAGCTAGGTTTGGAAATAAGTGGAAGTAAAATCAAGATATTAAAAGTAACGATTTTTTATTTTTTCTGGGGTGAAAATCATCCAATAATTTCTCTGAAAATCAGCGCCGCGACTCGAGCAATCGCGCTCGGGTCACGGCAATTTAGCTGAGTACTGGCCTTTTTGCGCTGTTTATACTTATATTTTTTTATATTAATTATTTATTATTTTTTAATCGGCGCAAATAAACTGCTTTTCTTTCTTTCATTCTTTCTTTTTTTCTCTCGCCAGGGCAAGGCGAGAGGGAGTGTCAGACTCTTACTGACTAAAAACCACCCCGTTCCTACTCCTGCATATCGAGCCGGAGCCCCGGGAAACCCGCTAGGAAGTCCGCAGTTTTGGAAAGCAGTTATCATTCCTCCCATACCTATGTAATAAATTCTTGGATGATTTAGATAAATGTGACGTATGTGATGTATGTAACGCAGTGCAGCATTGAAGATACCAGTAAAATACTCAGAATTTACAATAACTTTTAGGCAAGGAACTTATTACGTAATGAAAACCAATTTTATAAAAAAATATGTTTATTTATTCAATAATTTCTTTTGTCGTAAATATTCCCTGCGTTGCAATCTCTTGTGCTTGTTCCTCTTGTAGCAGAGTTCTATTGACCAGAACAGGACTATAATGGCTAAACAGGACGCTATGAGGTAGAAAACTGGACCGTAACTCTCTGATAGCTCTCGGACTGCGCCTGGGAAGATAAAATAGGACAATTTAAGTTATTTACTTTGTTTATTCCACGAACCATTGGTTTCAATATAGAATGATATTAAATCTATTCACTTTTATTTATTTATTATATATTATATGAAGACGTATCAACAATTGAAACACAAATATTGAAAGTAAAAAAACTACAAAGGTACAGACTAGTGTTTTACATAATGGTTACAACATTTTCTTTAAAAAAACGTTACTATTCGTCCTCGGCTACGTTTCGTGTTAAGCGAAATATTAACGAGTATTTTCGATTTTCAAAAAATCTATAAAATTGTACGAAGTTTATCGACTTCGTACAATTTACGCATTAGAAAATCTTGCCACCGCCGCCGCCGCGACGTCGTATGTATAGCTCCATACAAATCCAAGTGAAGCTAGTGCAGCAGTCTTATGGTACCCAGTTGTTTATGACAATAAGCTAACAATATTAGTTAATGGAAAGTTAATTTTACTCATGGCACCTCTGCTTGACTGCAGACCAGGCAGAACAACCTGACTGCTTCAGATTTTTTTAGTTATGGCTCGATTTAATACTCACTTATAGCAGGCCCCAACACTACACTGACAAGGCCTGTCACCATCATCAGCATACCCAGAGCTGATGTAAACTTGTCAGGTTTCACAGCATCAGCCACCAGCAGTGGTATGAGGATAGTCACAGCACAGTGGGAAGCACCCACCAAGGGAATGTAGACCATCTTCGCTATAAAGCTCTTGGACCATAGTGTACCTGGAGAAAATGTGTTTATGTATTAAAAAATATCAGGTAGGTATTGTATATATTCGTTTGAGGGGTGAATAAAATGTGTATGTAAAACTATAGTGAATTTATTATTAGAACTTATGACGGGATTTTTACCATGTTTATTCACTTCGATGAGTTTCCGATATTTCGGCACTGTTGCAAGTGCCCTGATCACGGATGAACTGATCATGTCATATCATATCCCGTCTTAAGTTCTAATAATAGTGTTGGTGACCATGTCAGTTTAAAAACTTATATAGTGAATTTATACGTTGTCAAAACGTACCTACTTAAAACGTGGACAATGGGTATAATTTATATTCAAAAGTCAATTTGATTGAAACAAACTAAATCACAGTAAGGAAATAGAAGCTGTTTTCGAATTAATATTGATTCAAACTGATATACTAATTAAATAAATTAAAACATTAAGTAGACACAGGCTATCTCCAGTGTTATCTATGAATGAATAAATACCCTCCTTTGAAACATGCGACGTGCCACTGCACGTTTTACCACATTTTGTAGACATTTATTTTGTATGCATATTCTTATACACGTTTCACACTCACGAGTTTATCATTTTCAACAGAAAATTAGGACTAGTAAGCAAGAGTTGCTCATTAACTTAATTGGATTTTTGGTTAGCTAAATGATGCATTTATTATTATTAAAATAGTGAAAATCATGTTATTGACGTATAAAATACCATTAATGCTATTTAGTATTCAGACATGTAATTAAAAGTCTTGTGGTAAATTAGTATTTATCAATCTTCCAATCAGATAGATCAAACGGGGCAAGATAGAGATTGGAAATAGACTTCTGTTTTTTTAAATATTTTACTAGCTCGCAGCTCAGCACGCACGAATTACTTTGTAATTTCCTTTTCTAAAGTAAACATACCCTAACTTAATCATTAGTACATCAGCTACCTGCTTCCCCGTCTAAATCCCGTCAAAATTAGTATAGTCAATTCAGAGATTAGACGGAATATACAAACAGACAGATAGACAGACGAAAACTGTAAAAAAAATATATTTTGGTGTATGTATATGCGAGCAGTAAAAAGCGGTTATTTCAGCTTTACAATCAAACACTCTAAATTTATTTATCAGTCTAAAAGATAAAGTCCAATTCATGCATGTCATGGTTGCATACCAGAAAATGATTTATTAAACAGATTGTCTTTCAGAAATTTGCCTCTGCTTTGCTTAAGTTCAGTACAATTTGTAAACAAGCAAGGCTTTGACTTGTCTTACTTACCAAGTCGAGAGACTAAACCTAAAGTAACTCCGAGGATGTACAGTTCCTGGCTGCCCAACTTGTGCACCCAATTACTTAGTAGAGTGAACAGGACTCGTGTCGCCAAGTCTCCGAATCCATATAGATGTTGAGTCAGAGTGACGTCTTCCTGCAAAACAGTTATGCTTGTGAATATTATATTAATTAGAGAGGAATTCAGAAAGGCTACAGTGCAGTCAGTGAATTTTTATTTTTGAAAGTTACATTTGCATGATTATAATGTTATAAAATTAGCACAAAAAATTATTATTATTATTTCAATGTCATCTACATACATATATGGTATTTGTTTTAACTTTTCTTAATATATTTTTCCTATTATAAGGCTAGCTGAATAAATTTTGACATGGACAAAGGTTTTACGACTCTTATGGCACTACTAAAATTTTGAATCATTTTGAACTAGGTACCATTTAATTTAAATGTCAGTAGTTTTTCAAAAACCCGAAATCTTTTGAATAAATATTTCATTTAGATAAACAAAAATATTCAAAATTGATGTCAGTCAAATCTAGATAAACTGATTGTTCCTAGAAATAGATAAGAATAGCAAATGAACTTTAGAATATTTATGCAAACAAAAAATAACATCAAATTTTAAAAAGATTATCTGATAACAGATAAACAAGTAAATAATATTATTTTGGATGATAATGTTTATTGCTTCAGCTAAAATCATGTTTATTAATTAGTAAAAAAAACTAATTTTTCTTCACATTTCCTACCCTTGCTTTATAACCAAATTGTGAAATAAGATCTACCGAAATATAGATTGGTATTTTTATTCGTAGGTTTTATTGGTGATTTTATTGGTAGGTTTATTTGAGTCGGCCAATCAGAGCGCCGGATGCGTTCTCTTTTCGATTACTTTGAACGTAAAGCAAACTTGTACTAAAGGTACTGTTTGTGGATTATTCGATGTAGTTTATATTGTATTTTTATGTACATTTATAATCAATGATTATTTTTTATTTAGAAACGTAGTTCTTACTTACTTGCAACCACCCAGCAATGAGTAGAGCATGCGGTAAAATAATCGAGTACTTTGTGTCAGCGAACAAGGCGAGGGCTGGCCCAGCACATACACACGACTTTAGGAACTTCTCACATAGTGACTTATCTATTAAGAGGTCCTTGATTTTTCTGAAACTTAACAAAATAAATATTTTGTTAATAATCTATTACTGCCACTATTTCGATAGGCAAGTGGTCGCGAGTGCGACTGACGAACAAGGGGAATAATGGATTTGTGCCCGATAAACAAATGTGCCCGTTAATAAATTGGTACTAAATGCAATCGAGCTCATTTCAAAAGTTCAAATTGACAGTTACCGAATATGTAGGCTATAAAATAGCTTCCCCTTCGAAGAATACGAAGTCCAATATTATCATTAATTAATCCAATATAACTTGAAAAAATAATAAAAGTCTTACTTGATTCCACCATTTTCTTCTCCCGTTTTATAAAATTTTTCATTATTACGGTTGGAAAGATTGCCATCTGTGTTGGTCACTTTGATAATTGGCACGGTACAGAAGTCTTCCTTTTGTTTTTTGTCTTGCAATAACTTTTCTGTAACAAGCAGTTCTTGCTTTTAAAAGTTTTATGGCATGGATTTATGACTAGTGCATTAAATCAAATGTTATTCATACTCTGGTAACTTTTATTTTTAGTTGTTTAACTGCAGTTCATATTTTAAGTCAATAAAGGTACGCGTCCACAGGCCCGCATCGTACGCATCACACGCACCGCACGCAACGGATTTTAGTTTGCCTTGTATGGAAACTCATACAACTGTGTCCACTCATCCGCATCGTACGGACCGCATCATCAGCCATGCCTACGTGCTGATGACGACATACGGAATACGTACGAGTTGTCAATAATAGATGGCGTTATTGTATTATATTCCCAAAAAGTTTTCAAACTTACCATTGTTTTTATCGGAAACTTCAACCCTCTTCAAGTGCCACTGTACTGGTTGCATGAGAGCGACTGCTATGAAATTGTGCATGGTTAACGCTGACATCAGCAGAATAGTATTACGGAATCCATATTTTTCTAAAGACCATTTTACAAAGAGGGGAGCGATCATTGAAATAGTTGCTGGAATAAAAAAGTATGAATATTAAAGTAAATACATATTTTCAAAAGCAGAGATTTCCCGTAGCTTGATCGTTTAACAAGAAATTTCCTGGGGATCTCATAGTTGTGAATTATTCTATACAAAATTTTGCAGTTGCTACATTATACATAATAATACTATAGTAATGAACAAAGTTGCGTAAAATAATTACTTCTGGTAGAATTTTTGATTTTGACTTTTATAAATTTATAAATCCTTATCAATATCTTTATCAATTCTTTTTTAATAATAAATAAATTTTTAATAATAAAAAGCTTTATCAAATTTCATCAAAGTCAATTCAGTAGATACGATAAGTTTCTTTTCCTTATTGGGAGATCGCAATAGACTGACATAACTAGCTATTACATCTTTTTCGGGATTAATTTCCTTGTATGGGTCTCAAACCACCCAAATCATTTACGAGGTTTAGAAGACAAAGTCCCGGGATTTCGCCACATAGGTATATAGAGATATATCTGAAAAATCTTCCATTATCCAAAACACTAATACAATACGCCAAACAAATATCAAAATATACTTTCTAATCCCGCTCTAACCCCACACACAATACAAAGTTACATCAAATTACGCAGCTCGTACCACATATGAAAGAAACATTAATCAAAGTAAAGGATATGGTCCACCGCATCTGTCTAGCTAACCTAAACGATCCGGCGCAGACACACCAGCTGGCCTGAAGATAAATGAAATAGTAGTATTTATATCGTATATATTACTTTATGTAGGATTTACTAATGGGCTTAATAGATTATGTGATTTGTAAAATAATAATAATGAACTTTTAATTGAACTGTCTTTAAAAGTGGTATTTTTTGGGAGACTGTTTTATTACTCACATACTCAGTCACTCAAGGTAAGGACAGTATAATATAAAAATATACTATTCTAACTAAACTAAATTTAAAATAATCATTTCTTCAGTTTAAATTATTGAAATTATCCCAAATAAATACTATACAAACCTTCTTTACATAATAATATAACTGCATCAACGCTTTAAAGTATTTGTGATACGTTTCATATTACCAGAAATATGTAACCGAAATATCAAATTGACGAGAAGATATGCGTTTAAGCGAACATAAGTTACATAAACCATGGTTCAATGGAGAACACATTGATCCACAATAAATGACAATGTAAGAGTAAGAAAGCGGAAATATTTTACATAATTTTATTATGTAGGTACAATCGTTGTAAACGCTTCGATGCGCGAGAAAATTTCACATGATTTATAACTCGTGATGTGAAGACGAATGGAGTTGACTAAGTTATGGAGAGAATTATGGTTCGGGCTATTCGTCGTATATTTTACGATCGTAATTTTAAAAGGTCAGATTTTTTGTAATACTTTTGCTTATTATATAAGTAATAACCTCGTTGACTCTATTTTACCACTTTTTGTTATAAAAAAGTTGTGTGTTTTCAATTACATTACTAAAATAACGCCATCTATCGCGTTTGATGAAAACTATCTTTTCTTTGGCGGAAAATCGTTGAACGATGTGAAAAAGAAATATAAAGACTAAACTTTGTATTAACAAATCCTATAAAACGGCGAATCCCAATCCTGTCTCACCGTTGCAGGGAAAAAGGTCATGATAAATCTAGAGACCAAAACACAATCTAAAATGACTTTAAAAATCCTCACGTTACAGTGAATAAAGCGTTAACAAAGAGTTGATTTTGATGAATGACATGTCAACAATTTTCACGAGGCATGGCGCTTCAGTGACGTCATCTGACAGAGTGCTTTGTTAGCCCTCAACAAACAGGGAGTTTTTAGACTTTCTATAGCTCATTGTCCGTGTTTATCGACAGTTCTTTAGGGAAAATGCCTTTTTTTAGACATTTTTTTATCGATTTTGTTTGTAAACGTTTGAGAAAATTTGCTTCGTAGTCTTTCTTTGGGTTTAAATAAGTTTCTTTGCAAATTTTTATTTTTATTAAGTCTTTGATTGCCAATAGAAAACTGTTGAAGGCAAATCTTCCGCTAACGTCGGTCACCGGTGACCACCACGGCGTTCAATGTGTTAAGAACGTTACCCTAAACTAGGAATTTTGTCGTGGGTGCATTTACAAATATACAAGTTTACATACATATGACACTCAGACCCGAAACACCAATTTGTGGATCAAATAAAGAGTTGTTCCGTGCGGAAATCGAACCCACTTCACATTGCGTGATAGCCGGTCACAGCTACTACGCCAACCGTGCAATCAATTGTTTGGTAGACTCAACTGTTTTTGAGACAAAAAAATGAATGTACCTCAGATAACCGGTTAGATATTTAATACAAAGCAATTAACGTCGGTCTTAAGCACTATAGTTAGGTATGCTAAAGCAAAACTGAACTTACCAACTGCACTGTAAACTAAACCAATTGCCATTAATCGTTTCTTCAAGAAATAATCAACCAGTATAGTGCAGGATAAATTGTATATAAGGCCATATCCTAGTCCCTGAAATGAAAATAAAAAAGTATTAAACAAAGCATTAAGCGTAAGTGAATATGGGGGCATGGGGTCTCGAGTTTAATTCCCGAGTCGAGCACAGTACAGTTGGTTTTTCGACAATTTCTCAGTAGTAGCACGGAGTCTGGCATTGTGCTAGTATATGACAATAGGCTCAACCCCTATTACGTGGGACTTATAACACAATTGTTGAAATGTGGATGTACATTGTACAGTGGCATTAAGTAACGTAATGTGCACTTCTGCTTACCCTTTCGGGGATAAAAGGCGTGACGTGACGAAACTTTGGAGTTGGCTCAATTTTTTTTTTATTCCTTTATCTATTGTCGAGAAAGATGTGATATGTATCTAATGTATGTATTATGTATATGAGTAAAATTACAAATATACTCATTGCTATGATTGATACAACAGGCGCTTATAATATTATGTAGAATATCGTTTTGATTTATTTATTATTTACGTATTAGTAATATGTACCTATATTAAGATTTATAATTGAATGCATACATTTTGTTTTTACTCATGTAATACATTTGTTAGATACTAAATAAATTAATGTTACATAAAACTTATCTTACTTGTAATATACCATGGCATATGTGGAAAGTGAACGTGGATTTAACAAACATGATACAAATAACACCAATATTGAACAGTATCGCTGAAGCCAGCGACAACATTCGAAAACGTATGATGGACAGCAATGGACCTGTTAGGAACCCTGAAAATGAAAAATAAAATAATTTAAACATTTTAACTCAACATACAGTATGTTAATTAACAGAGGGCGTTCCTGTTAACCCGTAACAGTATAGCATCCATACATGCAAAAAAATATTACCATTCAAAAACAAGACAATTTTATTTTTTTTAATATAAAAATATTCACCAAACATTTTAAATCGATACGTAAAAGAAACACCCTGTGCACGCGTAGGTGAAGGAAGGTAACGTTGCAATTTATTGCTTATTTTTCTATGCTGATATTTTTATTTTAATCTATTAATGATATGATTAACGAGTTTAAAGAAACGCCCTCTGTTTTCGTTTTCAAACTGTATAACACGACAGGATGAAGTAACTTATAACTCAGACGTTGTGTTTATCACATTTTAAACCTCCATATGAACATTTCAAACGAATTTTTCGAAGGTAAATTCCCACACTACTTTCAAATGGTTAAATATTTACCCGCAGTTGCCGTGCAAATTGCGCTCAGACCTCGCATCAGTGAGATGTTTGTGGAACTCGACCCGATTTCCTTGAGCAATTCTTTTAACAGCAGTTCGTAGCTAGATGTGAAAGCTGTCGATGTTGACTGAAATTTTGTGAAATATAACGCCTTAATACATCATAAGCTATGTAGGTCTCAGGGTTACATTCATTTAGAGTTTATTTTTGTTTAATTGGCAATAATGACTTGAAGTCTGGGCATGTATTTAGCTTTTGATGATAATATCACGATCTCTAAAATGACCAACATTCTATTGGAAATAAATCTACAAAAGCAATTAAAGGATTTTTAATTTTAGTATCCAATTTCTTTTAACAACATCAAGAAGTAGTAATGGGTATATTTACAAACTGAACCTAGCTTTAATGACGGATAGACTGACAGACTATTATTTCTCTATTTGTTGTCATTTAAAAAAAACTTTTTTAATTGTTTAATTGGAATAAATTATTTGACTTTGACTTTTTAAATTGAAGGATAATACATATTTTTGGAAACTATGTCTATAGTACCTATGTAAATAATAAAATCTTATCATCACACTGTCCTTCAATGATCACTAGAAATGTAATCTTCATAATTAACCCTGTCCTGCGTTTCAACCGTATCATCGAAACGGATTACATGCACTCACTTTCTTCCAATACTGACTAGTATAACAAACTTTAACACTCACAATATTAATAGCCACAGCTACAACTATGAAAAACCCCCACCCACCATCGGGGGGCACTCTTGTATACTTCTTTTTCACATTACTTAGATCTTTGGCACTCATTTTAAACGAATTATAACTACTCAGAATATGAACTAAACTCATGGGAAGAACAAATTACTCTTTAGTCTTTATCTCCTGTCAACATTGTCTATAATTAATTTTACTGCTCAGGATCTAGAGTGATAACATGAGGTAAATAATACAATTATGTTATTGCTATGTCTATGTCAGTTTAAAAACTTATATTGCGAGAATCTCTGTGAGATGTCGTTAGTGTAGATTTTTCAAAATTTGGAACGTTTGAAAAATATCAAATATTTTTTGTGTTTGGCAGGCTCATTTTGGTAATGGATGGTAAATACAATTACGAAAATAGGAAAATGTTTATAGAAAATTTTGCATAATATTAATAATACATTTTTGTACAAGTTCACTGACCATTTAATTATAATAGATATAGTTATTTAAAAGTTTTGCATTTCCTATAAAACATTATTCTTCTTAAAACCTCACGAATTTAAATTCATTCACTATAAATCTCAGCAATATATCTCGCAACTACATGAGAGAACCGTCTACCTGATTACGTACAACACTATAAAAGTCGAAGATAAGACGGCCATAATTCAACAAGAGACAGAAGGTAATCTACCCGACTTTAGCCGTAAATATACAGGCCTCGCCGAGTGAATTACGAGTCTTTCGCTCTCTAGAACCTTCCAGATGTTTCTAAGTCTTCAATTATAAAAGAAATTACATATTTTTATTGAAGCATTAGCATAGTAATCTCGGTGAGGAAGAAAAATTGAATCAGCTGTTTGTTATACTTTACAAAGTAGCAATGGATTAGGAAGTTATTGCGAATTTTTCTTCGTTTTTTTCTTTGAATCGTGTCTGAGGTTAATCTACAAAGTGCTCAAGGAAAAGTAAATACTTATCCATGTCAGGGTGCTCTCGATTGTAATTTTGTTTGATACGAGGATTTGTTCGGTGGGAGACAAAGTAATCATCAGTTAAGCGTTGCTATGGTAACTGTGACCAATTCTTTCAAGAATGCGAAAATATTCATTGATTTTTTTTGGATTGAAAAAAGAACACAGAAAGAAAATTAAAGTACTTCGAATTGTAAACTAGAATACAAAAGTATAGCTAAGTAATAATATGAAAGTTGTCAAGTTCAGTACTTATCTACCAATAAAAAAATTAAGGAATAAAACAGACCTGTATCGTATGCATCGCACGCACCGTACGCATTCCGTATGACGTCATCGGTACGCATCGCATGTAGGCAATGCCGATGATGCGATCCGTACGATGTGGACCTGTGGACGCTTACCATAAAATGACAAAAGGTCGTGAGACACCTATATTTGTATGTGCCATTTGAAAACTAATTTTAAAAGGTTTATTGCTCCATTAAATGTAATAAATCCATAACGATTTATTGGATAATTTTATTTATTTTTATATGCCATTAATTTTACTTTATGTATCTCAATCAATTTAAAAAAAAACCTAAGGTTTTTATAATAGCAATAAACTGTACTGGTTTGTAATCATTATCACGTCCTAAAATAATTTAATTGCCTACTAATTATTGATTTTGGAATCTATAAAGTCAAATATAAGGTTGTTTTTACTAATAACTAGATACGCCTTGAAGGACTCGTACTGTGCCTAAAATTTACACGCATGTGCCGATCGATGTAACCCGAAGGTCTTGTTGTTTCGTTCAGTAAGTACATACCGCAGATGTAGAGCAGGGCTGCATTTGAACAACAATTTTGTACATTGTAACCCATAACAATTATTATTATGTTCAACATAATATATTTTTTAAGAAGCATTGCCCCACCATAGGATTTTCTCCTATGTCGTTGGTGCGTTTATAAGCATACAAGTTCACATACACATGACACCCAGACCGCGTGGCTGCTCAGCGATGACACCAACCGTGCAGTCAAATTTTACAATGAATGTAAATATTTTCAAGGTCAAAGTCAAAGTAAAAGCGTTTATATTTTTTATTTTTTTTTATAACGTCACGCCTTTAATCCCCGAAGGGGTAGGCAGAAGTGCACATGGCACATAATGCCAATATACACCCACATTTCACAATTTATGTTGTAAGTCCCATGTAATAGGTGGTGAGCCTATTGCCATATACTGGGCACATTTCCAGACTCCGTGCACCACTGAAAATTTTACAATGAATGTAAATATTTTCAAAGTCAAAGTCAAAGTAAAAGCGTTTATTTTCCTTTTAAAATATTCATTAACAGCCCGTTCATTAAATTCAAGTATTTCACAATAAGTATAATTTTATGAAACAAACAATGTTTCTCTGTTTATAATAAAATCCCAAGGACACAATACAAGAATTATTACATTAAAATGTAAAACGTGAAAGTTGACGATGAATAGTTTTTCATAAAGAGATACACAAAAGTTATTTAGATATTCGTAAATATTTCAAATCTCCCATTGTAGGTACTTTCGTGAATAGATTGTATACGTCTGCAAAGTTTCGCTCGAATAACTAAGATGTCGGCACAAACGTATTGAAAAAGTTTGCGAACATTTTAACATATTATTAATATTTGTGACAGTTTCTATGCCATACAAATATTTAAGGTCCCTTTTATGTATTCGAAAATCGCGATAGAATATTTAAAGGTCAGGAGATTTTGAAATGACAGATTATTTTTAGAGAGGTTATAAGCGTAACTTACTGTTGAGTTACTATGGAGTTGTTTTATTTACCTGTTTATTTCAATTATTAGAACGGTAATAAAAACCAATTACACTACTCAATACATTATAAAAATTAAAAGAGAGAGAATAAAATAAACACAATTTAGACAATTAATATTAATTAATTCATCCATCTCTTTCACAAAACTTGAAGCATTCCGACAAATAAGATTTTTCACTCAGAAAATGTTAATTTCTTGTAATTTTATTGTCTTGTTAAAGATTAATATAATTTCAATAAATAGGCATTACCTCATTAATCTTAGCTTGTAGTATAAACTTTGTACCCTTTTTACCGAACAGCTGTGTGTCTGAATACGAAGAGACGAATTCGTCTCTGTATCCACAGTCGATGTGTATTTTTTCTTCTATCTTTCATTGATTGGCAGTCGTAGCGCCTGACATTCACTGTGATGCAATTTTCACTTAGCGAGATTGACTGTCGCATTTGAGAAAGAATAGTTACCTAGTTGTGTAGTATGTACTCTGTTTATAATAGTAAAGTATACGATACACGTTTTCTATTAGGCATACATTTAGGCTGATTTATCAAAAAAATTAGGGCTCATAAATATTACTAGTGATGTCTAGGTTGAAATAGAGTAGAATAAACATTTTTTTTAATGAAAAGTCATTTTTTTATCATAAACAACATTTATGTTAATAAATATAAATCAGCAAAAACTACGTCCAGTTTAAAACATGAACAGTGTTAAAGCGAAACAAAGTCTCAACTTGGAAAGATTTACGATTCTTTTGTTGACTTTACAAACTTTGACGTGCTCTTATTTTACTTGTGTACTTTGTGTACGGCGAGCGAAGGGTTAAAAGGCGCGGCTGAGTGGATCAATAAGGTGCGGCGATCGAGGGTTACTGATGCACTGAACATGTTTACTGGCCAATGCAAATAAGACGTGTTTAGAGTCGGCAATGTTTGTATGTGTGCTTGCTTGCCTGGCGAACCCTCTGTGTAAATTGGTCTAGTGCCATGAATTGAACGTGTGTGAAGATGGCAGACAGTAGTTCAGTAGTATGTTTGAAACCAGATAGATACAGTTTGTGTGTTGACCTTTGTACGTATGTTGTCAAATAAGTTATGTTACTGTATGTACTAAGATGTACCTACATGATATTTGTCTGAAAGAAATCATAAAGTCGAGCGAATTATGACTTTTACATTTTGATTAATTTAAAACTTTAACTGTGTTTAGTACCTTTTAACTGCTCAGTTAAGACCGCTAAACTGAGATGGCTCTTACATATAATTAAAAGGTCTATAAACTATTCTATATCCATACATTTGAACCAAACCAATAACAGCTGTATCGGATATTATTCAACAAAATAAACGTCGATAACTTTCACTGCAATCAAATCTGTAGCTAAAACTGTAGAACGTATCGTATCCGCCTGTCGAAGCATCAGATGGATGAGTGTTCCCGTCGCATCGTTCATCAAGCTCACTTTAAAATACTTTGTGTCTATGTTCATCCATCACTTCGGTAGGAGGCATTTGGCCCTCCAGGGTTGGGCAGGAGCCGCTTCATCAATAGCTCCAATAGCCCAAGACGTCCACTATAGGACTATGCTTCTTCTTAATTAGAAAGTTTGTCATAATCTCCATCTTAAACTTTTCTTGCACCCAGAGGTGTAAAGTTTCGGTTTAACATCGATAATCCGGGATTTCTCCAGAACTAGCGTCTGTTGTAGTGCACGCTTTACTCCACTCAAGCAAACCCGGCGAACTCTGTTTCGCCATTAATGATTTTAGCTGTTCCTACTTTTCTTTATTTTTTCCTAAATTTTCTTTGCTATAAACCCACTCAACAACAGCTAATCTAACTACGTAGTTAGATTAGCTGTTGCCCGATCTCTGTTAAATGTGCGGTTACATACCTTGAGATTTAAATTTAAATACAATTTTAATTGTGCAGTTAAATCATAAGGTGTGTAGGCTGTATGAACTTATGATTGAACTGTTTTTTGTGGGAAGAAAATTATCCAATCTCTTATCCCGCCTTGGGCGAAGAGAGAGCGAGTGTCAGACTCTTACTGACTAAAAACCACTCCATTCCTACTCCTGCTTTTCGAGACGGAGCCCCGGTAAACCCGCTAGGTAGTCCGCAACTCTGTTGTAGTTTTAACTGTACAGTTAAATTGTAAGATGTGTAGCGTACATAAGTTAAGTGAGTAATGAACTGCAGATTTACTCACAACAGTGAAAATGACAAAATAATGTATTTTACTCAGCCATGGCTGAGTACAATGAAATACTATGCTCACGTCGCAAATACAGCTAGCAATATAAAGAAATACACAAAGACTTGGATCAATACAGAAAGTTTTGCTCCATGGGCGCGTGACGCGATTATCATTGTGAAGACAAACACTTCGCGTGTTTAGACTTTTATCGGTACCTACCTGACAGGTCAATGAACTTTACAGGGTGGTACCCGTGTTTACCGTCTACAGTTGTAAATAACGTTATGTTCTTGATATCTGTTGAAAAGTTTTTATTTCTCAAGTTTTGATGAACATTATTATATTACGGATGTTTTAAGTTTTGAGCTGTTAAAATTTCAGTAAGTACCTATCTAGGATAAACGTATTTTTTGTGAGTTTTATAGTCACCTCAGTTTTTCTTTCTATTCAGAACTTTTGGAATTAAATCGATAAAAGCTTGAAAGTAAAACATGTTTTATTATGTTACTACTTATACATCTAACTATCTCTGTACATAATCATAGCGGTAATCAATCGGGGCTGACAGAATAACTACGGTACTTTAGTATTTAATTTTATGAAATTAAACTATTATTTTTATGAGATTTCACGTTATTTTCCGTAGTTCACAAGGTTCGCGTTCCGTTACCTTGCAAAGAAGCTAAATCGACAATCTTGTAATCTACAAACGTGTTCGCTTAGTACCGTTAGTCAAAAAAGTACCTTCAGTGGATATAGATAATATACACTTTTCTTTACTTACCATTGATGTATGATATTGTTATTACTTAAGCTGACTACTGTTGATATTTGAATATTTAAGCTGATAGTAGCAGGTTTATGCGCCTGAAATAAAATAAATATATCTAATTATGTAAACTTGGTCTGTATTCTTGCTCTTCATAATAAACAGGTACAGTGACAAGAAATTTAATAGTAGTATGTTGTACGTATGTTTAGCTTTCAGAGTATACAGATAGCTAGATCACTGCAGTTTGGGACCATACTATTATGATAAGTTATTGAACTACATAATACGCTTTCGATATTCACATGAACTAATGGAGGATAGCTGGAAACCTCTATTATTTTGCATTTATTTTAAGTCACAGTGGGTCTAATGAACATACTAGCTATATAAAAACATTAAACACAGAAAACGATATTAAATTATTAGAAATCCTGTTCCAATTTCACACTCGTTTAATTCTCGAACTGTACCGACATTGCCTGAAGGAAACGGCGTGTGAAGAGCAGCCAATTCCACGTAAGTACTGCAAGTAAGCGATACGGTCCGAGTCGCTCTCGACCCGATAGCTTACACTTGAATTGTGTTTTTATGTCTCTGAACCATTTTAAAGAGGAAAACATTACAATAAAATGTATAAAAAAGAAAAACTTTTTATATTCGTACTCGTTGCTTAGTAGGTACAATGTTTGTTTTGGAAAGTATTTAGGGTTAGAAAAAAAAAAAAAAAAAAAAAAAAAAAAAAAAACAAACAAACATTGTACCTACTAAGCAACGAGTACGAATATAAAAAGTTTTTCTTTTTTATTTTAGGGTTAGATATGACGCCCTCCAGACGCGGAGATTAGAGAGGCGGAGTTGTACGAGGGGTACAAGGTGGCGAAGGCCGCCCTCAAGGCGGAGATTTGGCGGGCTAAGGAGGAAGCCCGCCGGCAGATGCTGGAGACTCTGAACAGAGATCCATGGGGGCGCCCTTATCGGATGGTGCGTGATAAGCTCCGCACGTGGGCTCCCCCACTGACTCAGAGTCTCCGGCCAGAGGTCGTAGAGGAAGTAGTCGGCACCTTGTTCCCCCGACTACGGAGGGGTTTTACCCTCCATCTATGACTCCGCCCCCTGCGGTTCTCAATGCGGGTCACAGTGACGACGACGACGACATCGTTCCGGAGGTGACCGAGGCAGAATTGAGAGCGGCGGTGCGCCGGATGGGCGCCAAGAACACCGCCCCAGGACCCGATGGCCTGCATGGCAAGGCGTGGGTCCTGGCCTCAGAGGCTCTCAGGCCTCGATTAATCGGTCTCTACAGCGCATGCATGGAGAGGGGCCAGTTCCCACTTCAGTGGAAGACGGGAAAACTGGTCCTCGTGAAGAAGCCGGGGCGCTCTGCGGACTCTCCGTCCGCGTACCGGCCCATTGTGCTGCTCGACGAGGTGGGAAAAGTCTTCGAAAGGATAATTTCGAACCGCCTCGTCGCGCACTTGTCCGGAATTGGGCCGGACCTCGCGGATGGCCAGTTCGGCTTCCGCAGAGGGCGCTCCACGGTGGACGCCATCATGCGCGTAAGGGACCTCACGACGGGGACTGCAGTGTCCAGGGGTAAGGTCGTAGTGGCGGTGTCTCTGGAATCGCCAACGCCTTCAACTCCCTACCCTGGAGCTGCATACTGGAGGCACTCCGGTATCACCGGGTGCCTACCTACCTCCGTCGTATAATCGAGGCTTACCTGACAGACAGGTATGTTATATACCCCGGTCACCAGGGCGAATGGAAACGGCGAGAGATGTCGCGCGGTGTTCCACAGGGTTCGGTTTTGGGACCGCTCCTGTGGAATATCGGTTACGACTGGGTGCTGCGCACCGACCTCCCGAACGGCGTCGACGTAATTTGCTACGCCGACGATACGCTAGTGCTAGCGCACGGGAGGTCGCACCAGACGGCGGCCAACTTAATGGCGAGAGCGGTTGCGACAGTAGTTGAAAGGATCCGGCAATTGGGACTCGAGGTGGCGCTCCACAAGTCCGAGGCCATGTGCTTTCATGGCCGCGGGAACGCGCCACCTCCGGGTGGGTCCCAAATAACGGCGGGAGGAGTTTCCATCGGCGTCGAGACGACGATGAAGTACCTAGGACTCGTCCTCGACAGTCGATGGAACTTCGTGGAACACTTTCGACGTTTGGCTCCTAAGTTGGAACGGACGGGGGCTGCGCTTAAGCGGCTATCTGCCAAACCTCGGCGGGCCAAATGCCTCCTGCCGGAGGTTGTACGCGGGGATCGTGCGATCCATGGCCCTCTACGGCGCCCCTGTGTGGGCGCCGAACCTGATGCGGCGGCCAGCTCGGGCGCTGCTCACATCTCAGAGGGTCATGGCCATCCGGGTGATCCGTGGATATCGCACGATCTCCGGGGAGGCGGCGAACCTCCTTGCCGGATTACCGCCGTGGGATTTGGAGGCGAAGGTGCTCGCGTACGTGTTCAGTTTGCGCGCCGACGCGTGCCGCCGGGGCGAAACTCCACTGCCGCGCCAGATCAGTGCGTGGCGGGACGAGCTCCGGCGCGATCTCATGGCGGAATGGCAGCAACGACTGTCGCAACCGAGGGCTGGGCTCGCTGTCATCGCAGCGGTAAGTCCCCTCTTTGAGGAGTGGCTAGAGAGGCGCCACGGCGTCCTCACCTACCGCCTGACGCAGGTGCTTACCGGACATGGAAGTTTCGGTAGGTTCCTGTTCCTTATTGGGCGGGAGGAAACGCCCGGGTGTCATCACTGCGAGGACCGCCCGGAGGACACGGTAGAACATACGGTGGCGGTGTGCCCTGCGTGGGCTGAGTACCGCCAAGTCCTCAGGGATGTGGTCGGCGACGGCGACCTCTCGCGCCCGGCACTGGTTCAGGCCATGGTGCGGAGCGAGAGGGACTGGGATGCCGTCTCCTCTTAAATGCGAAGCAGTCATGCTAGCTAAGGAGGAGGCGGGGCGCGTGAGAGAACAAACCTCCTCACGCCCCAGCCGTCGCGAGAGACACTCCGGGCGTCGGGGATCGCGGGACGATCTCCGGCCACCGTAAGTGCGGGCCTGCGGGCGGCGAGTAAGGGTAGCTCACCGCCCGAACAGAACCAGACCCGTGCGTACGGCGCGTAGCGTTCCGCGCGCGCCTCAAAGAGCCATCAGACCACCACAGATGGGGCCCAGTAGGGCTGATGCCTGATCCGGAGCTGCGGACTACCTAGCGGGTTTACCGGGGCTCCGGCTCGAAAAGCAGGAGAAGGAACGGGGTGGTTTTTAGTCAGTAAGAGTCTGACACTCCCTCTCGCCTCGCCCAAGGTGGGAGAAGTCATTGGATGATTTTCCCCCCTGAAAAAAAAAAAAAAAAAAAAAAAGGGTTAGATATGAAACCAAAACTATAAACTCTTCATTTCTAGACTGTTTCGTTGGTCGAGTGGTCGTAATTATGACTGTCGAGCGAGGGGTCTCGGTTCCCGTGTCGGACAAAGTAATGCTGGGCGTTTTTAAGTTTCTCGATAATTTCTCAGTAGTAGCACGGAGTCTGGAATTGTGCTCAGTGTATGGCAAAAGGGTCACCCCTTATTACATCACGCTTCTGGTGTTTCGAGTGTCCTTAGGCGGCAGTGATTGCTTACCATCAGGTGTTACGGCTGCTGGTTTACCGGCTTATATCATAAAAAAATAAATATCGGCGTAAAGATGTATCAAACTAGTATAGGCCGAAAGCCAATATAAAATAAATTTTAGAAGGCAATCAAAATGCAAGTGAAACTCCTTGAAACAAACATGTGCTCCACCGTAGGCCGCATCATCACTTACCATCAGGCGAGATAGCGGCCAAACGTCCGCCCATTTAACATAAAAAAAAACATAAAGTAATAGCGATCAAATGTGATACCTTGTGATGCTATCTACTATGTATTATTGCTGTTTTTTAACCTGATACGACAGATTAAGTGGGTTATCTGAGCACGAGACTGCAAAATAAATAATTAATAACAAATTAATGTCACACCTACATTCACATGTTATTCCCCCAAATATTGTGAACAATAGCTACATGGCAGATTTTAGTACACTTGTACTAGATACTTATCTGGTCAATATTATTGATTCAAAAAACACTATAATATCACATCCAGACTAATAGGTAATATGTTCGAATAAAAAAACATATTTCTTGTATCGTATTAAACTAATAATGCAATGCAACGCAACGTCACACATTTTATCCCCGAAGTGGTAGGCAGAGGTGCACATTACGACTCGTAATGCCACTGTACAGAGTACACCCACTTTTCACCATTTATAAGTCCCATGTAATAGGAGGTGAGCCTATTGCCATATACTGGGCTAAACTAATAAATCAATTTCAATTTGGTCTCATCAAAGGACCAGGGTCGATATAGATTTTCTCTTTTAAAAAAAACCTCGCCCGACACTAGGATTTTCTCCTGAATCTTGGATGCGTTTACAAACATTTCACATACACATTACCCCAAATAACAATTTGTGAATCACACAGAGAGTTGCTCCTTGTGGGAATCAAACCCGCTACACGTCGCAGGCAGCCGATTGCCTAGTCACCGCGCCAACCGTCATTGATTGATCATAGGTAATAAATAGAGCCATAGATGTACTCAAATAACTGTACGTATTTTATATCACTTATCACTTCATTGAACACATTCATAGGTACCTATACATTAAATTAAAAACAAATTAGTCATACTATTCCACGAAAAGATATTATTATACCTAGTACGAATATACCTAGTTTAAGGCAGAAGTATCCGTCAACAACTTCTCAAGCGTTAGTAACTAGTTCTGAACAGCAAATCCGGACATTTTATTCCATTCTCAAATTCCAGGTTCACTCAGGCCGCAGTAAATCCATTGCTTTAACCTGGGCACAACTTATTTGGGACGCGTCTGGAATACGGGGAAACTAGAGAGAGGATTTGTGACTTGCAAATCCATTCACGCGGTTAACCCGTTGTGTCCTAATCCTCTTTGACGTGTTGAAAACCAACGGTTGCAACTTGAGCCGGTTGGAATTTTGTGTCGTCACTGTTGGTTGTTGAGGGTTAGTTGTATTTTGAAGGTTTTTGTATTAGAGACGTTGTTTTGTGAATCAGTAAGGTATAATATATGAAAATTGAAGTTAGAGTACTCTGTGGTGTCATAATTGTGTGTGATTACTAAAGTAATAAATATGATTCTAAAATCTTTATCTCTATTTTTGTACATAAAAATCAATTGTTGTTCGTTAGTCTCTCGCTAAAACTCGAGAACGGCTGGACTGATTTGGCTAATTTTGGGCACAAATTATAGGTGGAAGTCCAGGAGAAGTCTAAATGACAAAAAAAATGTTTGAGGCGGTACGTGGTTTGCCGGGTCAGCTAGTAACGTATATTTTTCTAATAATATTGTGGCAAATTGGGACAATTTGTTTTGTTGTACGTAAAATATACATTACATACAGACCTACTAATATTGCAAAATGGTTTATTAACTTTCTTTGAATATGTTGAATCTCCTTTGAAATCAAAGGAACATTTATAAATTGATTTTTGCAAATTAATGCCTGCTATAAAGTAAGGTACATCTTACAATTAATTCTATGGAATAATTTTATCATTGAATAGATAATTTTCAATGTCTATTCAATTAATTAAGCAGATAAGAAACTCTGAGGACACTCGTGATAAAATTTATGGGACGCTGAAACTTTGTGAAGATTTCGATTAACGGGAATTTGCGAATGATACCTCGAATTACCTCTTTTTGTTGTTGAGAGAAGTTAAATGTTTTTACGATGCGAACATTCAGGGAGGATCTTGGCATGTTTATTACTTACAAAATACTGAAATAATTGTGATTGGTTGTCATGGTTGGTCTGTAAATATTATCTTACGCGAAAATTTTTGTGAATGTTTCTTACTCAATCACGTCATAACGGCTGAAGAAATCGGGATTAAATTTGGAACAGGGATATGCTGTGGTCTTTAATAGCGCATAGGCCATTTCATACCAAGCGAAACCGCAAGAAGAAGCTAGTTATGCTTATTAATTTAAGTCATTATGTTGAGTTTCAAAAGTATAGTAAGTATTTTATTCACAATATTTATATTTATTCATCACAAAAACAACTACTTCAAGGATCCTCATCAACCAAACGGTGACGCATTTACCTTGAACATCGACAACGATAAAATATCATCCGAATTCAGTAATGAAAAACGGCTATAAAAATATGCTAAACAGATGATTTAACGGCATCTTTTCACATAATCATGGGTAAAATTGCCAGTTTAATATTAGGGTCGCAACTAGGTCGCGAGTTCGTGCAGATTCTTTTTATCAGATGATCGCGTGCGACCCTCCTTGGCCAGCCCTACCCGCCCTATATTCGTCAGCTTGCTACTTGATACTCAGTTGTTGCGAAACAGGGTTTGGCGCCAATAAGGCGTATTATGTTTTCTAGTGCTTTCTCAAGTAGTTTTTAGTTTTTCTTTGTAGGTTCTATCTATTCTAGGGTTTAGATTCTTGTGCAAAGATTTTGGTGAAGAGACTTGTATGGAAATTAGCTCTATATGTGGTTCTTAGACTGACTCTTTTTATAGGTAGTGTGTAACTGAATTAATCTGTAGCTATGTATGCCATATTCTATACTAAATGTACATAATTGATTTCTCTGTTGCCTTTGTTTATTTGCGTTTAAAATCCTTATATTATGAGTGTGTTAAGAGAATGGAATATTTTTAAATGATAGGTACGATGATTTAGGCAATGATTATCATTATATATAGACATGAGTAACACTCGTAAATAACAATGATAAAATCTGATTCACTTTCATGAATCACGTTTGTATTTCTATTTTATTATGATTACGTAACTTAATGTTTTTCTTTGCGAAGCTAGGTCTTTGCCTAGCTTGTAATCCTACCTCTTGATAATGGTACCTAAATGTCCTTTAAACATTGATAACAAATATCACCTCAAGTTCAGCAAAAGGTCAAGAGTTTATATTTTGCACTATTAACTTTTGAAGATTTTATTACATCCAAAAACCTAGACGTCATCCAGGGACCGAAGCTGAAACTTTTAATAAGAGATCATTACGCAAATCGTGGTGTGATCTTAAAGTGTTATTAGATTTAGTGATCAACACGAGTTTACTTATCGGGTATATACACTTGGGAGCGAAGAAACGGAGATACTGAAACAAGTTTTTTATTAATTGCTAACGCATGTCTTATGTATGAAAGACAATTTCATTACTTTTAAAGTGAGAGTATTTTGCTGTAAATTTTTTTTTTAGAGTAATAGACAGTTCTTTAATTAACTTTAAAATTATAACTTAAAATAAAACCGCCGTGGTTTCCCTGCTCTCAAGTGTAACATTGTCATGGTAATTTCACTATATTTTGTTACAGATTTATTGTTTTCTAATTATGATTTATTCTTATAATCCAAATTCAATTAGTATAATTATAATCAACCTGCATGAAGAATTATATCGCGTTTATATTTGTCGATGATAAAACTAATTCTGCGATAATAATGGCCAATCATAACAAATAACGCGTCAAAAGGTAATATGCTGATAAGTACTAAAAACAGTAGCTTTTCCACTAATATTGTAATCTCTGTATTTAGTTAATCATTTGTAATAATCCATAAGTCATTCAGGTTACCTAAATCAGGATTATCAATAAAATGTAAATTTTTTTACACGATTGAATTCTCTTTTTTATGAAACACGCCGGTAATCCAGCAAACGTATTGCGCCGCCGCCCATGGACACTTGAAACACCAGAGGGGTTACAAGTGCGTTGCTGGCTTTTTGGGAGTTAGGAATTTAAGGGTTATTGTTCGGGAATCGGGGATGGGGAAGATTGTGAAGGGGGGAATTGGGTCTCCAGTAACCTCACTTACACAACGAAACACAACGCAAGCGTTGTTTCACGTCGGTTTTCTGTGAGGCCGTGGATCACTCCGATCGAGCCGGCCCATTCGTGCCAAAGCATGGCTCTCCCACACTTGAACTCATTATTTTAAATTGTCTGTTTTTGAAACATAATAATTGAATTGTTTACCTCGTTGGTTGAAAGCTGGTAGTTGTCGCTACCGAGCAGGATAGCTCCAAAAATAGTGTCTAGTCTAGGATACTTATGAGGCTCAGTAGGACTGATGCCTGTGCCGGAGCTGCGGACTACCTAGCGGGCTTACCGGGGCTCTGTCTTGAAAAGCAGGAGTAGGAACAGGGTAGTTTTTAGTCAGTAAGGTTCTGACACTCCCTCTCGCTTCGCAAGGCGAGAGCTCCCTTTAAAAAGAAAGTCTCGAATACTTAGTATACTTTACTTTTTGTATAGGCTAGGTCTGAAACGTGATGTTTTCGACCTTTCGAAACAACATAAAAGTTAAATTATTATTAAGTACAATGTATAAATTTCCAAAACTTACTAATAGATGGCGTTAGTCTTAATATGTTTTTAAAACAATTTAATCGATACCGTACCAAGTTTTAATCAGTAAAGTCTTATCCAAATGCGATTATAAAGGTGCAGACTTCGTTTCCTGCTATTAATCTATAGAAGCGGTAGTAGTATTTGATAAATAGATTACTTTTTATGGTGTACAATATACGTAATTGGGTAGTATCCTTGGTCAAAAATAATCACACTCATTCATAAATTTGATGGACTACTTAATTTTCAATGTTTTCTAGCTAAACTTCTAGAAATAAGTCTGCGTTTTGACGTAAAAATCTGACGACGTCATAATAGAGTAGGTACGCGAAAATTAAGGATAAAGTTGTCTGTGTAATTACGTCACGTAGATTTTCAATTTTATTTTGTACTGATAGAATATTTTGATGATATTAATGGCCTGAAATATTTGCTATATACTATGCCATAACACTGTTGAAGTTCAAACATCACAATTTTGAAGTTTTCTGTTATGAGATTCGTAATAAAAACTTTAAAAATGATGTTGTTTAAGATAAACAATATCTACCACCAAAAACAACACAAAATTGAACCCTCATCCACAACATTTAAGGTAACTTTCACCTTGAATGCTTACTACAGATTGCTTATAAGAATACCAGACAGAATTAACCGCTTCAAATACTGCATGTACTAAGATTAACTGAGCGAAGAAAATCGGTCTCTTGCGCGTAAGCAATGGACCTTATCATTGCTTTTGTATTATTATATGAGGATAAAATGTTCGCTCTATGTGTTCTTTACGAAAGTAAATGGAGTGAATAACTGTTGTATAGGCTGTTCAAGTTCATATTTTGGATATTGGGTGGTTTGTGGTAGCTATAACCACATGTATTTTTTCTTCTTATTTATAACAAGTTACCTATCATTGGATGTTTCTCCTGTGTCGTAGGTTCATTTAGAAACATACAAGTTCGCATACACATGACACCCAAACCCGAAACAACAATTTATGGATCACACAAAGAGTTGTTCCGTACGGGAATCGAACCCGCTACACGCTGCGCGGCTTTTGGTTGCCTAGCTACCTCGCAACATCGCGTCAACCGCACGTTATGTGTACCTAATAACAGATATGCAAATATGCCTGCGTCATTTGAACGATGCATGCTTTTGGTAAATGACGCAATAAGTAATAACGCAACGTGGACTTAGCATGAGATAAATACAAGAACATACGCAACCACTGTTAATCCCTCAAGAAATAAGCAGAGGTGTACAATTGCAATCGTTATGAGTTGTCATACACCATACACGATTAAAATTTGCAAAAGATTGTATTTCTGTTTGTTTGTTATTCCTTCACGTCAAAATGACTGAAGGGAGCTACATGAAATTTTGTACAGGGGTAATAATAATATATAAGCTAATTTTTATACCACGGGTCGCGGGTGAAACCGGTGACAGAAGCTAGTAAGCTATAAGTTTCCATTGCATGACAAGCTATCTGTAGTTAAAATATAATAAAATTGTTCATCAGATAAGAGGTTATTTACATAGTTTTTTATCTATAATGACACTCAATGGAAGTCCCTTTGTGATATTAATTAATATTAGAGATCGTTATCAAAGTGGTAACAACGTAAATGTAGATGTAAAAAATTGATAAAAGTTGCACTGTGGTTATCTAACTTGGGTAGATAAGTATAATATAATATTATGTAAGTATGTATGAAAACGAAAGCTGTTGTTTGTTTATTAACACCTATCCAAATTATCAGTATTTTATATCAACAAACTCGGACTAACAAACTCTTGAAAACGTTGGTTACGTTTAGTTAATTTACACTCCAAAAACAAATAATAGCAATCTACAACGTAGAACAAAGCCGAATTTCCTAAAACTATGCACATACTTATTACCAAAACATGTTCGGAGTAACATGTACAATGAACACACGACACGATTACACTTTGAGCTATGCACATCCAGTATAAACTGACCGCTGAATGCGCGAAAAGATCATACAACGCGAGGCCATGATAAACTGGTTTTCAGCTGGTACATTATTGCAGGTTACCGAACAATGTCGACTTCGTGTTTATTACTAATATCCATGAATATGGAATACCTACACCAACTTACCTACTCGTGAAATTATGGCTGTTGTACAAAAATGTACCTTAAGTGTTGTTGCTTTCGTTTTTATGACAACAAATGTTGAGTAAAGGTTTATGGTGGCTTAGATTTATAGGTACATGCATAAAGCTTTGTTACTCACGCCTTTGTGTCATGGGGGTGGAAAGTATAGATTTACATATTAAGGTTCGATGTTCCTTGCGGGGACACTAGGAACATTTATTTGTCGAGCGACATGTATCCCACGATGATTATGACGACATCGCCGCGACATGGTTGACTGTGCGACAAGGAATTGTTTGAGATGTCGCTCGGCAAATGTTCCTAATGGAGACAATACTTTAAATTCGAATTACGAAAAAGGATTGCATCGTACCAGGGATCTTCTTGTACAACTACAGAATTAAAAACAAGTTTGCAGCCAACCTGATGAAATCATATTACATTTCCGATATTGGAGTACTACATACAATACCTCTGTATGTCTCCTTTAGGATTATTATCCATTCTCTTCTCTAAATAAACCGTAACAATATTTAGTCCATATTTCTTATTAATTATAGTATGATAATTGCTTTGTCTACACTTATAAACAGTCCTAAGTTGAGCCTTAATCCAATAACCGTATGACTCACAATAAGTATCCAATTTCCCGAACAAACACAAACAAAGGCAGGTACTTCATTGAACTAAATATACACTAGTAATAAAGAATTGCATGCACGCTAAAATAGGGTGTGTCGCCGCGCCGGTCAGTAAACGAGCGCTGCAATATTAGCACCCCACTTAGTCAATTAAACGAGCTACCAGGAGCGCAGAATATGCAGGCACTAAAAATATAAGCAGTACATTTTTTTCTTTGGACTTTGAGAGTGAATACGATTGTGACTACCACGCATTGTATGAAGTCCTGGTACTTTTATGATTAGAAAAACATTGCTACAAACACTTTCTTGTGTGTTTTTTTAATATACCTACCAGGGAAAACTGCGAACTTTGATTCGTCTTAAAAATTGCGACGCATATTTGTTAATGTTTTTTCTCAAATAAAAATATTCTCCTGACAATAGCAAACTTAACAGCTACATATTTTACGATTCGTTTTTATATTATAGAATGTTACGATTAATATAAATTACATCAACGTTTTTTCTCCGAGGGCAAACCCGTAACACGTAATAAAACACCCTATGACTCATAGTCACACAAGCTAAACTGTAACGTAGGTTAAAACTTACCAACTAGGGAATATTGTACGTTGATATTATTACAAGCTTTACACAACAAGCGAGAAACGAGTGAGGTAATCTACAAACTTTTTTTGAGAAAGGGAAAATCATCCAATGATTTCTCCTTCCTTGGGTGAGGCGAGAGGGAATGTCAGACTTTTACTGACTAAAAACCACCCCGTTCCTTCTCCTGCTTTGAGCCGGAGCCCCGGTAACCTTTTACGTTGTCTGCAACTCCGGACAAACAGTACCCTTAGTATGATTTACTATACATTTAGGTAATCGAAACGAGAGCGCGTTCGGCACTCTGATTGGCCGGCTCGCATAAACCCACCAATCAACAACAAACCTCGTTTCGATTACTTTAAACGTAAAGCAAACTCGTACTAAAAGTACAGTTTAACGAAATTACACGTACAAGCATACATCCGTACCTACCTCTACGTATGTCGAAGTGATGTGCAAGAAATCAATACTTTGTCATGCAATGTTCCATGGGAACGGTCACGGTCGCATTCTTTAACGACATAAATTACTTAGAGCCATGAAACAAAGTTCTCAATGTCTTATTAAAAATTCATCGGGCTATTTCAAGCATAGACGTCTACCATGGACACGTACATTGAGCTACGAATATTTTCATATTAGTAATAATGAAACAAGAAACATATTTTTCGAATTTGCACACAAAAAATTTGCTATCGAAAACATAAGAGGTATTTTATAGATACTTTTACTTTTATAATTTGAATGATTGATACAGTTTGAGTGTAAAGGTGCCCTTCGCGTCAAAACACAGCTCAAAGACAAATCGGCCGAAATAAAAATGACAAATGAAAACAAGAACGTAACAAAACGATTGCTAACAAAAACAAGCAGTGGCTTAAAACAACAAGTTCACGAAAAAGTTGGTAAAGTTACTCTTGTACCAAAGGATAAAGCAGATTCGAAGAGCAAAACAAGTCGAGGACAGATTACACTCCAACTTTCCTTCAACTCGATTCAAATGAATCAAATGAAATCTCGAAATGAGTCCAAAGGCGGTTGGCAACGTTAATTTGTCAAAGTGCTATCGTCGATACGGCTTGCCTCGATCCGCATACCAAGTACTCGTTTCACAGTTGAAAGTTTCTTCAAATAATCACGGCAAAACTAACTGCAAATAGTGCGGATTTCATTTAAATGTTGTGGCGTGATATTCTGTTTTGAATTTGCAGCGCTGGGATGCAATGTTTTAGTACTAGGTATATTTCAATCTGCGCTGTGGACTACTTAACGGGTTTACCGGAGCTCCCGCTCGAAAAGCAGGAGTAGAAACGGGGTGGTTTTTAGTCAGTAAGAGTCTGACACTCCCTCTCACCTCGCCTAAGGTGGGAGAAATCATTAGATGCTTTTCCCCCCTTAAAAAAGGTATATTTACTGTTTTTTTTATTTGCAATGGGTCCTGAATAATTTTATTTCATCAATGTCATGATATAATTTCATTTCTTATAATTTAGATACTTACGAAATCATCAATGTCTCTTATGCATAATTTTTATCATCTTTCGAGTGATGTTTTCTTTGTAGTAACACTTTCACAAACATTCAAAGATTAGTGACTAGCAGTACAGCCGTTTAGAACATGATATAGATATGTACCACTACTTATAAAAACATACTTATAGATTTTAGAAAAGATTTTGGTACTTATTATAAAACCTTGACATGAACGTTGTATCAAATTCCAAACAAAAAGTTTCTCCAAAGTTATTATGTAAAGAAATACCACGTCCATGGTTTATTACGTTCGTGGTGGTGGGTTTGGTGGTGCTATGGGGTGGTAGTGAAGTCCCACCACCAGGCTCGCACCGACGTGCCACGCCGCCGCGAAAACAACGTACATATTATTCGTAATATTAAATTGTTAGTTCAAACTATTCAGTTTTGTATTGTGAAATTGTTGAATAGTGTTTGTTATTATTTATGAATTATATTTTAAACTGTATTCGTGGTACAATAAGGTGCTGATTACAAAAACATTTTTGATTTATTATTTTTTTAGTGATATAACATTTGTTTATACTCTTATGCTCTTAATAATAAACAAATATTTAGGTTCTTCGTAAATTAATAGAAATATGTTAAACATAATAAACGTTTTGGTTATGCTACAAGCCAAACCTTAACAAGATTATGTAACGAACAAATAGATTTAAAACGTTATAAAAGAAGATATTTTCAACGCTTTTAGTTTATTTAAACTTCTATAACTATAATAATGTATTTGAATTAATAGTCTAATGTCGGCGTTGATATTTTAGGTGCCGTACTCAATTGAGTATAAATAAATATATTACAATTTTACTAACAGAATTAGGATAAAATCCTGGCAGAATAATCTTTAATGTAGTTATGTAATAAAATAATAATAAAAAACAATTGAGGCTCTTATAGTTTTTCGTGACGTAATGGTACAAACAATACACATAAAACTATGTTTTTATGTTTTTGTTCGACATAAACAAAAACATCATTTTTGTTTATTTTAAATTCATTGCTTTAAAAGCTTCCAAATAAATATATTCAATTTACTTCTGACATAGAAAAACATGTCTGAAAAATATAATTATGTTTAACCTAGATACAATATGAAACGTTACATTACTTATGGACGACCTCGACATTACGTTAATATTGAAAATATTTATAATTCAATATATTATGTAGATACATATAACTATCAATATTTGTGAGAGACAAACCACAATTCAAGTATTGAATTATTCAACAGGCGTTGTTGAATAACTAGCTTTTCAATTATTCGATGTTAAAAGTCTTGTCAATAATTATTTTATCATCATTAATTATAATTAATGATTGGTGGTTGTTAAATCTCATACTAATTTATAAATGTTAAAGTTTGTTTGTTTATCCGTCAATCACACTGAAACTACTGAACGGATTTTGATGAAATTTGGTATACGTACAGCAGGTGAATAAGCTGACTTAGATAATAGGATACAAATGCAAATATACATTCTTTATTGCTTTCCTTAATGTGATATAGTTCTTATATAATATATGGCAATTAAGGACCCTGTCAGACACGCAACTTAAGCATTAATAACTCATAATAAATATTGTTGTTAATTATTTTTATCCTATGGGAACGCAGTTAAAGCCACTGGCAGAAGCAGATGAGATGAAATAAAGAGAACATAGTCGTAACGCAGACACTTATAGACAGTTCCCTAGATGGTGGTCGAACTGCTTATGATACCTTTGGTGTTGCAAGTGTATAGCTTTATCAGTAATCAATAGCAACAGTCCACTAATTGACCATGACCATGGATGTTCGTCTTGGGCTCTATATAAGTGGATTTGCTATGATTTTCATGTTTAAGAACGCAGCTTAAGATCTTCAGGTGTATTAGAGAACATTGATGCTCCGTAGTCTCCGCTAAAACCAAGAAACTGGCTCACAGTTTGACGATTTTTGTATGTATTATATATGTTATACATATATTATGTGAATAAACGAATTAAAAAATATATAGTTACTAAGTCAGTTCTTATCTTATACGGTTACGGCGATAGCTTGCCATACCAAAGGTAACTTTGTTACTTATTATTATGATAGGAGGATAAAATAACCTTTTTTTTTTGTAATCTGTGTAGGTACAGGTTTCAACTTTAATATATTATTACGTAAACACGTTTTTAGTACATTCGTTTATCACCAGTTAAGTATGAATTAGTAATTTTCAAATTAGCCGGATTCCGGACACAATTCAGACTTAATGCTTTTATCTAAATTGGTTTGGAGAATTAATATACATGGTTACATACATTTTCCTTGTAAATTTAACGACTCTTTATTATAGTTCGATTTTCACACGGAACAACTCTTTGTGTGATCCACAAATTGCTGTTTCGGGTGTCGTGTATATGTGAACTTGTATGTTTGTAAACGCACACACGACACAGGAGAAAACACTAGAGTGGAGCAACGATTTTTTTTATTAATAACTATAATCAAGAGAGATATATAATTACACATTATATTGTGTAGGTAGTCGTATCATTTACACAATTAGATATGGCTACTTACCTACCTAAATAGTAGGTTAGTAAGGTAAAGTTGGTAAATATTATTATCAATTTTATCAGACCTCTAGTAAACAGGAAAAAGATTACCAAATACAATGAATTTTCTAAGAAATTTATAAAAAAATATAAACAATGACTTTATGCTATAAGCCGGAAAACGAGCAGATGGATCTCCTGATGGTAAGCAATGGCCGCAGCCGCGTTGGCGGCTTTTAGGGGTTTAGAAATTTAAGGGTTGTTTGAGAATCGGGGAATAGGGAAGATTGAGAAGGGGGGAGAATTAGGCCTCCGGTAACCTCATTCACACAACGCAAGCGTTGTTTCACGTCGGTTTTCTGTAAGGCCGTGGTATCACTCCGGTCGTGCCGGCCCATACGTCACGAAGTATGGTTCTCCCACACTCAAAAAGCTGAAGATGATACATAATGCTTATAATTACCGTAACTGTGTATTATAATACTGATCTAGAACACAAGACTAATTATATAATGGTATCGCGATCAGTCAACCAGCAAAACACAACTAATTTAAACACAAACCCGAGATTAAAAGGGACTAAGTCCAGTATTTATAGTTCGACCATTCGAATCCAAAGCGAAATTATATTGTTGAACCAGTAAATCATTGTTAAAACAACACCTTGTATAAATAAGTTCGTTCGAGGCTCTATTTTAACATGATTTATGGTGAGCCTTCGTCCCGCACTAATGAAATTGTAAAGGCTCCCACTAATTCTATAGATAAACTTCAGGACTTGGACTCAACAGATAAACGAAGTTCCCGAATGTTCTTTCGAAACCGTTATCATTTAAATTTTGTTCCTTGACTCTCGAATTAAAGTCGTCTTTCGTATTTCAAAGTTTTCTTCTATGTCAACTGTGGATAGAGTAGTTAATATTTAGTTTAAATTAACGCTGATACTACTTTGTTAGTATTGCGAGCCAAATAAGTAGCACAAAGTCTTGATAAGTATAAGGACTTTTGGTTTGATCCCTAAACAAAACATTGGTTTTAATTTTTAACCGATTTCAAATAGGAGGTTCTTAGTTTGACCTCTTTGTATGTGTGTATGTTTGTTCGCGATTATCTCGCGTTTAGATGAACCGATTTGAAGCCGTTTTCAGCATAGTATTTTTCAGACTTAAGAGGTTTAAGGGATATTAGTAGTTGTAGCCTTTTTAACAGAAAATATTTGTATTTTAAGGAATGGGAATGAATATGGTGATTGATATACATTACATATTGAACATAGTAAAAATATTTCATAGAAATCTTAACATTGTGGTATAGTGTATAACTGAAAAATTTATTTATCATAATAGTCTCATTATTTATGACATTACTGTAGCGCTTTTGAACAGCTTGTTGCCTTAACTATTAAACTAACCAAATTTTTCAACCTAAACTATAGATTTGACTTGTTGTCCCATAATTGGAACGATTTGAAATCTTAGCTATTATTGTAACGTATCATTAGAATGTAATAAAAGACACTCAAAACATAGTGTATTAAAAAAGTGTTAGTGTAATCAAGTGTTACAGTGTAAAAAGAGTAAAAAATAAATGTTATAGTGTAAAATAATAAAAAATAAGTGTTTTAGTGTAAAAAATAGTGATGTGAATATTTAATATCGTTGTACGTGCTTAAAGTGATACTGTAAATATGTACGACGGTGGTGGCACGCCATTGATGACACCTGATGGCTACAGCAGTATTAGTCAAGGTGAGTGTCGTACCATGGCATTATGGCGTGTATTTATGGTGTAATGAAGGACTATGTGTATAAAAATAAAATATAATAGAAAATAATAAATTACGTACGTATGTATGTTTCATATTGTTTATTTGTCTACTGTACGTAATGCACATATAATTATGTTGTATTATTTATTATATGTTTTTGTGTTAAGAATGGATATAATAATAATTAATTACTTATTTAAATGTTAAAAGATTTCAACTAAAGCTCAAACTTTTACATCTACTGTTGTCTCTCTGCATCACCCTAAAGTTGACTGTTAGAGAATGCCAAATTGGCATTAAGTCCACCATTGTATAGTGTTCATAAAGTGTTAAATGAATAAATAGGAATAAAAGAAATGCGCAAATGTTGTGTTAAAGTTGTTAATCACTACAAAACAAAGTTAAAGTTCCGAAGCAGTTCGACTAAAGTTACCAAGTCACCAAGTTCTGACACTGGCAGTCTGGAAACTTCTTCGAGTTGGCCGTTCCCTCTGATACGTGAGAGGAGAGGGCGAGGAGGGCGAGGTTCATAGAACTTTGTTAAGATACGTGGTAGCGTTGACCTGTTTGGTCTACCTACCTATCACTGATCCGAACTGCAATTGAAAGTTTTAAACTTTTTATACTTGTTTTGAAAGGAAATGTGATCGCGTTTTCTTCGTGTATTTTGTTTGGCCGTGGCTATGGACCTATATTTGAATGTTTTGCCGTAATAAGGTGCAATTTTATGTTGTTAATTAACCCAGTCTTTTTGTTTTCGATAGAAAATGGAGGCTAGGATTAGTTTATATTTATTATTCTCTCCACCCTTTGAAGTACCTTAGTGAATTATTTTTTTTATTACAACACACTAATAATACAACATTTTTCATACCTACTTAGCCTACTTCCACTAAGATTCCGATTGTTCAGGCTCAAAGCCAAGTCAGAACTCCAGACTTAATTTATTATCTGAAAAAGGGTTGGGAATCGAAATCCAATTCTTCTATTGTTCTTCTGGGAATCATCATTTTTCCCTTCTTATCAAACTTGCACTTAACTTTTTTAAACCTACAGATTTACAATAATGTTTAAAACAAAAATGTGGAAAATCGACAATTTTAAACATTTATGCACTTTATCAAATTTTATCGCTAATTATCGAATTATTTTTAGTTTGTGTGAACTATGAATAATTTTTAATCTACTTACCCATTAAATGTTATCCTTATCTCTATCTTAGAAACTCATTATGTTATTAGCAAACGATTATAGACCTAATTACTTTACGTTTATAATTGATTTTGTATTAATTTGAACAAAAGCAATCAATACTTATATTGTAAATATTTTGTTTGTTATCCTTTGAGATTTTGTGTCAAATTTTGATAAGAGAAAAATATATTAGGCACGTTAGCTATCGGACTAAAATTCTAGACATTATCGTATAAAATTTTCCGAGAGTAGATTTTATGTCACATTGATAATATTCACTTTTGATACATCAAATTAAGTTATTAAAATCATATCATCCATTATCCAATTCAATATTATGTGGAACTACAATGTAAAAACATCTTTCTTTCTAAATGTGGGCTGGCTAATTATCGAAGTTTTTAGTTTGCATGTGAATATGAAACATTTTTAATGGTTGAAAAGAATTAGCCTACAACTTATCAAAAAATGTTATGAGCAAACGATTATGACCTAATTACCGTACATATAATTCATTTAAAATTCTCCATTACTAAAACCACGTGGCTTCTTTGATTTCCATCGTAAAACTGTCCCAGTAACAAGAGTGGAAATGATTGTAGTTGTGAACTATCGCCGAAGTTTCCCGCTCTATGTACCAACTCAAACTAGACATTATCGTATAAAATTTTCCGAGAGTACATTTTTTGTTACATTGATAATATTCACATAAAATTAAGTGATTAAAATTATATCATCCGTGGAACTACAATGTAAAAACAAATCTTTCTTTCCAAATGTGGGCTGGAAATGGGCTTTGCATATAATAAAACAAATTAATGGTTGAAAAGAATCTGCCTACTACTTCATCCAAAAAAATTGCACATTATGCCGTACATTGCCGTATCATTTAAAATTCTCCATTGCTAAAACCACGTGGCTTCTTTGATTTCCATCGTTGAAATAATTGTAGTTGTGAACTATCGCCGAAGTTTCCCGCTCTATGTACCAACTCAAACTATACCTTAATTAACATTTCAACTTTATCACTTCCATGTAAAGTCGAAAATCCAATGGAAAATCCATAGATTACTGTAGTTTGACTTGCTGGCCGCTGTAGCAGTCTTCAAGTTAATGGCATCGCTTCAGATGATATTGCAGTTTCCTATTTGCTATCGATCTCTTTGTAGATTTCCTCGATTCGAAACCTAGTTTGATGGCGTTATTGATATGAAAATTATTCATCTGATTTCAATTAAATCGATTTGAGTAAATATTGTTGACTATGACTTAGTGTTATTGTTGCTGATCCGGAGCTGCGGACTACCTAGCGGGTTTACCGGAGCTCCGGGTCGAAAGGCAGGAGAAGGAACGGGGTGGTTTTTAGTCAGTAAGAGTCTGACACTCCCTCCAATGACAAATATCCAATGAGCCGCCTTGAGCAAGGCGAGAGAAGTCATTGGATGATTTTGCCCCCTCAAAAAAAAAAGTGTTATTGTTGAGTAGATGTAGTGAATAATATCAATCTAAGGAGATACATAATGATTACTTAAAATATTCCTTAGTAGCGATTTTGTTCCAAAACAACTGTTAAGTGACTATTAAATGACTCTGAGTATAGCAATAAGGTTTAATTTACAACGCTACAGAATAGAAGCGTCAATTTCGCCCATGACGCTGGGAATTTGCTGGCATGCTTGAGCATTCCCGCGATTTCCCGAACACGCATGAGGACATTCAATTGTTTAGTCTATCTTTTACTTAACTAGAATTACCGTTCACACCACGTCCCGCGGATTCCACACACAACAGAGTATTCTTGAGAATGCGCGAGGATTCCGCATTCCCATTGCGTGAAAATGCGCGTTCAATTTTTGACAAATTTTTAATTTGTGTTTTATGCTTTTGATATAAAGTTGATAATGCTATGTGCTGTTCTGTTACCAAGTCGCTTCCATTCTGCGGTGGTATAAATTGAGCCTAAAGATTATTTTCTATCTTCAATTATGTAACAGCTGAATTGTGAAAAATAATCACTAATTACATTTTTTCAATAGAAATGACATTGATGTTATAAACCGATTAAGATAAGTTTTTGATTTATTATTTTCAATCGTATTGCGTTTGAAAGTAAGTGAATTTTGAGTTGAATTTATATAAAAGATAATTTAGATGTAGGTCTAATCCTATAAAAGCACGCATACTGTTATGCAGTCTTATGGGATTCTATACTGAATAGAATTTCATGGACTGCTAAGACACTATTTTATTCAGTCTAAAAGCCCTTATCTATGAACACATTGTTTTGTTCATTTCATTTCTGGAATCAACGGCATTCTATTTATTTCATAAAAAAAACAAATGACAACCTTATACCATCGCTAAAAGTGTTACATAGAAAAAAAAAAGTTCTATAAACAATTCGATCAATAATACTCCCTATTATTACTAGCATACGGTTACAAATTATACTAATTGACCATGGCCAGGTGTCAGGGCTTCACCGTCCACCCAAGGCTGTGTCAATGTAGAAGGTCGGAAATGTCAATATTATGTTCCTGAAATAGAATCTTACTACTTATGGAGTAAAAGTTTTATGAGGTAACTGTAACTTTGGCTGTAGTAAAACCTCTGTACATTTTTACAACTTATCGCTTATCTCATTTCATCATATTATCATCTCTTTCTATCTCTGTACCAAAGTCTATCTAAAGGCAAACCATGGCAATCTTTTGGTGGTCTATAGACTTCCTCTTTGTAAGAGAGTTTGTCGTAATCTCCATCTTGACAGACGGTTTGGAGATTGCAGTTTAGAAAGTCACGTTTACCAGTATCAGTGAGTACCTTCTCTACCCTCTCTGTCTGTCTGTCTCTGTCAAATGTAAGGGATTACCCCTTAAAGGGCTTTCACAACACATTTGGAATGAGCGGACATAGTGACAAATATATTCTACTCTGTGATAGGACAAGTTAAAACTTTAATTATTATACTAAATAATAAAATAAGAACTGTAATCATACTGTGCCTTCATATAACCCTAAAGTGGGAGTATCAAGGGCGATACGACCCCAAGACGAATCAATGTCACGCGGCCATAACAGTGTCAGTTCGATACCAAGGCCGTTCTATTGAGGGTTAATAATTGAGCATCGTTATATTGACCTGGTTTTTAGTTCCTTGGTTTGGTTCACTTTAATTTTAAATGAATTGTACGGATTTGGTTGTAGAGTAAACTACCATTAAGTATATTCACGAGGGAAAGTCATGTTTCAGCGGTATTGTGTTGAATATTCGGGTCTGGGTATCATGTGTATGTGAAATTGTATGTCCATACGCACCCACGACATATGAGAAAATCCTAGTGAGGGGCAACGTTTGGCAAAAAATAGGCAGCCGTGTTTAATTGATAAATGTCGGTAGTTTAATTTAAAAATTCAGAAATCCATTTATATTCTTTGTTTTGAACGACGCTGTCGAATGAAGTAGGTAGCTTATTATCAATTAACTCATTTTGTTGTTTGCACTTCCAATCGCACATTTGCAAAAATTATATCAATATTTTCTGACTATATGTTTTCTCACAAATCGCTGAACGATATGGTATTCGTCTCCTATTGGTCGGTTCTGGTCTACAGACCGCAGCCATATTTTTCTCGTATCTATAAAGATTAAAATCATGCGACGAGATATTTTAATAATCGGTCAAAATAAGTCGTCGAGCGTCACATATTACATAATGAATTACTTTATGAAATGTAAGATTTTTTATTAAGTACTGCAAGAAACATAATATTTCTGTACAACTACAACTATTTAGATATTTTAAATTTTATTTAAGGAGATAATCTGGCATTATTTCAATAATATTCATTCAACTATCTTGTTAAATAAGAGGTTTTCTCTAAGAGTGTGCTTTTCCTCCAGATATGTGCTTTGCTACGTTGCTGTGGATGCGTTTGGTTTCCACCAGTCATAATCATTGGTACACATAGCTTAGCACTGGTTAGATATGATTTTTTATGTGGAAAGATATATGCTTGGCGTATTCCCTACTGTCGATACATCGCATACTAGAGTTGTGCATCTGCCTCTTTCATAGCTTAGTATCGGTAGAAACGGTCACATAGTTTCACAGCACTCGTGGTTGCACTCTAGAATTTTATACTATTTGCTTTGTTGATACTTTTGTTGATATTTTCTATAAAAAGTTTAATCCCAATGATAATTCGTCTTTATTACACTAATTTCATGTCAATAATGAGATGGATTAAGGAAGAATGAGTTCTATTGTCTACTGAAATTAATTATGTTTTGGTAAAACAATTAAAATAACAGCATTTTCCTTCAAATTAATCTTTACACACCCATTTATACGCTTCATTGAATAAAAAATGTCCCAAATCATTATTTCACAACATTTTGAAATGAGTCAAAATGAGAATTAAATTACGTTTTTAATCCAATCTCGTGATAAAGGTTTCTTGGCTCACATATAATATAATTTGATAAAATCCAATCTTCAATTTATCTTGATAATTAATTAATTCAGATCCTTTGAGATTGTCTCATTATGTTCGAAGGAGTTGACGAGACAGACATGTGTATATATATACTGTATAACATATTTATATTGTATTTTATATACTCAGTGTTATTAATGTCTTTAAGATTTAAATTGGTTAATATTTGAACATTGTAATCGTGATTACCATCTGCCTTGTGTTATATAATACCCTGGAAATGGTTTTACTATTTACGTAAATGTTTTATATATAATTTGATATTTTATATGTAAAGTGACCATATATGAAACTGTGCAAAAAAAAATATTCCATTCTTTAATTCCTGATTAATCTAGAAAGAAAAACAGTGTTTCAAAAATACAAAACCTCAATTTCAGACTTTGATCGTTTTATCTGTTATGATAGATTTATAAGGAATTAATTTCAAATGTCGTTAATTTGACAACTTATCAAAACTTTATGATAAATTACAATTTTAAATTTATAATTATATTTTGATGTTATGAGCTCAATTAATCTTAATGATGATAATGCACAATACATAAGTATGTACTAAGCCTGAAATTATCTATGTAATAAAATAATCTTCACATAATTAATCAGTAATACGTATCACCTGTAAATGTCACTTTAATACTTGCTTTTGATGTATTTAATAAAACATTTCCGTTCATACACGGATTGGCATAGATGAAGTACCTTTTTTGAGGGAAGGAAATCTTCTAATGACATCTCTCGGCTTGGGTGAGACGAGAGAGAGCGTCAGATTCTTACTGACCAAAAAGCATCCCATTTCTACTCCTACTTTGAGCCGGAGCTCCGGTAACCAATTATGTTGTCAGAATCCAAGTTAACCCCTTTCTGACAGGGCTTAATGTTATAAAACATGCGTTTGTATAACTATACGATCGCAACTATTATATTGATACCTTAATTGGCAAACCAACTCTTTATGAGCAAATTTTTCAGGAGACTCTTAAAACTCATACATACCTTTTGTTCCATACCATTAAAAAAAAAAAACAAGTTTTGACGAAATGTGGACTTGGCTGGTTCGCCAATTAAAGTATCGATACATAAACTATTATAAACCAGTCAATTTTTTTCACACACTTTAGGTAGTGACAGCTGAACTGACGATAAGGCTGTGCCAAATTGCAACACCAATGCATTACGAGTGCGGATCATTTAATTCTGTTATCGTTCCATAAAAGGAATATTGCCCTAAAATATTTTTGATGTGAAACATCCATGCTGTCAGTCCTCTAACAAAAACTAACATTTATGTTTGAACACAACAATATAATCCGATCTAATGACACTTGTCTATCACATATCACAAGACCGATCCAAAACCTATTTAAAAATCGTATGATTGATGTGATCACCAATTATTTATGTAATAATTCACGTGGCAATAAACAAATAAGCCTGTGACATCTCTTATTATTTGTGCGAATACACAAAAGACTAATTAACAGATAAATATTATCTTCAGAAGTGATAAATGTGAATCAAATCACATGAATAAACAATGGTTATCGAGGTTGAATCAATGGTTTCGATCAAACGTTGGAAGTCAATCGCTCGCCGTGGCATTGTACAATGAAATGGAGGTCGAAACATGGCCTTATATTAGCCTTAAACCAGAATACAAATAGAACACCAGCATACATGAGCATCGGTTAGTTCTCTACTACAAAAATCGATCCAGGTGTTCGGCCGTTTCCGCCGCCGTTCGGCCGCCTTCGCCGCTGACATTGGCATTCGTCAGTCACAACAGATGGAAAGTTGGTCTGAAACAAGTTAAATAATTCATCGCGGTAATACCAGTTATATCATCAAAGCTATTCAGACTCGGTATTAGTAGGGCGAAGTTACACAATAATCAACCTTATTTATTCTATTTGAAAAGTTGTTTTCGTTGAATTGGAAGATGTGTTCGATTACATACCAATTGTGTTCCAATATCTCGTATAATTTCAATGTTTTAAGATGATGCACTCTACAAAAAATAATAAAATTGTTTTGTTTATGAAAAAAATGCACCACTGCGCATGAGTATCTATTTCTGTGTAAGTGCAACTCTCTGGTCTACTTTTAGACTATGTGTCTCCTCCGAATGAGAGTGTATCATCTATACGTTTAGTAAGCAAGCTGGCTGATAACACAGTACCGCTAGCTGATTTTAACATATATCTAGAGGGTCTAAGTCGAAGTGTCGAGTGACAAAAGTAGGTAACCATTCAATAAATAAATGTCTTTAACACACTTGGTCAAATTTTAAGCTTTTTTTAATATAATATTTCTTATTGTTTCAGGTACGTACTGAGATAAACTACACGTTCAAAGATAAGCCGTATAGTTACAAAACCCATCTGCGCTATTTAAACTATGATACACATACTTAAACTTTATTTTAAAATCCAAAATATACTAACTAGACAACTACTTTCATCTAATCTAAGTTATATACCGAAATATTATGAAAAACAAACTATTTGCCATTCAATTCTACAATGATGTCTATTTTGTAATTATTCTGTTCAAATAAACTTCACATACTGGTCACTACTATCTTAGACTAATAGATGTAATAAAAATAATAATAGTTATCAGATTGTCCGCTTCCTATACAGTATTATAAGTAACAATTGAGTAACTCTTTATAATAATTTTGTAACGACAGTTTCCTTAACTTAGTTTAATGAAGAAGTAATACATCAAAAAATGTTATACAAAGGAATGGAATCAATCTATATTTTAATCACATAAGCCTATAATAAGGATAAGGCTATCAGTACAGGCGTGCCCACTATCCAATGATGAAGATTTATTATCGATTTGATAACAAGTGACTTGTGCAGTATAAATATTATCTTTTTTTTAATGTGCACTCCAAAATCTAAAAGAGAACTCCGAAAGTACTGATTACTTAATTACTTTGTACTGATTAGCCCCTCCTCAATCCCCGAATCCCCAACAATCCTAAATATACTAATTCCCAAAAGAGCGGCAATGCACTTGTACACAACACCTTTGGATTTTCTAGTATCCATGGGCGGCGCCAATTGCTAACCGTCAGGTGATCCGTTTGCTTTTTAACCAAATTATCCTATAAAGATTGCGTACATCCAATTCTTTGCCTATATCTCAGTATTTTATTGAAACCACCGAAGTCATAAAACTAAATAGCACCAAAATCATTTATATTTATTCCAATGTTCACTTATCAGATAAAACTATTGTATTTATTGATTTCATAGTTATTACGCGTAAATTAATAGATTTTGATTTACATAAATATGAATGATTGTATTACTTGCAGAAAAAAACAGTGATTTGTTTTCATCGATGTTAAGACGAAATCTAAATGATTTCATTCTTAAAGTTATACAAATAAACGATTACTTTGCGAGAGACACAATAGTTGATACACTTCGTAGCACAGAGAGCGTAGCAACGTGCTACGACATGGCTACGGAGTGGCTACGAATCGATGTTGCTACGAATGCTGACGAGATTGTAGCAGACTCGCTCCTGTTAAAGCGTATCAATTTGCTTAAATATCTCTGTTAATAACCCTAATACATTCGTTTAATGTTGTTGTCTGAAAATTATTACTTTATTTTTTTTATCTCCTACTAAATATCAAAACATTTAAAAAAAATCGTTAAACTAGAGTGTACCCATAAAAAAGTCTTAAACCTAGTTCAGAATAATCTTGCAAGCAACCATTCAGATGTAGTTAAACTCTGTCATGGACATGAGGGTAAATGGCGTTCAGTAACCATGTACTAACAAGGCCGGTTATCGTCCGCTGTTCACACAGTTAGCAATCAGCTGGATGACTGTTCTCAACTACTCGGTAACTTTGGATCCGGTCAAACTTATCTATTTAGTTAGTTCGGTTTGTCTGATCAATAGTCGGAACTGGCAGTTTACAATGAGTTTAATCACATAGGTGTTTTCAATCTCTAGTCCTGTGATTACTAACTACGAAAGCGCCAGTTTTAACCACTTTCATAATACGTACCCGATAAACTTATGTGACAGATAGTGCATCAGAATTATATCTTTAAATGTCAAATGTCCGAGCTCCGAGATGACCGAGCAATTTATTTTTATTGAACACGTCTAAACGAGCTGACTTATTACTTGATGGTAAGCAATCGCACCCGCCCATGAACACTTTAAACACCAGAGGCGTTACAAGTGCGTTGCCGGCGTTTTGGGGGTTAGGAATTTGAGGGTTGTTGGGGAATCGGGGATTGGGAAGGGCAGAATTGCTGTCACGTCGGTTTTTGGTGAGGCCGTGGTATCATTCCGATCGAGCCTGCCCTTTCGAGCCGAAGAATGGCTCTCCCACACTTATCTTAGTATAGTTTATTTTTTATTCTAGTCTAGGCACTCTAACAAATCGAAGCCATTGCGGTATTTTTTCATAAAATTGCAATCAATCATGATCATGCCGAATAAATAAACCGAAATATGTATAAGTTATATTTTTTTCTATACTCTCACATCATAGGAAAACGACCCCTTACCATGATAAACTAGACACATTTTATTCGTATATCCTGACAATTTCATCTCTGTCCGCCGTGGATTTTTATCCCATTTTTTGCCCATTGACCTTTATCTAGGACATTGCGGCTATTCGGACGTTCTGAAACAAGCCCTTAATTTTCTTTCGAACCTACTTCGTATTTTGATGGAGAAAGTATCATAATTTTTAAAATAATTAACAATTAATATTACACAAGCAGTCTCTTCCACATAATTATATAACATCACATGATTATGAACTATGACCCATATCTATACTAATCTATACTAATATTATAAAGCTGAAGAGTTTGTTTGTTTGATAATTAGTGTGTTGAATAGTGCATTTATCGAGGAAGGCTATAGGCTATAAAACATCACGCTGTGACCAATAGCAGCCAAGCAGAGCGGGTGAAACCGCGCGGAAGTAGCTAGTCTATTATAATAACAATTTATCTGACCTGTGGTAACTTTACGCTCTACTCTCTAAGCTTGTAGTAAATCTACGGGGCGTGGTATCGAGCCAAACTCAAGTGTTCTCGACGGCTCCTGAAAAACCGATAAATTTTCTCGTTTGAAAAGCCAACACGACCAGATTGCTTGACCTGCTCCGTTTGCTGCAAAATATATTTTTAATTTCAAAATGATTGTTTGGCTTCTATCTCATATGTTTATTATGTTCCTAAAGTTTCTCACGAATAATAATTATAATTCATTATTTTTACAAAAGGTTATTATAAAGTTATTTATTACAAAGTTATTTTCCGGTGACATATGCATAGAAATATATATTTATTTATGTATTCAACTCTTTATGCAAATAAAATGTCTACACATGGTGGGCTTAATGCCGTAGGCATTCTCTACCGGCCAAATATTTGTCACAATGAAAACAAAATAATTTTATGGCAAAATTTATTTAAAAGCAAAGAAACATAAGTGGTGACTATTCCAGTTTACTTGATTACAAACATTATTTTATGAATCAAACTGGCCAAAATTCCCTTCTTATGCATTGGATTGGATCCAAGATGCGTAGCGGGACACACGAGCGTTGACACCAGGGAAGTTAACTTGTCCGCATCCAATACCGAAAGAGCAGACACCAACAACGATGTTGTTGTGGTAGAGAGGACCACCAGAGTCACCCTGGCACTGGTCGCGACCACCGGTGGGCCAGCCGGAGCACAACATGTTGTCGGTGATGGCGATACCGCGGCTAGCGTAGTTGCTTCTGCAAGTAGCCTGGTTGATGACGCGCAGTTCAACGTGACGAAGCTGCTCAGAGCTGGAGCCACCAGACTGTGAAAATAAAGGGTATATTCTCATTTTCCGTCTTCAACAAGGTTTTTTTACTGATTTATTCTAAAAAAATAAACCTACAGAGGTGGTTCCCCATCCTGCAGCCCAGGCAGCTGAGTTGTCACCGGGGAAGTAGTTGGCACCAGCGATGGAAGCAGCGCGGACATTGTTGTTGAAGGAGAAGGTGGAGGCGGAGCGGAGGATAGCGATGTCGTTGTCCAAAGTTCTGGAGTTGTATGAGGGGTGGACGATGTTGGTGTTGACGTTGTGAACGACACCACCGCTGTTGGCCCAGGTGGAGCCAAGACGGATTCTCCATCTGTTAGCGGCATCACCACTACAAAAAGAAGATATTATTGAAAATTTTCTCTAAATGCCATGAAACATAAATTTTATAAACGTTAGATACTTACACTGTGCAGTGAGCGGCAGTAAGGATGGCACGGTTGTTCAAGACGGTACCACCGCATGCCTGCCAGTAGGAGCTCAAGTTCCAGGAGTACAGGAGAGAAGCGATGCTAGGGTACCGATCAATGGTGGTAGTGGAACCGCCCACAATCCTTTGGGGATTGGATGGGACAGCTGCAACAAAAATCGGTATCAATTTAAACGTAGAAAAATAAGGATTAACTTAATGTGATTATTATACTTGCTATTCCCGCGTTGTTTTACCCGCTCTACTTGGCTCTTATTGGTTGGTTGGTGAAATATGTCCCTCGACTACGGAAGGTTTGCTATAATCTCCGTGTTTGGCAGACAGATAGAAAAAGCAGTTTAGATAGTGAAATCAGAGATCTGATGGTAACTCCTGCGTGGTTTCACCCGCTCTGATCGGCTACTATTACATCATACCTAAATTTAAAAAATTTGTGAACTATTTCTTACTTTACCTATCAAAAGAGGGTCTAAACCAATTTTGAAACTGTCGTGTACAAGAAAAAATTAAATGCAGCCAAACTCAGAAATACCAGTGTCTCGACAAAAGGGAAGTTTTAAAAATTGAAAATAAGTTGAAAAACAAAGCAGAAATTGCTAAAGCACTTACCCACGACGGCTGCGATGCAAAGGGCCAAGAAGATGAGGACGCGCATGTTGTCAATCACTCGCTGAGAAGTGTGAAGTGGAAAGGTTCATTTGTGGTATTTATATGAATGCAAGAAGAGCAGGCTTAATTGGTGTTATCTACCGACACGATCCACGATAAAGTGTTAAAGATAATGATAAAACGGAAATACAAACAATTTCGCGACTTTATCGTAAAATAATTATTTTTTCTGTTCCATAATACAATATTCGTTTTATGTTATGTTCTGTTAGTGACTTCTAAACTAAACTGGCATGATGGCTGTTCATGGTATACGTCTATTTAAGATCTCATTCACCTAAACTACTTTCGGTGATGGAGGATTATCATAGCTAAAAACTTTGCATAATTTTGCACAAGTTTATTTAAGTATATTTTCTTGCATGTCCCTAATATTCCTTTTGTAGACAAAGATTTTACTCTATAGCTCTTCGATGCACCAGACACAAAAAGGACAAACAGATTTCAGTTGTATATTAGTGTTGATTGATTGATAATACGACAGAATGTCATCAACAAATAATAAGTCGCTTGATCCAATAAGTAATTGATCAATTTGTAGGCGTTAGGTATATAAAACAGGAATCCTATCTTTTTCAAAAATATTCTATTTTAGGATTGCGAAGAGGTCGGACGGTAGTTTGTGCAGATTTATTTATCGTTGAAGTGAAGTAGTAGAAGTGTTTTATTTCCAGTTGCGTCGTTTTTGTGCATAGTCAAGTTAAAGAATTTATTTTAATAAATTCGCATCACACAGACATATAAGAAACGTTAAAAATTAAAATTTTCCATCCATTGTTTCGTTAGTGAAGTTAGATGTTAGTGGTTTGTCGTTTCCTTGTGGGTTGGGCAAAAGTGTAGATGTGTACTACATTATATCGATTGTAAATTATTTTTGAACTTCCATAAATCTGAATCCAAACTAATAGCTGTTATAAATGGCGAATTGAGTTTGTTTGTTATTTGTTTCCTAAAGGACATCGGGCGTTTTTTACCCGATTTTTTAAAAGTCGCGAACATAAACCAAAATATTTTTAAATGATAGTGTTTGCAATCATATTTAATATTGTGTAGTTATTTTGATTCACAATAATGGGAAAATGGAAATAATTAGTAAAATGAAAATGATATTTTAAGTTGACTATTTTTCCTAATTACTAAACGACCGCTCAGTAAGTTAAAATATCACTCCGTGGTATTTTTATAAACCCAATCAGACTAAATCCGTCAAGTTGATGTGCATGTTTCGTTCTCACTCTCGCCCATAGTCTTAAAACTGGTATTATGTTGCGCTCGCGCAGGTAGCTAGCTTATCTTACTACATCGCAGTCCTTCGTCATCATCATCGCAGTCCTTCGCCAAAAGTTAAGAGAAAAATATGTTGTTTTAATTATTTTTGATTCCCTTTTTCCTCTTCAATTATTGCCCAAAAACATTTATAAATATTTTTTAAATGTCCAATTTCTCCTTATTGCCACGACCCACAGATATGGGAACTATACCATTGTGAACTAGATTTAATTGCCTATCCACCGTACCTAATTTTAATTTTGTTCGCCGTAGGTAAGTGTCCCATACAAAAATGCCCGATGTTCTTTCCTTAAATATTATTAGGAGCACATAAAAGGATATGAGTAAAAATTTCGAGGTATTCCACATTGGGCACCCGTTTAAATGACACCCAAGCTAATGGCAACGATGATGTTCCATATAGGGCACCCATAGGTCTGGTATTTTTCGTGGTTGCCATTTGTGGAATAATTTTTAATTTTATATTTTATTTCACAATTATGGCACCTGCGCATAAGTAGATGACTACTCTATGCTGTAAATGGTTTATTGTGACAAATGAGTATACTGATCACTCGATGGTAAGCAATCTGCTCGGTGATATTCGCAATACCAGAGGAGCTACAAGTGCACTGCTGGCCTTTTGGGAAGGGATTTGAGGATTGGGGATTTGGGGTATGGGCAAGAGAGGAATTGTGTTTCCATTAACCTCACTCATGTAAAACACAACGCACTCATTATTTCATACCGGTTTTCTGTGAGGCCGTGGGATCACATCAGTCAAGCTAGTCCATTCGTGAAAAAGCTTGACTTTTCCATATTTACAATAAATGAAGCATTACTAAAATACAATAAATGTAATATATTTACTACTGAAAATTAATGTATTGCTTATTAATTTTCCATTAGATATGAAGAAGGTTGTTGTTGTTAAAGGTATAATTTTTAATACGACGCGCTTTTGTGTCCATTAAGAGAAATAGAACATTGTTGAGCAATCATAAGATGTATGGTTGTCGTCTGCAGTTTCGTAGAATTGCAAATAAAGCAAATTAAAATCGGTTATTTTTGCGTCTTGAACATAATTTTAGTGTAAACTGAGTGTCCGTTTGGGTTCGAAACACTTGGGCCATGGGGTCCTGGTGCACATTCTGTATTAAAAGAGATTGCACATAAGCTATTCGATACCGCACGTGACCAGAAGGCTGGCTATTTCTTCGGTCAGAATATAAACATTGACATTCAACGTGGCAATGCGGCCAGTCTTCTGGGAACGTTCCCCAGTGACAGTGATGCGGACGAGTACTTCGACGCCTAACTAGAATTTTTATTTTATTTTTTCTTTATTTTAGTTTTAAGTTAGTTTTTATATCTTTTTAGGTATTTTTAAGTTGTAAATAATGTGTAATCATAATAATTCACTTAGAATAAAAATATCTTACATTATTATTCGTTTCAAATGTTGTGTATCACAATAATTCATACATTATAATAAAAAGAATAAAAATGAATGCTAGTTTTATTTCAAGATAAAATACTCCAGTAAAATTATGACAAACATTTCATTTTGGTTACAAATAAATTAATATTATTTATCTCTGTGTTTTTCTCAGCAAATTTTCTTCCATGCATTTGAGGTTATCCAAGATGTGTAGGTGGATACTCGAGTAAGTAAGTAAGAACACTTGGGTGTTCAGGATCGGAGATGTCGAATCTAAACGCGAACACGCCAATAACAACTCTATTGTGTAAGAGAGGAGCACCAGAATCTTCTGAACAGTGTCCACGATTACTAGCAGGCCAGCCGGCACACAACATGTTGTCAGTGATGGTAATACCAAGAGGAGCATAGCTGTTTCTGCATGTTTCCTGGGGCCTTAGTCTGCTATTACAATTGTGTCAGAATGGTCGATCATTGAACAGTGCAAGAGGGATGGAGCTATGTAGGTTGTATAGCTCCGTCCCTGTTGCTCTGCTCAATTGTAATAGCAGACTAAGGCCCCTGAGGCGTTGTCAGAAGCGGTACTTCACGCATTATTTCAGGAAACCGCTTACCGCTCAAATAAAACAAGTGCAAAATAACATAAACGTACATTATGCCTAAAATATAACACCCACCAGGTGCGTTAGGAGTTTCATAGAAGTAAATATGAGCTTCTTGCCACATAATTCCTGAAGCCGAGCCATCATTGAGAAATAATAAAAAAATTATAGTACCCAAAAATTGTTTATCCGGTTTGGGTATAAATACCCAAAATCCTTTGCTTGAAAATCTTACGATTAATCAACAACATGGACACAGACAATAGAGCCACACAACTAAAGTTCAATAATTATGCAATAGAATGAGTATGAAGATAAGATACTGATAATATTGAATCAAATTGCGAATCTAAGAATGTTATTCTTTTAGTTAATTACTCATAAACGTGACCACATTGGGACTTTTAGCTTATTATATTCTAAACATTTTCTCGGGTTTAATACCTTCGAAAATTATATCTGGAAAATAAAATGTTTGGTGTTATATACAAATTATATCTAAATAACAAAAATAAATTAGTTTATTAACTTCCAAAGAAAATAATGAAAATATGAGAAACAAAATAATATAATATATCACCCGTTGGAGCCACAGGAGTAGTAGCCAAAAGTCTCAGCAGATACACAGACAAACTAGAATCACTAGAATTGGAACATTAAACGGGATATTTACCATGTTTTTCAATTTTAATGAGTTTTATTCATTTACTCCAGTTTATCCGTGCAACAGAGCCGAAATATACAATACTACAAAAACAAGCCGCCATTCACACAACAATCATTCTTAGCAAAGTACTAGGAGGCACAGTCTTCGTCACAAACATTCCAGAAACTGATCAACTACAGCCATCCCAACACAGACCCCACACACCACTCAATCAACCATCACACAAAGCTCACGTTCCACACCTGGCATTCAATCTACATCCACACAAAATTCAGAACAACACACAAACAACAGTATCAATACTGAAGAAGTCAGCAGAAGAGGATGGAGAAGAGTTATAAATAAATAATAATTAGTAGGGGGCAATGAGCACCGTTAATCCTGCGGGTTGCGGGAAGCGGTGCTCATTTTCACCGGGTCAAACCCAAGAAGGAGAGACTTTCTCATATAATATATCTCCCGTTTAGAATACCGGTGGCATTATGTCCGCATTTATACTGTGATTGTGCAACGCTTGCGTTGTGTTTCGTTGTGTGAGTGAGGTTACCGGAGGCCCAATTCCCCCCTTCGCAAGCTTACCAATCCCCGATTCCCTTACAACCCTTAAATTCCTAACCCCCAAAGGCCGGCAAGGCACTTGTAAAGCCTCTGGTGTTTCAAGTGTTCATGGGCGGCGGCGATTGCTTATTATCAGGTGATACGTCTGCTCGTTTACATAAAATGTGTTTTATAATAAAAGTCTTCCATAACATTCCATTTTAATCAAAGTGTTCCGAAAAAAAAGTATAAATAAATATTTTTTTCCTACGAAATTTATAACTTAATACTTCTAGTTATTTTCCGGTGACATATGCATTTTTTTTTTTTGTTGGGACAAGCCCGCCACAACCTCCCATACCGCTGCAACTCCTGTAAGCCAGGATCTACAGTAGATACAAACATGAAAACACCGGAACACTGAAGTCCGGCGCGTCCCAGGGAAATGAATGACTGTCTTGGATCCCGCAACGAAACAAATCAGAAGATGTTATTAGAGGAGAAGAAAAGAAAACGATAGTTTCCACTTCCCTCGGTGAATTTAATGCAGGAGACAGGATGACTTAAGCCTTAAGGCACAAAAGAGACTGCACAACTGGGAGAAGCCCAGTCGCCAAGCACCATGGAAATTTTACTTAAAACTAAAATACTAAATAGTGACATATGCATACAAATATTTATTTATTTATGTATTCAACTCTTTATGCACATAGATGTGTACACATTACGGCTTAATGCCGTAGGCATTGTCTACCGGCCAAATATTTGTCACAATGAAAACAAAATAATTTGATGGCAAAATTTATTTAAATGCAAAGAAACATAAGTGGTGACTATTCCAGTTTACTTGATTACAAACATTATTTTATTAATCAAACTGGCCAAAATTCCCTTCTTATGCGTTGGAGGAGATCCAAGATGCGTAGCGGGATACACGAGCGTTGACACCAGGGAAGTTAACTTGTCCGCATCCAATACCGAAAGAGCAGACACCAACAACAATGTTGTTGTGGTAGAGAGGACCACCAGAGTCACCCTGGCACTGGTCGCGACCACCAGTGGGCCAGCCGGAGCACAACATGTTGTCGGTGATGGCGACACCGCGGCTAGCGTAGTTGCTTCTGCAAGTAGCCTGGTTGATGACGCGCAGTTCAACGTGACGAAGCTGCTCAGAGCTGGAGCCACCAGACTGTGAAAATAAAGGATATGTTCTCATTTTCCGTCTTAAACAAGGTTTTTTTGACTGATTTATTCTAAAAAAATAAACCTACAGAGGTGGTTCCCCATCCTGCAGCCCAGGCAGCAGAGTTGTCACCGGGGAAGTAGTTGGCACCAGCGATGGAGGCGGCGCGGACGTTGTTGTTGAAGGAGAAGGTGGAGGCGGAGCGGAGGATAGCGATGTCGTTGTCCAAGGTTCTGGAGTTGTATGAAGGGTGGACGATGTTGGTGTTGACGTTGTGAACGACACCACCGCTGTTGGCCCAGGTGGAGCCAAGACGGATTCTCCATCTGTTAGCGGCATCACCACTGCAAAAAGAAGATATTATTGAAAATTTTCTCTAAATGCCATGAAACATAAATTTTATAGGCGTAAGATACTTACACTGTGCAGTGAGCAGCAGTAAGGATGGCACGGTTGTTCAAGACGGTACCACCGCATGCCTGCCAGTACGAGCTCAAGTTCCACGAGTACAGGAGAGAAGCGATGCTAGGGTACCGATCAATGGTGGTAGTGGAACCGCCCACAATCCTTTGGGGATTAGATGGGACAGCTGCAACAAAAATCGGTATCAATTTAAACGTAGAAAAATAAGGATTAACTTAATGTGATTATTATACTAGCTATTCCCGCGTTGTTTTACCCGCTCTACTTGGCTCTTATTGGTTGGTTGGTGGAATATGTCCCTCGTCTACGGAAGGTTTGCTATAATCTACGTGTTTGGCAGACAGATAGGAAAAGCAATTTAAATAGTGCACTCAGACATAGTAACTCCTGCGTGGTTTCACCCGCTCTGATCGGCTCCTATTACATCATACCTAAATTTTAAAATTTTGTGAACTATTTCTTACTTTACCTATCAAAAGAAGGTCTAAACCTATTTTGAAACTGTCGTGTACAAGAAATATTAAATGCAGCCAAACTCAGAAATTTGTGTCTCGACAAAAGGGAAGTTTTAAAAATTGAAAATAAGTTGAAAAACAAAGCAGAAATTGCTAAAGCACTTACCCACGACGGCTGCGATGCAAAGGGCCAAGAAGATGAGGACGCGCATGTTGTCAATCACTCGCTGAGAAGTGTGAATTGGAAAGGTTCATTTGTGGTATTTATATGAATGCAAGAAGAGCAGGCTTAATTGGTGTTATCTACTGACACGATCCACGATAAAGTGTTAAAGATAATGATAAAACGGAAATACAAACAATTTCGCGACTTTATCGTAAAATAATTATTTTTTCTGTTCCATAATACAATATTCGTTTTATGTTATGTTCTGTACGGACTTCTAAACTAAACTGGCATGATGGCTGTTCATGGTATACGTCTATTTAAGATCTCATTCACCTAAACTACTTTCGGTGATGGAGGATTATCATAGTTAAAAACTTTGCATAATTTTGCACAACATAATTTTAAAACACATTTTATTCCATTTGTTTATTTAAGTATATTTTCTTGCATGTCCCTAATATTCCTTTTGTAGACAAAGATTTTACTCTATAGCTCTTCGATGCACCAGACACAAAAAGGACAAACAGATTTCAGTTGTATATTAGTGTTGATTGATTGATAATACGACAGAATGTCATCAACAAATAATAAGTCGCTTGATCCAATAAGTAATTGATCAATTTGTAGGCGTTAGGTATATAAAACAGGAATCCTATCTTTTTCAAAAATATTCTATTTTAGGATTGCGAAGAGGTCGGACGGTAGTTTGTGCAGATTTATTTATCGTTGAAGTGAAGTAGTAGAAGTGTTTTATTTCCAGTTGCGTCGTTTTTGTGCATAGTCAAGTTAAAGAATTTATTTTAATAAATTCGCATCACACAGACATATAAGAAACGTTAAAAATTAAAATTTTCCATCCATTGTTTCGTTAGTGAAGTTAGATGTTAGTGGTTTGTCGTTTCCTTGTGGGTTGGGCAAAAGTGTAGATGTGTACTACATTATATCGATTGTAAATTATTTTTGAACTTCCATAAATCTGAATCCAAACTAATAGCTGTTATAAATGGCGAATTGAGTTTGTTTTTTATTTGTTTCCTAAATTTCCTTAAATATTATTAGGAGCACATAAAAGGATATGAGTAAAAATTTCGAGGTATTCCACATTGGGCACCCGTTTAAATGACACCCAAGCTAATGGCAACGATGATGTTCCATATAGGGCACCCATAGGTCTGGTATTTTTCGTGGTTGCCATTTGTGGAATAATTTTTAATTTTATATTTTATTTCACAATTATGGCACCTGCGCATAAGTAGATGACTACTCTATGCTGTAAATGGTTTATTGTGACAAATGAGTACACTGATCACTCGATGGTAAGCAATCCGCTCGGGGATATTCGCAATACCAGAGGAGCTACAAGTGCATTGCTGGCCTTTTGGGTAGGGATTTGAGGATTGGGGATTTGGGGTATGGGGAAGAGAAGAATTGTGTTTCCATTAACCTCACTCATGTAAAACACAACGCACTCATTATTTCACACTGGTTTTCTGTGAGGCCGTGGGATCACATCAGTCAAGCTAGCCCATTCGTGCTAAAGCATGGCTTTTCCACATTTACTATGAAGCATTACTAAATTATAATAAATGTAATATATTTACTAGTGAAAATTAATGAATTGCTCATTAATTTTCCATTAGATATGAAGTTGTTGTTGTTAAAGGTATAATTTTTAAAACGACGCGCTTTTGTGTCCATTAAGGGAAATAGATCATTGTTGAGCAATCATAAGATGTATGGTTGTCGTCTGCAGTTTCGAAATTTTGCAAATAAAGCAAATTGAAATCGGTTATTTTTGCGTCTTGAACATAATTTTAGTATAAACTGAGTGTCCGTTTAGGGTCGAAACACTTGGACCATGGGGTCCTAGTGCACATTCTGCATTAAAAAAGATTGCACATAAGCTATTCGATACCACTCGTGACCAGAAGGCTGGCTATTTCTTCGGTCAGAATATAAACATTGCCATTCAACGTGGCAATGCGGCCAGTCTTCTGGGAACGTTCCCCAGTGACAGTGATGCGGACGAGTACTTCGACGCCTAACTAGAATTTTTATTTTATTTTTTCTTTATTTTAGTTTTAAGTTAGTTTTTATATCTTTTTAGGTATTTTTAAGTTGTAAATAATGTGTAATCATAATATTTTACTTAGAATAAAAATATCTTACATTATTCATCATCATCATCATCATCAGCCGAGAGACGTCCACTGCTGGACAAAGGCCTCCCCCTTGGTCCTCCACGTAGAACGACAAGCCGCCACCTGCATCCACTGGCTCCCCGCCACTCTGACGATGTCGTCGGTCCACCTAGTGGGAGGTCTGCCCACGCTGCGTCTTCCGGTCCGGTCTTACATTATTATTCGTTTCAAATGTTGTGTATCACAATAATTCATACATTATAATAAAAAGAATAAAAATGAATGCTAGTTTTATTTCAAGATAAAATACTTAAATATAATCCAGTAAAATTATGACAAACATTTCATTTTGGTTACAAATAAATTAATATTATTTATCTCTGTCTTTTTCTCAGCAAATTTTCTTCCATGCATTTGAGGTTATCCAAGATGTGTAGGTGGATACTCGAGTAAGTAAGTAAGAACACTTGGGTGTTCAGGATCGGAGATGTCGAATCTAAACGCGAACACGCCAATAACAACTCTATTGTGTAAGAGAGGAGCACCAGAATCTTCTGAACAATGTCCACGATTACTAGCAGGCCAGCCGGCACACAACATGTTGTCAGTGATGGTAATACCAAGAGGAGCATAGCTGTTTCTGCATGTTTCCTGGGGCCTTAGTCTGCTATTACAATTGTGTCAGAATGGTCGATCATTGAACAGTGCAAGAGGGATGGAGCTATGTAGGTTGTATAGCTCCGTCCCTGTTGCTCTGCTCAATTGTAATAGCAGACTAAGGCCCCTGAGGCGTTGTCAGAAGCGGTACTTCACGCATTATTTCAGGAAACCGCTTACCGCTCAAATAAAACAAGTGCAAAATAACATAAACGTACATTATGCCTAAAATATAACACCCACCAGGTGCGTTAGGAGTTTCATAGAAGTAAATATGAGCTTCTTGCCACATAATTCCTGAAGCCGAGCCATCATTGAGAAATAATAAAAAAATTATAGTACCCAAAAATTGTTTATCCGGTTTGGGTATAAATACCCAAAATCCTTTGCTTGAAAATCTTACGATTAATCAACAACATGGACACAGACAATAGAGCCACACAACTAAAGTTCAATAATTATGCAATAGAATGAGTATGAAGATAAGATACTGATAATATTGAATCAAATTGCGAATCTAAGAATGTTATTCTTTTAGTTAATTACTCATAAACGTGACCACATTGGGACTTTTAGCTTATTATATTCTAAACATTTTCTCGGGTTTAATACCTTCGAAAATTATATCTGGAAAATAAAATGTTTGATGTTATATACAAATTATATCTAAATAACAAAAATAAATTAGTTTATTAACTTCCAAAGAAAATAATGAAAATATGAGAAACAAAATAATATAATATATCACCCGTTGGAGCCACAGGAGTAGTAGCCAAAAGTCTCAGCAGATACACAGACAAACTAGAATCACTAGAATTGGAACATTAAACGGGATATTTACCATGTTTTTCAATTTTAATGAGTTTTATTCATTTACTCCAGTTTATCCGTGCAACAGAGCCGAAATATACAATACTACAAAAACAAGCCGCCATTCACACAACAATCATTCTTAGCAAAGTACTAGGAGGCACAGTCTTCGTCACAAACATTCCAGAAACTGATCAACTACAGCCATCCCAACACAGACCCCACACACCACTCAATCAACCATCACACAAAGCTCACGTTCCACACCTGGCATTCAATCTACATCCACACAAAATTCAGAACAACACACAAACAACAGTATCAATACTGAAGAAGTCAGCAGAAGAGGATGGAGAAGAGTTATAAATAAATAATAATTAGTAGGGGGCAATGAGCACCGTTAATCCTGCGGGTTGCGGGAAGCGGTGCTCATTTTCACCGGGTCAAACCCAAGAAGGAGAGACTTTCTCATATAATATATCTCCCGTTTAGAATACCGGTGGCATTATGTCCGCATTTATACTGTGATTGTGCAACGCTTGCGTTGTGTTTCGTTGTGTGAGTGAGGTTACCGGAGGCCCAATTCCCCCCTTCGCAAGCTTACCAATCCCCGATTCCCTTACAACCCTTAAATTCCTAACCCCCAAAGGCCGGCAAGGCACTTGTAAAGCCTCTGGTGTTTCAAGTGTTCATGGGCGGCGGCGATTGCTTATTATCAGGTGATACGTCTGCTCGTTTACATAAAATGTGTTTTATAATAAAAGTCTTCCATAACATTCCATTTTAATCAAAGTGTTCCGAAAAAAAAGTATAAATAAATATTTTTTTCCTACGAAATTTATAACTTAATACTTCTAGTTATTTTCCGGTGACATATGCATTTTTTTTTTTTTGTTGGGACAAGCCCGCCACAACCTCCCATACCGCTGCAACTCCTGTAAGCCAGGATCTACAGTAGATACAAACATGAAAACACCGGAACACTGAAGTCCGGCGCGTCCCAGGTAAATGAATGACTGTCTTGGATCCCGCAACGAAACAAATCAGAAGATGTTATTAGAGGAGAAGAAAAGAAAACGATAGTTTCCACTTCCCTCGGTGAATTTAATGCAGGAGACAGGATGACTTAAGCCTTAAGGCACAAAAGAGACTGCACAACTGGGAGAAGCCCAGTCGCCAAGCACCATGGAAATTTTACTTAAAACTAAAATACTAAATAGTGACATATGCATACAAATATTTATTTATTTATGTATTCAACTCTTTATGCACATAGATGTGTACACATTACGGCTTAATGCCGTAGGCATTGTCTACCGGCCAAATATTTGTCACAATGAAAACAAAATAATTTGATGGCAAAATTTATTTAAATGCAAAGAAACATAAGTGGTGACTATTCCAGTTTACTTGATTACAAACATTATTTTATTAATCAAACTGGCCAAAATTCCCTTCTTATGCGTTGGAGGAGATCCAAGATGCGTAGCGGGATACACGAGCGTTGACACCAGGGAAGTTAACTTGTCCGCATCCAATACCGAAAGAGCAGACACCAACAACAATGTTGTTGTGGTAGAGAGGACCACCAGAGTCACCCTGGCACTGGTCGCGACCACCAGTGGGCCAGCCGGAGCACAACATGTTGTCGGTGATGGCGACACCGCGGCTAGCGTAGTTGCTTCTGCAAGTAGCCTGGTTGATGACGCGCAGTTCAACGTGACGAAGCTGCTCAGAGCTGGAGCCACCAGACTGTGAAAATAAAGGATATGTTCTCATTTTCCGTCTTAAACAAGGTTTTTTGACTGATTTATTCTAAAAAAATAAACCTACAGAGGTGGTTCCCCATCCTGCAGCCCAGGCAGCAGAGTTGTCACCGGGGAAGTAGTTGGCACCAGCGATGGAAGCAGCGCGGACGTTGTTGTTGAAGGTGAAGGTGGAGGCGGAGCGGAGGATAGCGATGTCGTTGTCCAAGGTTCTGGAGTTGTATGAAGGGTGGACGATGTTGGTGTTGACGTTGTGAACGACACCACCGCTGTTGGCCCAGGTGGAGCCAAGACGGATTCTCCATCTGTTAGCGGCATCACCACTGCAAAAAAGAAGATATTATTGAAAATTTTCTCTAAATGCCATGAAACATAAATTTTATAGGCGTAAGATACTTACACTGTGCAGTGAGCAGCAGTAAGGATGGCACGGTTGTTCAAGACGGTACCACCGCATGCCTGCCAGTACGAGCTCAAGTTCCACGAGTACAGGAGAGAAGCGATGCTAGGGTACCGATCAATGGTGGTAGTGGAACCGCCCACAATCCTTTGGGGATTAGATGGGACAGCTGCAACAAAAATCGGTATCAATTTAAACGTAGAAAAATAAGGATTAACTTAATGTGATTATTATACTAGCTATTCCCGCGTTGTTTTACCCGCTCTACTTGGCTCTTATTGGTTGGTTGGTGGAATATGTCCCTCGTCTACGGAAGGTTTGCTATAATCTACGTGTTTGGCAGACAGATAGGAAAAGCAATTTAAATAGTGCACTCAGACATAGTAACTCCTGCGTGGTTTCACCCGCTCTGATCGGCTCCTATTACATCATACCTAAATTTTAAAATTTTGTGAACTATTTCTTACTTTACCTATCAAAAGAAGGTCTAAACCTATTTTGAAACTGTCGTGTACAAGAAAAAATTAAATGCAGCCAAACTCAGAAATACCAGTGTCTCGACTAAAGGGAAATTTTAAAAATTGAAAATAAGTTGAAAAACAAATCAGAAATTGCTAAAGCACTTACCCACGACGGCTGCGATGCAAAGGGCCAAGAAGAGGAGGACGCGCATGTTGTCAATCACTCGGTGAGAAGTGTGAAGTGGAGAGGTTCATTTGTGGTATTTATATGAATGCAAGAAGAGCAGCCTTAATTGGTGTTATCTACCGACACGATCCACGATAAAGTGTTAAAGATAATATAAAACGGAAATACAAACAATTTCGCGACTTTGTCGTAAAATTATTATTTTTTCTGTTCCATAATACAATATTCGTTTTATGTTATGTTCTGTTGGTGACTTCTAAACCAAACTGGCATGATGGCGGTTTATGGTATACGTATATTTCAGATCTCATTCACCTAAACTACTTTCGGTGATGGGGAATTATTATAGCTAAAAACTTTGCATAATTTTGCACAACATAATTTTAAGACACATTTTATTCTATTTGTTTATTTAAATATCATTTTCTGGCATGTCCCTAATATTCCTATTGTAGACAAAGATTTTACTCTATAGCGCTTCAATGCACCAGATACAAAAAGGACAAACAGATTTCAGTTGTATATTAGTGTTGATTGATAGATAAAAAGACAGAATGTCATCAACAGATAATAAATTATTGCTTGATCCAATAAGTAAGATCAATTTGCAGGTGTTAGTAGATATAAAACAGATAATGTGAGGAATCCTATCATTTTCCGAAAATATTACATTTTGATATTGCAAAGAGGTCGGACGGTAGTTTGTGCAGATTTATTTATCGTGGAAGTAATGTAGTAGAAGTGTTTTATTTTTCAGTTGCTTTTTTTAGTGTCTAGTCTTGTTAAAAAATATTATTTAGGGGGGGAGGGTTTACTGGTTGTTTGGTTGTTTTGTGTCGCAGTCGGCCAGGATGGGGGAAGGGTTGTGCCGTAGGGTTCGTTGCCAATACTACTCAAACGCGCGCGCGCAGGTTGGCAGGCCGAGCTGGCCGGGCGGCCGACCTTACCGTAGTAATAGTATCTAGGTAGTAGTAGTAGTAGTAGTAGTAGTAGGAGGAGGTACAAGTGGATTGCGGGCCTTTTGGGGGTAAGGGTTTTGAGGATTTGGGGATTGGGTAAGAGAGGAATTGGGTTTCCGTTAACCTCATTCATATAACACACAGTGCAATCATTGTTACACGCTAATTTTCTATGAGGTCGTGGAATCACATCAGTTCAGCCAGCCGGTTTTTGCCAAAGCATGGCTTTTCCACATTTACAATAACTGAAGCAAAATTTACACTGGTATCATGCTCAAACTAAATAGGTAATATGTTACTAAAATACCATATTATGCTATAAATTTTTTATTAGACATGAAGAATTTTTCAAAAATTTTATACTCCAGTAAAATTATGACAAACATTTCATTTTGTTTACGAATTAATGATTTTTATTTATCTGTCTTTTTCTCAGCAAATTTTCTTCTATGCATTTGAGGTTATCCAAGATGTGTAGTTGGATACTCGAGTAAGATTACTTGGGTGTTCAGGATCGGAGATACCAAATCTAAACGCGAACACGCCAATAACAACTCTATTGTGTAAGAGAGGAGCACCAGAATCTTCTGCGCAGTGTCCACGGTTATCAACAGGCCAGCCGGCACACAACATGTTGTCAGTGATGGCGATACCAAGAGGAGCATAGCTGTCTCTGCATGTTTCCTGAGGCGTTGTCAGAAGCGGGACTTCACGCATTATCTCAGGAAACCGCTTACTGTCTGAATACCACTGAAATAAAACAAGTACAAAATTACATACATTATGGCTAAAATATAACACCTACCAGTTGCGTAAGGAGTTGCATAGAAGTAAAATTGAATGTTTTGTCATACACAACACATTATTCCTGACGCCGAGCCATAATTGAGAAATAAAAAAAAAATAGAACCCAAATATGCCGTTCTGGCAGAAAGCGGGTTGGTGGCCAAACGTAAACTAAAATACTTTATCCGGCTTTAAATCCCTTGCTTGAAAATTAGTTTGCAGTAAGGCATAAGTTTTTAGAGGTATTCAGTTGTAAGTGAACATATTATTATATGATTTTTTTTTATATTACCAGAGATGGAGTGCAACTGTAGCCCCAACCCCAACCAATAGCTATGACCCCTTGGTTGTCTGCGACGCTGTAGTTAGGACCTGCGATGGACGCAGGGCTGATTAAGTTACTGAACGTGAAGGGGACGACGACATGTATGATAGCGATGTTGTGCTCCATAGTTTTGGAAGTGTATAAAGGATGGACAATGTGTCGCTGGATCTCGTGGACAGCACCACCGGCGTTGGGATAACTTGTCCCTACACGGACGCGCCACAAATGGAGTCTCTCATCGCTGAAAAGTAGTAAATATATCATTTAAAGTTACACGTTGTAAAATTTGAATCACGGTTACTTTTTTACAACGAACTAACGTTATGCAGTGAGCAGCGGCGAGGACGGCACGGTTGTTAAGGATTGTGCCAGAGCAGGCTTGCCAGAACATGTTGAAACGATCAGTGTCCAGGAGAGCAGCCAAAAAAGGATAGTTTTGAATATTAGAGGTCGAACCTCCCCATATCCTTTGAGGACCAGATCGGGTGTCTGAGAGGATTCAAATATCAATTTATCTCTAAAGCCAAAATCAAAAGTAGTTTAGCTCATTAGAAATTGAAAATAATCTAATAATATTTGTAGATTACGTGCTACAATTTATATGCACGTAGTTTTTATAATTACAATAAAGAAAATAAACGGGTCTTTAAGTACTATCTATCAGATATTATTGACATGTGACTCAATTTTATTGTGTACCTGTACTCTCGGTCACTTATGTGACTTGGCGTTATAAACGGTTTTTCTTTCTTTTTCACTAAAGAGAGTATACTGCGGCTTATTCTATTTAGAATCTATACTAGTATGTACACTTTTTACCCGACTGCGCCAGAAGGAGGGTTATGTTTTTCGAGAGTATGTATGTATGTATGTATGTATGTATGTATGTATAATTGTTTGGCACGCCCTGCAGCCTAAACGGCTTGATGGATTTTGACTTGAGAGGTGTCGTTAGATTCGTATTTACTGTGAGAGTGACACTGGATATATCAAAATGTTTAAAAAAACAAAATGGCGGATTTTTGGCGCCAAATTCGAATATTGCTCACTCTCTAGCCTAAACGACTCGATGGATTTTGGCTTGAGAGGTGTCGTTGGATTCGTATTTACTGTAAGAGTGACACTGGATATATCAAAATAATAATAAAATCAAAATGGCGGATTTTTGGCGCCAAATTCGAATATTGCTCACTCTCTAGCCTGAACTACTCGATGGATTTCAGCTTGATAGGGGTCGTTTGATTCGTATTTACTGTGAGAGTGACACTAGATATATCAAAATATAATAAATAGTAAAACTAAAAGAAAATAAAATAAAAAAAGTAATTTAACCCACATAATATTTAGGACCCATTCTAAATATTATGAAGACTTAGTGAGGGCACACACGGCTGGCTTTCTAGAATGGGTCCCGACTGCTTAAATTTTTCTTGTTTTAGGGTTTTTTCATTTTCATGTTATAAAGAAACGCAGTCGGGTTTTTTAGTTTTTTAATTTATAGTTTTAAAATAAAGGATAATCTACAACGTGATCTTCAAGATGCAAAATGAATCAATTAAATAAAAAAAAAACAGCGACGTAATTTTTTTATGTACTCCAGTAACACAGTTGTAAAAGTAATAATATCTACATCATTTTATATTTTTCTTTTATTTTTATGGTATTTATTACCATTAAACAAAGTCATAGCAAAATAATTGCAAAACTTACCACCGCCGGCGACAGCAGCTGCACACAGCGCTAGAACAGTCAGGATCTGCATTGTGCGTGCCTTAATTACTCGGAGACAAGTGGAATGGAAAATGTCCTCAACAGTATTTATACAACTGAAAGATGGAGTCGACAGGAAGATGACGATTAATTACTATTTCCTATTTTTGTGATATGTCAATCAATCAATTATCGGTCTCCGGTAGACAAAGATAACAAAAAAGGTTCTCCAATATACGTCATAACTTGATATAACACTTGTAAATGACGATTATGTTAAACTAGCTTCTGCCAGCGGCTTTGCTTGCATTTCCTATAGTGATAAAATAGCGTTATTGTTATTCCAGACCATAATATGCCCCAGTTCCAAATTTCATCTCCATCCTTTCAGCCGCTGTGAGGTGAAGGAGTAACAAACATATACATACTTTTGCATTTGTAATATTTGCAGGATTGTATTTTGTAGTTAAATTACTTTTTATCCCATTATGGAATCAATTCCTTTTTTTTTCGACGTATTATATATATATATATATAAACGTATATATATATAATACGTCGCCCCACACTAGAATTTTCTCCTGTGCCGAGTGCGTTTACAAACATATAAGTTTACATACACGTGACACCCAGACCCGAAACAACAATTTGTGGATCACACAAAGAGTTGCTCCGTGCGGGAATCGAACCCACTACACAATACCCAGCAGCCGGTTACCTAGCCACCGCACTAATCGTGCAGTCAATTTGATTCCGTGATGTATTTCTGTATATTGTGTATTTGGGATTTTTTCTTATCTGCGTCTACCGGTGATCGATGATTGATATGTAAAGGAAATACTTAATCGTGATCTTCCTGTCGACTCCATCTTTCAGTTGTATAAATAGTGTCGAGGACATTTTCCATTCCACTTGTCTCCGAGTAATTACCAAACGCACAATGCAGGTCCTGACTCTTCTAGCGCTGTATGTAGCCGCTGTCGCCGGCGCTGGTAAGTTTTCGTACATATTTTCTTTTTAATTTTGTTTAATCTATCATTAAGTACTGTATAAGTAAAACTAAAATGTGTGTGACTGGGACTTAGTGCGCTTAAAAGTAGGTACGAATATCTATTACTGTGAGCATCCCTAGACAAAAATCTTTAATACTCATATATGATATGAAATAAAATATTGTAAAAATAATATTACAAAATAATTTATAATTAGTAGAAATTGATACAACTAGACTAAACAAAATATGAAGCATATTTTCAATATTTTTATGAGGCAAACAGCGTTTGTCATTTTTTCATCGAGACACACGAAATCATATTTATTTATAATCTTTGTCTCATTAGGTAACCCGTCCGATTCTCAAAGAATAATCGGAGGTTCGACCAGTAATATTCAAGATCATCCTTATTTGGCTTCGGTAATGGAAATGGATCGTTTTAACTGGTTCTGGCAGACTTGCGCTGGTTCCATACTCAACAACCGTGCTGTCCTCACCGTAGCTCACTGTATAATGTGAGTGTGTTATAAAAAAAACTATAATCGTAATCTGAATGTTGAAACAAGTGCTGTTAAGAATAAAATATACTCTTTTTCAGCGATGAGAGACTACACTATTGGCGCATTCGGGTAGGGTCAAGTTATCCCAACGCCGGTGGTGCTGTCCACGAGATCCAACGCCACATTGTCCATCCTTTATATACTTCCAAAACTATGGAGCACAACATTGCTATCGTACACGTCACAGTCCCCTTCACGTTTAGCAACTTGATCAGGCCTGCATCCATCGCAGGGTCTAGATACGACATTGCAGACAACCAAGCAGTCTTAGCTGTCGGTTGGGGTTGGGGAGCCGGCTGCGGTCCGTCTCTGGTAAAACAAATCAATTCATAACGTATAATTAGATAGTACTTATTAGTACTTCTTGACTGCACAGTTGGCGCGGTGGCTGGGCAACTGGCTGCCGTGCAAAGTGTCGGTGGTTCGATTCCCGCACGGAACAACTCTTTCTGTGATCCACAAATTGTTGTTTCGGGTCTGGGTGTGTATGCTGGGTGTGTAATGTGCATGTGAAATTGTATGTTTGTAAACGCACCCACGACACAGGAGAAAATCCTAATGTGGGACGTTTTAAAAAAAAATACTTTTGAAAAATGTTCATAATATCGATGGTTGAAAAGCTAATTGATCGAAGCTAATTTTTTTGCGCTATTAATTCAATAATATATTCGGAATTACGGATTTTTTCTTCATCAAATGCAATATATAACAGTCGATACGTTACTGCCTGCCTCGTTTGTAAGTGGTCGCGAATGTGGCTGCATGGGACAAAGTATTAAGGTTTTTATAAAATTTCTTGGTAGTAGCTTGAAGTCTGGATTACTACGTATTACGTGGGACCAATAACGTAGCTTGTGAAGGCATTATTGCATAATAATTCATGTATACGTTCCTTATCCTTTTCCTGGAATTTAAAAGCGTGACATTGTTTTATGTTAAATGTCGCAGCGACTTGTCAATAATAAAGTTGTGACTATTACAATTTCAGTCGTCTGCAAATGATAGGCGGTTTCCTGAGATAATGCGCGAAGTACCGCTTCTGACAACGCCTCAGGAAACATGCAGAAACAGCTATGCTCCTCTTGGTATCACCATCACTGACAACATGTTGTGTGCCGGCTGGCCTGTTGATAACCGTGGACACTGTTCAGAAGATTCTGGTGCTCCTCTCTTACACAATAGAGTTGTCATTGGCGTGTTCGCCTTTAGAATGCTTATCTCATATCCTGCATTCCAAAGTGTTCATACTCGAGTATCCAACTACACAACTTGGATAACCTCTAACGCCTAAAAGAACTTTTGAGAGGGTTGCTGATTAAAAAACTGTAATTTTTTCGTGAATGGAATGATGTCATAATAAATTAATATTTGAAATTAAATTATCTACGTATCATTTCTGTACGGAACGGTGTATATTACCCTACTCTAATAAACATTTATAAGCAACATTTTAAACATTTATATTAAGAGAATTGTATTACCGTTAGGCCTACTGTCTACGTTGCGTTATTTGACGAATGCACGCATTTGTCACAAACAATAGGCGGTCTACAAATAACAAATACGCAAGTATTTGTCTTTCACAGAAACAATAAAAACTGTTCTCAGAGCGGCAATGTTAAATCTGAAAATCATTTTTAACTTTACGAACATAATTTCCCTTTACAAGAAACTTACCTTATACAGTGAGCACCAGTAAGGACAGCTCGGTTGTTGAAAATTGTACCAGCGCAAATCTACTGGAATACCCCAAACGTTCCGAATCCATGACTGAAGCCAGATACGGATGACGATGAATATAACTGGGCGAACCTTCGATTATCCTTTGAGAGAATCGGACAGGATACCTAGAAATTATTAAATTTAATTTGAATTATTTTAAAAGACGAAAATAGGTACGATCACTTACTAAAGCCTGAGACACCAGTAACACAGCGCTAGAAGAGTCAGGACCTGCATTGTGCATTTGTTAATTACGCAGAGACAAATGGATTGAAAAATGTCTACGACTATATTTATGCAACTGAAAGGTGGAGTAGACAGGAAAATCCAGATTAATTTTTTTTTTTACCTATTATGTCTGTGATACCAATCAAATTATTATTGATCACTGGTAGACACAGATAACAAATAAAATAATAATAAACCCGACTGTGAAAAGTAACTATATACAAAAAATAAAACTAGCAAAATAGTGCGACTTTAACTATCAGGACTTGTTTATATTCTAGACTCAAATATTCTCAGCTTACAGGGGTTTCGAAAGTCTAACATACCATTTTGAAATCCTCTCCATGAGCTCGTTCATTAGATACTGACATAACTTTAAAAAGTAAAAAATCTATACACTAAATCGTCTGACAGTTTTTTTTTTAAGTCTCTCATATTTAACTATAAGGTACTTTATATCTCTAAAAATTATTTACTTACTTAAAGTCCCCTATATGAGGCAGAGGGCGTCCACAGAGATCCTCCATCTCGATCGGTCTTGAGCTCCCTGCTTCACCTCGCTCCATGCCATTCCAATGCCCGTCCACTTCTGCTATCACTGAGCACCACCAGATTTGCCGAGGACGGTCACGTTTCCTTTTCCCTTGGGGCTCCAGTCCAAGGCCTGCTTGGGAATATAGTCGGGACCCCTTCGGTCTCTAAAACATTGTTTACAATAACTTAATATTCTTCCCACTGTCGGGTACAGAGGTCCCACTCGTAAGTAAATAGATGACGATTCAGTTTGAATTATAAAGATTATGTTGTTAAATTAAGGAAATTACTAAATTAAATACTTCTTAGTCCATTACAGAATAAATGTAACTGCAGGATACCTACCGTCAGCATTTTTAAACTTAATCATAATTTTTGACTATCAGATTTAGAATTAACGTGATTGTGATAATAGTTTTTTACTTTTTTGTTATCAATGTCTGCTGGTGATCGATGATTCCTTGATGTATCACGGAAATGAGTAGTTTTATCTGCTGTGATTTTCCTGTCGTCTCCATCTTTATTAGTATAAATAGTGTCGAGGGCATTTTCCATTTCACTTGTCTCCGAGTAATTAACAAACGCACAATGCAGGTCCTGACTCTTCTAGTGCTGTGTGTAGCTGCTGTCGCCGGCGCTGGTAAGTATTATTTCTTATAATAATAAAATATATAAGGAAGGCCCAATTACACCCCTTCCCAATCTTCCCAATCCCCGACAACTCTTAAATTCCTAACCCCCAATAGGCCAGCAACGCACATGTAACGCCTCTGGTATTTTGGGTGTCCATGGGCGGCGGTGATTGTTTACAATCAAGTGATCCGTCTGCTCGTTTACCAATTATACCAATTTTATTTTATTAACGCAATTTTATTACGAACTTATCTTAATTTTATTAGGCATCCGATCCAGTCCTCAAAGAATATGGGGAGGTAACCCAACTAGTATTGAACGTTACCCGTTTCTGGCTGCTCTTATGGATACGGATCGTCATTGGCACTACTGGCAGACTTGCACTGGCGCAATCATTAATGACCGAGCCGTTCTCACTATAGCTCACTGTACAAGGTAAAATGTTGTTGCAAAGAATAATCTGACTGCACGGTTGGCGCGGTGGCTGGGCAACTGGCTGCCGTGCAACGGGTAGCGGGTTCGATTCCCGCACGGAGCAACTCTTTGTGTGATCCACAAATTGTTGTTTCGGGTCTGGGTGTCATGTGTATGTGAACTTGTATGTTTGTAAACGCACCCACGACACAGGAGAAAATCCTAGAGTGGGGCAACGTTTAAAAAAAAAATATATATAAATTGTTATCTAATTTTGTAGGATTTTGTAATGAGTGACGTTAATAATACACTTTTTCAGCAATGAGAGACTCCACGCGTGGCGAATCCGTGTTGGGACCAATAATGGTAACTACGCCGGTGTGGTCCACGTTATCTCACGGCACATCGCTCATCCTTTATTTTCTTCCAAGACTTTGGAGCATAACATCGCTGTTCTTCACGTCGCCACCCCCTTCACTTTTAATAACAAGGTCGGCCCTGTCATGGCTATCGCAGGTCCCAATTACAACGTTCCAGACAATGAAAATGTCTTAGCTGTTGGTTGGGGATGGGGCGATGGTTGCAATCTATCCCTGGATACAAGCAATTCATATGATGATCGTCTACAGGTATATAAGTATAGTATTTAGTGCTTTTACTATTACTAAATTTAAAGTAATGTCCATGGGTAATTATCCTACCGCCTTCCTCGTTAGTCGAGCGGTCGCAAACGTCATTGCCAAGAAATGAGTCTTGAGTTCAATTCCCAGGTCGGACAGTGTTTAAATATTCTAATCGGAAATCAATGGGACTCATAATACAACTAGCGAAGGTGCTGTTACATTATGTACAATGTAAATTTCTGACTCCATTTAGGGATTAATAGGCTTGTCATTGTATTCTGACTTACGATAAAAGTAATGATTGTTATGATTTCAGTCGTCTGCAAATCGACACCAGCAATTTATACTGCGCTAACTCAAAAAACGTACTTTACAGTAGAGGCGTTTAAAGGGAAAAACGTGATAACTTTTACATTAATTAAGATACTTTTTTGAAATTTGGTATGCTTAATATTTAATTTATTCATTGTAATATCTCATATTTATATTTTCTTAATTATTTCTATTTTTTGATTTAGCGCAAGATAGCCGTATATAAACGTAATTCATCAAAAAAATTTACATCTTATACACGTCTAACTTATGTTAGCGTAGTGTAGTACGGGACGTCGTAGTGCATGATCAATCATCTGATGCATATTTCAATATTTTATAAAGAACATGTACTTACTCACAAAAAGAATAGTCAACGTACCATTAATAAACTAATTTATACGTTAACACATAAGTATTTACTATGTAAAAGTCGCTAAGTCGTTCATTTTACAAACGAACAAGTATACACACGAACGCACTAAACTACGCTAACTATGAGTTAGTGCAGTGTTGCACTGATTTTGACCAAAGTGATCCCCGCGCACACTCCGCTAATAATAGTTGGCGTAATATAAATCGAGTGATTTCAAAAAGTACCTTTACTTAGCGTTTTATAAGATTTGTAACTTTCTTATTTTTGCATATTTCTTCTCAATTTTTTTATGACGTATGTAAACACACATTTTAAGCAACTTGGCATAAAAAAAGATTTTTCCAAATTTCGAGTTAGCGTAGTATAAATTGCTGGTGTCGAAATAATAGGCGGTTTGGTGAGGTAATGCGTGAAGTCCCACTTCTGGCAATAAGTCAGGAGACATGCAGGAACACCTACGCTCCTTTTGGTATCACCGTCACTGACAACATGATTTGTGCCGGCTGGCCAGCGGGCACGGATCTTAATAGTCGTGGACACTGCGCAGAAGACTTTGGTGCTCCTCTCTTACACAATCAAGTTATCATTGGTGTTTTCGCCTTCAGACAAGGTATCTCCGAACCTGAATACCAAAGTGTTCATACTCGAGTATCCAACTACACATCTTGGATAAACGACAACGCCTAATAGAAATATTGACCAGTTTGCTGAGAAATATACCAATGATAGTAAAATATTTCTTACCGTAATGAAACATTTATTACATATCATTCTGAAATAATGTATATCGTTAAATAAAATTGTCATTCAATATATATTTTGTACTTTTATTATCTTACTAATGATGAAAATGCGACTTCTGTCAGTTTTTGTGTATGTTTGTTACTCTATCACGTCCAACTGGCTGAAGGGTTTGGGATGAAATTGAATAATTTTATTTACTAGGTGTTATTCAATAATTGATATCATTCTTGCTATACTATAAGGAAATACAAGATGCTTTTTTGTTTATTCTTACCTGATATTGACATTGTATACCTTTAAGTTTATTTTTGCGAATCTGTATTTAGGGTGGGTGTCCCGCAGGGATCGATTCGTGGTCCGCTTTTTTTCTCACCTTATTTTTTTTTAATTTATTATACTTCGTTATTATCGTTATATTTCAAAGCCATCGACTATCTCAATAGTGTTTCTCAGAAATAGTACACAAGTTTTGTAACAATAACTTATTACTAAACGAAACTAAAACTATTAAATATACAACACTAAATATTATACAGGGTTTCCTAGTAATCCCATCCAATCCCAGCCTAGGTTTGAAATGCTTGTCAAACGTTGCAACGTTGTCCTTTTGAAATATTGTGCACATTTACATATGAAAATGCTAAAAGATACGTGCCAGCAACAACAATGACGCCAATTGTTTGATATATTACTCGATAACTAGGGAAAATGGTCACAGACAGGAAGGGTAAGATTAAAATGATATCGATATTATTTGTAATATCTCCATATATATTATGTCAGTAACCGGTAGATGGTAGACACAGATAAGACAAATGGTGTCGAATTACAATACACCTATCGCAGCTACATCAGTTTACTCAAGAAAGTCAATGTCAATATTATGATTCATAAAGTTGTGTTATTTATTATAATAATATAAAAAATAGTAAGTCACTTTTCTGTGATTACTTAAAACAAGTTGTTCAGTTGCATAGTTTGAACCAATACTAGTAAACTCAAATAAAATAAAAACGAATTAAATTCAACTTTTATTGATTCCTATACAATTTCAGTAAAATTCAAAAAGCAAGTAATAAATAAAGTGGTTAAAATTTTAAATCATGCGTTCGAGGTAATCCAAGAGGTGTAGCTGGAAACGCGAGTGTGGACACTGGGGAAGTTGGCTTGGGCAATGCCAACACTGAAGGTGAAGATACCAACAACCACACCATTGTGGTAGAGAGGACTGCCGGAGTCCTTGTCACAATGTCCACGACCATTGGTGTGCCAGCCAGAACACAACATGTTATCAGTGATGGCAATGTCACGGGCAGCATAGTTGCTTCTGCATGTCTCCTGGTTTATAATCACTTGTGCAACTTGACGGAGTGCTTCGGAACCTATCCGTCTTTCATGAGTAGTGGACTGAAATACAACAACATTCATTTTTATGTTATTTTTTTTAAAACCCGAATTTTTATCAAATTTATTTAAATTATTTTTTTTCTTCTTCACGATGTATACTAAATGCTTGTAAAATCATGCATATACTCGTATTCTTAGTACGCTAATTTTTTACTAAAATAATTTCCAAAAGTACAAAAAGGTATAAGAGTAATAGGAACAAAATTAAATGATCTGTATTGAACATTAAAAAAATGATCGCGAGGATTGTTCGATCAGCATAGGATAAGACATCGATGGATGAAAACGATCCGCTTAAATTAAGGTAAAATATCGTTACCATAGATCGTGGCTCCGAACACCCATAGATCTGGCCCCATCCAACTGCCCAAACATTTTGGTTGTCTGCAATGTGGTAGTTAGGACCTGCGATGGAAGCAGGGCTCGCTCTATCATTAAAAGTAAATGTAGTAACAGAGTGCAAGATAGCGATGTTATTCTCCAAAGTTCTGGAGCTGTATGAAGTATGTGCAATATGGCGGTCGATCAAGTGGGCTTGTCCATATGTATTGGCAAAACTGGAACCTATGCGGATTCGCCACAGATCGACGTTATCACCACTGAAAAAATAAATACAGTATTATACCTAGTAATAAGATATGGACTAAGTTTTCCTTCTAGCTCTTATTTAAAACCTACTTACTCTAAACAATGGGCAGCAGTGAGAATCGCTCGATTGTTGAGGATAATTCCACCACAAGCTTGCCAGAACATATTCGTAAACCAATCCCATGTCTGGAGGGAAGCAATAGAAGGATGGCTTTCAACGTAAACCGATGAACCTCCAATTACCCTTGACGAGGGCACGCCTGTTACAAAAAGAAAAACAAATTCTTATTTCCTAGTAATTATAAATAAATTAAAAAAGTTAAAAGTTTGGGTTATAAATGTGGTATCAAATCAAGTTATAAGGAGGAGCAAGAAATTAAAAGAAAATGATTATGCACTTACCTGTAACAGCAACGATACTGAGAGCTGCGAAAACCAAGACTTTCATTGTGGCTGCTAATTACTCGAAGCCAAATGGCGTAGAACATGATCTGAGAGATATTTATACCACTAAAGATGAAGGCGACAGGAAGGGCAAGATTAAATATTCTTATCCATTTCCATATTATATCAAAAAACAAAATAAATTGGTTGATGGGTTGACACCGATTACTAAAAATTTATTTTAGTAATCGGTGTCAACCCATCAAAATAATTTTTTAGTAATCGGTGTCAACAGTTGCTATATACACGAATATATAATTTATCCCCAAAGGAGAAGGTACAAATGCACATTTCCTATGTGACACCTACTTTTCACCAATACTTGGCTAATTTTTATTTTAATGTTCGAAAAAGGTCCCCTGCTAAACAAAGGCCTCCTCCTTAATCCTCCACATCGAAAGATAAATATTTGTGTGGTAGTAGTTTTGAAAATTGGTGAATTTATAGATTTGGGTATGTCTTTTTGAATTTTTTGCCACCTCTCACCCGCCGCTGATAAAGAAAACTTAAGTATAATTTTATCGATCGAAGTTTGATACAGTTCTTAGAGAAATTATATGTATCAAAATCCCAAATGCTGCCAGAAATCATTATTCAATGGGGACGACGTCGCGGGCTCAAGTTAGTTTTAAATTACATAATAGAATTTTTGGTCAAGATGATTTTATAGATATAGCATTAATTTATGCATTTTAAGTTAGATGTGTCTTACGTTAATAATAAAACAAAGGTGTATTTTGAAATGCTCATTTATTCTAAAAATACCGACAACTTTATGTCAAAGAAACCAAAACAAAAGTCTACACTTTTATGCATTTGACGATATCCAGGTGGTGTAGCTGGAAATTCGGGTGTTTATTCCAGGGAAGTTTGCTTGACCACATTTTGACAAAAGAGGGGGAGAAGGAACGGGGTGGTCAGTAAGAGTCTGACACTCCTCGCCTCAAAAGAAAAGTCATTGGATGATTTTCGGTAAAAAAAAAAAAAAAAAAAATGGGGACCATCCGGGCTCAAGGCATTAATTTACGCATTTTAGGACGTCAGGTTCCTAATAAAACACGATGAAACCAAAACAAAGGTCTACACTTTTAAGCATTTGACGAACTTTATTCGAAGTTTGCGGCACATAATACACGACGTTGTCGGTGATAGTAACGCCACGGCTAGCGTAGTTGTTTCTGCAAGTATTCTGGTTGATGGTCTCTAGCTGGACGTGACGGAGCTGCTCAGAGCCGGAGCTTGAGCCATACTGTAAATAGAAAGAAATACACGTTCAATAAACGTATAAGAGTAGTAGCAGTTATATGGCAATCTCTAGTCTCCTCATAAGTTTCCAAAGTCCAAATAAACTAAACATGGTACAGAAACTGGGAAGCAGTTCTTTCTGATTTATCTTTTAAAATGCGATTTCTGACCCGCCTGTCCCGCGGTAAACTCCCTTACCCTTTGCCGATAGTCTAATGAGGACTGTCACGGACTATTGATATTGACTAAAATAGTATACCTACTGATTTCTAAACACAACTTACGTTAGTTACACCCCATCCGGCTGCCCAGACGTATTTATTCTCAGGAAGGTGGTAATTTGAGCCAGCGATGCTAGCAGCTCGAGCAGCGTTGTTAAAGGAGAAGGTGGAGGCGGAGCGCAGGATAGCGATGTCATTCTCCAAGGTCTCAGCGTTGAATGATGGATGGACAATATGCTGGTTTGAATTGTAAACCTCACCGCCGCTGTTAGCGAATACAGAGGCAATACGGATGCGCCATCTGCCAACTTCGTCGCCGCTGTAAAAATAATTAGAATTTTATTAATTTTTTTTTTGCCTTTATATTTCACTATGTTTAGATTTCACCACCGCTGTTAGCGAAAACAGAGGCAATACGGATGCACCATCTGCCAACTTCGTCGCCGCTGTAAAAATAATTAGAATTTTATAAGTTTATTTTTGCCTTTATATTTCACTATGGTTAGATTTATTTCTTTTTGTGGTCCTAGTGATTCCATTCAAGAACTGAACTCAATTTCCGATTGAATTTGTTAATTGAATTTAAATCTGGAATTATGTCCAGTGTATGCCAATATGCTCTCGTCTTAATGCATGTGGTTTCTATGTAGTAGACAAACACCGATTAGGATAACCAGCTCTCTCTCATCTAGTCACATTTGAATATGTGTCACGGCATACACTTTTAGAGAACAAAAGTATGATGACATGTTACGAGAATGATGTCTTATTTAAACAAGAATATTACTTACGCAATGCAATGGGCAGCCGTCAAGATGGATCTGTTGTTCAGGATGGTACCAGCACAGACTTGTGTGTACTGACTCCAGTTCGTGGTGTAGAGAAGAGAAGCAATGCTCGGGTAGCGGCCAATGCTGGTATTATGACCACCCACTATCCTTTGTGGATTTGTAGGAACGGCTGGAAAAAAAGCAATTATGAAACTTAAGTAGTGTTTTGTTAATTTTGGCGTCACAAACAACTGCTATGAAAGTGATCTTCGATACGGTTGGTCCTAAAATAAAGGTCCTAAAATTTTTTATACTAGGGTGCCAAAAAAGCATACGGCTCACTTTATGGAAAGTGATTACCGTGGCCTATGATTAGTTTGGTTTTGGTTGGTACCTCCTTTTGTAATTTCTATCATTCAGTTTTGGTTCTAGGATCTACACCTCGAGTAAAGGCTTGTAGTCCTACATAACTTGCCTTAGACATATATTGAGGAAAACTGAGAATAACCAACTTATTGTATTTGTTTTGGTAAATAAGAAAAGTACATACCCGCAACCGCTGCAATGCAAACAGCCAGGAAAGTAATGACACGCATGGTGGAACTTGCTGAGCAAATGTTTTCTGACAAATCAAGTTTTTCGTATATATAGCAACGTGTAACAAAAAGGGGGTATACATATCAAGTGCACGGTTTCTAGATAACATAACAAACTTGATACGGGAAGGGTTTTATTACACTAATTAGTTTTCACGGTACCAAGTTATGAATTATTTCAAATCGCATAACGCGCGATACCAAAATTAGATAGACAGGAAATAGGCCGAATCAGATATGACAGAAGAAAATGTATCGTATTAGCGAGTGACCCCTGTAGTTTTGTGACACGTTTGTATCGATTTATAATAATCAAGAACCATGCGACACCAAGTATTTGGTATCTAATATTTTTTTCAACTTATTTTGAGCTGAATAACCTTGAGTAGAGGAAATATCTAACTTCAACCTGTAACGACAATCAGGGCTTCTTGATGTATATGGGTATTTTGTTACACGTTGTATACAGCAACTCAGATTGATTAAAATATATCCCAAGAAGAGGAAATGACTTTGTTATTTTTAATCATCTACTTGAATTACTAATAAATCCCATATTACACAGATTAGTTTATCACAAATTAAGCCCTTTGACTTCTTATTTAGTAGAAATGCATAACGAGATACAAAAACTTTATCGACATGCCTAAATGAATAGCAACCGTAATACTTGCACCATATGATCCAATTCCGAAAATTTCTTAACAATACTAATGAATGACTTTCATTGCGTTTTAGTAATTTTAATCGATTTATCGAATAACAGGAGGTTAATATGTTATGAATAATATCTTGCTTGTCATACTCCTACACATATCTGAGATGACTGGCTCATTTTGCGGTGGGAATAACCTCATGAACGTACACATCTGGAAATATATTAACTTATCAAAGCTTAACGACAATTGTACCCACGTGAAACTCTCATATTATCGGAAGTAAAATTCTTAGAATGTAATCAGTGTTTAAACCAATATACAGCCTCTAATCAAATCTATCAAAATACTAATTATTCTTAATCAATTTTGCAATTCATTATTTGTTTCAAGTAGATTCAGATATTAAACAAACAGAAATCATGAGATTAAAGCAATGAAAAATCTTTGATATAGATTTTCCTCAACTAATCTCTATTATTGGTCTTAAGAGCGTGATTAGAAAATCACGGAGTCATTCTCTTCCGAGCAGAATATTGTAATCAAACTAGTTCGGTATAAATATCGCTCATTTATACCGAATAGTCCCAGTTACCAACTAGTACCAGAAATAGTAAAATGCGTGCCTTCGCCTTCCTAGCTCTATGCATCGCGACTGTTGCTGGTAAGTTTGCAAATCCCATAATTCATTCAATATTATTTAGTACTCGACTCTAGGAGAGTATTGTTTTTCCAATATACAATTAATTAAATCCTTCCAAGCCCCATATATCTCTGAATAATTTTGGTCAAGGGTTGTTCTCGGATGACTTTTAACAATGCATACCAATATTTGCCTACAAATTGTAAAATGGACACTACAAAATAACTGGGATCTTCAAAGTAGGAATCTCATACTTACAAAGGCTCGCAAAGTTAAGGACTCTTGAATGTGGTCTCGCAAATTAAAAATGAGTTTAGTGGTATAAATAACAGTCCCCAAGTTCAACATCTTGAGATGTTGACAAACTACAAAAAAACAAATCTTTGAAGATTCAACAATATTTCGACATAACATATATATCGTTTTAAATAATTGCTTATATTTCCAGCCGTCCCTTCAAATCCTCAAAGGATTGTAGGCGGTTATGTTACCAGCATCGGTAGATACCCCAGTATCGCTGCCCTTCTCTACACATCGAACTGGAACCAGTACTGGCAATCTTGTGGTGGAACTATCATTAACAACAGATCCATCTTAACTGCAGCTCACTGTATCGCGTAAGGAATTTTCAATGGCAAACATTTTAAACTAAATATCAAACCAAAACAACATTTTATATAGATTATATTACAATATTATTACAGTGGTGATGAAGTTGGTCGTTGGCGCATTCGAGTTGGATCTACTTTTGCTAACAGCGGTGGAGTGGTCCACAACGTGAATCAGCATATCGTTCATCCCTCATACGACTTCAGATCTTTGGACAATGATATCGCTATTCTCCACTCCACCTCTAGCTTTTCTTTCAACAACAATGTACGCGCAGTGTCCATCGCTGGGTCTAACTATGACCTCCCTGAAAACAGATACGTGTGGGCTGCTGGGTGGGGAACGACATCTGTAAGTTTATTTTACACCTCACGAGTAATTATTCTGTGATTTGTGCCACAAATTATACTAATTCTTTTGTGTCACAGTCTGGTGCTAGCTCCGGCTCTGAGCAGCTTCAGCACGTCCAGCTCGTGACTATCAACCACAACACTTGCAGAAACAACTACGCCGCTCAAGGTGTTACTATCACCGACAACATGTTGTGCTCCGGCTGGCCCACCGGTGGTCGCGACCAGTGCCAGGGTGACTCTGGTGGTCCTCTCTACCACAACGGCATCGTTGTTGGTGTCTGCTCTTTCGGTATTGGATGTGGACAAGTTAACTTCCCTGGTGTTAACGCTCGTGTATCCAGCTACACTTCTTGGATCTCTTCCAACGCTTAAAAACAATCCTACTGGAATGAGACTTAAAAATGTTGAAATTTCATAAGTGAATAATAAAATATTTCATGTTCATAACTTGAATCTTTTATTTTTTTTTTGCCTTTTATTAAATTTAACTTAATTTTATTTTTAACTTGCAATGTTTGCTTTACGTATGTGGAAGAAGTGGAATTATGCGACAAAATTTTGAAGCAGAATGATGTCTTTAATCGATTGAGCTCATAGATGTTTAGATTTAGGGTCATACACCATAAATATGGAACGCTACATAAAAGCTCGTTCTTAAAATGATTTTTTACTAAGCTTTAAGCTTCATTTTTGAACATAAAGTGATACCGTATTGTGGACTCGTCTTCTTTCATTGAAATCTATTAAGTATTGTTTTCACTTTAAATTATTATTTGTTTATATCGCAATGATTTCAATACTAATTTAGCTTTTGAAAATGATTCTGACAGTAATATAATTAACTGCTCGGTTGGCGCAGTTTCCCGCGAATTCGTTTCCCGTAAAGAGCGGTTAGTACCCATGATACAACAATATGTAGTGTATACCGTAGTATGATTCACATATTGTTGTATCATGGGTATGTGAATATGTATGATTATAAACGCACCCACAATTCAGGATCCTATCAGAATCCTAGTGTGTAGCATGGAGAACTGCTGATTACTTTATCTTATAGGGCATAGCGACTATAAACGTATTCAAATCTCCAATAAAATAAGAGAGAGAGATGAATAAACAAAAAAATATTTTTGATGCAGATCATTTTATATTAAACGTATTTTCTAGTTTTCCGATACCGATAGATACAATATTATGATGGTAATTAATGGTTAACATCAGCTTGATTGACACCCACAAACCATTTATCATTGATAGATAATTGTTAACTTTAAAATGCTTGTTCTTTCATCAAGTACTGACAATTTAATTTAATCTCTTAGGTATACGATCTTATTGATCTCATCGAGTGACATCTATGTGCTTTTTTGAGGTTAAAAATCATCCAACTGACTTCTCTCGGAGCCCCGGTAACTCCTCAGGTAGTCCGCAGAAAAGAATATCTTCTAAATATAGAGAATTATTTTAGAGAAATATGGGCTTTTCCATTAGGAACAACGTATAATGATGACTGAAACGTCCTTGAACGGGAATGTCATACGCGAGAAAGATAAATAGAAAGAGAGACAGATTTTTTAAGCCGGGGAATTTATCCCATGGCGTTTCCTCTCTTGGGGCCAGGCGAGAGCGAGTGTCAGACCCTTACTGACTAAAAACCACTCCGTTCCTACTCCTGCTTTTCGAACTGGAGCCCGGGTAACTCCCTACGTAGTCCGCAGCATCTCAGGTTAGGCTAACAGTTAATTAATTGTTACTCGGGAGTTATCCGGGATCCAAACAAATGTCGGTACCGGTACAAATTTCAACCAAATAAAATATTTTTGATTGAAGTGTGATTATTGTAAATTAGTGTTATACAGAAAATAGGGCTCACTAAATATTTGGTTTTTTATATTCAACATATATTATGTCTGCATCTACATAATTCTTATGATGTGTACAATAACTAGTGTTGTAGACGTTGTGGTGTGTGTAGGTGGTTTTGTTAGCGAATTTGTTGAATTTTGTACGAGTCGTATGATTTCTACAGGGTTTGTTAATTAAATAAAATTGTAAATAGGATTAAAGTAACATTTTATTACAAAAAAATATTGTTAGCACCAAGTAACATCTTATGCGTTGGAAGAGATCCAGGCAGTGTAGCGGGATACACGAGCGTTGACACCGGGGAAGGCAGCCTGAGCACAGCCAATACCGAAAGAGCAAACACCAACAACGATGCCGTTGTGGTAGAGAGGACCACCAGAGTCACCCTGGCACTGGTCGCGACCACCGGTGGGCCAGCCGGAGCACAACATGTTGTCGGTGATGGTGATACCGCGGCTAGCGTAGTTGTTTCTGCAAGTAGCCTGGTTGATGATGCGCAGCTCAACGTGACGGAGCTGCTCAGAGCTAGAGCCACCAGCCTGTGAATAAAGAGTACATTTTTATTTTCCTTGTTCATCAAGAATTATTAATATTAATTTATTTTTTAAATCACTACACGTACGGAGGTGGTTCCCCATCCAGCGGCCCAGGCGGCAGAGTTGTCACCAGGGTAGTAGTTGGCACCAGCGATGGAAGCAGCGCGGACATTGTTGTTGAAGGAGAAGGTGGAGGCGGAGCGGAGGATAGCGACGTCGTTGTTCAAAGTTGCGGAGTTGTATTGAGGGTGGACGATGTTCTGGGCGACGTTGTAAACGACACCACCGCTGTTGGCCCAGGTGGAGCCGAGACGGATTCTCCATCTGTTGGCGGCGTCACCACTGCAAACAAAATTTTGTTGTTAAAATTTGTCCTCTACTTACTAACGAAGTTGAGACTTTTGGAACAGTACTTACACTGTGCAGTGGGCAGCAGTAAGGATGGCACGGTTGTTCAAGATGGAACCACCGCATGCCTGCCAGTAGGAGCTCAAGTTCCACGAGTACAGCAGGGATGCAATGGTGGGGTACCGGTCAATGGTGGTGACCGAACCACCCACAATCCTCTGGGGATTGGAAGGGACGGCTGAAATGATAAATATTGTTTAATATTTTGATAGATGATACATGAATTTAAAAGACAGAATATTTGTCAGATATGTTAGAATTTGTAATCAAAGTCTAATAGAAGATGGTATATTACCTGCTACCACAGCTAAGAGAAGGGCCAAGCAAGCGAGGACACGCATTTTGTTGCTACTTGTGAACAAGTGTACCAAATGAAACTAGCCGGTGGTATTTATATCAAAACGAAATGATTAGGTTACAGCGCGAAAAGATTAAATAGAATTATTTTTGTATTATCAAGCGCTGTGCACATTAAGAAGATTACAGATCTGGGGAAATACAAAAAGAAAAAAAAACATTTGTTGCTTTATTTTAATGTTTGAATTGATCTGAAAACTTTACTTATACAATGTGATAGGGCTGAGACTTCTAACCCGTTAAGGCTGAGCTCTACCTCTAATTTTATCGACAAAAGTCGGGGGTCGAAGGGGTCGAATTCCCTCCCCCTAAAAATTATGGCTATTTTAATATTATTTTTATTTTTTTTGATATCAAAGGTTGTATGCGTCGTGGAAACAAAAAAAACGACAAACGGTAGCTAATAAATAACCTTGGCTAACTAATTCATTACTTTTTTCATATGTCTGATAATATTTTGGTGAGAAAAAAAATCATTTGTGAATTATTTTTACCGAAAAAATCACTATTTTTCAATATTTTCAATTAGGGGTTCAACCCCCCATATTATTTTTTTGTCGATAAAATTAGATGTAGTACTCAGCCTTAACGGGTTAGAAGTCCCACCCCTATCACATTGTATAGAACCTTATATAAGGATGTTGAGAAGGTCTCTCCTTCTCGAGTTTGACCTGGTGAAAATGAGCATCGCGTCTCGTGACCCGCAGGAAAAACGGTGCTCATTGCCCCCTACTAATTATTAATTTATAACTCTCCTCCGTCCTCTTCTGCTGACTTCTTGAGTATTGATACTCTTTGTGTGTTGTTCTGAATTTTGTGTGGATGTTGATTGAATGCCAGTTGTGGAATGTTAGTTTACAAACCTTCTATTACCATATTATAGAGGAACTTTTTTATTGTCTTATAAATTATGTGCATCAAGGTTATTGAAAAACCACAAAATGTGCCGCAAAAAATTAAAACCTTATGTGCAGGATCCATTACAATTAGCATGATCTGAGATAAGTACAGTAGGTCTATTTTTAATCTTTCTTTAATCAGACTACTGTCAGAGAATGTGTCATTCATAAATTCTTATTTACTTGGAACGGACACTTGCGTTAAATAATTATTTAATTTTTGTTTGTAATAAGATAGATTGTAAAAGTTTTACGATTTCTCTTTGGCTAGAAAAGTAAATCAATGCCGTTTATAAAAGTGAATAATTGTGATAGATATTTCACATAGTTATACGATTTACTTCAATTAAGTGACTTTATTTATATGAAGAACACAAAGTGAAATTCAAAATTTATAGTATTTATGGTAAATTAGTGTTCGATGCAATTGGAATTTGAGATATTCCTAGTCGCTTTTAGGATACATGTGAGGTATTTTTTTCATAATTCGATTATTTAGGATCAGATCAGGATCTTATGACGGGATCCTAGGGACGCGACCCTACCATTTTAAAAGATCCCCTTTTAAAAGTTATAGAATCGGTTAGTGCGTTTGGTATTTTTAAATAAAGTTTTAATAAATACGAATCTAACGACACCTCTCAAGCCAAAATCCATCAAGCCGGTAAGGCTGCAGAGCGTGCCAAACAATTATACAAACATACGTACTCTCAAGAAAAACATAACACTCCTGGCGCAGCCGGGTTAAAACCACTACGGTACCACTATTGTCACACGATTGTCATTAGGGGCCTGATGATAAAGTAGTACTATAGCTAAGGGAATTCCTCACTGGTTAACAGTGGCTGCCTAGTGTTTTGGCTTGAATAATTGGCATTGGTGAGAACTTTTCACCTACGTGGGTTATACGTAGTATACCAGGTTTGTTTACTTAACCATGTCCTAAACTAATAAGTAAAAAATAAACAAATAACTACGTATAAAAACAAACATCAAAAACCAAAATCTACAAAAAGGTAAAGCTACAAAGAAAGACATAAATATTATAAATCATATGTACTGATAGGTTACGCATACTTTAATAAGATAGAAATTGGTGCCAAATAGTGAATAGAATTTTTTTTTTTGTTTTGCCCCCAACCCCTTAAATGTCTGATTCGACGCCGCGGAAAAGCTGATAAAAAACGGATGTATAGTGTATGCTTCTGTCTAGCTGGCAGTAAAAGAGATGTATAGATAAGTATGTTTTATTTTTCAGGAGCAAAATTAAAGAGATTTCAAAATTATTGAAAGATGAATTAATAAAGTTTGAAACAAATATTAATCGATCCTTCATAATTGACTCTTGAATTTTCTTAAAATATAAGAAATGATTCTTAAATAACAGAAACAGAGTTCATTTTTGAAAAATAATAAATGTTTTGGACTTTGTAGTTATATAGCTAGACTTAGCACATTTGACTAAATTCTGTTTATCGCCTTTAATTTTTTAACACCTTTTGAATCATTTGGAAAACCAGATTGATCAAGTATTTACAATGACTTTAATTAATTTTCCTTAATTTTTTTCCTCGTTTATCATTATGCGTGCACAGTTAATGTAATGTGAGTGGTTAACTTATCAGTATGTATGACTAATACGACTGCACAGTTGGCGTGGTGGCTGTTCAACTGGCTGCCGTGGAACGTGTAACCAGTTCGATTCCTGCATGCTGCAACTCTTCTTCTGTATGCACAAGTTATCCAAAGATCAGATCAGATCAAAGAACAGATCCAAAGTACTCTGGGTCTCACACATTCATACCCTTTCACACATTCTTTCAAAATTAATAATTTCCACTCCTTGGCTACCTGTCTGGGAATCTAGACACACGGCAGTGTGTCCGCCAAGTTCGAGCAAAAAAACCGACACACCGGCCGTGGGTTATATTACACGAACCATTTCGGGCCAAGTTCGACCCACCTATAGCTCAAAATCTATTTTATCTACGCATATGAAATTTCTAGTATCTGTCGAGATCTACTTACTTATCTAAAATACAAAATTTCATTAATGTACCTATTGTAGGTCTTGAGATATTGACGTCAGAAAATCGCAATTTTTACTATACACTCACTGACTGACTGACTCACTCACTCACTCACTCACTCATCAAAAACCTAGACCACTTCCAATGGTCGTATTGACTTGAAATTTGGTATGGAGGTAGGTCTTTAGGTCAAGATAAAGGAAAAAATCTGAAAATGGCCAAGTGTGAGTCGGTTTTAAAAATAATGAAGGTGTAAATTCATACCCCTAAGGAACTAAAACAAAAAAATTATCTATATCTTCCAATGGTCGTACCGACCTAAAATACGTTACGAAGGTTTGTATTTAGTCAAAGTAAAATAAAATAAGAAAAGAATAAAATAAACTTTACAAAAATAAATGAAATCCCACCCAAAACATAAATGTGAAAGGCTGCCAAGTTCGATAATATTGGAATGCTTCGCCTATAAAAGAAGTGAGATCTAAATAAGTACCAAGTTCCATACACAGATCTCAGTTAAAATGATATAACTTGGCAAGTTTTAATAGAAAATTATATACTTGACTCATTGCGTTTAGTAGGTTTATAACAAAGTGTAAGAAAACTTGCCAACTTGTTATATCATTTTTAACTGAGATCTGTGTATGGAACTTGGTACTTATTTAGATCTCACTTCTTTTATAGGCGAAGCATTCCAATATTATCGAACTTGGCAGCCTTTCACATTTATGTTTTGGGTGGGATTTGAATCACTATACCAGTAAGAAAAGTATTGGCCATGGGCGGTAGCTATGCAATTCTTTCTTTTCGTCTCACTCACTCCTAACACATCAATCTTTCTCATATTCATCATCTCACCTATCTCTAGCATCTTGCCTAATATTCATTGTAGTAAAATGGCAATCCCCAGCCCGTTTTCTGCCTGGGCACAGTAAGATAAGACGTAAAACCAGAGCACGTCGCCATCGGTAATTTACCCCTGCAAAACAGTGGTGGTCAAAAACTTCCACAACTCGAAGGTTGACGGGGATACTGCAGAAACGGAGGGGATATGAGAAATATTCTTCCAGTAGCTTGGGTGGCCTGGGTTGCGTAACATTTATATTATTTAACTGTCAAATAAATTTTCTATAAATTTTATAACCAAAAATATGTCAAGAAATAATAAAAAAAAAATTGGTGAAAGGTACAATTTATTACAATAACAATATTCTTAATAACTATTCATATCTTATGCGTTGGAAGAGATCCAGGCGGTGTAGCGGGATACACGAGCGTTGACGCCGGGGAAGGCAGCCTGAGCACAGCCAATACCGAAAGAGCAGACACCAACAACGATGCCGTTGTGGTAGAGAGGACCACCAGAGTCACCCTGGCACTGGTCGCGACCACCGGTGGGCCAGCCGGAGCACAACATGTTGTCGGTGATGGTGATACCGCGGGTAGCGTAGTTGTTTCTGCAAGTAGCCTGGTTGATGATGCGCAGCTCAACGTGACGGAGCTGCTCAGAGCTAGAGCCACCAGCCTGTGAATGAAGAGTAAATTTTTATTTTACATGCCAACAAGCAACAGTTTTCTGGATTTATTTTCTGGATTAGATTTATCTAAAATATACTTACAGAGGTAGTTCCCCATCCAGCGGCCCAGGCGGCGGTGTTGTCACCGGGCAAGTAGTTGGCACCAGCGATAGAGGCAGCCTGAACATTGTTGTTGAAGGAGAAAGTGGTGGCGGAACGGAGGATAGCGATGTCGTTGTTCAAAGTTGCGGAGTTGTATGAAGGGTGGACGATGTTAGTGTTGACGTTGTGAACGACACCACCGCTGTTGGCCCAGGTGGAACCGAGACGGATTCTCCATCTGTTGGCGGCGTCACCACTGCAAAGAAAATTTGTTGTTAAAATCTATCCTCTACTTGATAGCGAAGTTGAGACTTCTGGAGCAGTACTTACACTGTGCAGTGGGCAGCAGTAAGGATGGCACGGTTGTTCAAGATGGTACCACCGCATGCCTGCCAGTAGGAGCTCAAGTTCCACGAGTACAGCAGAGATGCAATGGTGGGGTACCGGTCAATGGTGGTGACCGAACCACCCACAATCCTCTGGGGATTGGAGGGGACGGCTGAAATGATAAACGTTGTTTAACAATTTGATAGATACATGAATTTAAAAGACAGAATATTTGTCAGATATGTTAGAACTTGTAATCAAAGTCTAATAGAAGATAGAATATTACCTGCTACCACAGCTAAGAGAAGGGCCAAGCAAGCGAGGACACGCATTTTGTTGCTACTTGTGAACAAGTGTACCAAATGAAACTACCCGATGGTATTTATATCAAAACGGAATGATTAGGCTACAGCGCGAAAAGATTAAATAGAATTATTTTTGTATTATCAAGCGCTGTGCACATTAAGAAGATTACAGATCTGGGAAATACAAAAAAACTTTAAACATTTTTTCCTTTTTTTTAATGTTTGAATTGATACGAAATCTTTACTTATAGAAAAACTTTATGTACTACCATATTTATAGAGGAAGTTTCATGATTATATTATAAAATATGTTAATCAAGGTTATTGAAAAACTACAAAATGTAACAACCTATCGTGACGTTAAATATTAAAACCTTATGTGAAGGATCCATTACAATGTGCGTGATCTGAGATAAGTACAGTAGGTCTATTTTTAATCTTTCTTTAATCAGAATACAGTCAGAGAATGTGTCATTCATTAATTCTTATTTACTTGGAACGGACACTTGCGTTAAATAATTATTTAATTTTTGTTTGCAATAAGATAGATTGTAAAAGTTTTACGATTTCTCATTGGCTAGAAAAGTTTATCAATGTTGTTTATAAAAGTGAATTGTGAAAGATATTCCACATAATTATACGATTTACTTCAATTAAGCGACTTTATTTATATGAAAAAAACAAAGTGAAATTCAAAATTTATCGTAGTTATGGTAAATTAGTGTTCGATGCAATTGGAATTTGAGATATTCCCAGTCGCTTTTAGGATACATGTGAGGTATTTTTTTCATAATTCGATTATTTAGGATCAGATCAGGATCTTATGACGGGATCCTAGGGACGCGACCCTACCATTTTAAAAGATCCCCTTTTAAAAGTTATAGAATCGGTTAGTGCGTTTGGTATTTTTTAAATAAAGTTTTAATAAATACGAATCTAACGACACCTCTCAAGCCAAAATCCATCAAGCCGGTAAGGCTGCAGAGCGTGCCAAACAATTATACAAACATACGTACTCTCAAGAAAAACATAACACTCCTGGCGCAGCCGGGTTAAAACCACTACGGTACCACTATTGTCACACGATTGTCATTAGGGGCCTGATGATAAAGTAGTACTATAGCTAAGGGAATTCCTCACTGGTTAACAGTGGCTGCCTAGTGTTTTGGCTTGAATAATTGGCATTGGTGAGAACTTTTCACCTACGTGGGTTATACGTAGTATACCAGGTTTGTTTACTTAACCATGTCCTAAACTAATAAGTAAAAAATAAACAAATAACTACGTTTAAAAACAAACTCCAAAAACCAAAATCTACAAAAAGGTAAAGCTACAAAGAAAGACATAAATATTATAAATCATATGAACTGATAGGTTACCCATACTTTAATAAGATAGAAATTGGTGCCAAATAGCGAGTAGATTTTTTTTTTTGTTTTGCCCCCAACCCCATAAATGTCTGATACGACGCCGCGGAAAAGCTGGTAAAATACGGATGTATAGTGTATGCTTCTGTCTAGCTGGCAGTAAAAGAAATGTTTAGATAAGTATGTTTTATTTTTCAGGAGCAAAATTAAAGAGATTTCAAAATTATTGAAAGATGAATTAATAAAGTTTGAAACAAATATTAATCGATCCTTCATAATTGACTCTTGAATTTTCTTAAAATATAAGAGATGATTCTTAAGTAACAGAAACAGAGTTCATTTTTGAAAAATAATAAATGTTTTTGACGTTGTAGTTATAGAGCTAGACTTAGCACATTTGACTAAATTCTGTTTATCGCCTTTAATTTTTTAACACCTTTTGAATTATTTGGAAAACCAGATTGATCAAGTATTTACAATGACTTTAATTAATTTTCCTTAATTTTTTTTCCTCGTTTATCATTACGCATGCGCAGTTAATGTAATGTGAGTGGTTAACTTATCAGTATGTATGACCAATACGACTGCACAGTTGGCGTGGTGGCTGTTCAACTGGCTGCCGTAGAACTTGTAACCAGTTCGATTCCTGCATGCTGCAACTGCAACATGTGTATCCACAATTTATCCAAACATCAGATCAGATCAAAGAACAGATCCAAAGTACTCTGGGTCTCACACATTCATACCCTTTCACACATTCTTTCAAAATTAATAACTTTCACTCCCTGGCTACCTGTCTGGAAATTTGCATCACTATACCAGTAAGAAAGGTATGGGCGGTGATCTCCGGCCACCGTAAGTGCGGGCCTGCGGGCGGCGAGTAAGGGTAGCTCACCGCCCGAACAGAACCAGACCCGTGCGTACGGCGCGTAGCGTTCCACGCGCGCCTCAAAGAGCCATCAGACCACCACAGATGGGGCCCAGTAGGGCTGATGCCTGATCCGGAGCTGCGGACTACCTAGCGGGTTTACCGGGGCTCCGGCTCGAAAAGCAGGAGAAGGAACGGGGTGGTTTTTAGTCAGTAAGAGTCTGACACTCCCTCTCGCCTCGCCCAAGGTGGGAGAAGTCATTGGATGATTTTCCCCCATGAAAAAAAAAAAAAGAAAGCTATGCAATTCTTTCTTTTCGTCTCACTCACTCCTAACACATCAATCTTTCTCATATTCATCATCTCACCTATATCTAGCATCTTGCCTGTTATTCATTGTAGCAAAATGGCAATCACCAACCCGTTTTCTGCCTGGGCACAGTAAGACAAGACGTAAAAGCAGAGCACGTTGCCGTCGGTAATTTACCCCTGCAAGACAGTGGTGGTCAAAAATTTCCACAACTCGAAGGTTAACGAGGATACTGCAGAAACGGAGGGGATATGAAAAATATCCTTGCAGTAGCTCGGGTGGGCAGGGTCGCGTAACATTTATAATTATTTAACTGTCAAATAAATTTTATAAACAAAATATGTCAAGAAATAATAAAAAAAAAATTGGTGAAAGTTACAATTTATTACGATAACAATATTCTTAACAACTATTCATATCTTATGCGTTGGAAGAGATCCAGGCGGTGTAGCGGGATACACGAGCGTTGACACCGGGGAAGGCAGCCTGAGCACAGCCAATACCGAAAGAGCAGACACCAACAACGATGCCGTTGTGGTAGAGGGGACCACCAGAGTCACCCTGGCACTGGTCGCGACCGCCGGTGGGCCAGCCGGAGCACAACATGTTGTCGGTGATGGTGATACCGCGGGTAGCGTAGTTGTTTCTGCAAGTAGCCTGGTTGATGATGCGCAGCTCAACGTGACGGAGCTGCTCAGAGCTAGAGCCACCAGCCTGTAAATAAAGAGTAAATTTTTATTTGACATGCCAACAAGAAACAGTTTTCTGGATTTATTTTCTGGATTAGATTTATCTAAAATATACTTACAGAGGTAGTTCCCCATCCAGCGGCCCAGGCGGCGGTGTTGTCACCGGGCAAGTAGTTGGCACCAGCGATGGAGGCAGCCTGAACATTGTTGTTGAAGGAGAAAGTGGTGGCGGAACGGAGGATAGCGATGTCGTTGTTCAAAGTTGCGGAGTTGTATGAAGGGTGGACGATGTTAGTGTTGACGTTGTGAACGACACCACCGCTGTTGGCCCAGGTGGAACCGAGACGGATTCTCCATCTGTTGGCGGCGTCACCACTGCAAAGAAAATTTGTTGTTAAAATCTATCCTCTACTTGATAGCGAAGTTGAGACTTCTGGAGCAGTACTTACACTGTGCAGTGGGCAGCAGTAAGGATGGCACGGTTGTTCAAGATGGTACCACCGCATGCCTGCCAGTAGGAGCTCAAGTTCCACGAGTACAGCAGAGATGCAATGGTGGGGTACCGGTCAATGGTGGTGACCGAACCACCCACAATCCTCTGGGGATTGGAGGGGACGGCTGAAATGATAAACGTTGTTTAACAATTTGATAGATACATGAATTTAAAAGACAGAATATTTGTCAGATATGTTAGAACTTGTAATCAAAGTCTAATAGAAGATAGAATATTACCTGCTACCACAGCTAAGAGAAGGGCCAAGCAAGCGAGGACACGCATTTTGTTGCTACTTGTGAACAAGTGTACCAAATGAAACTACCCGATGGTATTTATATCAAAACGGAATGATTAGGCTACAGCGCGAAAAGATTAAATAGAATTATTTTTGTATTATCAAGCGCTGTGCACATTAAGAAGATTACAGATCTGGGAAATACAAAAAAACTTTAAACATTTTTTCCTTTTTTTTAATGTTTGAATTGATACGAAATCTTTACTTATAGAAAAACTTTATGTACTACCATATTTATAGAGGAAGTTTCATGATTATATTATAAAATATGTTAATCAAGGTTATTGAAAAACTACAAAATGTAACAACCTATCGTGACGTTAAATATTAAAACCTTATGTGAAGGATCCATTACAATGTGCGTGATCTGAGATAAGTACAGTAGGTCTATTTTTAATCTTTCTTTAATCAGAATACAGTCAGAGAATGTGTCATTCATTAATTCTTATTTACTTGGAACGGACACTTGCGTTAAATAATTATTTAATTTTTGTTTGCAATAAGATAGATTGTAAAAGTTTTACGATTTCTCATTGGCTAGAAAAGTTTATCAATGTTGTTTATAAAAGTGAATTGTGAAAGATATTCCACATAATTATACGATTTACTTCAATTAAGCGACTTTATTTATATGAAAAAAACAAAGTGAAATTCAAAATTTATCGTAGTTATGGTAAATTAGTGTTCGATGCAATTGGAATTTGAGATATTCCCAGTCGCTTTTAGGATACATGTGAGGTATTTTTTTCATAATTCGATTATTTAGGATCAGATCAGGATCTTATGACGGGATCCTAGGGACGCGACCCTACCATTTTAAAAGATCCCCTTTTAAAAGTTATAGAATCGGTTAGTGCGTTTGGTATTTTTTAAATAAAGTTTTAATAAATACGAATCTAACGACACCTCTCAAGCCAAAATCCATCAAGCCGGTAAGGCTGCAGAGCGTGCCAAACAATTATACAAACATACGTACTCTCAAGAAAAACATAACACTCCTGGCGCAGCCGGGTTAAAACCACTACGGTACCACTATTGTCACACGATTGTCATTAGGGGCCTGATGATAAAGTAGTACTATAGCTAAGGGAATTCCTCACTAGTTAACAGTGGCTGCCTAGTGTTTTGGCTTGAATAATTGGCATTGGTGAGAACTTTTCACCTACGTGGGTTATACGTAGTATACCAGGTTTGTTTACTTAACCATGTCCTAAACTAATAAGTAAAAAATAAACAAATAACTACGTTTAAAAACAAACTCCAAAAACCAAAATCTACAAAAAGGTAAAGCTACAAAGAAAGACATAAATATTATAAATCATATGAACTGATAGGTTACCCATACTTTAATAAGATAGAAATTGGTGCCAAATAGCGAGTAGATTTTTTTTTTTGTTTTGCCCCCAACCCCATAAATGTCTGATACGACGCCGCGGAAAAGCTGGTAAAATACGGATGTATAGTGTATGCTTCTGTCTAGCTGGCAGTAAAAGAAATGTTTAGATAAGTATGTTTTATTTTTCAGGAGCAAAATTAAAGAGATTTCAAAATTATTGAAAGATGAATTAATAAAGTTTGAAACAAATATTAATCGATCCTTCATAATTGACTCTTGAATTTTCTTAAAATATAAGAGATGATTCTTAAGTAACAGAAACAGAGTTCATTTTTGAAAAATAATAAATGTTTTTGACGTTGTAGTTATAGAGCTAGACTTAGCACATTTGACTAAATTCTGTTTATCGCCTTTAATTTTTTAACACCTTTTGAATTATTTGGAAAACCAGATTGATCAAGTATTTACAATGACTTTAATTAATTTTCCTTAATTTTTTTTCCTCGTTTATCATTACGCATGCGCAGTTAATGTAATGTGAGTGGTTAACTTATCAGTATGTATGACCAATACGACTGCACAGTTGGCGTGGTGGCTGTTCAACTGGCTGCCGTAGAACTTGTAACCAGTTCGATTCCTGCATGCTGCAACTGCAACATGTGTATCCACAATTTATCCAAACATCAGATCAGATCAAAGAACAGATCCAAAGTACTCTGGGTCTCACACATTCATACCCTTTCACACATTCTTTCAAAATTAATAACTTTCACTCCCTGGCTACCTGTCTGGAAATTTGCATCACTATACCAGTAAGAAAGGTATGGGCGGTGATCTCCGGCCACCGTAAGTGCGGGCCTGCGGGCGGCGAGTAAGGGTAGCTCACCGCCCGAACAGAACCAGACCCGTGCGTACGGCGCGTAGCGTTCCACGCGCGCCTCAAAGAGCCATCAGACCACCACAGATGGGGCCCAGTAGGGCTGATGCCTGATCCGGAGCTGCGGACTACCTAGCGGGTTTACCGGGGCTCCGGCTCGAAAAGCAGGAGAAGGAACGGGGTGGTTTTTAGTCAGTAAGAGTCTGACACTCCCTCTCGCCTCGCCCAAGGTGGGAGAAGTCATTGGATGATTTTCCCCCATGAAAAAAAAAAAAAGAAAGCTATGCAATTCTTTCTTTTCGTCTCACTCACTCCTAACACATCAATCTTTCTCATATTCATCATCTCACCTATATCTAGCATCTTGCCTGTTATTCATTGTAGCAAAATGGCAATCACCAACCCGTTTTCTGCCTGGGCACAGTAAGACAAGACGTAAAAGCAGAGCACGTTGCCGTCGGTAATTTACCCCTGCAAGACAGTGGTGGTCAAAAATTTCCACAACTCGAAGGTTAACGAGGATACTGCAGAAACGGAGGGGATATGAAAAATATCCTTGCAGTAGCTCGGGTGGGCAGGGTCGCGTAACATTTATAATTATTTAACTGTCAAATAAATTTTATAAACAAAATATGTCAAGAAATAATAAAAAAAAAATTGGTGAAAGTTACAATTTATTACGATAACAATATTCTTAACAACTATTCATATCTTATGCGTTGGAAGAGATCCAGGCGGTGTAGCGGGATACACGAGCGTTGACACCGGGGAAGGCAGCCTGAGCACAGCCAATACCGAAAGAGCAGACACCAACAACGATGCCGTTGTGGTAGAGGGGACCACCAGAGTCACCCTGGCACTGGTCGCGACCGCCGGTGGGCCAGCCGGAGCACAACATGTTGTCGGTGATGGTGATACCGCGGGTAGCGTAGTTGTTTCTGCAAGTAGCCTGGTTGATGATGCGCAGCTCAACGTGACGGAGCTGCTCAGAGCTAGAGCCACCAGCCTATGAATAAAGAGTACATTTTTATTTTACATGCCAACAAGATACAGTTTTCTGGATTTATTTTCTGGATTAGATTTATTTAAAATATACTTACAGAGGTAGTTCCCCATCCAGCGGCCCAGGCGGCGGTGTTGTCACCGGGCAAGTAGTTGGCACCAGCAATGGAGGCAGCCTGAACATTGTTGTTGAAGGAGAAAGTGGTGGCGGAACGGAGGATAGCGATGTCGTTGTTCAAAGTTGCGGAGTTGTATGAAGGGTGGACGATGTTAGTGTTGACGTTGTGAACGACACCACCGCTGTTGGCCCAGGTGGAACCGAGACGGATTCTCCATCTGTTAGCGGCGTCACCACTGCAAACAAAATTTGTTGTTAAAATTTGTCCTCTACTTGATAGCGAAGTTGAGACTTCTGGAGCAGTACTTACACTGTGCAGTGGGCAGCAGTAAGGATGGCACGGTTGTTCAAGATGGAACCACCGCACGCCTGCCAGTAGGAGCTCAAGTTCCACGAGTACAGCAGAGATGCAATGGTGGGGTACCGGTCAATGGTGGTGACCGAACCACCCACAATCCTCTGGGGATTGGAGGGGACGGCTGAAATGAAAAATATTGTTTAACATTTTGATAGATACATGAATTTAAAAGAGACAATATTTGTCAGATATGTTAGAACTTGTAATCAAAGTCTAATAGAAGATAGAATATTACCTGCTACCACAGCTAAGAGAAGGGCCAAGCAAGCGAGGACACGCATTTTGTTGCTACTTGTGAACAAGTGTACCAAATGAAACTAGCTGATGGTATTTATATCAAAACGGAATGATTAGGCTACAGCGCGAAAAGATTAAATAGAATTATTTTTGTATTATCAAGCGCTGTGCACATTAAGAAGATTACAGATCTGGGAAATACGAAAAACCTTTAACATTTGTAAATGTTTGCTTTTTTAAATGTTTGAATTGATCTGAAAACTTTACTTATATGGAACCTTTACCACCACTACCATATTTATAGAGAAACTTTCTTAATTATCTTATAAAATATGTTAATCAAGGTTATTGAAAAACCACAAAATGTAACAACCTATCGTGACGTTAAATATTAAAACCTTATGTGAAGGATCCATTACAATGTGCGTGATCTGAGATAAGTACAGTAGGTCTATTTTTAATCTTTCTTTAATCAGAATACAGTCAGAGAATGTGTCATTCATAAATTCTTATTTGCTTGGAACGGACACTTGCGTTAAATAATTATTTTATTTTTGCAAACAATAAGATACGTTGTAAAAGTTTTACGATTTCTCATTGGTTAGAAAAGTAAATAATTTCCGTTTCTAAAAGTGAATTTTGAAAGATATTTCACATAATTATACGATTTACTATTTACGGTTTTAAAGTAATTAAGTGAGTTTATTAATATGAAGAAAACATTGTGAAATTCTGCAATTGTCATATTTATAGTAAGATGGTGTTTAATACAATTGGGATTTGAAATATTTCTACGCATTTTAAGGGAAAATTTGTAGCGACTGTGGTAATTTTTTTCTTAATACGATTAAAATAATTGTAACCGACTTCCTCAAAAAGGGGAGGTTATCAATTCGACTGTATGTTTTTATTTAGATATATGTTACGCGATTACTCCGGTGTTTGTGAACTGATTTTAATTATTAGTTTTTTGTTTGAATGGTCATACCTTCGACTTGGTCCCATTTCTACCAAGTCAAGATATCAGATCTTAGGATGTCAGGGAATAGAGGGGAAAGTTTAAAAATTGATTTTTTTTTTAATAAAATATTTAAAACATCTCCCACTATCATACACCTTAAAGGTCTGGAGTCGATCTGATGATGAAGCCGATAGATAGACATTTGAGGGAACTCTTTGTTGACTCCTACCATCGTATTCCATCGTAGTCCGCATCATCACTTACCTTCAGTCAAGATAGCGGCTAAACGTCGACCAATCAAATGTAAAAAAGAACTTACAGCAATGACCCCGTGTTTGTATTGATGAGAATTTTACACTTAGATAGGGGTTTCATTGTCCTACGTGGTTTATACCTAGTATATCGGGTCTGTATACTTAACCTTGTACTAAAATAATAAATTACAAATAAAAAAAAAACAAAAAACTTCAAAAACTAAAATTTAAAAACAAACATATGCCCAAAAAAATAACTATTATAAGTCAAGTTTGTGTACTGATACGATGGAAATTGCTATTTTTTGCTTTGCTCCTAACCTCTTAAATAGCTGATGTGAAGCCACGTTCAGAAAGGTTGGAACTTTTAAAAAACGGACGTATGTTTATGCTTCTGCCTACCTGGCAGTAAAAGGGATGTATAGATAAGTACATATTTTTATTTCAGATTTGAGCAATATTGAAAGATTAATCAATAAAGTTTAAAACATAAATACTACGCCAAGTCCTGCTGAGATGTCTACGTCGATTCATAATTGACTCTTGAATTTTCTTTAAACATAATGAGGTGATGCTTAAGTTAAGTAACAGAAATAGAGTACATTTTTGAAATAAAAAAAGAGTTTGTGACGTTGTAATTAAAGAGCTAGACTTTGCACATCTGACTAATTTCTATTTATAGCCTTTAATTTTTTAACACCTTTTGAATCATTTGGAAAGCCAGATTGATAAAGTATTTATAATGACTTTAAAATTAATTTTCCTCAACTTTCTGCGTCTTATTTCTCGTTTATCGTTACGCGTGCGTAGTTAATGCTTCAAAACGCTTCTTATCTTTTATTTTAATTGATAAGTTCGAGATGTGATTTTGTTTAGTCATTTTATTTTACAGGTACTTGCCATTCTAGATTACCTATTATTGTTGTTCAATCTATCTTCATTACTGTTTAGCAGTTGACGCCGATAAGTCCAGTCACCGATTGTGGATTAGACTTAGTAGGTACGTCATTATTAATTGAAAATTATTGATCTTCAAATGTAGCAGACTTTTTTGAGATGCGTATGTAATCTCATCATAGCAAAGACCTGTCATGCATTGCCATAGTTTACAAGTTACGATATTTGAATGCGACTGGCAACAGTTAGGACACCAAAAAATTAAGGATACTGGTATTGCACCCACTATTCAATATTTGTGTTATAAGTCCTATGTAATATGGTGTGAGGCTATTGCCATAATATACTGGGCACAATTTCAGAGACCGTGCTATTACTGATGTCTATCAATTCTAAAGTCCCAGGTTTGGGATTATATTTAAGCTACAGCTAATCGAACTAGTAAAACGCGAGTATAAGATTTACCTCAATTGCCTTATTCACGAAGTAGTCACGCGTGATGTTATTATTATGCATTTTCATTGACATCAATCAAATATATTTCCAATCTGACGATAAATTATATTTAACAGGGTTCATGAAAAAGCGATAGGTATAATTATACTGACAAGTTAAATGATTGAATGCTACATAATACATTTATAACACGTGCGTCGTATCTTATCCGTATGATTGGGTAAGTAAAGGTGCATTTTACACCTGTATAATAGAAGCAAGGATATAGGCACGTAATTGCCACTATGCAATGTACACCCACTTTTCACCATTTATGTTACAAGACCCATGTAATAGGCTTTTACAGCACTCACAGGGGAAAGTGGTAGTATTTTGCCTAATCACTATAATACAATAACACACTAATTAATAGTTATAATTATAGACATTTTCATCATCACTTTGACTTTTAACTTTGTTGGTTTTTAATTAATGTTTTGATTATGTCGTTGAACGAGTGGTTTTTTAGAATTTCAAAATTTGTATAAAATTTTTCAGACTTTGTCTCTGAATAATTATCGCTAATATTTATGACGAATTTACGGCAATAGACTTATTTCCACTTAATGTATAAAAATTTTCAAATAACTGGTAAACAGTGTGTTTATATTGTACTATTGTAGGTATAAATGTACCACTGCCTGCCCCTTTAGGGATTAATCTTACATTTAGCGTATCAGTGATAAGTAATTTAGTACATGTTTAGGCATGTTAAGTATTTTATTGAATATTACTAATATCATTAATCTAAATCATCAGGCAAGCGACATTAATGCCCTTATCAATCAGTTAAATAAATACGATTAAACTTATCATATCATTTTTATAATGACACATCACATCACATCATACACATGACACCTGAATACGTAACGAAAAATATGACTTTGTAAACAGATTAAAGTAACAACAAAAATATTTATAGTTTCCTCAAATGATAAGTTACATGAAGTAGAGAATGGAAGGGAAGCCTATATAGGCAAATAGAAGAAGAAAACAAGATTTATGGAACAATATTCAGTAGTTTATTCGATTCGACTTAGCTTAAATTTTATTCGATATGTATTTACGAGTTAGAGCTGATCCAGGAGGTGAACCTAGATACGCGAACATTGACACCAGGAAGGGAGTCCAGACCACATCCAAGACCGAAAGAGCAGACACCGACGAGAACGCCATTGTGGTAGAGGGGACCACCAGAGTCACCCTGGCACTGGTCGCGACCACCGGTGGGCCAGCCAGAGCACAACATGTTTTGGGTGATAGTCAAGAAGACGAGACCGTAGTTAGCTCTGCAAATGTCCTGGTTGACAGTGACCACCATCACGTGACGGAGCTGCTCAGAGCCAGTGGGTGCGCCATACTGTAAAATAAAATATATATTATGAGATACTAATGTAATGAGTCTTACTCAATTTATCAAAACGCTCCTATTTTAATGCCTGTACATATTGTTTGAATTTCATGGTTAAAAATAGCCAGTAACTCTCTAGCTTTAAGTTGATTTCCTAACTAAAAAAATCCTTTCTGAAATCTCTGTATGAAACCAACTACAAAACGGCTGTGAATATGACAAAAGTAATGTTTAACTTACGTAAGTTGTACCCCAACCAGCAGCCCACACGGGTTGGAAGTCACCAAGAACGTAGTTGGAGCCAGCGATGGAAGCAGCTTGGACATTGTTGTTGAAAGAGAAGGCTGAAGCAGAGTGCAAGATAGAAAGATCACTGTCCAGGGTGCTGTCATCGTAAGATGGGTGAATAATGATCCTGTTGACGTCGTTTACAATACCACCGCTGTTGGCGAAGGTGGAGCCGACACGGATACGCCATCTGTTCACTTGGTCACCACTGTAAAAGAAATTATAAGATTATTCTCTGAACGAACTAAGATGGTCAGTAAACTTGAAGATTAAGGTAACGTACACTGTGCAGTGGGCAGCAGTAAGAACAGCCCTGTTGTTAAGGATGGTACCGCCACAAGCTTGGAAGTAGGTGTTGAAGTTCACCGTGTACAAGAGAGCGGCAATCGAGGGGTACTGGTCAATGGTAGTCACCGTTCCACCCACAATCCTTTGGGGATTTGCTGGGACAGCTGAAAACAAAGAAAACGGTTTACGTCAGTATTAATAACAGAGATTGGTATTGCCAATATTTCATAATATGACGAATATATTAGATGCTTATTAAATAGCACCTGCCACAGCCGCGATGCAAAGGGCTAGAAAAGCGATGACACGCATTTTGGATAACTCGTGGACAAGTGAGGTAAATTGCCAATTGATGACAGTATTTATATCAAAATGAAATCGATTAGTGTACTATACCGGGAGATTAAATGCCAAATTATCACTACACATGCGCAAACGGCATTAATAGATTAATTCTAATTAGGCGAATAATCTTCGGGTCTCGTGCTCGCACGCGACTGCCTACTAGAGTACGTGCCTACGAATTTTTAGATGATGACGAACCAAATTCTTAGATTGCGAAAAAAGTCTGACTAACAGGTAAATAACATAAATTAAACAGTAATAGCTGTATTAAGTAAAAAAACAACAATAATTGTATATTATAATATACCAGATTTTGCTAACACGATAATTTTTTTAAACGAATCTACCTATAGTGAAAAGTTGCTTAGAAAACCTACCAGTATCTTATGAATTTAATTCCTTCCAGCTTTACTGCGAAGTAAGATGGATGCACCAATATATTTGGTTGTACTAGACAAGATAAAAATAGCTATAGTTATTGTTTTTACTTTCTTCGAATGACTTCAATAGAAAAACGAACAAAAAATTGTTCGTTAATGATAATTTTTTTATCAATACGTACAGGAAATACTTATCTTTTCGTTTCCGTCTTAATATCCGATTATTTTAAAAAGACTTGCCACCTTACTAAGTCAGAGTCATTTAATGGTTACTTAATCCAGTCCTTAGCAATAGTTTTACCTACTTTGTCTCTGGAGCTAAAATCATCATTGTCGATTGACGATCAGCCCATTTCCATATCTACTGCTTCTCTAATAGCACACTACAGAGGTAAATCTTCAGTAATTTGCAGCCATTGAATTGTAACTACTACTATTTAAAAATAATATGACATTACAGTTCAGTTACACTTTGCTTCAAAATAAATCGTTTAATAGGCAAAGTAATATTGTGTATTTTTAAATACTTATCTTCTTCTTTTATATTGGATTTCAAACATACCAAATATCATCATAAATTCCTATTGCTATGTCATCAACTTTAATATCAGCAACTTTAAATAAAAACTATGATATGCCATAAGTATTTCCTTAAAAGATTTTCTAATCGATACTCATGCCCAATTGAAGAATCGTAAATTTTATCATTATAGGAAATTGATGCTATAAAAATCATGACTCCCTTTGATTTCAAACATCGTTTATTACTAAATTGCTCGCAAGTAATGTGTTGAAGATAAGATAGGTAACTCTCATCTAATTATTATTTTATGTTGTTATACGTACTTATGTATATCATATTGCAATTTAGGAACTAAGGTAGTTTATAATTATTGTTAGAAATAATGTGTCTCTAGTACCTACCTCCTACGGAGCTGCGGACTACTTATCGGGTTGCCGGTTCGAAAAGCAGGAGTAGGAACGGTGTGGGTTTCAATTAGTTAAAATCTTACCTCGAATGGCCTCTATTGGCTGATTTTTTCCCATTTAAAATACCTACCTTCTAAGATTAATCATTTCTTCAAAAAGTTAAACAAAAGAGCATACAAACTTTCGTAATACCGTACTATTTTGATTTTGTTTAAATTGTACATATTTTATTACTACGATTGTATTTTTGTTTAATACTCGGCGTACATGACACGTAATGCTCGTTATCTTTCATTTTTATCAAAGAAACATTGTTTCAGCGCCGTCTGTTTATGATTGAGCAATTGTTATTAGAGCATTTAAAATATTGCTAAAAAGTTTTCAGTGTAGTAACACTGAAAAGATTTTACTGAAAACATTACTCAAATTAAATAAACTTCACTCAAATTAAAGGAGAATGCTCAGCAAAATCCAGAGTTGATTAAAATGAATCACGAACCATTTTATTTAAAATCGCAATTAATACGCTATTTGTATATCATAACCGAACAGATCAACAACCTGCGGCATATTATAATTTTGTGTAGCATAACGCTTGAATTACCGAGTAAGAGTGCCTTACCACCAAAGACGTGCTATGCTACGTTGCTGTGGACGCATTTGGCTTGAGTTAATTCATTAAATGTTTGGACCACCAGATTCCTTGGAGCATTGCTCCTCATGGTGCAAATTAGGACGCGCGAAGAACATATCCTCTGCTATAATTACAGAGACATCACTATAATTATTTTCACTTTACTTCTGATTAACCAATATATAAAAAAAAAAAAACTAAAATGACATCGTATAATTTTTTTAAGGTTGTAAATATTAGAATACTACAATATTGGTCTGGGTTGTCAAAATCTGGATTAAATCAAAATTTCAATTCGAAGTCATAATTTTTAACAAAATACAAAACCAATATTGGAAGAATATTAATAATAAATATTTTTTAGGTACGGAATAAAATAATACAATGGGCGGTACATTTGAATACTGACATTAGTGAATTTCCGGATATGATGGGATTTTTAATGTGTGATAATATCTCACCTGTCCTGAATACCTCATTTTATCAAAAATAATTTTCTTTTATATCTTTTCAATATCCGGATTACAGATAACTTTTCTTTGATTTGGGAAAATTTACAATAAAATTTTGCACCTGTTGGATCTAAATTGTTTTTATCTTGATCGGCAACCGAGATATGTATATTATATTAAACTAACTATTGAGTTCTACTTTCTACGCATGCTACTCCAGTAACTAAAGAATTTGAATTTGATTATTATTAATTAGATTGCAGGTGGAACAACCACGATACAGGAGAAAATCCTAGTGAGAGGCAACGTTTTTAGGATATTTAAGGAAAATTCTGATATGTTCTTTCATAAAAATCTTGCCCTGACTATCGTTAGGAGTCATTTTAGACTTCCTTATTCACTATATAAGTGTCACATAACATAGCAGAGATTAATTTTATTTTATTTCTTTAGATAAATATGCAGAGATATTTTGTCAAACTTCTCTCAGTTGAAAATGGTAAACGTGTCTAGTGAATTTCAGATTGACTAAAACCTCTCCGTTCTAATTTGTGCTCTATGCCGAGGCCGCGATATAGGTAGTCTCAGTTACAACCCCAGAAGTAACACAAATCTAAAATTGTATTTTAACGAAAAAAAAAAAAAATGTTAATACGTTTGAACTTATTTTATTGAGAGAAATCGTTTACAGCATCTTATGCATTAGCGGCAATCCAGGAGGAGAATCGAGATACGCGAACGTTGACACCGTGCAGGGAGTCAAGACCACATCCAAGACCGAAGGAGCAGACACCAACAACGACGCCGTTGTGGTAGAGAGGACCACCAGAGTCACCATTGCACTGGTCGCGACCGCCAACGGGCCAGCCAGAGCACAACATGTTTTGGGTGATTTGGATGAAGACGAGACCGTAGTTGGATCTGCAGATGTCTTGGTTAACAGTCAGGACCATCACGTGACGGAGCTGCTCGGAACCTGGTCCACCGTCCTGTAAATTATAAAATAAATGTTTTTAAATCGGTCTTTCAAAACCTTTAACTAAGATTATTCAAAAGAATTTGGTAATTGGAAAATTATTCATTTGTTTCGAATACTGTTACTAAATAAACCCTTATTTTTGAAAGGAAACTTACAAATTGTGAGCCCCAACCGGCAGCCCAGACAGGTTGGTAGTCACCAACATTGTAGTTGGAACCAGCGATGGAGGCAGGTTGAACATTGTTGTTGAAAGTGAAGGCAGATGGAGAGTGGACGATGCAGATATCACTGTCCAGGGTTGAGTAGTTGAAATCAGGGTGCATGATGACATTGTTAGGAGCGTGCATAACACCACCACTGTGTGCGAAAGAAGACCCGACACGGATACGCCATCTGTTGATCGGGCGATCTCCACTGTAAAAAGAATTTTGTTAACATTAGAATTTATAGCAAAAAGGTATTATTAGGTACAAGATTTATCGTTGTCTTTTGTGAAATCCTGTTACTAATTACATCATTAATTTTTGGTGAAACATATTAATTCATTTCATCATCTGTAATGGAAAGTAGTCCTATCTATGTAGTTATCGATATATCTCTAATTGTTTATATTTCGATACATCAGTCTACTTTTACCATAGAATAGAAAATAAAAGAATTTAGCGAAAAAAAATTAAAATGGAGACTAAGTATTCCAACATTTCTCTTAATTTATGCATATACTTACTAGAAGCAGTGAGCAGCAGAGAGAATAGCCCGGTTGTTTATGATGATACCGCCACAACGTTGAAAGAATGAGATTAAGTTTTCAGAGTACAACAGGGTAGCGATGGATGGGTACTGATCAATAGTTGTCAGTTGACCACCCATAATTCGCTGGGGGTTAGAGGCAGCTGAAAATAAAAATAATGAAAATTAGGAAAAATAATCTAATATGAATAAAATACATTGTTATATAACTCTTTATTGCTTGGAACAAGTTTGTTGAACTTTTGAAAGCAGACAAACTGTCTGTAACTAATTTCATAATTAAATAATAGTCATAGGCAAATTAAAGAAATTACTTTATTGGCATCCGTGATTTAAAAACAAACTTTACACATATAATGCGAATTATATGAAAGTAGTATCGTCACAAACAAATACTATTACTACACTTATAATAATAGGCACAATATAACATATTATGGACATACCCGAAGCTGTTGCGATGAAAAAAGCAAAGAAAGCGGCGACAATCATCTTGTTGTGGCTCGAAGACGAGTGAGGTAGAACTTCAAATTATTACGATATTTATATCAACGACATTAAATCAACCGAAGCGAAACGCTGTCAGATAAAATAATTTGTTATGGTTTATCATTTTTCTTACGTACATAAAAGGATTAACAGATAATTTAAGGCATGTCGATTAAAAAACCCCACTATTTACCTATAAACTAGGGAAATTAAAAGTAGTTTGTGATAGTTACAAGACAAGTTTATCTAAAGAATGGTTCACAATCATGAAAGTGTATTTTGTTAAACAATTTTATTATATTACTTAAATGGGTATCTTAGAAACTATTCGTCTCACATGGTTGAAATTTTCAAATATTATATTCAGATGCACTAGAACACACCGAGCGGCGTACTAAGAAGCTGTGCAACGATGTTGCGTTTGTTCACGCCTTCACAGGTGCATGGTTGCAAGTTTTTTGGTTTTTTACACAACTTGATTCCCCATAGTCCTTTCCATCGTTAAACCACATGACTATTGCCAAAGCACCACCGTTTCTTTGTAGATATCCCACCTACTCGCACTAAGTTCTTAGCTTTAAGCTCCTTTGTGCGAACTGCTAAGGAATTCTTTGCCGGTGTAACCTGGGCGTCTTCAAGGCCAGGGTGAACTGGTTGATTTTGGGCAAACGTGCTCCATCGTTTGCCGCATCATCACTTACCACCAGGATAGTGACCAAACATCAACCCACCAAATATAAAAAAAACTTTTGCCTGTCTTCTATTACAAGATAACTAAAATTATCAACAGTTTAATTGTTTAGGCCTGCATAGAACCATAATCGTCTGTCTGTGTGGAAATGCACGTATTGTAAATGGGTGGAAATGCACTACTGAAACGGGTAATTTTGTAAGTGCAAACCTAACTATTGTCAACTAATTTCAAATATATGGAATATTAAAAGGGTGGCACTTTTAATATGTACACTTCATTATAAGATAACAATGGAGTAAATCGATTATCATAATTATGGATATGCCCACCGAATGGGTTTTTCGGGTTTGATATCTCTTGGTGTAAGCGAATGTTAGATATTATTCTGAAGCAGTCAGTTGAGCTAATACATATTGTAGTGAAATATTCGATCGTTGTGAGAAAAAATTTAAAGCGTGTTAAATTTAAAAAAAAAAGTTAAGTTTTAAGAAGTTTCGTGTTTTTACGAGTAGTGCATTTTTTTAACAAAGATCGCTGTAGTGGTTCCCTGTGATACCAGGATGGTTATACACCAAAAGTTCGTTCGATGGCCCGCACATTGATCGTAACAGTGTAATATTGGAAAAATATGAAAAACGAATTGTAATGAAATACGAACGTTGTAAAGTTACGCGTTGTACGATGGTTGGGAAGTCCGGTCACCAGTAAATTGTCACTACATTATTTTAGATAAAAAATGTAGATACAACTGTTTTAGATAATATTCAGCACTGAATTAATCTACTATTATTTATGAGTGTTTAGGTGGCATTCGTTTTTTTTTTGGAAAATCCAACCAATTAGTAAGAAAATTCAGATAATGCCATTTCGAATAAAAAAAAAAATATATTTTTTTTATTTTATTAAGGACAACAAACGGCAGTACACTAAATAGGTATATATACATGATACAGTAAATCATAAATACTTAAATGAACAAATACACTGCCCACGACGTTATCCACATATTACTGTACAAAAGAATTTAGTGTTACAATAATAAAATATATTAAAACACGTGTTTTAAGTGAACATTATTTTCATCACAAAAACTGCACGATTGGTGCGGTGACTGGGCAACTCTCACACATTATTCATTTTCAAAAAACCCCTAAGTGCGTGCTAGGATCAAATCAACACCTATGACCGTAATAATTATTATGAGTCACCTTAATGTAATCATTTTTTTAATAATTACTAGTCTTATCGACGTCGATTAATTATGATGTCTACTGAAAAAAATATGCGGGTAAATTCAGTTCGGTTGCAGTCGACCTATTTGTTTAATTTCAATTCTTTATTTTGTAATAATGAAAGTTGTTAGCAAAATATTATTATAAAGGAGGTAAAAGCACTGAGATGAGAACAAAATGAAAATTTAATTATGTGTCTTTTGATAAAAAATATTGGAAAGCCTACTCAGTCATGATGAGTTTTTTTTAATGAATATGAAATGATGAGCTTTAATAAAATAATTGTTTAGGACTTTACTAAAAAATATTTAATTAATTAATAATTGCATGAACATAATACAATATATGTATTTTTAAAAAATTTGCTGGTGGTCCGGAGGTTTAAGACACCCGTATGATTCTGTAGCACTCAATTCTGCTCGTAAGTACAAAAACAACAACCTATTTCATCATTAACAGTCCACTGTTAAACTATGAGGTCCCCATACATAATTATAGTGTGTGTCATAATCTACCTGAGATAAACTATTATATCAAACCCATACATTAACTTTTAGATTAACTGAATGTAATTTTAAATGAATCTATTTGTCTAGAGAATGCCATACCATAACTACACTTAGGGTCAATAAGCTTCTAACTTTTTTACGGATAATGTAATCTACTAAAATATGCACTTAGTGGAAAATATAAAAAACTCATTGTTTATTTATACCTATTGTATGTGCAATGTATGATATAATCTACAGATAATGATAGATTAAAGTCAAAGTCAGCTAAAATGAGTCACTACTGCCCACGAATTATAGATAAAAATTGGACGACATAAATATACACGCCTATTCGAGGAACCGGGCGTGTATTAATAATATCTCCAGTTATATACTGGTGCTGGTACCGGTAATATGTTATCGAATGGTGACTAAGGAACGAAATACTCATATGAAAAAATCTCTAGCCATTGTTAGCAAGAGGTGATTCCACGAGCAATGAATTTTACTTTGCTGATAGATTTTTATAGGATAGTAATGCAACAAACCAGTAGACGTATCGCCTATTGGTAAACAAATAGCACTGATTGGACATTTGGCAGTCTATCTGAGAGGAAACCTCACTCACACGGCGAAATACAACGCAAGTGATGTTCACGCTGGTTTTTTGGAAGTCAATAATATTACTCTGGTCTAACCGAAGATATTTCATCGAATTAAATTTTATTATTTATGTATTTCTATCTAGTAAGAATATAATGAGCATCAAACAATAAAGCTTTGATCGTGTCTAACCGAAGATGTTCCATCGAATTAAATTTTATTATTTATGTATTTCTATCTAGTAAGAATATAATGAGCATCAAACAATAAAGCTTTGATCGTGTGTAAAAACATCGTAAAAAATATACGTAATGAAATCAAAAACATTAAATTGATGAAATTAAATTTTATTATTATATTAAACATAATATTTTCTTCTTATGAGTTGGAAGAAATCCAAGTAGTGTACCGAGAAACGCGAGCGTTCACACCAGGGAAGTTAACCAGACCGCAACCCAAACCGAAAGAGCAGACACCAACAACGATGCCGTTATGGTAGAGAGGACCACCAGAGTCACCCTGGCACTGGTCGCGACCGCCAGAGGGCCAGCCGGAGCACAACATGTTGGCGGTGATGGTAATACCAACAATGCGGTAGTTGTTAGCACAGCTGTTCTGGTTCATAATCACAAGTTGGACGTGACGGAGCTGCTCGGAACCGGAGCTGGCACCAGACTGAAAAATAAGATAAAATAAATATCAATTAAGAAAATACCATGAGTACCTATAGTGGTGTATTCTAGATTTTGACGTTTTTTGTTTCTTGTAGACAATAAATGGCTCTAATGCAGTTTCACGCACCCGGCTATTGTTTACATTTACGGCTCCTTTGATTAATGTATAAATCTGATAATTAATTTTCACTTGCTTGTTACAAAAAATCTAATTACTCAATTCCAAGTCAGTTCCACATTTAGCAGTCGATTTTAAATTTTTTATGACTTTTTGTTGATTCAGGAATTATAAAGCCCAAAGTTTAAATTAAAATAAATAAATGTTCTAAATAACTTACAGCAGTTGTACCCCATCCTGCAGCCCAAACAGCCTGATTGTCAGCGACGTTGTAGTTGGCACCGGCGATGGAGGCAGCGCGGACATTGTTGTTGAAGGTAAAGGTGGAGGCGGAGCGGAGGATAGCGATGTCATTGTCCATAGTATTAGAGTTGTATGAGCCGTGGACAATATTCTGGTTGACATTATGGACGACACCACCACTGTTAGCCCAGGTGGAGCCTACGCGAATACGCCATCTGCCGACCGCATCACCACTGCAAAGAATGAGCAAGTCATTAAGAATTGTTATTGAACTCTGTATAACCTAACATCTATACAACATTCGTTACTGGATACACGGGTTCTAATTGAGAAATCATTTTTAAGTATAAAATAATCCATTTATTCAGAAATCACGTTATGACTCCTTGTAGTTGAGAAGTGATTGTGATCAGAGCGTAGCTGGTTAAATATAACATGTTAGGTACTTACTGAGTGCAGTGAGCAGCTGTGAGGATAGAACGGTTGTTGAGGATGGTACCTCCGCAGGCTTGCCAGTAAGCACTCCAGTTGCTGGTGTATAACAGAGCGGCGATGGTGGGATATTGATCAATTGTGGTCACCGAACCACCAACAATCCTCTGAGGATTTGTCGGGACGGCTGAAAAGGAAATTTATTTTTTATCACAATTTGTTTTTCCATTCTTACATTTTAGCCATGTCAAAACACATTTGTCACATACCCTAATCTTACCACGGGTGTCATTAGAGTCTATTATAAAGGATTAATTGAGAACCAGGCACTGAAACTTATCCTTTTAAACTGCAATATTGAAGTATGGTGGAATGGGTTGCGGGCTACTCAAAGGGCGAACGAGATGGTTTTAAGTCAGTAAGAATCTGACACTCCGTCTCGCCTCACTCGAGGTGGGATAAGTCATAATAAATAACTATTTTGTAAGGAATTCACACAAGTCCAGTAGTAAACTCTCACAGGCTATTGATGATGATGAATTATTTAGTGTTATAGTACTTACCTCCTGCGTCGTGGGCTAGTTTAGTTAGACTTACCAGCATGATCGAAATCGATCGGGTGGCTTAATTTTATTTTTATAAAGTAAACAAGTAAAGGCAGTGGAATATTTAAAACATTTTTGAGAGTATTTTTTAAGAAAGTAATTTAATTTAAAATGACTTACCTGCTACTGCCGCTACTAAAATGGCTAGAACACTGAGGACGCGCATGTTGATTGACTAATTACTCAGTGACTTAGCAATGCGCATTTATACTCTCAAAGATTGATAACATGGGAGCTAAGCTAAGATTATTTAATCTCAGACTTAGATAAGCTGATATTTTTGTGTTCTTGATTTTTGACGTAGAATGATTTTTGACAGCGCAAGCACATTTTCTCCTTATTTATTGCCACTGTTTGTGTTAACTTCTTTAATAAATTCTGAAGTTAAATCTAAATTAAACCTTTGCTAGATCTATACAATAAGTCAGTTAACAAAATCTTTTGAGGTAGCATACAATTCTACTAGATAATTATATTCGAGATAGGGATTTAGGTAACATAATTTTATAATAACTATCATGAGATATACTTAACTAGAAATCACGGTTCACTCATGTAAATTAATGGAGAAAAGCTCTACTAGTTTCGAGTCAACTATAGCGCAGTCAATAGGTAGCGCGACATCGCCGCGTCTGCACATGCTGCTCATGATAAAGAGTCCGTCTGTGACTCGAAACTAGTAGAGCATTTTCTCCTAGTCAATTTAGTTTTAAGTAACACTTTAAAGGTATTTATCCCTGACTTATAATTTATGACTTTTATATATTTATTAACTTATGGAAATAAGTTAGTTATAAAATTAAAGGTTTCACTACTCAATGAAAGAAAAAAGGTTATACTTAATTGTAATACGTACATATATGAGCTAAAATTCTCAAAAAGAAACCACCATACAACAAACAATTACAAAACAAAGTAACAAAGAATTACAAAGATAACATGTAGAATTTTGATACAATTAATCTTGTACTAATTAATAACATGAATTATTTAATTTTATCAGTAAATAAATGATTGATGGCCATTGGTCATCGTGTCATTTTTACTTCTTGTTGATTACTAACTCCTTAATAATTTCTTGCCAAAGGACAAATCTACCGCTATTTTCATTCAATACTATCCTAGTTCTTCTTACCAAACTCGAGATGATAATTTAATTTTAGAGGAGATTACGGTAATTTGAACACCTGTACGAAAGAAATAAAATGTAAAAATATTTATTACATATAAAAAAACATAGAGTACATTCGTGTATTTAATAAATGCAAAACACAAAGATTTGTATACAATCTTAAGCATTAGAAGAAATCCAAGATGTGTATCTACTAACGCGAACGTTGACTCCAGGAAAATCAGGTAAGCCGCATTCAAACCCGAAAGAGTAGACGCCGACAAGGACATCGTTGTGGAAGAGAGGACCGCCATCATCACCGCGGCACTGACCACGACCACCGGTCGGCCAACCAGCGCACAACATTTCGCCGGTAATAGTCATTCCTTGACCAGCATAGTTATAGCTACAAGTGTCATGGTTAATAAGCACGAGCACAACGTGAAGGAGCTGCGCAGACCCAGCATTAGAACCATACTGAAATGAAAACATCAAACTTTAAGCTTGAAACCAACCAATGAAAATTAATGATAAAACATTTTAAAATAATTACGTAAGTGTCACCCCATCCAGCAGCCACGACAAAATCGTTTTCAGGAATAACGTAGTTAACGCCAGCGATGGGAGCATTGCGCACATTATGGTTGAAGGAGAATGTTGAAGCAGAGCGCAGGATAGCTAGGTTATTTTCCATAGTTTGATAGTTGAATCCGCCGTGAACGATGTTAGCGTTGACGTTGTGAACGATACCACCACTGTTGGACCAGGTGGCCCCAACACGAATGCGCCATCTACCGGCTTCATCAGCACTGTGCAAAGTAGAAAATCAAATAAAGTATGTAACGTAACATTATCAGCCTATAAATGCCAACTGTTGAACAAAGTCCTCTTCTCACATAGAGAAGGTTTATACATTAATCACCACGCTTGCTCAAGATGGGTTGATGATATTAAATGTTTATTTAAAGTTTGTAATAATGACTCGTACTCGTCATATTAATTCTTGCCAGGTTCTGAATCCTCTCCCCTAAACCCTCATGCATGAGAAGCTTTAGCTTTAGCCTCCAGCCTCCTGGATTATAAATGAACTAACTTGTAACATAAGATAGTTGACTTACTATACGCAGTGAGCAGCGGTAAGGACGGCACGGTTGTTGATGATGGTGCCAGCACAAGTTTGAACGTATGTACTCCAATTCCATGTGAATAAGAGTGAGGCGATGCTAGGATAAGAAGGACTAAAATTAGGCGGCACAGAACCGCCGACTATTCTTTGGGGATTAGAAGGGACGGCTGAAATTAAATATGATATACAAATAAATAGGTTAGTATTATGTAGATAATATGTACTCATTGATTGTTAAATTGACGGCCAAGTAAAGCGCAGTGGCTTAATCTAAATAAAGATCGAAATAAACAAGAAATAGTTTGATAAAAAATTTACAAAATAGACGGCACACGTATCTTATTAGTTGTAAGAGTAAAAGTAATTGACGTTTAATAGAAAACAATAATACTTTTACTTATCTCATCACTAGATATTAGTAAAAATATGCTATTAGCCTTGAAAATCGCTGAAATATGCAAATGCATATGCAAATATGCAAATGCATATTATCCGGTCTCTAGTTATAAGATATTATCAAAAGCATACCTGTAACAGCCGCTAAGTAGAGAGCTAGTAGAACAAAGACGCGCATGTTGTAGACTGCAGTGCACCAGTGTGCAACATTATTGTGATTGCAGGTATTTATAGGGAAAAAAAAAACTTTGAACTGTTAATCAAAAACACTAAAAAGTCCCTTCTGTTCGTTATCACAGGAATTTGCATTATTAATCGGAAAAGGGATTGCATTAAATCTGATAGGATGATAATGTCATAATCTTGCGATAGGTATATGTATCATTCATCATCATCAACAACAGACACATAGCATAATATTATGGTACAAGAGGGCACCGAAAATTTTAGCAGGTAGAGCACAGACAGACTTCGTGTAGGATCGGAATTAGTGAATCCAGTTTCCATGCATAAAAGCCGTCACAGCCCTAGCTATAATACATATAAATATATCATAGTATAGCAAACCCGGCACCATGACCCAAATGTTTTTATATAGACGAGAAGGCGTATAACTACCAGAATAGGAAATGGAATGAACTCATTTTTGGAATGAGTGATAAATATTAATAATATAAGATAAAAAATATGTGATAATATTATTAGTTATCTATATTTATTTACGGTTATTACATTATCGAAAAACAACAGCAACATCAAAAACGACAAAAACTAGTTAATCCGCATTTGATAAACACGCCGTAAAGTATATTTGTACCCTTAGTACGAGTTTGCTTTACCTAAAGTAATCAAAACGAGAGCGCGTTCGGCGCTCTGATTGGTTGGTTTATTCGAGCCGGCCAATCAGAGCGCCGAACACGCTCTCGTTTCGAATACTTTAAACGTAAATCAAACTCGTACTAAGGGTACTAATTACCCTTGTTGTAATGGGAACAAAATAGATACTTCTTTTATTATATTTATATTATTTTATTAATTTTAATAAAACTTACAGCTAATATATCTTTTAGTTATTTGATTATATGTATGTTGATGAAAGCCAATTATGACCTAAAATATAAACAATTATTCTAATTATACAGGGCGTTTGGTGCATGAAACGACACATTTTTGTTCAGAGATTTAAGGTGTCATTATATTTTATCCATAATAAACCCAACGTCCCAAATATCACGGTTGGTTACATATGATTTTTTTATTGAAATATACCCAACATATAGCAATTTAATTTATTTTAAAAATTTATTATTTCATTTAAAAAATAATAATAATATAAATGTCCTTTATTGACAATATATTTATAAATATACTTCATTTTAGAATATTTCTATTTGATATTATTTTAATACTATGTATTTAACATACCATTTCATACCAATTTCATACAAAAGTTTCGGTTTCGACATTTTCATAATAGTTTCACTAGTTATCAAATACTGAATTATGAATTAGCGATAATCCAAGCGGTGTAACGGGATACGCGAGTGTTGACTCTAGGGAAAAAGGCTTGACCGCATCCGATACCGAAAGAGCAGACACCAACAACAATGTTGTTGTGGTAGAGAGGACCACCAGAGTCACCATGGCACTGGTCGCGACTACCGGTGGGCCAACCGGAGCACAACATGTTGTCGGTGATAACAACACCGCGGGTAGCGTAGTTGATTCTGCAAGTATTTTGGTTGATGGTCTGCACTTGGACGTGACGAAGCTGTTCAGAGCCAGCATGTGAACCAAACTGAAATAAATAAGTCAATTATTAATTTTCAAATCAACTAGGATACAACAAACATTACACATAAATCAAAAAGATACTTACGTAAGTGTCTCCCCATCCGACAGCCCAGACGAGACTGTGGTCGGCGAGCAAGTAGTTAGGACCGGCGATAGAAGCAACACGGACATTATCGTTGTTAGCGAAGACGGAGGAGGAACGGAGTATAGCGATATCGTTGTCTAGAGTTCTAAAGCTAAATGCATTGTGAACGATGTTATGGGCAACGTTGTAAACGTTACCACCGGTGTGGGCCATGGAGGAGCCGACACGGATGCGCCAACTATTGGGTGCGTCGCCACTGGAAAAACATTCATTTTATAGAAAAAGAAAACACATTATAAAAGTAAACAAAAACGTAGAAGTTTTACTTACTAAGTGCAGTGGGCAGCTGTAAGGATGGTATTGGTGTTCAAGATGATACCTCCACAGGCGTGCGCGTAATGATTCAAGTTCCATGAATACAGGAGAGCGGCGATGCTAGGGTACTGATTAATATTAGCCAGGTCACCGCCAACAATCCTTTGATGATTTGTGGGGACGGCTGAAATAAAATAATATTATGGTGTAATATTTATTGATTTTAGACCTGATTGCAGTCATAACAATACAATGTGCAATGTATCCCAAAGTCTTTCTCAAATGGTGTTACTTATTAAAAATATTTCACTTATATGAAAATCTATTTGACTAATGAAAAGCACATCAATTCTTTGTTTTGTTTATATTAGGTTAGTAATACAATAATAATGATAAGTGTGTACCTGCAACAGCCGCGAAGCAAAGCCATATCAGAGCCAAGACACGCATGTTGTGGATTGTAGTAAACAAATGTGTTATATTACTGTAATTACTGATATTTATACTCGGAATTTGTATTAGTGAATGATAGGAAAAAAGATTAAAAGACACCAATATTTTATGTTTTATTTTCCTGTGTCTAAATATATTGTTGGAAATAATCGCTTACGATTTACGATACGTTATCTTTCGCGGCTCAAATGTGTCGTGTGGGGCTTTGTTTTTTTTATTTTAAAGTTAGTCAAACTTGCTTTTTATTTGCCTCAAAAAAGTAGACACAATACATAATCACACTGTCACATATAATATTAGAAATGTTTGTTTGTCAATTACGCTGAAACTACTGAACGTATTTTGATGCAATTTGGTACACAGAAGGATATGAGATAATCACCTCATGGGTGATAAGATACTTTTTGTTCCAAGAAAACGCGAGTGAAGCTACTAGCAGAAGCTAATATCGTATAATTTTATGATCACGATGATAAGACTGATAATTTATTTGTCTATTTTATTAAGTAATTTACAATTAATATAATCTTTATAACCTGTATATTGATCCACTTTTGGACATTACATACACAATATTAATAAGGTAAGGTTTTCTGGTATTGTTTTTTTATTTATTTACACTTTTGTCAATAAATTGTGTAAATGAATAACTGTCATAAGTTGCTAGAATAATTAGAATTAAAATATTATAACGGCTTTTAGATTCAATGAAAAGCGGTAGTCGGCCATGCTATGCAAATTCTCAGTGGACTACTGTTTAACAGTCGTACGGTAAGAATTTGTATATATCTTAACTCGCGTATGCTTATCAGACTGTATAGCTTGTCGATTAATTATTATTTGTACTAAACGCCATCTATTGGACTTTGTTGGAACTATTTGGATACAAAAAGATAATCTTCAATACTTTATTCAGGAAGCACTTGTGACCAACGTGGCCTAAATGTTATTGCATGAATTTGTGACAAACTAAAAGAATAAAATATGATAGAGAGGTTTGTTATGAGAGAGAGAGTTGAGATGGAAAAAAAAATAAAAAAAAACATTTGACTAAATGAGTAAATTTAAACATAAAATGGTAAAGGTAGACAAATGAAAAGGAAGTTTAGGTAAGAAACGATATGAATGACTTGACTCTATGTAACTTGAGATAGCCTTAGAAAGATGAAAAAACATTCTCTGCTTGTCACTATCAACAAGGTTTATCAAAGATATTTAAGTCCTGACCATCAGAACGATGAAACTAAGGGTGTTAACAGGATTTTAATTAATCACTCAGACAGTAAAAAGGTTTAGGGTTTGTTTGAACAAAATCTTAGTAATTAAACGTTAAAAATAATAGTTGGCTACCTCATATATTTGGGGCATACAACAGAAGTCAAGTTTTATTAGTATCAATGTATCGTCGTAAGTTATTGAATTCAGAAAATAATGTCCCTTACTCTGTGATAATTCAACATGTTTACTTAATTTAGGTACTAGATAGGTATTTAAAAAATGGAAGTAATATCAAAGAAAATCAAGATGAATGTGTTTCAATAACTTTATTTAGCCTTAATTAATGCGGTCTCCAGAAAACTAAGAATACTAGTTTTATGCGTTGGCGGAAATCCAGGAAGTGAAGCGGGATACACGAGCGTTGACACCAGAGAATTGAGCCAGAGCACATCCTTCACCGAAAGAGCAGACACCAACAACAATGTTGTTGTGGTAGAGGGGACCACCAGAGTCACCCTGGCACTGGTCGCGACCACCGGTGGGCCAACCGGAGCACAACATGTTGTCGGTGATGGTGAAGACAGTGTTGGCGTATTGGTTTCTGCAATGGTTCTGGTTGATGATGACAACCTGGACATGACGGAGCTGCTCGGAGCCAGCGTTTGCTCCAGCCTGAAATAATAAAGAATTAATATGAAATTGTTTTCTATAACTGCTGCCTAGAGTGCTTCACTGACAAACAAAAATATGTCTCATAAAATGAAGAGAAAAAATTGGCTTTTAATAAAAAAAAATATATATTTTGACTTACGTAAGTGTCACCCCATCCAGCAGCCCAGGCAGCCTGGTTATCACCAGGGTAGTAGTTGGCACCAGCGATGGAAGCAGCGCGGACATTGTTGTTGAAGGAGAAGGTGGAGGCGGAGCGAAGGATAGCGATGTCGTTGTTGTAACGACCTCCTTGATTGTATTGAGGGTGAACAATGTTCTGGGCAACGTTGTGAACGACACCACCGCTGTTGGCCCAGGTGGAGCCTACGCGAATACGCCATCTGCCTGGGGCATCACCGCTGCAAAGGATTTTTTTATAATTGACTATATGGATAATATTCTTCCTCTGAATGCTTTACAAATTGTTCTTCAATTAAATCTAATTATTATCTAATTCACAGTTTCAAAATACATACATTGTGCAGTGAGCAGCAGTAAGGATGGAGCGGTTGTTGAGGATGGTACCACCGCATGCCTGCCAGTAGCTGACCCAGTTCCACGAGTACAGCAGAGAAGCAATGCTAGGATACCGGTCGATGGTGGTCACCGATCCTCCCACAATCCTTTGGGAGCTGGATGGGACAGCTGAAAACATATTGGCATTTTTATTACTATTTTCGTTCTATTGATTAACTAAATAATGCTCAGTATTGCAACGAGGAGTGTATTTTACTCTTTAATAACTTTTAAAATAGATGTATAGCACGCGTCACTAAATACGAGAGTAAAGAATAAATGCAAAAAAAATGCAGCAAAATTGTAACACATCCCAGTCCTTTTATTTTTGACGGGGGCAAATCATCCAATGACTTCTCCCGCCTTGGGCGAGGCGAGAGGGAGTGTCAGACTCTTACTGACTAAAAACCACCCCGTTCCTTCTCCCACTTTTCGAGCTGGAGCCCCGGTAAACCCGCTAGGTAGTCCGCAGCACCGGATCAGGCATCAACCCTACTGGGCCCCATCTGTGGTGGTCTGATGGCTCTTTGAGACGCGCGCGGTACGCGACGCGCTGCTCGCACGGGTCTGGTGCTGTTCGGGCGGTGAGCTGCCCTTGCTCGCCGTCCGCAGGCCCGCACTTACGGTGGCCGGAGATCGTCCCGCGATCCCGACGCCCGAAGTGTCTCTCGAGACGGCTGGGGCATGAGGAGGTTTGTTCTCTCACGCGCCCCGCCTCCTCCTTAGCTAACATGACTGCTTTGCAGAAAGAGGAGACGGCATCCCAGTCCCTCTCGCTCCGCACTATGGCCTGAACCAGTGCCGAGCGCGAGAGGTCGCCGTCGCCGACCACATTCTTGAGGACTTGGCGGTGCTCAGCCCACTCAGGGCACACCGCCACCGTATGTTCTACCGTGTCCTCCGGGCGGTCCTCGCAGTAACATATCCTAGTCCTAGGATAACGACTATTCGACGCCAACTAGAGGCAAGGGTCTTTGGGCAGCACGTCGGCAAGCCAATTGTTAGTAATTGCTACACTGCTTTTATACATTGGAATCAAAATTTGGATTTTTAATAAAAAAACTTCACATACCTGCTACTGCAGCTAGGCACAACGCCAGGATAGCCAAGACACGCATGTTGTTAATTCGTTGACAAGACAATGATGTTCGATTAAGATATTCCGATATTTATATCAACGCAAATAGATAATTTTACCCCCACGTATCATTTTTTATCAATAGTTTATAATCTAATTCAGTAAATACCTAATTAAAGAAGATATTACATTCACATTTTGAAGTACATACGTAATAGTTTTGTAGCCTTTACATGTTACTGTTACCTTCAATGATTACTAGTTAAATACAATATTAGAATGTTCTATTTGGTCTCCTCAAAATAGTAAAAATTCATCATCATCATATCCTTTCTGAATAAGAATCCATAGAATACGTTAGTAGATAAATGCTACTACTCTATAAAATACTTCTTATTGGACAAACAGTGGTCAAACAGTCCCACGTAACAAGCTCACTCCCTATTGCGTGGGACTTATAACACAAATGGTGAAAAGTGGATGTACATTGTATAGCGGCATCACGTGTCGTAATGAGCAACTCTGCCTACCCCTTCGGGGATAAAAGGCGTGACGTTGCGTTGGATAAACAGTGCTATAGAATATAGGCTCGTTCTGTCATGATGCGCACAGTCTGTTTTGATGTGGAGCTATTTTGTGTGATTTTTCATGTGAAATATACTCCTACGTGACTATTGCATGTCCAAAGGGCGGGATATGGCTGACCTATATCATGTACAAACCTGTAATCCACAATAAAGAATTTTGGGATTTGATTGAGTTTACTTTATTTTACACAGATGGCAAGTTGTGTTTAATGCACGATTAGTTTAACTATTTTTTTTTCTATTATGTAACCAAATTAATTCTCATAAATGCTATGTATCTGGATAATATGTAGACCTCTTAATATCATCGTTTTTGTTATCTATTCGGGTACATCGTTTATCCAATTGCGGTAATAAATAGATATGAGGGGAGAAACCCATTTAAGTTCGTGGGTCTGAATTTGGAAAATCCTAAAAACCTGAAATTCCATCAATAGTAATCGATTAGAGTCCAAATCTATCCGCTATGCTTCATTTGTCAGTCATTGAGCGTTTTGAGTGTTCATCTCCTGCGGAAGAGTATATTTTTATGAATTTTAACATTAGACTGCCATATAGAAATAAAAAGTGCGTAGTAGTGCAAATTTCACGGTTCAAAAATTACGGATAGCCGCGTACATTAAAAGAGAAAAGATCTACTAGGTTTGAGTCTCTTCATCATAAGCAGCGTGAGCCGACGCGGTGGTGTCGCGGAGCCTACTGCCTTAGTGGTTTTTTAGTTAATTTACTATATCTCACCATAGTTATTATAAAAATAGTGCAATTTTTTGTTTAATTTAATAAAATAAAATAACATGGTTTTATACAAACTGATTATTCTGATCTGGTGCATTTTTAACATCTGCAGAGTCTAAAGTTGTGTTGTGATTAAGTAGGAATCGTTCTTACTCAAAAATGTACGTAAAATGTGCATTTTTATTTACTTTCTAATTAATTCTAATTTGGGTCTACAAAATACTGTGAAAAAATGATATGTGGCTTGATTGCGATGGTAACTTACGTACGTCATTTTATATAATTATTTGAATAATTATAATATCGACTGTCTTGTAAGCAAGTGGGTTTGGAAAATTCGTGTGCAATTCGAAAAAAGTGTTATTGGATTTCCTGTATTCTGAAATTTACAGAATTGGCGCAGACCTAAATTGTGTCTGGCTATATGCTTGTTTCCTAAAAAATAGGTATGGGTCTTACTGGGCTATAATTTAACAATTTTTTTTTTATAATATAAGCCGGTAAACGAGTAGACGGATCACCTGTCGCCGCCGCCCAACGACACTTGAAACCCCAAAGGCGTTACAAGTGCGTTGCCGGCTTTTTGGGGGTTAGGAATTTAAGGGTTGTTGGGAAATCGGGGATTGAGAATATTGGGAAGGGGGCTAATTGAGCCTCCACTAACCTCACTCACACAACGAAACAGAACGCAAGCGGTATATTACATTAGTGCCAAAGCATGGCTCTCCCACACTTAAATATATTTTTTTATATAATGTGATAGGGGTTGGACTTCTAACCCCTCTAAGGCTGAGTACTACATCTAATTTTATCGACAAAATAATAATATGGGGGGTTGAACCCCCAATTGAAAATATTAAAAATTAGCGATTTTTCGTTAAAAATTATTCAGAAATGATTTTTTTCTCACCCAAAACATTATCAAACATATGAAAAAAGTAATGAATTAGTTAGCCAAGGTTATTAGCTACCGTTTGTCGTTTGTTTTGTTTCTACGACGCATACAACCTTTGAATAATTTTTAGGGGGACGGGGTTCAACACCCCTATCACATTGTATTAATAACGAAATGGATGTCTTCTTATTGCCTTGATTTTGTAAGCACTTCAAAGTAAAACTCATTTTAACTAAAACATTTATTATAAATTAATAAAAAATCCCGTTAAGTATTTTTTGCATAAACTAATGATTGATTTTCTTTTGTTCCAGGTATGTGAACCCAAAAATAATTAAGTAAGTAGTAAACATAGCCTCAGCCTTTTCAAGGAATTCTTTGTTATTTCTTTATCTTCACAGTCCTTCTAAAGTAGAGGAAAGCTTCAGTACGTATTGTCATTCTTTTCAAACTCCGTTTTAGTGCATCTATGGAGCGGACAATTACCATTTCATATTTATTTACATAGCTAACTACTCCTACACGATTTCACCCAGTAATGTTTTATAGCCCATATATCCGTCATAGATAAATGGCCTATGCAACATATAGATATTTTTTTAATCAAACCAGTAGTTATTTATCCTGAATACATTTGGTTTGGTTTTGGTACTCGAGCCCCTCACAAGAAACATCTTCAAACAAATTTTTACAGGCTGATAAATAATTTGTTATAAAATATTTTTTCATGAGATAAGCCCATCAAACGACCAGACGGATCTACTGACAGACACCCGAAACACCAGACGCGTTACTAGTGCATTGCCGACCTTTTAGGGGGGGTTAGAAATTTTAAGATTGGATATTATAATAAATGGCGAGTTTTTGATAATATTTTTTTTTAATATGGCAGTAATGACTGTTCAAGTAAATCCCTTTGACTGATGCATTGTTGGTAGGTATTTAGTTAATGATCTCACTAAAGAAGTTAGTTCACGATAAATCATAAAAACTTAATAACATTAGATCTGGTATGTAGACTTCTTCAAATGATTCGATTTTTAATATTTCCTAAAAATTACAAATTACTTTAATCAAATTAATCAAAATTGGTTTTCTCAATTTAAATGTTTTTTTTTTCATTTGTATCTGGAATTTCCACACAGACATAGTAAGCTGAAATCATCATATCACTATTACATGGGACTTATAACACAAATGGTGAAAAGTGGGTGTGTAGCGGCAATACGTGTCGTAATGAGCACCTCTGCCTACCCCATCGGGGATAAAAGGCGTGACGTTGCTTTTTATAATCTATCTACATTGAAAGTGAAACTGTACATTGAATATTCTTTTAAAAGAATATTTGGGTGTGATCTGCAGTGGAAATTGATGCCATAGATATAGTTTTTAGAATTTTTGTCTGTTTGTCTGTATGTATGTACGGACTAAACTCAATAAGGGTTCCGATTTTCGCCATTTGGCTACGGAATCCTAAAAGTACTACATTAATTTACTTGAATTGGAACTTAAAACGGGATATTTACCATGTTTTCAATTTTAATGACTTTCCGATATTTCGGCACTGTTGCAAACGCCATGGTCACGGATCAGTTTATCCGTGAATGTGTCCGTGAGTCAGTCTAGTGTCAGTGACCATGTCAGTTTAAAAAAAAACTTCATGTCTGAATATTACTAAAAAGTCGGGTCACTATTTATAAGGTATAAATTATTACTGTGATCGCGAGAAATCTATCCAAAGTCACTATTCCACGCGGACGAAGTCGCACAGCTAATATTAAAATGTTATTAGAAAACCCATTTTTCCATTTTTCATTAAATGTGAAAGTTGACTAACGAAAACTTATACTTCAAATTATAACATTAAATTGTGGGAGAGCCATGCTTCGGCACGAATGGGCCAGCTCGATCAAAGTGAAACCACCGCCTCACAGAAAACCGTGAGACAACGCTTGCGTTATGTTTCGTAGTGAGTGAGTCTACCGGAGGCCCAATTACCCTTCTTCCCAATCGCTGATTCTCCAACAACCCTTAAATTCCTAACCCCAAAAGGCCGGGACTAGCTTTTCGATTATTTGATAAGTTAAAGATTTTACTTTAGAATAGTGCAGAAAACTCTATTTTACTAAGTATTATTTTCTATATACAATTTCCAAATTGATATTTACAATAATTTGCGACATAGGTAATCATAAAAACCATCAAAATTGATTGAATAATAAAATTTATTGTGTACATAAAAAAGGAATCTTAGGCTAAATATCAGTCTTATGCATTAGCGGAAATCCAAGAGGTGTAGCGAGACACACGAGCGTTGACACCAGAGTATTGAGCCTGAGCACAGCCAATACCGAAAGAGCAGACACCAACAACGATGCCGTTGTGGTAGAGAGGACCACCAGAGTCACCCTGGCACTGGTCGCGACCACCGTTGGGCCAGCCGGAGCACAACATGTTGTCGGTGATGGTGTAGATAGTGTTGGCGTATTGGTTTCTGCAATGGTTCTGGTTGATGACAACAACCTGGACGTGACGGAGCTGCTCGGAGCCAGCGTTTGCTCCAGCCTGAAATAGTAAAGAATTCATATAAAAAAATTTTCTATAACTGCTGCCTAGAGTGCTTCACTGACAAACAAAAAATATGTTTCATAAAATGGTGAGAAAAAATTGGCTTTTAATAAAAAAAAATAGTTTGACTTACGTAAGTATCACCCCATCCAGCAGCCCAGGCAGCCTGGTTGTCACCAGGGTAGTAGTTGGCACCAGCGATGGATCCAGCCTGAACATTGTTGTTGAAGGAGAAGGTGGAAGCGGAACGGAGGATAGCGATGTCGTTGTTGTAAACTCCCCCTTGATTGTATTGAGGGTGGACGATGTTCTGGGCGACGTTGTAAACGACACCACCGCTGTTGGCCCAGGTGGAGCCAAGACGAATGCGCCATCTGCCTACGGCATCACCGCTGCAAAGAATTTTCGATGATGAACTATATGGATAATATTCTTCCTCTACATGCTTTACAAATTGTTCTTCAATTAAATCCATAACTAATAATCATCTAATTCACAGTTCCAAAATACATACATTGTGCAGTGAGCAGCAGTAAGGATGGAGCGGTTGTTGAGGATGGTACCACCGCATGCCTGCCAGTAGCTAACCCAGTCCCATGTGTACAGCAGAGAAGCAATGCTGGGATACTGGCTGATGGTGGTCACCGATCCTCCCACAATCCTTTGGGAGCTGGATGGGACAGCTGAAAAGAAATTGGTATTTTTATTACTATTTTCGATATTTTTATTAACTAAATAATGCTCAGTATTGGAACGAGTAGTCTTGTTGATTTTTTTTTTACTTTTCAAAATAGATGTAAAGTACGCGTCACTAAATATGTCAGTTAAGTTAAAGATAGGTAAAGCCATATATATTTATTTTTCAAAATGCAGCAAGAATTGTAACGTATCCTAGTCCTAGGACAACAATTATTCGACGCCAACTAGAGACGAGGGTTGTATTTTTGGGCAGTAATTTTTTAAATTCAAGTGGAAGCCAATTGGTAGTCATTACGTTTATACATTGGAATCAAAATCAAAATTTGGATTTTTAATAAAATTACCATCACATACCTGCTACTGCAGCCAGGCACAAGGCCAGGATAGCCAAGACACGCATGTTGTTGTTATTGATTCGTTGAGAACACAATGATGTTCGATTAACATATTCCGATATTTATATCAACGCAAATAGATATTTTTTTCCGTCACGTATATTTTTTTATCAATAGCTTATCATCTAATTCAGTAAATACCTAATTAAAGAAGATTTTACATTCACATTTTGACCTGTGTTTTTTTTCACCTGCTACCGTTACCTTCAACGATTACATCAGCTAAATACATATTAGAATGTTGTATTTGGTCTCCTCAAAATACCAACAGGGGCTGATCTGTTTCTTTGTTTGAGACCTATATGATGTACAAACCTGTAATCCACAATAAAGTATTTAAGGATTTTATTGAGTTTACTTTGTTTTACACAGATGGCAAGTTGTGTTTTTGTATAACGGAAATGAACTGAAAAGTCATGCTGAAATTAACATCTACCATATGCACAATTAGTTTAACATTTTTTTTTTATTATGCAACCAAATGTATTGTATTCTCATAAATGCTAAGTATCTGGATAGTATGTAAACCTCTTAATGTCATCGTTTTTGTTATCATTTCAGTTACAACGTTTATCCAATTGCCTTAATAAACAGATATGAGGGGAGAAACCCATTTAAGTTTGTGGGTGGGAATTTGGAAAATCCTAAAAAACTGAAATTCTATCAATAGTAATCGATTTGTGTCTAAATCTATCCGCTATGCTTCATTTGTCAGTCATTGAGCGTTTCGAGTGTTCATCTTCAGCGGTTGAGTATTTTTTATGAATTTTACTAACATTAGACTTCCATATGGAAATGAAAAGTGCGTAGTAGTGCAAATTACACGGTTCAAAAATTACAGATACCCGCGTACATTAATAGAGAAAAGATCTACTAGGTTTGAGTCTCTTCATCATAAGTATAAGCAGCGTGAGCTAACACGGTGATGTCGCGGAGCCTACTGCCTTAGTGGTTTTTTTTAGTTAATTTACTATGTCTCACCATATTAATTATAAAAACAGTGCAAGTTTTGTCAAATCTATTAAAATAAACTAATATGATTTTATACAACCCGATTATTCTGATCTGGTGCATTTTTAACATCTGCAGAGTCTGGAGTTTGGAATCTAAAGTTGTGTTGTGATTAAATAGGAATCGCTCTTACTCAAAAATGGGTGTTAAATGTGCATTTTTACTTACTTTCTAATTAATTCTAATTTGGGTCTACAAAATACTGTGAAAAAATGATATGTGGCTTGATTGCGATGATGGTGACTAACATACGTCATTTTATATAATTATTTGAATAATTTATAATATCGACTGTCTTGTAAACAAGTAATAGGGGGTTTGGAAAATTCGTGTGCAATTATAAAAAAGTGTTATTGCATTTCCTGTATTCTGTTTACAGAAATGAAGCAGACCTAAATTGTGTCTGGCTATATGCTTGTTTCCTAAAAATAGGTATGGGTCTTACTGGGCTATAATTTAACAAATATTTTTTTACAATATTTTTCATGTTTTTTTTTTAACACGCCGGTAATCGAGCAGACGTATTACCTGATGGTAAGCAATCGCCGCCGCCCATGGACACTTGAAACACCAGATGCGCTACAAGTGCGTTGCCGGCTTTTTGAGAGTTAGGAATTTTAGGGTTGTTGTTCAGGAATCGGGGATGGGGAAGATTGCCGTGGTATCACTCCGGTCGATTCGTGCCGAAGCATGGCGCTCGCACACTTGAATGATATGATATAAGCCGTTAAAAGAGTAGACGGATCACCTGTAAGAAATCTCACCTCAAGTGTCCATGGGCACACTTGAAATACCAAAGGCGTTACAAGTGCGTTGCCCGCTTTTTGGGGGTTAGGCATTTAAGGGGTTGTTGGGAAATCGGGGTTTGAGAATATTGGGAACGCTAACCTCACTCACATAATGAAACAGAACGCAATCGTTATATTCAATTTGTGGCAAAGCATGACTCTCCCACACTTAAATATTTGTTTTTATCTAAATTGACGAAACGGATGTCTTCTTATTGCCTTAATTTTGTAAGCAGTTCCAACTAAAATTCATTCTAACTAAAAAGTGTAAAATAAAGTAAAAATTAAAATTAAATCCCGTTAAGAATTTTTTGCATAAACTAATGATTGATTCTCTTTTTTTCCAGGTATGTGAACTCAAAAATAAGTAAGTTAGTAGTAAACATAGCCTCAGCCTTTTCAAGGAATTCTTTGTTATTTCTTCATCTTCACTGTTTTATTCCACTTTAGAAGGACTGTTGCCATGTTGTCATTCTTTTCAAACTCCGTTTTAAGTGCATCTGAGAAGCGGACAATTACCATTTCATATTTATACACACGATTTCACCCGCTCTGCTCGCCTTCTATTGATTGTAGTGTAATGTTTTATAGCCCATAATATATCCTTCATAGATAAATGGGCTATGCAACATAATTATAGATATTTTTTAATCGAATCAGTAGTTCTAGTGATAAGCGTGTTCAATTAAACAAACTCTTCTGCTTTATAGTATAAAAAAATTAAAGAATGAGATAAGAATATTTTAAGTTTATTGTGTTTTTAATATAGTGCCTTTATTAGTATAAATTATTAAAAAAGGTAAATATCCATAATGTGCAGTTTTTTTTTTTAAGTGACACTTACTTCTCACCTGTTATGTCATAAGTTATATATATAGGAAGTAAGAAGGTATTTAAAAAACACCTACAATATCCAGGATTTTTTTCCGACCGAAACCGAGAATTGAGACAAACATCATTTTCTAAAATGCAGTAAATTTTAGTAGATTTTTAATATACAAATTAAAATCAAAATCATATTTTCAAAATTTTATTTGATGCTACAAAATGGACAGATCTGATCCAATTAACATAGCGATACACACGAGCGTTACCACCAGGGTACCTAATGCCTGTACACACCGAAAGAGCAGACACCAACAACGATGCCGTTGTGTTAGAGAGGACCGCCAGAGTCACCCTGGCACTGGTAGGGACCACCGTGAACTGTGAGGATGGATCGGTTGTTGAGTCAAAGTCAAAATCATTTAATTCATATAGACCAGGAAGGCACTTTTGAACGTCAAAGCAAATATAATAATATTAATAACGTCTGTCTGTCGGTCAGTCCTCTAGTGAAGCTATTTGCTCGTTCCAAAGTGTAGATTCTAATGGAGAAGAACGAGCAAGAAACTCCATAGGTTACTCTTTTTCAATCAAATTCACAATACAATTCTTGGTTACAAGTTGAGGATAATGCCACTGCAAGAAGCTGCTACCCCAGCCGTTAAATAGTTAGTAGTGCAGTAATAGTGAGGTACCGCTCAGTAGTGGTAATTGATTACAATTAAAGATGATTATAGATTTACATAATATTTAATTTTAAAATTCATGTTATGCAACTTGAATACATTTGGTTTGGTTTTGGTACTCGAGCCACTCACGAGAAACATTTTCAAACTATTTTTTACAGGCTGATAATTAAATTGTTATAAAAATATTTTTTTCATGAGATAAGCCCGACAAATGACCAGACTGATCTACTGACAGACACCCGAAACACCAGACGCGTTACTAGTGCATTGCCGACCTTTTATATTCCAGTCATTTGGTAGTTTTACCTGGAAAGTTTTCCGGGAGTTTTGAAAATTGGTGAATTTATAGATTTGGTTATGCTCTTTTCGAATTTCAACTTTGCCACCTCGTAGGAATTTTTTTCTAGTTTAATTTTGTAGATAGATATTTTTTCGGAAAATGCGTCGGAACGGAGATATTAATAAAAAACTGTTTTTAGGCGCCATTTTTTCAATATGGCGGCGCAAGCGGCGGGTGTACGAGGAGGCAAAGTTGAAATTCGAAAAGAGCATACCCAAATCAATATATTCACCAATTTTCAAAACTCCCGGAAAACTTTCCAGGTAACCCCTTTTTTATTTACCAAATGACTGGACTATTAGGGGGGGGCTAGGAATTTTAAGATTGGATATTATAATAAATGGCGAGTATTTGATAATATTTTTTTTAATATGGCAGCAAATCTGTTCAAGTAAACCCCTTTGACTGATGCATTGTTGGTAGGTATTTAGTTAATGACATCACTAAAGAAGGCCATACATATAGTTCACGATAAATCATAAAAACTTAATAACATTACATCTGGTATGTAGACTTCTTTAAATGATTCGAATTTTAATCTTTCCTAAAAAATACAAATTACTTTAATCAAATTAATCAAAATTGATTTTTCTCGATTTAATTATGGCAGATACCACCAGATAATGCTCATGAATGGATTTTTCCATTTGTGTCTGGAATTTCTACACAACGCTGATTCTCCGACAACCCTTAAATTCCTAACCCCCAAAAGGCCGGGACTAGCTTTTCGATTATTTAAGTTAAAGATTTTACTTTAGAATAGTGCAGAAAACTTTATTTTACTAAGTATTATTTTCTACATACAATTTCAAAGTTGATATTTACAATAATTTGGGACATAGGTATCATAAAAACCATAAAAACCATCAAAATTGATTGAATAACAAAATTTATTGTGTACAAAAAAAAAGGAATTTTAGTCTAAATATCAGTCTTATGCATTAGCGGAAATCCAAGAGGTGTAGCGAGACACACGAGCGTTGACACCAGAGTATTGAGCCTGAGCACAACCAATACCGAAAGAGCAGACACCAACAACGATGCCGTTGTGGTAGAGAGGACCACCAGAGTCACCCTGGCACTGGTCGCGACCACCGTTGGGCCAGCCGGAGCACAACATGTTGTCGGTGATGGTGTAGATAGTGTTGGCGTATTGGTTTCTGCAATGGTTCTGGTTGATGACGACAACCTGGACGTGACGGAGCTGCTCGGAGCCAGCGTTTGATCCAGCCTGAAATAGTAAAGAATTCTTATAAAAATATTTTCTATAACTGCTGCCTAGAGTGCTTCACTGACAAACAAAAATATGTTTCATATAATGGCTTTTAATAAAAAAAAAACAAGTTTGACTTACGTAAGTGTCACCCCATCCAGCAGCCCAGGCAGCCTGGTTGTCACCAGGGTAGTAGTTGGCACCAGCGATGGAAGCAGCCTGAACATTGTTGTTGAAGGAGAACGTGGAGGCGGAGCGGAGGATAGCGATGTCATTGTTGTAACGACCTCCTTGATTGTATTGAGGGTGGACGATGTTCTGGGCGACGTTGTGAACGACACCACCGCTGTTGGCCCAGGTGGAGCCTACGCGGATACGCCATCTGCCTGCGGCGTCACCGCTGCAAAGGTTTTTTTATGATGAACTATATGGATAATATTCTTCCTCTACATGCTTTACAAATCTAGACACACGGCAGTGTGTCCGCCAAGTTCGAGCATTGTTCTTCAATTAAATCCATAACTAATTATTATCTAATTAACAGTTCCAAAATACATACATTGTGCAGTGAGCGGCAGTAAGGATGGAGCGGTTGTTGAGGATGGTACCACCGCATGCCTGCCAGTAGCTGCTCCAGTTCCATGTATACAGCAGAGAAGCAATGCTGGGATACTGGCTGATGGTGGTCACCGATCCTCCCACAATCCTTTGGGAGCTGGATGGGACAGCTGAAAAGAAATTGGCATTTTTATTTATTACTATTTTCAATATTTTTATTTACTAAATAATGCTCAGTATTGGAACGAGTAGTCTAGTTGATTTTTTTTTTTTGACTTTTCGAAATAGATGTATAGTACGCGTCACTAAATATGTCAGTGAAGTTAAAGATACGTAAAGACATATATATTATGTATTTTTCAAAATGCAGCAAGAATTGTAACGTATCCTAGTCCTAGGACAACAATTATTCGACGCCAACTAGAGACGAGGATTGTATTTTTGGGCAGTAAATTTTTAAATTCAAGAGGAAGCCAATTGGTAGTTATTGCTTCACTACGTTTATACATTGGAATCAAAATCAAAATTTGGATTTTTATTAAAATTACCATCACATACCTGCTACTGCAGCCAGGCACAAGGCCAGGATAGCCAAGACACGCATGTTGTTGTTATTGATTCGTTGAGAACACAATGATGTTCGATTAACATATTCCGATATTTATATCATCGCAAATAGATATTTTTTTCCGTCACGTATATTTTTTTTATCAATAGCTTATCATCTAATTCAGTAAATACCCAATTAAAGAAGATATTACATTCACATTTTGACCTGTGTTTTTTTTCACCTGCTACCGTTACCTTCAACGATTACATCAGCTAAATACATATTAGAATGTTGTATTTGGTCTCCTCAAAATACCAACAGGGGCTGATCTGTTTCTTTTTTTGAGACCTATATCATGTACAAACCTGTAATCCACAATAAAGAATTTTAGGATTTTATTGAGTTTACATTGTTTTACACAGATGGCAAGTTGTGTTTCTGTATAACGGAAATGAACTGAAAAGTCATGCTGAGATTAACATCTACCATATGCACGATTAGTTTAACTATTTTTTTTTTTATTATGCAACCAAATGTGTTGTATTCTCATAAATGCTAAGTATCTGGATAGTATGTAAACCTTTTAATATCATCGTTTTTGTTATCATTTCAGTTACAACGTTTATCCAATTGCCTTAATTTACAGATATGAGGGGAGAAACCCATTTAAGTTTGTGAGTGTAAAATTGGAAAATCCTAAAAAACTGAAATTCTATCAATAGTAATCGATTTGAGTCTAAATCTATCCTCTATGCTTCATTTGTCAGTCATTGAGCGTTTTGAGTGTTCATCTCCTGCGGAAGAGTATTTTTTATGAATTTTATTTATTTATTTTTTTTTGTTACTATTTCTCACCATAGTTATTATAAAAATAGTGCAAGTTTTGTCTAATCTATTAAAATAAACTAATATGATTTTATACAAACCGATTATTCTGATCTGGTGCATTTTTAACATCTGCAGAGTCTGGAGTTTGGAATCTAAAGTTGTGTTGTGATTAAGTAGGAATCGTTCTTACTCAAAAATGGATGTTAAATGTGCATTTTTATTTACTTTCTAATTAATTCTAATTAGGGTCTACAAAATACTGTGAAAAAAATATATGTGGCTTGATTCTTGATTGCGATAATGGTGACTAACATACGTCATTTTATATAATTATTTGAATAATTATAATATGGACTGTCTTGTAAGCAAGTAATAGGGGGTTTGGAAAATTCGTGTGCAATTCGAAAAACGTGTTATTGCATTTTCTGTATTATGTTTACAGAAATGAAGCAGACCTAATTTGTGTCTGGCTATACGCTTGTTTCCTAAAAAATAGTTTTTTTACAATATTTTTTACGTTTTTTTTTTAAACACGCCGGTAATCGAGCAGACGTATTACCTAATGGTAAGCAATCGCCGCCGCCCATGGACACTTGAAACACCAGAGGCGTTACAAGTGCGTTGCCGGCTTTTTGGGAGTTAGGAATTTTAGGGTTGTTGTTCGGGAATCGGGGATGGGGAAGATTGCCGTGGTATCACTCCGGTCGATTCGTGCCGAAACATGGCTCTCCCACACTTGAATGATATGATATAAGCCGGTAAAAGAGTAGACGGATCACCTGTAAGAAATCTCACCCGCCCATGGACACTTGAAATACCAAAGGCGTTACAAGTACGTTGCCCGCTTTTTGGGGGTTAGGCATTAAAGGGGTTGTTGGGAAATCGGGGATTGAGAATATTGGGAACGCTAACCTCACTCACGTAACGAAACAGAACGCAATCATTATATTCAATTTGTGGCAAAGCATGACTCTCCCACACTTAAATATATATTTTTTATCTAAATTTACGAAACGGATGTCTTCTTATTGCCTTAATTTTGTAAGCAGTTCCAACTAAAATTCATTCTAACTAAAAAGTATAAAATAAAGTAAAAATTAAAAGTAAAAATCCCGTTAGGTATTTTTTTGCATAAACTAATGATTGATTTTCTTTTGTTCCAGGTATGTGAACTCAAAAATAAGTAAGTAAGTAGTAAACATAGCCTCAGCCTTTTCAAGGAGTTCTTTGTTATTTCTTCATCTTCACTGCTTTATTCCACTTTAGGAGGATTTTTGCCATGTTAGCATTCTTTTCAAACTCCGTTTTTAGTGCATCTGAGAAGCGGACAATTACCATTTCATATTTATTTACTCCCACACGATTCACACGCTCTGCTCGCCTTCTATTGATTGTTGTGTAATGTTTTATAGCCCATAATATATCCTACAGATAAATGGACTATGCAACATATAGATATTTTTTAATCGAATCAGTAGTTCTAGTGATAAGTGTGGTCAATTAAACAAACTCTTCTGCTTTATATAGTATAAAAAAATTAAAGAATGAGATAAGAATATTTTAAGTTTATTGTATTTTTAATATAGTGCCTTTATTAGTATGAATCATTTAAAAAAGGTAAATATCCATAATGTGCAGTTTTTTTTTTTTAAGTGACACTTACTTCTCACCTGTTATGTCATAAGTCATATACATATATAGGAAGTAAGAAGGTATTTAAAAAACACCTACAATATCCAGGATTTTTTCCCAAACCGAGAATTGAGACCAACATAATTTTCTACAATGCAGTAAATTTTAGTAGATTTTTAATATACAAATTAAAACTAAAATCATTATTTCAAAATTTTATTTGATGCTACAAAATGAACAGCGTATTTATAAAAATAATTAAGAGTTGGATCTGATCCAATTAACATAGCGAGACATACGAGCGTTAACACCAGGGTACCTAACGTCTGTACATCCCTCACCGAAAGAGCAGACGCCAACAACGACGCCGTTGTGGTAGAGAGGACCACCAGAGTCACCCTGGCACTGGTCGCGACCACCGTGAACTGAGAGGATGGATCGGTTGTTGAGTCAAAGTCAAAATCATTTAATTCATATAGACCAGGAAGGCACTTTTGAACGTCAAAGCAAATATAATAATATTAATAACGTCTGTCTGTCGGTCAGTCCTCTAGCGAAGCTATTTGTTCCAAAGTGTAGATTCCCATGGAGAAGAACGAGCAAGAAACTCCATAGGTTACTCTTTTTCAATCAGATTCACAATACAATTCATGGTTACATGTTGAGGATGATGCAACCGCAAGATTAAAAGAAGCTGCTACCCCAGCCGTTAAATAGTTAGTAGTGCAGTAATAGTGGGGTACCGCTCAGTAGTGGTAATTGATTTCAATTAAAGATAATTATAGATTGACATAATGTTTAATTTTAAAAATCATATTATTTAACCTGAATACATTTGGTTTGGTTTCGGTACTCGAGCCACCCACGAGAAATATCTTCAAACAAATTTTTACAGGCCGATAATTAAATTGTTATAAAAATATTTTTTCATAAGATAAGCCGGCAAACGACCAGACGGATCTACTGACAGACACCCGAAACACCAGACGCGTTACTAGTGCATTGCCGACCTTTTAGGGGGGGTTAGGAATTTTAAGATTGGATATTATAATTAATGGCGAGTTTTTGATAATATATTTTTTTTAATGGCAGTAATGACTGTTCAAGTAAACCCCTTTGACTGATGCATTGTTGGTAGGTATTTAGTTAATGACATCATTAAAGAAGGCCATACATACAGTTCACGATAAATCATAAAAATTTAATAACATTAGATCTGGTATGTAGACTTCTTTAAATGATTCGAATTTTAATCTTTCCTAAAAATTACAAATTACTTTAATCAAAATTGTTTTTCTCAATTTAATTATGGCAGATACCACCAGATAAAGTTCATGAATGGATTTTTCCATTTGTATCTGGAATTTCTACACAACGCTGATTCTCCAACAACCCTTAAATTCCTAACCCCCAAAAGGCCGGAACTAGCTTTTCGATTATTTAAGTTAAAGATTTTATTTTTTTTTACTTTAGAATAGTGCAGAAAACTTTATTTTACTAAGTATTATTTTCTACATACAATTTGAAAATTGATATTTACAATAATTTGCGACATAGGTAATCATAAAAACCATCAAAATTGATTGAAGCATAAAATTTATTGTGTACATAAAAAAGGAATTTTAGTCTAAATATCAGTCTTATGCATTAGCGGAAATCCAAGAGGTGTAGCGAGACACACGAGCGTTGACACCAGAGTATTGAGCCTGAGCACAACCAATACCGAAAGAGCAGACACCAACAACGATGCCGTTGTGGTAGAGAGGACCACCAGAGTCACCCTGACACTGGTCGCGACCACCGTTGGGCCAGCCGGAGCACAACATGTTGTCGGTGATGGTGTAGATAGTGTTGGCGTATTGGTTTCTGCAATGGTTCTGGTTGATGATGACAACCTGGACGTGACGGAGCTGCTCGGAGCCAGCGTTTGATCCAGCCTGAAATAGTAAAGAATTCATATAAAAATATTTTCTATAACTGCTACCTAGAGTGCTTCACTGACAAACAAAAATATGTTTCATAAAATGGCGAGAAAATAATGGCTTTTAATAAAAAAAAAAACAAGTTTGACTTACGTAAGTGTCACCCCATCCAGCAGCCCAGGCAGCCTGGTTGTCACCGGGGTAGTAGTTGGCACCAGCGATGGATCCAGCCTGAACATTGTTGTTGAAAGAGAAGGTGGAGGCGGAGCGAAGGATAGCGATGTCATTGTTGTAACGACCTCCTTGATTGTATTGAGGGTGGACGATGTTCTGGGCGACGTTGTGAACGACACCACCGCTGTTGGCCCAGGTAGAGCCTACGCGGATACGCCATCTGCCTGCGGCGTCACCGCTGCAAAGGATTTTTTATGATGAACTATATGGATAATATTCTTCCTCTACATGCTTTACAAATTGTTCTTCAATTAAATCCATAACTAATAATTATCTAATTCACAGTTCCAAAATACATACATTGTGCAGTGAGCAGCAGTAAGGATGGAGCGGTTGTTGAGGATGGTACCACCGCATGCCTGCCAGTAGCTGCTCCAGTTCCATGTGTATAACAGAGAAGCAATGCTAGGATACTGGCTGATGGTGGTCACCGATCCTCCCACAATCCTTTGGGAGCTGGATGGGACAGCTGAAAAGAAATTTGCATTTTTATTACTATTTTCGATATTTTTATTTACTAAATAATGCTCGGTATTGGAACGAGTAGTCAAGTTGATTTTTTTTTTGACTTTTCAAAATAGATGTAAAGTACACATGGTGACGTATCCTAGTCCTAGGACAATAACTATTCTAAGGAGGAGGCGGGGCGCGTGAGAGAACGAACCTCCTCACGCCCCAGCCGTCGCGAGAGACACTCCGGGCGTCGGGGATCGCGCGACGATCTCCGGCCACCGTAAGTGCGGGTCTGCGGACGGTGAGCAAGGGTAGCTCGCCGCCCGACCAGAACCAGACCCGTGCGTGCGGCGCGTCGCGTTCTGCGCGCGCCTCAAAGAGCTATCAGACCACCACAGATGGGGCCCAGTAGGGCTGATGCCTAATCCGGAGCTGCGGACTACCTAGCGGGTTTACCGGGGCTCCGGCTCGACGGGCAGGAGTAGGAACGGGTTGGTTTTTAGTCAGTAGGAGTCTGACACTCCCTCTCGCCTCGCCCAAGGGGGGAGAAGTCATTGGATGATTTCCACCCTCAAAAAAAAAAAAATGGACAATAACTATTCGACGCTAACTAGAGACGAGGGTTGTAATTTGGGGCAGTAAATTTTTAAATTCAAGAGGAAGCCAATTGTTAGTTATTGCTCCATTACGTTTAGGTATAGGTACATAGGAATCAAAACATTTTTTTTTTAATAAACAAATACTTCACATACCTGCTACTGCAGCCAGGCACAAGGCCAGGATAGCCAAGACACGCATGTTGTTGTTATTGATTCGTTGAGAACACAATGATGTTCGATTAACATATTCCGATATTTATATCAACGCAAATAGATATTTTTACCCTCACGTATCATTTTTTATCAATAGCTTATCATCTAATTCAGTAAATACCTAATTAAAGAAGATTTTACATTCACATTTTGACCTGTGTTTTTTTTTACCTGTTACTCTTCCCTTCAATGATTACATCAGCTAAATACAATATTAGAATGGTCTATTTGGTCTCCTCAAAATACTAAAAATTCATCATCATAATATTCTTTTTGAATAAGAATCCCTACAATATATTAGTAGATAAATGCTACTACTCTATAAAACACTTCCTATTGGACAAACAGTGCTCGTTCTGTCATTATGCGCACAGTCTGTTTTGATGTGGAGCTATTTTGTGTGATTTTTCATGTGAAATATACTCCTACGTGACTATTGCATGTCCAAAGGGCGGGATATGGCTGATCTGTTTCATTGTTTGAGACCTATATCATGTACAAACCTGTAATCCACAATAAAGAATTTTGGAATTTTATTGAGTTTACTTTGTTTTACACAGATGGCAAGTTGTGTTTCTGTATAACGGAATTGAACTGAATAGTCATGCTGAGATTAACATCTACCATATGCACGATTAGTTTAACTATTTTTTTCTATTATGCAACCAAATGTATTCTCATAAATGCTATGTATCTGGATAATATGTAGACCTCTTAATATCATCGTTTTTGTTATCTTTTCAGTTACAACGTTTATCCAATTGCCTTAATAAACAGATATGAGGGGAGAAACCCATTTAAGTTTATGGGTGTGAATTTGGAAAATCCTAAAAAATTGAAATTCTATCAATAGTAATCGATTTGAGTCTAAATCTATCCGCTATGCTTCATTTGTCAGTCATTGAGCGTTTTGAGTGTTCATCTCCTGCGGAAGAGTATTTTTATGAATTTTACTAACATTAGACTTCCATAATATATGGAAATGAAAATTGCATAGTAGTGCAAGTTTTTTCCTAATGCAAAGAAATAAAATAATATGATTTTATACAAACTGATTATTCTACCTGCGGAGTCTGGAGTTTGGAGTTTAAAGTTGTGACCACTATTCATCATCATCAGCCTATAGCAGTCCACTGCTGGACATAGGCCTCCCCAATTGTTCGCCACTTTGTTCTATCACTAGCGACTCGCATCCAGCTCCTGCCAGCCATCCTGCGCAGATCGTCACTCCACCTCGCCTGGGGGCGTCCTACACTACGTTTACCGAGACGCGGTCTCCACTCCAGGACTCGCTTACCCCAACGGTTGTCGGTCCTGCGGCTAATATGGCCGGCCCACTGCCACTTCAGCTTGCTGATCCGGTGGGCTATGTCGATCACCTTGGTTCTCTGCCGAATCACTTCGTTTCGAATGCGATTCCGGAGAGAGACACCGAGCATAGCCCTTTCCATAGCTCGCTGAGCGACTTTGAGTTTGTGGACCAGTCTAGCCGTAAGTGTCCACGTTTCGGCACCGTATGTCATTACGGGTAGGACGCACTGGTTAAAGACTTTCGTCTTTAGGCACTGTGGGATTGACGATGAGAAGACCCGACGGAGTTTTCCGAAAGCTGCCCAACCCAACTGAATTCTCCTATTCACCTCATCCTCAAAGTTGTTTCTACCTAACTGCAACGTTTGCCCGAGGTAGACATATTTCTGAACAACTTCGAGGACGGCTCCGTGAATCGCAATCGGTTCCGGTAGAACATGTTCATTGAACATGACCTTGGTTTTGTCCAAGTTCATCCGTAGGCCGATGCGTGCAGAGGAGTCAGCCAGGTCGTTCAGCATCCCTTGTAGGTCCTGCAGCGTTTCTGCCATTATGACGATATCATCTGCGAATCGCAAGTGAGAGATGTGTTCGCCATTGATATTGATGCCACGTCCTTTCCAGTGCAGCGTCTTGAACATATCCTCCATTGCATTAGTGAACAGTTTCGGGGATATGACGTCCCCTTGTCTCACTCCTCGATGCGATGGTATGAGACGTGTTTGCTGATTCTGTACTTGGACGGACATAGTGGCGGCTTCGTAAAGACATCTCATCACTTGGATGTATCGCCAATCAACCTGGCATCGCTGCAAGGACTCCAGGACAGACCAGATCTCTATCGAGTCAAAGGCCTTCTCATAGTCCACAAATGCTAGGCACAGGGGCTGATTATACTCTTCGGTTTTCTGTATAATCTGCCGCACTGTGTGGATGTGGTCTATGGTGCCGTATCCGCTCCGAAATCCAGCCTGCTCCGGTGGTTGGAATTCGTCGAGTCTTCGCGCAAGACGGTTCGTGATCACTCTTGAGAACAGCTTATAGACGTGGCTTAGAAGCGAAATGGGTCGATAGTTCTTCAGAAGGCTTTTGTCCCCTTTCTTGAAGAACAAGACGACCACACTTCTGCTCCACGCCTCTGGAGTTCTCCCTTCAAATAGGACAGCGTTAAAAAGCTTTTGGAGCTCCCTCAGTACGGGTTTGCCTCCAGCCTTTAGCAACTCTGTGGTAACGCCGTCCTCTCCAGGGGCTTTTCCATTTTTAAGCTGCCCAAGAGCAATCTCGACTTCGCCAATGCTGACTTCTGGCAGGTCTTCGGTGAAATGGCGCGTTAATGTAGCTCTAGAGTCCTCATTTTCGGGATCAGGACGAGATGCATGCGAAGCGTATAACCGGCTATAGAAGTCCTCTATTTCCGAAAGAACCGCCGGCTTAGAGGCAACAACTTCTCCAGTTGCTGTGGTCAGTTTCGTCAGGTGGCTTCTGCCGAGAGATTGTACGAACACCTTAGACCCCCGATTCTGCTCGATGGCTTTTTCAATAGAAGCGGTATTAGAGCACCGGAGGTCGTGTCGCACGCGTTTGTTGATCTCCCGGTTCAGTGCTCGTTTTCCTGACGAAGTGACGGGTGGGTTTTCACGTCGTTGCCTCATCAGCCCCAGGGTCTCCTCGGAAAGTTTAGACTTCCTGCCCTTACGTCGCATGTTACAGAATCTCGTACCTTCGTCCCTGAGGACTCGAACTACATTTTCTAGGTTCTGGTTAACGTCCGTTGTGGTTTCCAAGGCAGCAAATCGGTTTTCCAGATTAAGCTGGAACGTTTCAGATCCGGTGATGGTTTGGAGCATAGTAGGTCGGAGCCTGGACTTCATCAAACGGACGCGTTCGGCTTTAAAGTCGATATTCAGAGTGCCTCGGACAAGTCTGTGATCACTGCCGGTGTTAAAACTGTTGATCACGGAGACATCTCTGAATATGTATCGCCTGTCCGCTATGATGAAGTCGATCTCATTTTTTGTCATAGTGTCGGGGCTCCGCCAGGTCCACTTCCTTTGGGGCTGCTTTTTGAAAAACGAGTTCATCAAGAACAGCCCCTCCCGTTCGAGGAAGTTGACCAGCATCCGCCCCCTATGGTTTCTGGCTCCAAAACCATGGGATCCTACTACCGATTCACTGCAATTCTGTACTCCCACTTTAGCGTTAAAGTCTCCCATGACAACATTGTAGTGGGTCTTAGTAGTGAAGTGGAGGGCCCTCGATATGTCATCGAACATTTCCTCCACCTCATCATCTGAATGTGCCGAGGTCGGTGCGTACACTTGCACCACCTTAAGGCTGTACCTCTCGGTGAGCTTGATAATGAGGTACGCTACCCTGCTCGACACACTAGATATTTCCACAACGTTATCAGAGAGAGACTTATTGACCAGAAACCCGACGCCACCTTGGGATTGTTGGTCTCCCTCTCGGAAGTACATTAGGTGGCCGGACTCTAGGGTGACGGTGTCCTCCCCCTCTCTTCGGACTTCGCTTAACCCCAGAACGTGCCACCTAATCTTCCCAAGCTCCACCTCCAGTTGCGCCAGATGCGAGTCAAGCCGTAGTGTGCGTCCGTTGTACGTCGCCAGGGTCAATTTGTTTTGGTGGCCTCCCATAACCCGGGGATTCTTCGCACCCCCTGCCCCGCCGCTACCATGACCGCCACCGTGGCCAGGCCTAGCGGGGCCGCCGGGAACTAGGGGCCGCGGCCTTGTTCTTTTAAACATTGGAGGAGTTGCCCGTAATCGCCACGCTGGGCAGGCGGGTTGGCGATCGCAGGGTGTAAACTTCTCGCACCAGTGATGCTGCTGCCCATCATTGGCCTGTAATTTAGTTTACGCCTTAGTAGTGATGGTTATCCCGCCATCAGTCGGTCGCCAGAGCCTCGTTCGCTAATCGGCAGGATGCACCACGGGCAGGTGAGGTTGGCATTTGGGCAATATGGTGGTAGTTCACCCCTTACACCCCACCACCACTATTAAAAATAGGAATCGCTCTTTCTCAAATATGGATGTTAAATGTGCATTTTTATGTACTTTTAGGGGTATCTTAAATTTTAATTTGGTTCTACAAGATATTGTGAAAACATTATATGTGCCTTGATTGCTGTGATGGTGACTTACGTATCATTTTTTGTAAATAATTATCATATCGACTGTTTTGTTAGCAAGTAATAGGTAGATCGAAAAAGTCGTGTACAATTTAAAAAAATGTATTATTGGATTTTCTGTATTCTGAAATTTACAGAATTAGCGCAGACCTAAAGTGTGTCTGGCTATTTGCTTGTTTCCTAAAAATATAGGTATGAGTCGCACTGGGCTATAATTTAAAAATATTTTTTTATAATATTTTTTATTTTATAAGCCGGTAAACGAGTAGACGGATCACCTGTAGGAAAAAAAACCCATACCCATACAAAACTTAATAACACTAGACCTGGAAGCCTACTCTAATTCAACGAAAAACGAAGTTTCGTCCGAAACTGCGCGACACACGAACATTTATTGTGAACAAAAATGAACGAATGAAATGAAGATAAATAAATAGGATTTGATTTGAAATTAAAAATAAAACGTTATTTTAAGTAATTTTTTTAGTAATTTTATTAGTAAATCAACACAAAACCTACGGCCAAAGATTAAACGAAACTTCGCATTCGAGAACCGGAGTAGCCCTACTGGTATGTAGGTAGACTTCTATACGACAACAACAATAATGTTATCTCCTAAAAATGACAAATTACTTTAATCAAATTAGTCAAAATTGTTTTTTTCAATCTAATTATGACAGGTGTCACCAGATAAAGCTCATAAATGGATTTTTCCATTTGTATCCGACGCAAAAATATGGCAAAATTCCATTTTTATATCGGACAGATTAACATAGACCGTTGTGCCGACATCACGGGCCATTTTATTTTTGGATTTCATTAGTATTATACTGTCGGTGTTAAAAAATATTCTAAATTTAAAGTTCATTGTCTGTAAAAGTTTTTGTTTGTTTGTCTGTGTGTTTGCCTGGGCTAAAAAAACGTACTACATTAATTTACCACATGAATATCGCAATTTATAAGGTACATATTATTACTGTGACCGCGAGAAATCTATTTAATCATGATCTATTCAATCAAATTCTGGTTAATCATCACTATTTGAATTTATTTATATTTAGAGAAATTGTTATTAATCTTATCTTCTATTTTCAACCTAAAGTAGATTGTAAATAATTACAGTTATTTTTTTTAGGTTAAAAATATTTACTTTATAAATAAATAGATTCTTTTCATCTTATCGTTTTTTAAATTTCCTGAAATAAACAGGGAAGAGTTTCCTGCTAAACTGATTTTATCAGTTAAGTACTTTTTTGATTTTACAGTCATTAGTAAGAGTAAGGGCTCGAAACAGAAATCATGTGATAGCATAGCAAAATCCAAAGTGGTGCCGCACCCGGGTATCGCAGCACTATGAGGTTAATTTATCAGCTTTTTTGTGAATGTCATAGAGTACCGCGGAATTTGGTGTTATGGCTGATGTATTGCGATAAGCTTACCCTTTATGACTTGGTATTTAATAGGACGCATTCAATGATGAAAAGTGGGTGAATTAAAACGACATATCTCTGCCAAACCCAATGAAATCATTACATTATATTTAAGTGATAAATTACATTATTTATTTCTGTTAATAGGTACTACTACAAGGTAACACTTTTACACGTATTTTTTTTAAATTACAAGATGAGGCCAGCATTTTTTTTTGGACTAATCTGCGAAGAAAAGCCTAAAAATATTTAAAGGTCTCTTTTAAAGTCTGGACAAATAAAGAATAATGTGAGTCATATTGTTTTTTATAATTCCCTATATGTATGATCTAATAATAAAGTAGCTTATCGATAATCAGCAATCATTATGCCGATAGTTTTATCTACCAAGCCTTGACCAACACCTGGGTAGGCTAACGTTAAATGGTCGGGCATGATGCAGAAGACAGTACTTTTGGACACGGCGCGTATTGCCTGGAGATTCCTTTCTCTTGAGTCCTGGTCCAGGTAGCTTGGATTTCTCTCGTTACCGTTAGGCTACTGCTTTTTATATATTTAAAATTGTAAACCACAGGAAATAAATAAAGTAGCTAATTGATAAAACACTGAAATAATCTTATCTTTTTAAATTGGAAAATACATTCGTAAAATTAATCGTTACTGTAAAATATTTTCTTGAAATTGATAAAAATGGGTAAGTCCTTATTGTGCTTACTCATATTCATTCATACCTTTAAAATTATTTGAAACAATATTTCAGGTAAACTTTACCTTTATGTATTTTAAGTACTAAAATCGTATTTTGCATTAGTATTAGTATAGATATTTAAAAAAATTTAAACCAAAAACCTAGAACGCTCTCCAGAGATAACATTAAGATTGATTGCTAATTTCGCCCGGTAGTCGGTTCTTGAGGTAAATTTATTTAAACGCCGAGTCAAAGCGCTCATCAAAATAAAGTAATTTAAAAAACTAAAAAACCCGACTGCGTTTCTTTATAATATTAAAATGAAAAACACCCTAAAACAAGAAAGTCAACGTTAAATTTAAGCAGTCGGGACCCATTCTAAATATAAAGACTTTGTGAGGGCACATACGGCTGGCTTTCTAGAATGGGTCCCGACTGCTTAAATTTTACGTTGATGTGATTAAATCCAAGAAATGTAGCGAGACACACGAGCGTTGACACCAGAGTATTGAGCCTGAGCACAGCCAATACCGAAAGAGCAGACACCAACAACGACACCGTTGTGGTAGAGAGGACCACCAGAGTCACCCTGGCACTGGTCGCGACCACCGTTGGGCCAGCCAGAGCATATCATGTTGTCATTGATGGTGAAGACAGTGTTGGCGTATTGGTTTCTGCAAGTGTTCTGGTTGATGACTACAAGCTGAACGTGACGGAGCTGCTCGGAGCCAATTTGTTGACCGTACTGAAATAAAAAAAAAACAATATTTGATATACAATGTCTTTAGAGTGACTATGTAATAATAACAATGCTAAATTAAACATTTTATAGAAGATTGAAATATTAAAATGATTATTTAGTGAGAATAAAGTTTGACTTACGAAAAGGTCACCCCATCCAGCAGCCCAGACAGCCTGGTTGTCACCGGGGAAGTAGTTGGCACCAGCGATGGAAGCAGCGCGGACATTGTTGTTGAATGTAAAGAAGGTGGCGGAGCGGAGGATAGCGACGTCATTGTTTAAAATTGCTCCTACGTTGAATTGAGGGTGAACAATGTTTTGAGCGACATTGTGACAACTCCACCACTGTTTGCCCAGGTAGAGCCTACACGGATACGCCATCTATTGGCAGCGTCACCACTGGAAAGAAAATGTAGCTATTAGCCCTAACTACTTACGGCGCATTCCAATAACCTACCGATCGGTAGATTTGCCTACCAGCGGTAGAATTTTGACACATTTTGTATGAAGCTTATGTCAAAATTCTACCTCTGGTAAGCAAATCTACCGATCGGTAGGTTATTGGAATGCGCCGTTAGTTAAATAGTTTCAAACATAAATTCTCCACATTATGGTACGTACTAGGTGCAGTGAGCAGCAGTGAGGATGGATCGGTTGTTGATAATAATACCGCCGCATTCTTGCCCGTAAGTAATAAAGTTATATGTGTATAGCAGAGCAGCGATGCCGGGGTACTGGTCGATGGTGGTCAGCGATCCACCAACGATCCTTTGTGATTTCGATGGAACGGCTGCAAAACAGAATATAATCATTGTTACTGGAATTTGGAATCATTCTTTTTGAAGAAAGAAATCCCATATACTCTTCTTCATACAATAGACCATACTATAGTAAATGCGCAATATGATGAATCTTTAAAGTTTTTATTATGTTTGTACTTAATTTCTTTGCACTTAATTACTTAATTTTTTTTTAATTGTATGAAATTGCTTGAAATTGCTTTAGATTGTCAGTATGTATCTTAGTTGGTAAGTCTTGATAAATAAATAAATAAATAAATTATCTAAAATTGATCATCAAAATCAACAAATATAAAGGGCTGATGAAGACTTACCAGCTACCGCCGCTAAGCACAAAGCTAGAATAGCAAGGACACGCATGTTGTTAGACAGTGACTCGCTGGGTATACAATAGTAATTGATTCAGGTGTTGTGATATTTATATTATCGTCAAAGGAAATTGGTTGTTAACTAGGGAAAAATTAATCTTTTGCTCGGAGCCAGCGTTGGAACCAGACTGTAACACAAATTATTATGATATTAAATAAATGTTATTATAAAAATCAATGTTCAATTAATGTTGGAATGAAGTTTGACTTACGTAAGTGTCACCCCATCCAGCAGCCCAGACAGCCTGGTTGTCACCGGGGAAATAGTTGGCACCAGCGATGGAGGCAGCGCGGACATTGTTGTTGAAGGAGAAGGTGGAGGCGGAGCGGAGGATAGCGATGTCGTTGTTGTAACGACCTCCTTGATTGTATTGAGGGTGGACGATGTTCTGGGCGACGTTGTGAACGACACCACCGCTGTTGGCCCAGGTGGAGCCAAGACGGATACGCCACCAGTTCGCGAGATCACCACTGCAAAAAGAAATATCAATAACTTTAATATTTAGCTCTGGGTATAAGATTTAGCCATGTTAGATGTGGTTTGATTAAAGTTAACTTACAGGGTGCAGTGAGCAGCAGTGAGGATGGATCGGTTGTTCAGAATGGTACCACCGCATGTTTGAGTGAAGGTGCTACCCCAGCTGTTATACAGCAGAGCCGCAATGGCAGGGTAGCGGTCAATGGTAGTGACTGTTCCACCAACGATCCTCTGAGGGTTGGACGGGACGGCTGGAAAATAAAAATTAGATATTTTTCTGGTTTTAATTCTTGTCATCATAAAGAATAATAATCAAATATGAAATATGTCGTTGCTGCCTTGGAAGATGGGTAGGCCTTTGGTGTGGGACGCTACGTGTGTAGACACCCTTGCGCCATCTCACCTTCTAAGTACTGCTGCATGCGCTGGTGCGGCTGCTTCCGCGGCAGAGGACCTCAAGCGGCGCAAATATTCTAACTTAGTTGGCAATTATTGTTTTGAGCCGTTTGGGGTCGAAACACTTGGGCCATGGGGTCCTGGTGCACATTCTTTATATAAAGAAATTGCACATAAGCTATTCGACTCTACGCGTGACCAGAAGGATGGCTATTTCTTCGGTCAAAAGATAAGCATTGCCATACAACGTGGCAATGCGGCCAGTCTTCTGGGAACGTTCCCCAATGACAGCGATGCGGACGAGTACTTCGACGCCTAACCACACCTAACCACGCCTATTGCCTTTATTTTAGTTTTAAGTTAGTTTTTATTCCTTATTTTTTTTGGTATTTTTAAGTTGTAAATAATGTGTTAGTTTAGATTAATACTTTCTCATATTATATTAAATTAATTAATATATAAAAGGTGTAATAAAATATGAAAACTCTAAATGTATTTCTGTAGATGATCTTTAGAAGACTCATTCTTCACCACAACTTTGCTCTAAAATACACTCTGCTTGTCAGTTAGTTTGGGTGAGTAATCAGTCCTAATTGGTTTAAGAATTTTGTAGTCACTGCTAACAGTGCTTCCCTTGGCGATGAAGGATCACCCAATATTCACATTCTACACTACTTTAAAAATATTTACTAGACCAAAACATTTGAATGTCGTCATCAACTCTTTGACATTGTGCGACAAGCAAGTATTTGGACCTGAGGGTAAGCAAAGAGATGTAGCTTCGTTGTGCATGTACTATCGCTTATGCCACGGGGAGTGCTCTAAGGAATTGTTTGGTCTGATACCTTTTTTGTTTGGTCTGATGTCTTTGTGGCATCGACCTACACGGCAGCACTTCTATTCCCATCATATAGATGGTTGGCAGGCCACAACTGCACGCTTTCTGCCTCACACAGCAAAACTGTGGAATGAGCTGTCGACGGCGGTATTACCAAACCGATACGACCTTCAAACCTTCAAGAAAAGACTCTTTTTTAAAAGGCTGGCAACGCCCCTGTGACTCCTCTGATGTTGCGGGTTTTCGTAGGCGACGCTGATTGCTTACCATCATGTGACTCGTACGCTCATTTGCCACGTACTCAATAAAAAAATATCACTGAAAATATGTCAAAACTTACCAGCAACCGTCGTCGCTAAGCACAGAGCCAGAAACACAAAGGCACGCATGTTGTTTGACTTGGTGAACACTTTGGTAATCTATTGTAACGCTACTATATTTATATCATTGAAAATTGATTAAATTCATTTATAGCCTAGTGATTAGTGACAATCATTTCATTATCTCTATTTTAATTTATTAGAAGGTTTGCAGATTGTAGTTTTTCTTGCACAGTGTAGTGTTTCAATAATTATTATCGTATGTATATTTTCGTATACTAAAATACGCATTTTGATTGATATTAACCATATAAAAATTTCTCAGTGGCAGCACGGAGTCTGGAAATGTACCCGGTATATGGCAATAAGCTCACCACCTATTACATGGGACTTACAACATAAACTGTAAATGTGGGTGTACATTGGCATTATGTGTCATAACGTGCACCTCTGCCTACCCCTTCGGGGATTAAAGGCGTGAAGTTATGAGAGATAAAATACTTATACCTAATCTTTAGCACTATACAAAATTTAAGTATATTTTTAGTTGCGTCCATGTGTTTTAATATGTTTTGAAAATATTTTTTTTATAATAATTATCGTGAGACATACTAGATTAACTAAATAATCACGGTTTACTCACGCTCATAAATGGAAAAAGCTCTACTAGTTTCGAGTCACAGGGGGACTCTTAATCATGAGCAGCGTGCGGAGATGCGGCGACGTCGCGCAGCACAGTTAGTCAATCAGTCAGTCCCTCTGTGAACGAAAGTAGTAGTAGCTTTTCTCCATCAATGTAAGTAAATAAACCGTGATGTTTCAGTTAATATTTAGAAATGTTACTTTTGCAAAAAACCTACTTAATTTCTACTGTTACTATGCAAATACAGCCAGTGTGTAATCTCCATTACATGGTTCAACGTCTTTTTATCTGTAGGTTATTTTTTACCAGAAATATAACATTCTTTTTTCACGCTTTCTCACCTGGGAACATGTATGTGATAAGCCCGACTGACAGCAAGCGTTCATTCACTTTTATAAAAAAACAAACTGGTGATTGACTTTGATAACTCTTCACATAAGACAGACGTCTGAAATGTAGGGAACGTTTAGCTCTCGTGAAGTTTTTTTGGCTTACTGAAAAAGGATTTTAATTTCTAAAATTGCTTCCTAGAGATGAATTAATATAATTACAATTATAAAATCTTTACTAGTATATTTTACCATATCAGATATGCCTGTTTGTAAAATCAATTATGGTATATTCTAGCTATTTAAATCCAATAATGACATAGTAAAAAAGTTTCGTCAAAGCTCTCCCAGTAATTTGACAATGACGTACAACTTAAACTTTTATAGTCAACTAAAGTTGAAGTTTAGCCTAAATTTAACACCCACGTTTTATTGGCAAGATAATAAGGTGAATGATAACTTATTTCTTTTCACAGAGTCATGTCTGCCTCTATCTCAAAGACCCAACTTTAATAAAAGTCTTTTACGTAGGTAAAACGTATTTTTTTAAGTGGAGAAAATCATCCAATTACTTTTCCCGCCTCGGGCGAAGCGAGATGGACTGTCAGACTCTTACTGACTAAAAACCACCCCGTTCCTACTCCTGCTTTTCGAAATAGAGCCCCGATAAACCCGCTAGGTAGTCCACAACTCCGAATCAGGCATCAGTCCTACTGGAGCCCATCTGTGGTGCTCTGATGGCTCTTTGAGGCGCGCACGAAACGCGACAGTTAAGACGTGTTACTTTGACATTTATTTTGTAATACTGAAGTAATAATACATTGTAATGACGTACCTGCGACCGCCGCTAGACAAAGGGCCAGGATACCAAAGATACTCATACTGTTCCTTACTCGTTGCGAAGACAATGGTGGTGTATTTAGATGTTTGAATATTTATATCACCAAGAATTTTATTAATTACAAATCTACTTTCAACACAAAAATCTTTTTATCTTTCTTAATTATGAAAACTAAAGAATTTACTTTATCAATTTTTGGATGGTCTTTGACGATTATTTTTGGACTTACCTAAAATATAGGTAAATTCCAATGATGTTCCAAATGATCATGCTTACTCATCATTATTTATTTGTATCTAAAAAACTGTCTCAGTCTTAATTTTGCCACCGACAACGGGTGTCGACCAAGGGTACTACATATTTCAACTTTTTTTAGTAATTATTTATTAAGAGACTGCAGCATGGCGCAGTATTGTACTTGGTATGTATATTTTAATGTGAACATTATTTTTGTGTTTTTTATTCAAGACATTTGAAGTACTAAAATTACGTTAACAGGTATAAGTGTAAAATAATCAGATCCATTTCGGTAACGAACTCAAACCAATAAGTACCCTTATTGCCATATGTACAAAATTTAAAATGGATTGAATCAAGTGATCTGCAACATCATTTCACAAATAACAACGAAGCTAATTTTCTTCATAAAAAAAATAAACAAACTGAATCATTTCTACCAAAATTTATTAATCTTTAGAAAGCACATTTGTATGTTGAATAACTATTACGCATTAGCAGTAATCCAATCAGTAAATCGAGACACGCGAACGTTGACACCAGCATAATTTGGATCGCCACATCCCATACCAAAGGAGCAGACACCAACAACAACACCATTGTGTAAGAGAGGACCTCCGGAGTCACGCCCGCACTGGTCGCGACCACCGGTGGGCCAGCCAGAGCACAACATGTTGTCAGTGATCGAAATGCCAGCGTTAGCATACTGGTTTCTGCAAGTGTTCTGGTTGATAACTACAACCTGGACGTGACGAAGTTGCTCGGAGTAACCAATTGGAGTCTGGAATAGAAAACTTATTTTAACAATTTGAAGGCCACGGGGGTCACCGGTGACCGACGTTAGCGGAGGATTTGCCTTCAACAGTTTTCAATTAGCAGACAAAAACCTAAGTATTAATATTTAACACAGATGTGACAATTATTTTTTGAAGTACAATCCATTATTATTTGTTTAATAATTTGACTTACAAATGTTTGACCCCATCCAGCAGCCCACACAGGTTCATTGTCAGCCAAGTTGTAGTTGGCACCGGCGATGGAGGCAGGACGGACGTTATTGTTGAAGGAGAAGGTGGTAGCGGAGCGAAGAATGGCGATGTCGTTGTTCCAACGAGCTCCTACGTTGTATTGGGGATGGATGATTTCCTGGTTGATGTTGTGCAGGACACCACCACTGTGAGCCCACGAGGAGCCTACACGGATACGCCATCTGCTGATGCCGGAACCTCTGCAAAAGAAATGAAATAATGATCAATTTTAAAAATAATAATATTTTATTACTTACAAACGTGAATTCTTCACATATAAATAACACGTACTCAGTGCAGTGAGCGGCGGTAAGGACGGACCGGTTGTTGAGGATGATGCTGCCACATCGTTGCCAGTAGGTGCTCCAGTCAGATGTTAGTAACAGCGCAGCAATCGAAGGATACTGGTCGATGGTGGTGACTGATCCACCGACGATCCTCTGAGATCTAGATGGAACAGCTGGAAAATAGCATAGATTTGGTTTAAAGTTTGTTCAAGTTTATTTTAGATTATGTGGCTTAAAATAAAATACAATCTCTATGATTGATACTGTAGTTTACAAGATGTAGGTTTGTTATAGAGCACTACTGCCCAGTTTCTGTAAAATTTATCATACTTTAGTTCGCTCTTACAACATCCACAAGAAGAGTAAGGGTTTTAAATATATTCCACTCTGTGGTCCACTGTTGGTTCCACAGGCATCGTTTAGATACCTTTATATTTTATTGAAATTAGTTGACTAATTTTAGACCTGAAACAGGCTAAGTTACTTTCACATTGTATTAAATTAAGCTAGGTTAGCACACACCTATGACCACCGTTAAACAAAGAGCTACTATAGCAAGGACACGCATGTTGTTACTGACTACTTGACAAGACAATAATCGTATAATAAGATTTTTCGATATTTATATGACAAAAATCGATACAAAGTCTTTTTATCTGACATAATTGGGAAAAACTTTAAGCTACAGAAATGTTTTTGCAGACTGTTCAAAATTGATAAATCCTTATCGACTTCGGAGCATCTTGGGCGATATCCATATTTTGGGTAAGTCCAAATGATGTTCCAAGTGATCATGCTTAGTCAACAATTTTTCACTTATTAAAAAATATTTCATTCCTTGTTCTACCATTGTGGGAGTCAAATGTCCGTACTACCATATTTATTTTGAGACCGTTTTATTTCGAGACTACAGTGAAAGTAATCAATTAATCATACACCTGTCATAATAATTTCTAAAGCAGTTTTTGTATTACTGAAATTAAAATTTTGTGAAACATAGAGACGGCGTCACGTCCAAGTGTTGAAGATAAACTTGGATAGATGCAAACAACAATATGATGTGGTGCATATGGTTATTATTGCTGGCTGGCCCACCGGTGGTCGCGACCAGTGCCAGGGTGACTCTGGTGGTCCTCTCTACTACAACGGTGTCGTTGTTGGTGTCTGCTCTTTCGGAATCGAGTGCGATTGTGCTGATTTCCCTGGTGTAAATACTCGTGTGGCTAATTCTCAGATTGGGTTATAGATAACACATTAATGATTAATAATAAAGTAAACATAGACTTGTATAGTTTTTCTATTGATAAATATATCATTGATATTACCCTATCCCAAATAACGGTCTATTCATACACCGTCATCAATGTCATCATCAAAATATTTTTAATAGTAATAATATTTTAACTTATTATTGGTTTATGAAGAAATATATTTTAAGTAACTTACTCGATGTCACTCGAACAACACTTTAAACACTACTAAAGTACTCATCGTCATTCAAGCAACAGAACATATGATCCCTTCTGATATCATGAACTTAATCAAACATCAGATAGTAGATACATTATCTTATATAATTACCTGTTCTAGTAAATACCACGACCTGTTTATAGTAATTAGCAAAAAAAAAACAATCGGATTAAAGCTTTTACACAACGACAATTGAGAATGAATGATTTTTACTTGTGTCATCTATTAATAGCAGATGATAACAATCTTGTAAAAATAGGAACCAAAATAAGTTGATGTCATTCAGAATACAAAACTAATAATCTGGCAACCCAGTAGTGTCGTGAATTATTTCAAAATTCTCCAAAGTGCCAGGGTACGGGAAAGAACATATCTAACGTAAAATACCCCGACCGATGATACGAGCACATCGGTCGCTCTAACGTATCATTGGTTGAGTGTGAACGGTCAAGTGTTTTGTATACTTTTTTCTGTGCTGGTGCTACTTTTCTTTTGATTGATACTTTCTTTATATTTTATGGAACCCCAAAAGTGATAGCAATGTTTGGAAACATTAAAAATTATCTTAAGATATCATAGCTAATCCACTTCAGGTTTTTAATAGGAAAGATTTCTTTCTTAATCTTTTCGCCTTATTTACCGCCTTATTGACTGATAGTTCGTTAATCGTTGATGATAGTCTTATATATATAACAAACCATTTGACACGAATTACTACAGTTATCGGACAGTCAGTAGCCGTTAATATGCGTATCATCGTTTTGTTCGCCGTATGTTTTGCGGCTACCGCAGGTAAGTTACCAGAATACAACTGATATCATTGCTCGTCAAGTATGAGACATGCAACATTTGTATATATCCATCATGAATTGGTTTTAAGAGAAATTTTGTTTTTCCTTCTAGCGAGCTCCAACAGTCCACAGAGGATTGTAGGTGGCAATCCTACAACTCATGACCAATATCCTAACGTTGTTGCTCTTTTGGGCGTGCATGAATGGTTGTGGCATACGCAAGTATGTGGTGGTGTCATCCTTAACTTCAGATCCGTCCTCACTGCAGCCCATTGTCCTATGTAAGTATTTTATCAGAAAAAATAAAAGAATTAATTACATTACTTGCAATTGTAAAACTTATTATTTATTATTTTATAGTAATGACAGAGTCGGCTTATGGCGTATCCGTTATGAATCAAACGTTTGGAATGAAGGTCCTCTTAATGGTGTGACCGGGATCATCGTCCATCCTGACTTCCGGCAAGGAGATAGACTGCATGACATTGCCATCTTACGTTCTGACGACTTATTGAATCATCGACATGGCAATCCAATACCTGGCCCCGAATATATTCTCCCTGACGATACGAAGCTCGTTGCTGTTGGATGGGACGCGAGTTGGGTAAGTTTGCTAACAATATTATTTATTTCTAGTAGGTATATTATTAATAATTATGTGTAAATCATAATTCGACTAAGGATACTTAGTAGAGTTTTGTATTGACAGTACTGATGTTTCATAATATTTTGATATATCTTTTCTTTTCTCTCAGCAATCGGAATCTGAGCAATTACGTCACTCGGAAGTAACAAAGGTGAACGAAATGTTGTGTGGTGCTCAATATGAAGATTCTGATATTGTGATCAATGAATACACACTGTGCACAAGCAATCCTATCACCGACGGTCCAGAACACTGCGAAGGCGATTCTGGTGGTCCTCTATTCGACAATAATGATCTGGTAGGCATCAGCACCTTTGGAAATAAATGCGATGGCACCAACTTGCCCCGCATCTACACCCGCCTTGCCAGCCACAAGGAATGGATTGATTGGAACATGTAAAAAACTTTTTTAATAATTAATAAAAATTCATGTTCTAATTTGTGTTTTGATTTATCCTTCACAAATGAACAGATATTAAATAAAATAAACTGAATATAATTTATTACTTGAGGTCATTTGAAATAGTTCACCAGTTTAATTTTCTTCTTATAAAGTCACAGACATACATATTATTATAGACTTGTTTCATAATCTATATAATAAAATATTGAAAACAGTGTGTCTGTACACATATACGTTTATGAAAAAAATACAAAATAGGGTGATAGTAAAACGCCAATAGAGTCCTACATATTTGAAAAAAATGTTGTATGTTTATACAAACTCATCTCCGAAACAAATAGACAGATTAGATTGAAAATATCTTTGTTGTATAGCTAATGAGCCTTAGCAACATATAAGGTACAGTTTGTTTTGAAAATTGGAACAAAAAATCATGCTGCTTGAAGACAATATTTTACACGTGTACATATCCGTTTATATATATTTTTTTAAATTAATAAATACAATGTATAAGTGACAAATGAACTACCCAACACAAAAATAATTATTCAAATCGGTACAGTGGTTTAGACGTAAAGAAGAAATAAAAGCCTTACCATACTTTCGTATTTATATATTTTTTTGACCCACGGCTCGGCTCCTATTGGTCATAGCGTGATATATTACAACCTATAGCCAACCTATGTGGTCGGCGACGGCGACCTCTCGCGCCCGGCACTGGTTCAGGCACGAGAGGGACTGAAGCAGTCACGCTAGCTAAGGAGGAGGCGGGGCGCGTGAGAGAACAAACCTCCTCACGCCCCAGCCATCGCGAGAGACACTCCGGGCGTCGGGGATCGCGGGACGATCTCCGGCCACCGTAAGTACGGGCCTGCGGACGGCGAGCAAGGGTAGCTCACCGCCCGAACAGAACCAGACCCGTGCGTGCGGTACGCCGCATTCCGCGCGCGCCTCAAAGAGCCATCAGACCAACACAGATGGGGCCCAGTAGGGCTGATGCCTGATCCGGAGCTGCGGACTACCTAGTGGGTTTACCGGGGTGGTTTTTAATCAGTAAGAGTATAACACTCCCTTTCGCCTCGCCCAAGGCGGGAAAAGTCATTGGATGATTTTCCCCCCTCAAAAAAAAAAAAATGTTGCCAAAAAATAGTTTTATTATGTTTCACGACATCCGACATGATTGCAAAGGTAAATTTTTATTGAATCTCATCATCATAAAAGTATTAAACATAGATATAGAGATTATTTTGTGAAAATATGTCAAAAAGATTTTTCTAGACACATGATCCTCAGAAGTAATAAATAAATAAATAATAAAAACAAATAAATCTTTCTTCTGAAATATTCGGAACTGCATGGAATTATAATCTGCATTATGAGTAATATTATGATATCCGTAATCATATAAACCACATAATCCATAAATAAAAAGCTTTAGGTGTCAAATGAAGGTAAATAACATAAATGCATATGTCACAAATATAGAAAGCAAACAATCTAGGTTATCATCATGCTGACATGAATTTGTCATCATTATTCGGTCAACACCAGCATATTGGATACAGGATCAAGAGGTCACATTTATTTATTTAATGCACTAACAGCTTCCATTACAGATGTAATCTAATGCGATAGTGTAGATGTCTACACTGATGTCACAGACTGATGTCAGTCTTACAACATATTTTAGTATTTACTTTTTTAAAACGTCATGCCTTTAATCCCCGAAGGGGTAGGCTGAGGGCACATAATGCCAATGTACACCTACATTTCACCATTTATGTTGTAAGTCATGTAATAGGTGGTGCGCCTATTGCCATATACCGGGCACATTTCCAGACTCCGTGCTACGAAGGCGATTTGCGCCTTATTCCCTAATATTGACTTCAAATTAGTTTAGTTGTAAAGTATTTTTATACAAAAGTTCTAAAATTGTAGTGGTTAGATTTGGTGGATTCTTCCCAAAATAAACTACGACATCAACTTAGCTACAACTAGCATTATGTTTTACAGCTTAATCATGTAACTAAATAACTAGGCTAGAATTCAGCCACACCATACAGGTTCATAGTCCGAATATAACTAAAGTAAAGACCAGACAGAAAATTTTGTCGCATAGCTAATAGACCACCCTATATGTTGCCCGTTTTACCCTATATAGTACACTAGCTTTCCGACCGCGGCTTCGCCCACGTGTAATTCGGTTATATATAGCGTTTTTAATGATCTCGACAGGGCTTTTTCTTCCACAGGCTGAAATCTTTTTTTCATTTCAATTACGTTTTTGACAATTTCATAGATCTGTTTAAGTATTTGCGTCTGATAGTCATCATCCCATGTGAATGAGCTGATGATGGAAGGTACAACTCCTCAACGGTAAGGAGTTGAAAGAAAATTCTTACGAAGTTATACGTACATGTAAGGCTATTAGGTTGACCTGATAATAAAAAGTAAATCTCATTAACGTTAAGAATTTAGGTGAAAATGGATGCGGACAAATTTCTTCTCTTCACTTGTTTCCTTTTAGCTGTTTGTATGGGTAGTGTTAACACAAAATAGGGATTTAAAGGCGTGATGTTATTAATGTTATGCATGTATGTACATAATTATGTATGTTATTATGTATGTTAAAGAGACGACTGAAAGTTGTCATACAAAGCCTTTTTTTAAGGATGGGAAATCATCAAATGACCTCTCCCGCTCTGGGTAGAACGGAAGGGAGTGTCAGACTTTTACTGACTAAAACCCACCTCGTTCCTTCAGTTGCCCTTTGCGTTCCGGGGCCACGGTATCTCGTTAGAACTTTCCCGCAGCCCCGGCTCAGTTTATCCCGTTTGGGGGTTGACATTTCAAAAATCCCTTCTTAGTGCTCACTTATGTTACTAAAGGAACCTCTGTTCAAAATCTCAGACTCCTATACCGAGCGGTTTCGGCTGTGCGTTAATAAATCAGTCACCCAATCGCACCCCTAAATCACGATTGGAGGGTAGTTTGAAAAAACGTATAATGTCAAACATATTTACTTGCCTATGTACGTGTTCATGCCAAGTTTCAAGTTTATAAACCCAAGGAATAAGATTTTTCATAGAAACGTTTTTACCCTTTTCCCCCCCCTTGGGGGTTGAATTTCCAAAAATCCTTTCTTAGTGCTCCCCTACATATCCCAAGGAACCTACATTCCAAATTTCAGCTGTCTACGACCAGTAGTTTCGACTGTGCATTGTCTGTCAGTCAGTCACTCAGTAACGGAAGAGTTTTATATATATATATAGATATAGATATAGATTGTAATTTGTTTTTGAATTTAAAACAAAATGTTCTACGAATACGACATTGTGGGCAGTTGACATTGACATAGCTATAAATCAATAATACCTAGGTACGTGACAATATTATGCTTGGTCATAATCCTTAAATCACTTAAATTCAGATTCGAGAATGCGATTTGTAAATCTACAATAAGTACCTTTTGTTTTTATGTATACCCCTGAAAACGTTATCTTAAATCCAAGCAGATGTAATTTATCGGTGTTAAAGTAATAAAAATAATACGGAACCAGGTCGGTCATATCCTTTTTATCAAATAGAACAGATCCTTCTTACTTAAAATCTACAAAATTCATGTTAATCAGCTATCACCTTTCTTTATAATTGGAAAAAGGTTTATATTGTGTTTGTGATTACACTTGTATGATAGTCTGTATTGATATATATACCATTACTTAAACCGATTAACTACACAAATCAGACTAAATTATCAATATGCGCGTCTTCGCCTTAGTCGCTCTGTGTTTTGCGTCTGCGGCAGGTACGTTCTGGTCTTTATCATATTAAATTTCGACATTAAAGCTACGTAGTTTATAAAAACAATGTCTCTTTATTGAACCTATGCTTGCGAAAATTTTACCATCTTCACAAGATGTTAAAATAAAAATTATAATTAAATCATCAGAATTTTAGTTTTAAAACTGACATTGTCACTGGTAATAGCATAAGACTTAAAACGGGTTATTTGCCATGTTAATTAGTATTTGTGAGTTTCCGATATTTCGGCATTGTTGCAAGCGCCATGATCACGGATGAACTCTGAAATAAACATGGTAAATATTCCGTTTTAAGTTCTAATGATATCAGAATTTTACATAGAGCCAGCTAACTTTATGTTACCGGTTGCAAAATGTTCGGAAATTCAGACAATGGGTCTGGCAAATGTGATAAATGTTCATTAATTAATTTATCGAAGTTGTAAAGAGTTGAGTCTCCGTAAAAACCCTACATATTATGGAGTTACTCACAATAATTTTAGTATGTACTTAATTATTATTGTTTCCCTTTTAGCGGTCCCTCACAATCCACATAGGCATGTAGATGGTGACATTGCCAGTATCAATCAGTACCCCAGTCTTGTCTCTCTGCTTTACGCGTACGAATGGAGTGTGTTTGTCCAAGAATGTGCTGGAGTCATTATAAACCGTCGTTCCATCCTTACTGCTGCTCACTGTCCTTAGTAAGTCAATTTATCAATTTTTAATATATTACGTGGTATTCCTAAAATAACGATTATTTAAAACTTCTAAGTGTCGTGTCGTCGTGTCGTGATGGTTCAAAAGTTTAAGACCGCTTTTGACACAGTGAGGGATCGATCCCTCACTGTATACCTATGTATTACCTATGAACGGCAAAGACCAATGTGATTTTTACCAAGTTAAATGTACTTCCAAAGATTAATCAGACCAGAAACCTGGGCTGGTTGAAATTGCCAATCCTCATTGAGCAAAATGTGGTGATTATTGTTTAAACCTTAAACAGGCGGTTAATATGGTCTGAAAACTTTTAAATATTCTTTGATTATTGATTACGGGCTGTAACTTTAGTTCATAGAATAATAACCTTTTCCCTTAACAGTTATGACGCAGTCCCAAAATGGCGATTCCGTGTTGGTTCTTCTTTGCCAAGCAGTGGTGGACAAGTGCATGCAGTCAATGGAATTCTCATTCATCCATCATATCGACCAAATGCTTTGGACTTTGATGTCGCTGTTTTGCGCTCGGCTACCGAGATACAATTCAATGAATTTGTTCAGATTTCTTATATTCCATCTGCTAGATATGTGGTACCAGATAACGACCCACTCTGGGTAGCAGGATGGGGTGCAAACAGTGTAAGAATGCTTTTAATATATGCGCTAATTTGATTTTCCAAAACATAATACATTGGAGTAATCTGTTATTTCTTTTTACAGTTTGGTGCACTGACCGGATCCGAGCAGCTACGTCACATTCAAGTTCAAAAACTTAACGACATAGCTTGCAAAAACAGATACGCTTTACGTAATATACCTATCACAGCCAACATGGTTTGCTCTGGCTGGGTGTCTGGTGGTCGCGACCAGTGCCAGGGTGTCTCTGGTGGCCCTCTCTACCACCGTCATAATACTGTTGTTGGTGTCTGGTCTTTTGGTTTCGAATGCAGTAGTGCAAGTGATTTCCCCAGTGTCAGCGCCAACGTGCCTCGTCTTAGCAACTGGATCTTGAGTAATGCGTAAGATGAAAAGGCACTTAACTGACGAATTTGTTAATAAAAATACTAATCATTAATAACTTTGTTTCTTTACATTTATAAAATTCATTTCGGTTAGAAAAAGAACACTAAAATGGTCAAAATAACTTTTATTTCGGAGGTCAGTGTTAAATAAAATGTAAACGATAATGAGAAAAACCGACTTTCATGCCTTTGCCACGGAACAACCACAGCACATAATGTAGACCACTATATGCTAACATAACCTATGTATGTATCATAATTCGTAATTATCTATTATCATCAAAACTTATTTATAATCCGGCCTTTGAATGGTGAAGCAACTATTAGATTGTATATTATCTATTCTTCCGCTCATACTAGTGCAACCTGGAATGATAGATAACATTAGTAGGTGTAGCAATACTAACAATACAATACCGTAGATTTTTACTTTTTCTTGCTCGATTTCATACGAGCTGCGGGAGCCACGAGTCAACACCTCCTGAGGATACTCCGTAGAGGAACAAAATATATTATGTCGAGTGGTATATTGCATGTTAATGTGTGTGTTTTTATGTTGCACCTCTGCTGCATGAGCATTTAATGGATATGTTCATAAGCATGTTAATAAATACATGTATAAATACATAGATTTTTTAACACACACATAACATGCAATATACCACTCGACTTTTGTTTCGCTCCTCCACGGAGCATCCTCAGGAGGTGTTGACTCGGCGGCTTGCGCAGCTCAAATGAACTTCGAACGGAATTAAAACTAAAAATCTATTGTATTGTTAGTGTAGCATGGATTTCCGCAAAGTAACGCCTGATTCTATTCTATATAGGTGTAGCAATGTTATCATCAACGGATTATTGTCTGTAATGCTTTTATTGTTATCACATATCTTTATGATAACACCACTACCTGACCGACTACTGTTGAAAATGATGTCAATACTTTTCTTAATTATTTTTCAACCTTTAGACTGTTATTCCATCAGTTAAGATAACATTTTAAGTGCTATTCATAAACATGGATTCCGTATTGAACATTGAAATATAGATAGGTAAATTATTATTGCTACCTTTCTGTTCTTTATTCTCTATTTCACAAGAACCATTTTGCCTATCCTAGAGCCTTTTTTGAAGCTTCATATGAAAAGAGCATAAGCACAAATGGCGTAATTAGTACGCCAACCGTATGGAGGCCTTTTACCAAGCTAGTTAGTGTTGATTCTACGACTTAAGGCATAGCAAGCAAAGATCATTTACTTATCATTTAAATTTGAAGTTTAAATAGTAAATAGAATGATATATTTCATAACGTCCATATAAAAAAGCTGAAGGTGAAGCGCATGGTCCTCTTAAGTCGTAGTGGAGGCTCCCGTACGCTGGAAGCGAGCAGACCGCGCGCTTACTACTCGCCGACAGCGAGCAGGGTGACGGCGAGCCGCGCAAACGAAACGTATTCATATTCATCGGCGCACCAACTGCGAGTTTGCACCTCGCGGGCGACGCGCCGTAAGCATGCTGGCAGCTAGCAGTAGCCACAATGCCGTGCCGAAGCCGATCCGGGGCCATGTTTGTTAAGTAGATATGTTTAGACCTTTATTTACAAATCAAAAGTTTGATAACAATAAATCGAAATGCATTGTTAGTACCATACAATATTATTTAGACACATTCAACACATCATTATCTTTTTATTAGATAACGAATTGATCACTTAAAATTTTCCAAAATATCCAATTAAGCAGATATTGATTGATACAAAAATCTTATCACTTTATCGGACGATACTCGTTTCATTCATAAACACCACATTTCATTCAGAGACACTAAAAACAGACATCTTAATGTTATTTTTTTTATGTTAAATGTGATTATATTTTTTTAAACTATTCGTTCTTGCAGTTCTTTTTCAAGTCCTAATCATAAGTTTAACACAATACCTCGTCTTCCTGTATTTTCTCCTAACAAATGTGATTCTACAAACTCCCTTTGAGGAGCCCGTATTCATAAGTGGCATTGCGCGCCATGACTATGTAGCGGACGTCCCGCAAAGCTGCTCATGAATATGAGCCTCTTGCAAGGCTTGAAACTAGTCGTGACTTGAAACATAATAATAAATTTAGTTTGCCTCACGAAAGATATAATATAAAACCAAACTCCTTTTTCAAAAAATATATTTATTTCTCTTTTTTTTGCATTCATCCACATTAGAATTCAGTAGTCACTTTGTCACAAGTCACAACATAGTTTTCCTCGCGATGCGTGTCGTATCCTCCTAACGCCAGCCTCCCAAGTTATCGAGTTACGGTTATCGAGGAGACTTTTAGAGACCCATTCGCCGACACAACTATCAGCACAATGATAGTTGAATCCACAATCCACATAATTGTCGCCTATTATTACTTATTATTTTCATCGTGTAATCTAACTTTCTCCGACTAACAATATCTAACGTAAATCTCGAATAAAGTTGTTTAAAGACAAACTAATTTCAATAATACACATTGATTATATGATAAGTAGTAATATCTCATAATATTATACTGTTATGTAATTAATCGTTTCACACTTTTTCCTGTTGATAATTTATCAGATAAAATCGCGCGATGTCTATGTATGGATAAAAACAATTTTACTTTCATTTATGAAGTATACCTACAATACTATATAGGTACTTTAGTTTCATTGTGGGTTGTAAAAAAGTTCCCCTTTTAAATGTTTGTATAGTTTATAATAGTTTTATGTTCATAATATCTATATGATATTCATATTTGTCTATTAATTAGTATACCTATTCATGTCTGTACCCGTTCAGAAACAGCAACCATGCATGACTTTAAATCTTTCAAGAAAGACCAGCATAATAAAATTAATATTAATACCATTAAATTGTTTTGTTTCAGGTAATATTATGTTATGACTGACATACATTAGTCACCACGGTGGCACAGGGCTCGAAACTGAGTAAGTACCAATTCGAACTTTTCGAAATTACGTGAACTTTTTTGTTTAATGTAAATTAGTGAAAAAAAAAATATCGAGAGAAAACCTGAAATTGCTATTTAAAAATAAAAATTTGAAGTCGCCAATCCGCATTGAGCAAGTGTGGTGTAATTTTTTCTCTATTCCAAACTAGGTTAATTACCTACACTAAGACTAATATTGATGATTCAAGTAAAATTACATATTCCTTAAAAAAACCAAGCTTCTTAAGTTTTTGAGAATTTTGAACCAAATGTTAAAAAATAAAACTGAAAAAATCATAATAATAGTCGTTTATTCAATACAAATTAAGTATTTATGCATTTGATGAGATCCAAGAGGCGAAACGGGATACACGAGCGTTGATACCGGGGAAGTTAGCTTGAGCGCATCCATTGCCGAACGAGCAGACGCCAACAACCACACCATTGTGGTAGAGAGGACCACCAGAGTCACGCTGGCACTGGTCGCGACCACCGTTGGGCCAACCAGAGCACAACATGTTATCGTTGATAACAGAGTTAATAGCACCATAGTTGTTTCTGCAAGTGTTCTGGTTGATGGTCACAAGCTGAACGTGACGTAGCTGTTCAGAGCCGGCGCCGGAACCGAACTATGAATAAAAGAGAGAAAATTATAAAATCAAAACGATAATATGGTACGAGTCGATTTAATCAAGGCCATTATATACTTACGAAAGTGTCACCCCATCCAGCAGCCCAGACAGCCTGGTTGTCACCGAGCCAGTAGTTGGCCCCAGCGATGGAAGCAGCCTGAACATTGTTGTTGAAGGAGAAGGTGGAGGCGGAGCGGAGGATAGCGATGTCACTGTCCTTGGTCCAGGTGTTGTATGAGCCGTGGACGATGTTCAGGTTACAATTGTGAACAACACCGCCACTGCTACGGAACGAAGAGCCTAGGCGGAGTCTAAATCTATTAGCACCGTAGTCTCTGTAAATCAAGAATAAACCCATTGGTACAATCACATTTAAACATAAAAAATACATTTGTGTTGACAATAATAAGTTCACGTCTGTGATCAGTCTATATGACAAAAATTATCTTTTAATAATTACATCGATAATCTACTTATTTACCAACACATTGTCGGAATATGTTAAGTTAAACAATAGTTTACGACATTTTTATTTAAAAAAAAATCAATTTGACATACTGACTAATGCTTGACAAATAATACGAGTACTTACGCTGTACAATGAGCTGCAGTGAGAACGGATCGATTATTTAAAATGGTGCCGCCACAAGTATGAACGAAATTCACCCAATCATATGTAATTAAGATTGCAGCAATTGTGGGGTACCGATCTATGGTGACGAGTGACCCACCCACAATCCTCTGAGGGTCCGTAGGGACCGCTAAAATAATAAAAAGAAAATAAATTGAGGAACGAATTTAACAAAGAAGAAATAAAAATTATATCAAGTCAAATCCTTGCTAAATGACGTACCTGCCACGGCCGCGAAGCAAAGGGCTAACAAAGCAAGAACACGCATGCTGCTAACTACTCCAACACAAATGTTGTAATCAGAGCCACACGTATCGTATTTATACGGCAATTGTTTGAAATATTCATCCAAATAGATAAAATTAAGGCAAGCATTGTCAATTCCTTATAGCCAAATAAAGAAGTTTACTCAATAGTTTCAATATTTTATTTATATGTGTATAAATGACAATATCTATTAAGTTCAATTTTTACAACTTTTATTTATTGAGTTTTCGTGTATAACAATATAAAATGGCATCAAAATTGTTCAAAGTTCTGAGAAATTACTAACCCTAAAACCAAAGACTGCACAACTAATACTATGGCTGGGCAACCATCAAATAGGTTCGTTTCCCTGGTTGACTCAAAGTCAGTATTACAAGCAACGCTTACTGTATCACACCCCAGACTAGAAACGTTGTCGATGTAGACTTCAAGCACAGCTTCCAGAAATTTTCCGATCCGTGCTTCGCTTGGGATGATGCACGGACTGTAGGCTGGGCACTACCACGCGCGAGGAAGCATGATGAAGAGTCCCTCTGTGACTCGAAACTAGTAGCGCTTCTCTCCATTAATTTACGTGAGTAAACCGTGATCTTTAGTTAATACTCATCAAATTAAATGAATACAATGAAACCACTCCTTTATAATCAAGTTAATACCTGCCCACATATTAATATTATTCCTTATTTTATCTTTATTTATGACATTTTCATATCTGAAATGTGTTTTTGTGTAATAAAATTATCGCAACAGAAGGAATTACTATCATATGATCTACAAAAAGCCTTGATTGATAGATGACGATATTTTAAAGCTTATTTTAAGTAGGTAAGGTAGATTATTCTATGACTGAGGAAGAAGAAAGGTATATAGGAACTTTTATCAAATCAAACTTACTCTGCATTATGCAATAGTTTGGTTCTCTAAAAGTTATAACAAAACCATTGCAATAATAATAATAAAATGTGCAGTCTGGTGTTAAGTTATGCCAGAGGTCTGTATTTTGGGTCACACATCCCCTCCAAACTGTAATAAAAATGTCTAACTTACGTACAATTGACAAAAGATTAAAGAAAGACAAAGAACAATGTGATGTTAAATCATTACCTATTTAAGTGCGAATGTGTATTGGAAAGAAACAACTAAGTCAAAATCAGGTTCTTTATTAATTTACAACACTTTTAAGCATTTGATGAGATCCAAGATGTGAAACGAGATACACGAACGTTGATACCAGGGTACCTAGCATCAGCACAGCCAATACCGAAGGAAGAGACACCAACAACGATACCGTTGTGGTAGAGAGGTCCGCCAGAGTCACGCTGACACTGGTCGCGACCACCGTTCGGCCAGCCAGAGCACATCATGTTATCGGTAACCGAGAATGCGTGTCCATAGTTGTTTCTACAAGTATTCTGGTTAATTGTTACCAGCTGGACATGACGGAGTTGCTCGGAGCCAGCGCCAGAACCAGACTGGAATGTGAAGTACAAATATTAGTTTGAAATTATTAAATAAAAGGACAGATTTCACAAGTTTAGAAATGTCAAGTAAACTAAGGAAAGTTTCAAGCAAGCTAATGCTGTGACTCCTTTCAACTAAACTTACATAAGTGTCACCCCACCCAGCAGCCCAAACAGCCTGGTTGTCAGCGACGTTGTAATTAGATCCAGCGATGGAGGCAGCGCGGACATTGTTGTTGAAGGAGAAGGAGGTGGCGGAGCGGAGGATAGCGATGTCACTGTCCATGGTCCAAGGGTTGTATGCAAAGTGGACGATGTTCAGGTTAACGTTATGAACAACACCGCCACTGCTTCGGAAAGAAGAGCCCACGCGGATTCTAAACTGGCCAGGTGCATCACCACTGTAAATGAGAAATAAAATATATCTTCGTTTGGAATTCGACCGAATACAAAACTATTTGGTAAAGACTTTTCAATAGTTGCACCGTCCAAATTGATTTAAAATATTACTACTTACTCAGTGCAGTGAGCTGCAGTGAGAACAGATCGGTTGTTTAGGATGATGCTTCCACAAGAGTGGTGATAATTGACCCAATCGAACGCATACAGGAGTGCAGCGATTGTGGGGTACTGATCGATTGTGGTCACTGAACCACCCACAATCCTTTGACCACCGGTAGGGACCGCTGAAATGAAAAAACAAACAAATTAATGGTAATGGTTTAAGATGATCCAAATAATGTTATTATTTTCAAAAGCATACGAATAATAAAATTTATATTATTCAAATAAAACTCTTTACTAAGTTAATCACTTACCTGCAACAGTCGCGAAGCAAAGGGCTACCAAAGCAAGAATCCGCATATTGCTAATGACTCCAACACGAATGATGAAATCAGTGCCAATTCAACCGTATTTATATCAAATACCATATTAAAGGCTATCTTTAATTTATATTAATATGTAGAGATAAAAGATACGATTCCGGAACAGTCTAAACACGTTTACTCATTGTTTTATAATCAAATTTTGTAGATACATAAATTTATTTTTTTTCAAGTGGGGAAAATCATCCTATAATTTTTCCCGCCCTGGGCGAGGCGAGAGGGAGTTTCAGACTCTTACTGACTAAAAACCACCCTGTTCCTAATCCTACTTGTCGATTCGGAGCCCCGGTAAAAACGCTAGCTAGTCCGCAGGTCAAGGTCAAGCATTAGCCCTACTGGGCCCCATCTGTGGTGGTCTGATGGCTCGTTGAGGCGCGCGGAATGCGTCGCGCCGTACGTATGCCGTAACCGGATACATTTCGGAGAGTGTGCGGGGGAATTGCACAACTTGATTCCTCCTAGTCCTTTCCATCATCGAACCACAAGACAATCGGCGAGGCGTCACCGTTTCATGGTGGATATCCCACCCACACGCACGAAGCGCTTCGCTTCAAGCTTCCTTGTGCGAACTGCTAGGGAGTGGAACTCCTTGCCGGAGTCTGTGTTTCCTGATGGGTATATCCTGGGTGTCTTCAAAGCCCTAGTGAGTAGGTTGCTTATGGGCAGACGTGCTCCATCGTAGGCCCCATCATCACTTACCATCAGGTGAGATAGCGGACAAAAGGCGGCCCATTTAACAATAAAAAAAAAGCCAGCTAGTTAAATTTGTAACGAATTCAGTCTTATAGTTCGACATAGATATAATTTAAATTAGTCTTTTTTATCAATATTCAATAATAACGTTGTGATATCCGAACTATTATTTCCATACATGATACATTATCGCGCCCAAAACAGCTGCTACCAAAAAATCTGTAAAAACCATACCATTTTCATTAATGACAATATTTATAGCTTATCTTGAATGGGATTTTTTAATAGAACAAATAATTATAATTAAATTATTGATAAAATGTAGATTCGGTAGTAGAAAGTTACCTTAGCACTTTGAACGAATATTAAGATTCAAAGAACTCAAGTCGTTAAATAAAAATAGTCTTAAAATTCATATGACATTTATTAAAAAAACCAAACAGGTTTATGCATTAGCTGAAATCCAAGAAGAAAAACGGGATACACGAACGCTCACACCGGAGTAACCAGGTTCAGCACATTTGTTACCAAATGAAGTGACACCAACGACGACCCCATTGTGATACAGTGGACCACCAGAATCACGTTGGCAAGTGTCGCGACCACCGTTGGGCCAGCCAGAGCACAACATGTTGTCGGTAATCGTGTTGGGAAAATTTTCGTACTGGCGTTTGCATATCTCCTGGTTGATAACTACCAACTGGACGTGACGGAGTTGTTCGGAGCCAACGCCAGAACCAGACTGAAATAGAACAAATATTTAAAAAAGTTTCAAGCTAGCTAATGCTGTGACTCCTTTCAAGTAAACTTACGAAAGTGTCACCCCATCCAGCAGCCCAGACAGCCTGATTGTCACCGGGGTAGTAGTTGGCACCAGCGATGGAAGCAGCGCGAACATTATTGTTGAAGGAGAAGGCGGTGGCGGAGCGAAGGATGGCAATGTCACTGTCCAAGGTCGAGGAGTTATACGCGGGGTGGATGTTGTTCAATATGACGTTGTGAACAACACCACCACTGCTTCGGAAAGAGGAGCCAACGCGGATTCTAAAATTGCTAGCCGGTTCATTCCTGTTAATGAACACATTTTATAGCAATTAAAACAAAAAAGTTGGTTCAAGTAGTTCTATCAGACCAAAATAAAAAAAATCGGTTTCTAAATTACATAGACAGGTCAATCACAAATGAATGCCCAAAAAGGAAACACAGACAAGAAATTGGTTAAGTCCATAATTAACTTACTCAGTGCAGTGAGCAGCGGTTAGAACGGATCGGTTATTTATGATGATGCTGCCACAACATTGCTGATAATTATTGAACCAACTAGAACACAGGAGTGCAGCAATAGAAGGGTACTGATCGATTGTAGTGAGTGAACCACCCACAATCCTTTGTAAACCAGTAGGGACCGCTGAAACGAAAAATAATATATTGAATGATTAATATTGGTAATTAATATAAAATGTAATTAGGTTTCAATTGAATTTAGTGAGGCAAAAGGATGAATGAAAAAACTAGTAAAAATCAACATAATTTGGGAAATAAACGCAATGAAGATTGGGGGGCAGATCAATAAGTAATCACTTACCTGCAACGGTCGCGAAGCAAAGGGCTACCAAAGCAAGAATCCGCATATTGCCAAATACTCCAACACGAATGTTGTAATCTGGGCTAGGTAAACCGTATTTATACCAATGACCATTATTAACTATCAAAACGTCCACATATCAAGATAAAAGGAATGAAATTTCCCCGATTGCTTCCATGGGGGCTTGTGGTTTTTTCTGTATGTATTAATCTATATGTAATAATCAATGATATACACGTAAAAATTTGTTTCCCCTGATATATCACTAATGATGTAAATAATTGTCGCCGGTGGTATTATGTTTTTTCAGCTGTTCGATCTGAGTAATTAGCATGGAGTCTGAAGTTATTCCTTTTACAGTGCACCGCGTTCCGCGCGCGCTACAAAGAGCCATCAGACCACCACAGATGGGGTCAAATTGGGCTGATGCCTGATCCGAAGCTGCTCAAAAAGCAGGAGTAAGAACGGGGTGGTTTTTAGTCAGTAATAGTTTGACACTCCCTCTCGCCTCGCCCAAGGCGGGAGAAGTCATTGGATGATTTACCACCCTTAAAAAAAAGAGGTGTGGGATACAAACAAGTACAGTAGGAAGAAGTTGTTGGGTAAAAATTACGGAGTGCTTGTTCTCTAACGGTCTGTGGTTTTAGTACATACTTCTGTTTTTTATAATAACTATCGTGAGACATACTAAACTAGCAGTTACCCACGACTTCGTCCGCGAACAATAATGACTTATGGCAGAATTTGGGTTTTTGAATTTGCTTTGCTATAAACCTCACGGAGCTCAAACCCTTTCCAACGAATGTTAAAGCATGGAAATCCGGTCGTGCGTTTTGGAGTTATAGCGTCAGGAAGGAATTATTTTTATATTATAGTTTATCTAAAAATCTCGGTTTACTCATGTACATTAAAGGAGAAAAGCTCCACTACTTTCCAGTCATAGAGGGACTCTTCATCATGAGCAGCGTTCACAGACGCGACGACGTCGCGTAGCCTACTTATTTATGTACTGATGTACTAACATTTTCTTCATTCATGTAAGTGAGTAAACCTTGTTTTTTAGTTAACCTACTTCTATATTATCTAAATGTCGTAGTAAGTGCAAAATACACCTGTCTAGACTAATATCTTAAGAGCAAATAAAGTATGCATCGTTAACAAGGATAAAGGTAGATTAAAAAGGCGTAATAAAACTAAAAAAGAAATTATACTAAAACAAAAGAACAAGTGCTTCTTGGACAGTTATTTATGATAAAAGACCCATTCAAATAAATTGTTTCTTCAGTAGACTTGATGGATAAGAAAAGTTTGCAAGTTTCCTTTGTAGTTCCTAAAATACTTGCCAGCGGTTTGCGAGTTACTTGCAAACTCCACATTTGAAACATGCAGAGTTCAATTCCGTCATAAATAATACTTGTGATTATTCCTTTCCTAAGATATCAGAAATCTTATTTTCAAAGTAGTTATAACATACAAAATTGACTATCTAGAGCCATAATTCTTTATGGCTCTAGATATCACATAGAGTTAAAAGCAGCTTTTCGAAAAGTTTTGGATTCTCTATTTGATTTTTTTTTTGTAGCTGACTTTCAGATGACATTAGCATATATCTCCTTATTAGTTCTTCATTAAAATAGTGTTTTTTTAGTTTTGTCGCTTTAGCTCATGTGACAGACGTCAACAGTCCTCAGTCCTAAATTTTGACTTTCTATCTTATTTTTTTACTCTATGCAATATAAATTATTATTATTTAAATGTGCTTAATTTTTAAATAATCTATATTTGTTTTCCATCAATGACATCTAATCATGCAACTATGGGTAGAAACATACCAACAAATTGGGTTTTATTTTTACTCAATATATAAAGTATTATGCTGAACATAATACCAACGTTAAAGGAAAAAGGAAAAACAAACTGACATTTGAAATTATATTTATTCTTGAAATTAAAACAAAACAGTATTATGCGTTAGCTGAGATCCAAGATGAAAAACGGGATACACGAGCGCTAACACCGGCGTATCTCACATCAGCACATCCCATGCCATAAGAAGTTACACCAACAACGACACCATTGTGGTAGAGAGGACCACCAGAGTCACGTTGACACGTGTCGCGACCACCAGAGGGCCAACCAGCGCACAACATGTTGTCGTTAATTGGGTAGAAAGTATTCTCGTACTGTCGCCTGCAAGTCTCCTGGTTGATAACTACCAATTGGACGTGACGGAGTTGCTCGGAGCCAGCACCAGAACTTGACTGAAATAAAAAATAAAAATGTTTCAGAAATTTCGTGACCATGATCAAAACTCATTTGATAACATATTTATATATACATACGTAAGTGTCACCCCATCCAGCAGCCCATACAGCTTGGTTGTCACCGGGCAAGTAGTTGGCACCAGCGATGGAAGCAGCGCGGACATTGTTGTTGAAGGAGAAAGTGGAGGCGGAGCGGAGGATAGCGATGTCACTGTCCATGGTCCAGGGGTTATACGCAGGGTGGACGATGTTCAATATGACGTTGTGAACAACACCACCACTGCTTCGGAAAGAGGAGCCTACGCGAATTCTGAACTGGCCCGGTGCACGATTACTGTGAAAATAAAATTGAAAATATAATTTATATTTTAGTCCAAACGAACAAATAGATTTTTAGCAATTAAAAAATAAGTTGACTTAAAATGTGAATCAAAAGACTACTTACTCGGTACAGTGAGCAGCAGTGAGGATAGATCGGTTGTTGATAATGATGCCACCACAAGATTGGGTGTAGTTAACCCAATCAAAAGAGAAAAGGATTGCAGCGATTGTCGGATACTGATCGATGGTAGTGAGTGAACCACCTACAATCCTCTGTCCACCAGTGGGGACCGCTGGAAAGAAACAAAATAAAATAATAACAAACACGTTTTAACTGACAGCAAAAAAATATTCTTTTGTACTTGAGGCAAGCGTTAAGCGCTTGCTTATAAATGCGCGCGCTTGCCACCATAGGCACTTGCCACCATAGGCTATAAGCACTATAAGTCAAATCTTCACTCACCCGCAGCGGTGGTTAAGCAAAGGGCTAACAAAGCAAGAATACGCATTATGTTATTACACCATAACGAATGTTGGAATCAATGCTTTGTGGTCCGTATTTATAGCAATATCGAACATTTATTCATTGACTATCAAACATTGAAATTTAGAGATAAAAGATACGATTATCTCACGATTCGGAATTGACCTAAAGCTGCTTATACTCATTGTTTTGGAATCAAACATACCTAGTGTATAAAGCGATTAATCTTTTTTATTGTATAAGCCGGTAAACGAATAGACGTATCGCCATGCAATCATCATCACCCATGGGTACCCGAAACACTAGACGCGTTGACGGATGCCTTTTTGGGGTTAGAAATTTAACCATTGTTGCGGAATCGGGGCTTAGAAAGATTGGGAAGGGGAGTAATAGAGCCTCTAGTAACTTCCCACGATGAAACACAATGTAAGCATTGTTTCACGTCGGGTTTTTTGGGGTCGTGGTATCACTCCTTATCCTAATCTCCAATACTAGTGGACAATTGGACATGTCATGTGACAGTCCATAGGAATCAAGCTATAGTTGTAGAAAAAAAAACAATTCAATAGATTTTTACAATTAAAATACAATAAAATAAAAACACAAGGGGTGTTTATGAAAACATAATAGCCTTTAGTTAAAATTATCAAATAGTGATGTATTTAGTTCCTTATAGTTGTGTCATAATGTAATTCAATGTTTCTTTTTATCTACACCCAATAATAATGTTCTGATATCTGGACTACTATTTTCATACAAGAACATAATCACCAAAACAGTGTTTATCACAAGATCAGTAAAAAAACCAGATTGATTGGTGACGATACCTTTTTTTAGCTTATCTGGAATGGGTTTTCTAATTACGTACTGGTGACTGAAAGTAGCAGTTGTTTGGTAAGTGAATAATAAAATATCGCTTCGATATTGGTGGTTCGAGTAGATTAATAAAATTATTAAAATTGAAACATATGAGCTGAGTTTGTCCCATCTATATCTTCCAGAGAATAAACAAATTGACTTGCACGCTTAGCACGGTGGCTAGGCAACAGTCTGCCGTGCAACGCGTCATGGGTTTGATTCCTGCACGAAACCCCTCTTTCTATGATCCACAAATTGTAGTTCCGGGTCTGGATGCATGTGAAATTGTATGTTTGTAAACAAACCCACACACATAGATCCTAGTGTGGGACAACGTTTTTATTTCTTCATCTTCAATCTTGGTCATTTATAGTCCAGTCTCAAGAATCATTATGGTCTACTGACTACTAACTAAAGGTGTCCCTCTGATAAAGGGACCAATGCCTATACTTAGTGGACGGATCGAAGGTCATAATTCCTTAATTTGTATTTTAAAGGAAACTGTTAAGCGGCCTTCAGTTACTGATATCAGTTTAAATCACACTTCAATGAAACAACAAGTTGTTGATCACATATAGAGTTGACACTCCCGCTACACGTTACACGGCAGCATATGTCAACAAGGATTAAGCAAAATTTTAGTTCCAGCTGATATTGCGTGGAGTTCATAAACGATCCAGGTAAAAGTGGCGATCTTTTTATTTTAGACCTCTACCCTTAAACTTTATCTCATAAATAAAAAAAGTTAGATGAGATCACCACTATAAGAGCCGTTTAGTTATCCAGAGACGGACTACACCTAGCATGTTACCGGTCCGGAGCTGCGGACTACCTAGTGGGTTGAGCGGGATGGTTTTTAGTTAGTAAGACTCTGACACTCCCTCTCGCCTCGCCCTAGGCAAGAGAAGTTATTGTATGAATTTCTCACCTTAAAAAGAAATCAGTGCTCATACAAGATAAGGGTTACAAAGTTCTTATCGGATTACCACATGTAATTAGTGTCCATCCACTTTAATTGTTTTATCAAAACAATTATTGCTGATAACTTTACTTATTAAACTGATAAGCGATTGTAATCAAGGTATATCCCCAAGTATAATACTTAACTTAAGGTAATTAATGGAATTAATTACAGTTAAGTATTATTGAGGTATTAATGGCTGGTTAAACGTCTATTAAACTTAATTAGTTCTTGGTAAGGTTCTATGGTGCTTTAGTGACCATAACAAACACCTTAAGATTCCTCTATAACTTATTAATGTGTTATGTCTATTTAATTCTGGTTGCCATGTCACCTTAAGACGAAGACTGCGCGTTAGGTGCGGTGGCTGGGCAACCGGCTATCGCGTAACGTGTAGCAGATTTGGTTACCGCACGAACTATTAAATATGTTTCGGGTCTGGGTGTAATACGTATCTGATTTTATATTTTTGTAAACGCAAACACGATATCGGAGAAAATCCTAGTGTGAGTCAAAGTTTTTTTTAAAACAGAAACAATAAAAATGGAAGTCCGAAACGTCAAAATCAGATAATTATCACTATTTCAGGAAGGAAGGCGCGAGACATCGCTCGTATTGTATTTCGTTGTGTGAATGAGGTTACTAGAGGCCCTATCGTCTTTCTTTCCTCAATTCCTAAATCCCCAAAAATCCAGCAACGCACATTAATCCTCCGATAATGCGGGTGATACATGTCGATATTGAGACCATAAAGCTCGAAAGACGGCATGCCTTATAGAGTATCTCAGGATCCCTGCAATTCCTTATTGGCTTCAGTCTCAGCTTTGTACTCTGCTCTTAAATTTAATGAGCATTTTCATCTATGTTAATAAAATTATCTTTTTTTAACATTGCCCCACTAGTGTGTTTTTAGGGCCCAGTAGGGCTGATGCTTTATCCGGAGCTGCGGACTACCTAGCGGGTTTACTGGAGCTCCAGCTCGAAAAGCAGGAGTAGGAACGGGGTGGTTTTTAGTCAGTAAGAGTCTGACACTTCCTCTCGCCTCGCCCAACGTGAAGTCATTGGATGATTTTCCCCCCTAAAAAAAAACTAGTAGATTGTTTACAAAAAGGTGCTCCGTGCGGGAAACGAAACCGCTACACGTTGAGCGGCAGCTGGTTGTCCAGGCCCGCGCCAACAGTACTTTTTTATAAGTCGTCAATCAAAATTTGAATAGAGCCAAGTAAAATACCTTATCTTGGTAAAAGATAAATTATAGGAACACATCAAGGTTGAGCTTACACAGATGTCAAGATGGGTTAAGGTTAAGCCAGTAAACGCTACTATTTTCTCCCAAATCTTCTCCAATTGATCTGGGGTCAGCCCAGACTTACAGTATGGTAAGGAATGTACATTATCCCAATACCTGACTTTAGATTTTATATCCTATTCTATCGTAAATTTTACCTTACACCTGTTGATCAAGTAAAAAGAAGCGTGGCTTTCAGGATGGAAAAAAACATTAGTTTAATCATAGAATAGAAAACTTCTAGATAAATATGTATATTGTAAATGTATTTAACTACTAAAATTTTTTAGGGGAGAAAATCATCCAATGACTTTTCCCGGTCGGACGAAGTGGAAAGGAGTGTCAGACTCTTGACTAAAAACCACTCAGTATCTACTCCTTGCTCTTCAAGCCGGAGCCCGAGTAAACCCGCTAGGTAGTCTGCAACTCCGCATCAGGTATCAGCCCCACTGGGCCTCAGATGTGATGGATGGGTCTGGTTTTAATGTACGAAGCTTAATATTTATGTACAGTGTCTAAATCTATCGGCGTATACCGAAAATAACTGTTAACAATCACTCGATTTCAAAAATTAATACATATTTAGAGAACAGAGATTATGCCTGGCGGGCTTTCTGCCCAACTGTTGTTCGTTGGGATTTTCTATCCGTCTTAATTCGCATGTAAACTTCATATGTGCGATGCAGGATATTTCTGACGTCATCCGTTGATTTGCTCGTCGATAGTCTATGTGCGACTTCTGTCATCTGTCACTTGTCACTTGTCAATGTGTCGCCACACATATTTTCTATAATTTTCCATTACATTTAAAAATATAAGAATTTAGTCTGGCGTCCTTTCTCAATATTTTGACCAGTTTTGTTATAAATAGCATTTAATCTTATAATCTAGTAACTTATCTGTGTCATGTCCTAGTGTCTCACTTCGATAAGTTCTGTAATCAGGGGTATTTCTAAAGATAGAAAATAAATTATATTGTAATCTATTACAACATTATCAAAAAATTAAAACAGAAAAATCAACAACAAAAGAGAACTATTGCTAATTACAATAATAGCAAAATGCTGTATTTCTCCTATAAACAAAGAAAAGATATGCAACCCAGTTATTTAAAAAATATGTGCTAGGAATTTCTCCTGTATTTTGGATGCATTTATAAATACAAACACAGACACGTCACACTCGGATCCGGGACAGCAATTTGTAGTTCATGCAAATAATTCTTCATACAGTTCAGGCAACAAAGCTGAGTAACGTGCCATAGCACTAATCTGCTTTTATAATAAGCCTGTGCAAAAACTCAATAAAACGAGTTTGATGTATGTAGGAACATATTATTTTGTCAGAGTTACATCCCATCCCATTCATCGACTTTTCTATTCACTTATTTAACTACCGTTAACATGCCATATTTTGCCTAATAAGTAAGTTTGATTCGGTTAAAAAAATATTTAAAAACTTGTAAAATAGAATACCTATCATTCACTCAGTAATTCTACACCAGTACTCCTAAATTGCTATGTAAGAACAAAGGCTTCTTAAAATTAAGTGTACAATGGGTAGTCTTGTACTAAATAGCGATCTCCCACGGACAACTTAAGTATTTCTTTTGTTACATCGTAGCTGAAACCAGAAAACTAAACGTGGAAAAATATGTAATCACAACAACAGTTATTAATTTAACAATTTATTTCGCATTTTCGAAAATTTCTCAGTAGTAGCACGGAGTCTTAAATTGTGCCCAGTATATGGCAATAGGCTCACCACCTATTACATGGGACTTGTAACACAAATGGTGAAAAGTGGGTGTACATTGCATAGCGGCGTTTCCCGCCGTAATGTGCACCTCTGCCTATCCCTTCAGGGATAAAAGGCGTGACGTTGCTTTGCGATAATTATATCACGGTTGAAGTTTGAGTAGCCAAGATATGTTCCCGCACGGATCTAATCTTTGTGTGCTCTACAAATTGTTATTCCAAGTCTGGGTATGACATAATACAAAGTTAATTTTGTTGTATACGAATCTAAGGTACAGATGTAGTGCAATGCAGCCAAGAAATATGAAAGAATCCTAGTGTGGAACAATGTTTTTTAAAAGTTTTAAATGTAAAAAATGACGAATAATATGCTTGGATGACATTTCCACGCTCATTCATCCTTGATACCGTACTAATCTAGACTACTTATAGTAATTAGCAATAACAAACTGGAAAATACGTTCAGATAACGTATAATTAAAATTTATTCTCTAATATCAATAATTACGATAAAGCTCCGTAATCTATTGACGACAAAACACTTCATTTACACGTGAATTACATTTTCAATGAAAATTTGAAGGTTTATAATTAATGTGTTCCAAAATAGGAGTGAAAATTTTCACCAATTTCAGTTAAATTGTGTATCCTAAAATAATTATTTACCTATTTTAATACATTACCCAATTAATTAACTGTTATTCTACAATAACAAGTGGGAAAATAATTTAAACCTAAATATTTTTATTTTCATAACTTTCATACATTTTTTAATAATAAAAATAAGCTACTCTTTTTATAAAATATCTACACAATAATAGGTTATGTAAAGTAAAACAACCGCACTTTTTAAATAACTGCCCACAAACGCATTACTTCTTATTTTTATTTATGAAAATTGATTTCAATTGCAGAACATTTTGTTTTATTCCATCTATCCTGAATTTTAAATTATTATCATTTGAAGACACACAGGACACAGACGCGAGATATTTAATTAAATAATTTCTATTATTTATTTCTAATAATTTATATTATTATGTAATTCCTATTTATTCCTTCTTTAAGGCTTACTCCAACTCCTTATAATGGGATGGGCACTGAGTCTAAACAATATTCGGTAAATGTTAGTATTTTACATGGAGCGCCATCTATCGGCCACAACCCGCTAATCAACAATGTGATGTGACACCCACACCGCATTATTGGTTAGACTCGTTGTCAGACTTCTAAGGGTATTTGACGAAACATTTGATTTGTGAGTATTTTTATTATTTTTCTAAAGATCTATGTCGACAATAAATAACAATAAATATTTTGGTATTAATAAATGCTTTTTTAATTTGAATGTTTTAAATAGTTTTTTATTTTTTATAGACAATAATATATAAAACATGGATAATCTAGTAGTTAGGAAATAGATAGATAAACAAAATCATGACAGTCGTTACAAAAATCTAAGCAGTCACTGCGCCATATTTTATAACCGACAGGGACTTGGGGAATTCACAAGTAAATAATCTTTTTTATTATTGTAAGATAATTATGACGTAAGAATTGATATTTCATTAATCTACAAGATATCAATGTAGATAATCTGCGACTTATAAAATTATCGTAATCTTAGTAATTAGTGCTAAGGTAGCCATTCACTGTATTTATAACAACATATATTTTTTATGATGAAAATTAAGTAAAATGTGGCACTTTTAAGTAAGAACTTCAATATCTTAAATATGTTAAATATATTTCCATCCATAAAGTTGTGTTTACATACATAAAATTATCAATTAGCTCATTAAATGAAGATCTGCTATTACATTTTTTCCCGCTTATTCATTTATTTACATAAATAATTTTAAATATTTCAATATTGTTAAAGAGGCACTACTTAAATATACCTTCTCACGACAGTAAGATCTATAACGTAAAAGAATTGTGCATCTGTTTCTATCTTAGGATAACACAATATGTTTTCAAAAATGGTACATAACTTTTTATATAGCAACTTTCTCAGCAATGACAAACAACATACTTTAAAATCAATTTAAATGAGATTACTAATACATAATGTTCAGAATTTATGACGACGAACATTCATGAAAAGACTGATGATGATGAATGAAAGAACATGATGACTGTTGATGAAGCCAAAGACTTACGTAAGATTCGTAGCAATTGGCGTTCCGTTGTCTCTAGTTAGGCAGAGGCCTAACTCAATGAGAGACAGGCGTTATGTATTTATTTGTTAGATAATTAACTTTACTAACACCTGAATCTTGTGAAAAAATGGGAAAGCAAACTAGATGAAAGGTGTTGAACAAAAAGACAACAAAGTTCATGAAACACATAATAAGTAAATGAGAAGCAAAATTTTCACAGTAATTCGTTTGTTTGGGTCCAAAAATTAAGGTTAATCAACCAAATCTCTAATAGCTGGTTTCAAAAACTATTATAATGAAAGTTCTATACTCGTCTAGATACAAAATTTAGTTTAGTTTCACTAATCAAGTTCGTATAAAGCTAAATCCAGGAAATATACTCAGTGAGCAAAGACCTTTAATTTCAGATTATGTGTATTATCTTACAATTAAAATTAATACCTTGATATATTATCATTGGAAAACCCAGTTGGAATATCCCAATTAGCGAAAAATAAATTATTCTTGTAGGTTTTATATATACATATATTGGAAATACCTTACAAATTGGTTTCTAAGAAATTTTCGAAATCATTTTGTGAAGGAAAACGGTCATTACACTTATTTTTTTATGATATTGGACACGCTTACAATGACACATAACGATATGATATACTGTTAAATAAATGACCACTTTAAAAAATCGTTTTATTCTCATATAAAAATTCTTCTTATATAAAAATTTAAGACAAAGGGTAACTAATATGAACATATTTAGCAGCAAGCAAAACATCGTCTGTACTAAATTTACAAATACAAGTCATTTTAAAATATTAATTAAACTAGTCGCGTGCGGATGGCTTGAGTCCCTTTAACCCCGTGACCTGATCCCTAACATATTTTTAATAAAATAGCTGCCCCTATTTTGCAATTTATGCAAATACATTTTTCACCAAATGTGAAGCGATCACCCATGAACACTCGTTACACCGCTTAGATATGCTCGCTATTTGACATCTACATTACCGGTCCTTCTATTGAGGTACATTAGAAAACCGGTGAGTTTTCTTGAATCCATATTGACAGTTTGGAAATACGAGTATTGACTCCGGGGTAGCCAGGAATATCGCAACCATAACCCCATGAACTGATCCCGACCAGAGTGGTGTGATGGTAGACCGGGCTGCCAGAGTCACCCTGGCACCGATTGCGAGACACACCATAGGGCCAGCCGAAGCACAACATGTCGCTAGTCACATTAGCACCGACTGCAGCATACTTGGATGAGCAAGTATGCTCGCTGATGATCCGACCTTCGATGTGACGAAGCTTCTCATCTGGGGCTGCACCAACCTGTTTGTCATCACAAACTGATTATTCTATAATACAATGTGATAGGGTTGGGACTTCTAACCCGTTAAGGCTGAGTACTACATCTAATTTTATCGACAAAAAAAATAATATGGGGGGTTGAACACCTAATTGAAAATATTGAAAAATAGTGAGTTTTTCGGTAAAAATAATTCATAAATGATTTTTTTTCTCACCAAAACATTATCAAACATATGAAAAAAGTAATGAATTAGTTAGCCAAGGTTATTAGCTACCGCTTGTCGTTTTTTTTTTGTTTCTACGACGCATACAACCTTTGATATCAAAAAAAGTAAAAAAAATATTAAAATAGCCATAATTCTTAGGGGGAGGGGATTTGACCACTTCGACTCCCGACTTTTGTCGATAAAATTACATGTAGTACTCAGCCTTAACGGGTTAGAAGTCTCACCCCTATCACATTGTATAAAAGTAAGTCGGGTTTTCCTTACTGATACTGCTATAACTCTAGAACGCACGATCTGATTTCCAGTTTTGCATTCGTTGGAAAGGTCTTGGGCACTGTGAGGTTTATAGCAACGAAAATTCAGGAAAAAATCAGAGAAAAGCAGGAAAACAGGGAAAATCATTTGTGGCGAAACGGAGTTCGGCGGGTTTGCTAGTTTAAACTAAAATTAACTTCCCCGAATGGGTAAAAATTATTGTTAGGTGATTACGTTTCGCTTGTTTTTCCCCAAAACCGGCAAGGTTCGTATTAGTTAGTACCGTACCTAAATGTATCACAATCTTATTCTCAAATTACTGACCATTAAAATTTTGATTTTTATTTCTGCAAACCAGTCTAATTCGCAAAATCAATCGAACAGATTTGGTTGTGAAATAATTATCGTGAAAATACATAAAAATAATCGATAGACAAATATACTTACGACTGAAGATCCCCATCCTGCGGCCCAGACAATGTCGTTTACAGGAAGGTTATACTTCGGGCCGGCAATAGAAGCAGGTTTAACGACGTTACCAATTGTATAGGCGATATCAGTAGTAGGGTGTAATATGGCAATGTCATTGTTCATAGTTCGGAAGTTAAAGCTGGGATGGATGATGAAGGACTTAAAAGAGTACATAAAGCCACCCCAGTTGGCCCAACTCGAACCAGCTCGGGCGCGCCATTTGTAGACTGCATCACCACTGGGCAAAAAGAAAAATACTTGATGTTATTTTATGCCTTATATCTGAAACATACTACATTATAATGTGCATAATAACATATTAGTAAAAATACTATTTTTGCCAGATGATATCAAAAAGCTTGTAAATGTCATAGTGACTGAGTCGACATACAATAAATAAAACCAGTAGAAACCTGATTTCGTAGCCAATCTCACCAAAAATTCCTAATCCCCAAAAGGCAGGCAACGCACTTGTTACGCCTCTAGTATTTCGGGTGTCCATTGGCGGCGCCGATTGCTTACCATCAGGTGATCCGTTGGCTCGGTTGCCGGCTTATCCCATACAAAAATAACCCAAATAAAATACTCTTTCCTCACATTTTTCGAACTTAGATTTTTACACGCAAAATTATTTACTCGTATTTAAACTTATAAATACTCACTATACACAATGTGCAGCAGTCATTATAGACTTCATGTTGACAATAGCGCCTACACATACTTGGTTGAAGTTGTTCCCATCGCTGGAGTACAACAAACCAACGATGCTAGGATACCTACTGATGACGGTCTCCGACCCACCCACAATCCCTGTAATGTTCGCTGGGACAGCTGCAAAAAATAAATAGACGATTTTAGACCTAAAAACAACGATTTAGACTTCAGTTCAGGTTGTCATGATCTCTTTGAAACAGAAAGACGCTGTTTCAAAATTGTCCTTTTTTGTAATTGAAACTCCTAGTCACCAGTTCGTACGGTCTGCTGCAAGAAACAAATAAAATGTTTTAGACCTAAATTAAAACACTTTACGATTCATTTCAGGTTGTCATTGTCTCTTTTGTTAGTGATTTTTACGGTCTTTTAAATTTTGTTTATTTTTTCCAAAATTGAAATACTCAGTAATATTTGGTGTACTCGGCCACTGTGAGAACCAAGCCATCAAAGAATTTGAGGTTTATTTTGAAAACGTAAACGACATGGTACGAGCAAAACGTCAGCTTAAAGTATCAACATTATCTGGTTACCTGCAATGCGTTGGTAATATTCATAAATATTCGTAATACTTGGTTTAAGACAAGTCAACGATAAGGAATAAAGGTTAATTAATACAATCTGCAAGTTACTGATAATAATATTAAACGCAAGGACTTTCTAACAAATTATTTACGATTCACGAACTTGAACAAGGATTTGTGGCTAAAATGAAATATTGCTTATAAAACAAAGGCACCTTGTTGGTGTATTAATTGCCGTTATTAAGGCATTTAATGCTATTAAGTTCAAATTACAAATGTTTAATAAATTGATACTTGTCCTCCTTAGACGATTTATCGATGTCTCATGTTTATGCAAATTCAATTATGTATGTTATGTATTTTCTAACGAAAATACACAAATATAGGGTACAAACTAAATGTAGTGTAGGGTACAATACAATCATAAACCTGACTTTAAAGCATTGAGAATACTAAAAACTAATTCTTGAAAACCAACTTAGTAGAAAGACTTGAATTACTTACCAGTAACCACAGTTAGGCCTAGAGCGACTAACACAAAGACTGCTCGCATCTTGACAACTGATGCATCAACTTGCAGTCCTAGTTGCTAACGTTACTTTATACTAAGTGCACTGAATCATACACAGTATAGTTCCCGATATAACTATATCATAGAGAATTTCAATAACTACTCTAAACATTTGTTTGGAGTCCTTGTCCAATTAGAAAGTTTTATCTTTTTACTTGAGAGTTTTCCTTATTTACCTACATGATTGTCTTCATATATAGTAAATAGGTTGTGTCTTCGTAAGTAAATAGGAAATTTTTAGTGTACTGAAAACCTTTGTTGGATAAATTCGTAAATTACGTTAGTTTTAACTTTTCTATTAAAAAATAATACTGTTCGTTTTAAGGATGTATCACGTATACTTATTCAAAAACTAATCATAAAGTTTTACCCGTATAATTCATTAAAATAAATAGGACTTAAAATTGTTTGATTATTTTACTTTTAAACTTAACTTAAATCTAACAATCGATCACATACGAAAACATTGTACTTTTCCAGTAACTACAAAAACAAATAACTTTTGAAACAGATCTTCATTAAATTAAGCGTTAGTTTGAATCCATGTAGCCAGTTTGGAAATTCGGGTATTGACTCCAGGATAGGCAGCATCAGCGCAACCATAACCCCAGGAACTGATGCCGGCCAGATTGCCATTATGGAAGATTGGGCCACCAGAGTCACCCTGGCACTGGGCACGAACACCGCCTTTAGGCCAACCGAAACACAACATGTTTGCAGTCACATTTGCACCGAAGGCAGCATAACTGGAAGCACATGTGTTCTGGTTGATGGTCCAAGCTTGGATGTGACGGAGCTGCTCCTCTGGGGCTGCACCAACCTGTCAAGTCACCATAAACTGATTAACCACATCTTTAATTCCCAAAAAATAATACCAGATATTAAAATCCCTAGACATCTGAGTTAGATTTTCAAAGTCTGATAGGACGGTCTTAACCACTTTTGTAATCCAACGAACCAATTTGTTATTAAATAATATTATACTTACGAGTGAAGTTCCCCATCCAACAGCCCAAACAACCTGATTGTCAGGTAGATTGTAATTCACGCCGGCAATAGAGACGGGCTTAATGACATTAGTATTGGTGATGACTACAGGAGTGCGCAAGATGGCAATGTCATTGTTCATGGTTCGGAAGGTGAAGGTAGGATGGATGGTGAAGGAGTTGAGAGCGTAAACAGTGCCACCACTGTTTGCCCAACTCGAACCAGCTCGGGCGCGCCATTTGTAGACTGCATCACCACTAGAAAAACGCAAAGGTGGTTCTTGTTATACCTACTCAATACTTTATCTACGTTTCTGATATTCAGATATAATTATCTAGAAATAAGGAGTTTTGTGGAGATGAATGAAGCGTCCGAAAATTAAGATCACCTTGATGCATTTGTACCACATAAGTACATCAACCAAAATCATATTTCTTATTGCATTTAAAATACTTTCAAAGACAAGAAGTTTTAGCCTAATTAATGTATATGAGCAGTCACTTTTAAGTTGGACATTTAAATACAAACTAATACAAAGCTACTTATACTTACTATACACAGTGCGCAGCGGTTAGAATAGACTTTGTTGTGACAATAGTCCCGACACACACTTGGTAGAAGTTGATCCCATTGCTTGAGTATAACAAACCAACGACACTAGGGTACTGGCTGATCACGGCCACGGACCCTCCAACAATCACTGATTGTTTCGGAGGGACAGCTACAAGAAATAAAAAAAAAGATTGGGAGGAAAAATTAGAACTGAACAGAAAAATATTAACTTACTAACGGTATAAAGAATTTAAAAAAATACTTACCGGCAACTACAGTTAGGCTTAAAGCCAACAAAACAAGGACTGCACGCATGATGACAACTAATGCATCAACTTGCAGTTCTAATCGCTAACATTATTTTATACTCGTTGCACTGAATCATAGTTTCCGATATATCTACGATCTAGATAATTTCAATGACTTCCCCTAACATTTCAGACTAACTAGAGAAGTTTCCTTGTTTACGCCATCGGTGTCATAAGTAAAAAGTTTTTTTTATGCTTTTCTTCCTATATTATTATCATATTAATATGTTTTTATGGGATGAAATGGTAAATGACCAAGAACTTGATGGTAAGGAATCGACACCACCCACGGATATCCGACACCAGAGGAATTACAAGTATGTTGCCGGCCTATAAAGAGGTTTTTACCTTTTTAGAAGTTCATAAACCTATACTAATCTCTAAACAAAACACAGACCATACGAGACGTCATAATTAATCTATCAAGATAGCCAACAGTATCACACACGTGATGGATCGACTGTCATCAAATTGACGCAAATAAAGTGATTATTCTAACAAGCAATTCGTAGTATTTCACCTTTCAATACTTGGACGATAAAATTTACAAGTAAACATGCAATTATCTTCAAGTCCCTTGATTGTAGAACGTTTTCAAATAACATCGAGGCTTGAACGTCAATGCTATATAACAAACACTTTACTAGATGACACACGCATCTGTTGTTTGCTATTAGTCACTTAAGAAGTACCTTCACGTAAAATGAGTTTGAATTTTCGTCGCTAAAAAGTCCCCTTTTACTTTGTATCCTTTATTACGTAAGATGTTCTTTTCAAATGAACTTTATACAAAAACCGTTACTGTTACATTCTTTTCATAAAGATTATTAGTATTTGATTATTAAATATTGGTCGTAGCAAAGATTGTCAAATCTGTGCTTTCACTGAAAATTTTCATAAGGATGATGATGATGAAAATTTGAAATCTTTCCGTCAGTTAGGTGATGATATTTTTTTTTTTTTTTTTGTTATATGTACATGTAACATGACCATACTTAGATACAACGAATCAAAGTTTAGGAATAGAAACAAATACGTCATTTCTGCGTACATGAAATCAGTATATCTTCAAAAGTATTTTGTTTCCATAAGAAAATAAAAAATACGTGTCCAATGTTTTAAAATAATATAATCTACAAGTCGAATATTAAAATAAAAACTAGTCTTCTACCTTATTCTCGAAAATGTTCATTCGGCCTCGAAAATCTAGTATCCCTTAGTAAATTCTTAATAGTACTATCTCAAGTCAGGTAAAATAAATTAATCTTTACGTTGTTAAGAACAAAGATTTACTTCAATGAATAGCAAAGCATTAATACTGCAAATTGGCTCTTTGTAAATAAATTAAACACTTCGGTTTCGTATAAATCAATCCCAAACAGCTATAAATAAATGATTTCGAGACTTACTAACTTGTTCTACCTCATTGCGGGAGATATTGTTACGTTACGTTACTACATTTTTTTTTTGCTGTATACTGTTTTCGACCGGGAATGTATCCTGTTTCCTAAAATAGCCTATGTGCTATTCCACGTCTCTGAGGCAAATATAAAAATCTTTTATGACACTTTGCATAGAAAAGTATTAAAAGACACATAGTTCTTCGTAGTCAATTCAATGAAACAACAACAGTACAAAAATCGATTTATTTAACATTTATGCATTAGCCTGGATCCAAGAACTGAAGCGAGAGACACGAGCGTTGACACCAGGGTATTGAGGTTGTGCGCAACCAAAGCCCCAGGAACAGACACCAACAACGACTCCGTTGTGGTAGAGAGGACCACCAGAGTCACCCTGGCACTGGTCGCGACCACCAACGTCGAGGACGCCAGAACATAACATGTTGTCGGTGATGGTACCGCCACCAGCAGCATAACGGTCGCGGCAGGCGATTTGGTTCACAGTCCAGACCTGGACGTGACGGAGCTGTTCAGATGCAGGGCCTCCTGACTGCAAAAACAACAAAAGTCGTAGTTAAAATTTCATAGCGTAGCGTCATAGTTGATATTATATTGATGACAAAGATCATATAGTTCTCTATATTGTTTTTTTTTTTTAACTTAGTTCATTTTTTATCTTTTTCCAAAAAAAAATGTTGATGAATCATCTTTAACATTTGTGCTACAGTTATAAATTCAAACCATAACAATATAAATAACGTAAAATACAATTTTTGGGGATAATCATGGGGATCAAAGCAAAAGCCTAACCTAACAAAAGCAATACGATTCTCATTATCCTCAAATACTAATTTCATTACTTACAGAAGTAGTACCCCAACCAGCAGCCCAAACAGCCTGATTATCAGCGAGGTTGTAGTTAGGACCAGCTATAGAAGCAGCCTGGACCACGCTGTTGAAGGAGATGACCTGGCTAGTACGCATGATGGCCACATCAAAGTCCATAGACCATGTGTTGTAGTTGGGATTAACAAGGATGGAGTCTAGGGCGTAGACTGTCCCACCGCTGTTGGCATACGAAGATCCAGCACGAACACGCCAGCTTAAGGGGGAGTCACGGCTGGAAAGAAAGTTGCAGATTAATCTTCCATTGATTACATAACGTTATAATAAAATATGATTCGATACATCATCGAAAGAGATGCCTTAGTTGATGAAACTAAATTATCTGTTTTTTTAATTACACCAGATAGGCTATTGTAACACAGAAATTAGCAACAAGCCCATCATACAAATTTTGTAATTAATTAAAAAACACCTTTTCCGACGCGCACACTCGGATGTTCAATTATATTTGTCAAATCTACGAAATGGATATGCACTCCTTGATAAGTGTTATATTATATTATTGTGGAACTCACAAAGGGCAGTGAGCAGCAGTCAGGATAGCTCTGTTGGTGATGATGGTACCGCCGCAGTTTTGGAAGAAGCTGGTGGCACTCCATGAGTACAGCAGAGACACGATGGTGGGGTACTGGTCGACGGTGGTTAGTGAGCCACCCACAATCCTCTGTGGAAATGCTGGAACCGCTGTACAAAAACAAACATCTATGAATGTGGAATATGCGAATGGATATATTAGATGTCTTTATTTTGCTATTACCTTCTTATAGTGAGACTATCTCCAATTATAATTATTTTATTTTCAGCTAACAAACCCGGTTTATTCATGTAAATTAATAGAGAAAGGCTCTACTACTTTCGAATCACGGAGGGACTCTTCATCATGAGCAGCATGCGCAGATGCAACGACGTTGTGCAGCCTACTACTACCACCATTAAATTTGCGTGATTAAACCGTGATTTTTATTTCATGTAGTGTGCCCCTTTTAGCTATGTCTCACGCTAGTTATTATAAAAAAATGTATTTTCCTCTAGATATGGTGTTATACATTAAAAAACTATATATCGCCTAGCACCTAAATAATAGCAAACAATTTCATTATTGATTTAGAACCGAGTTATCTAATGACAGTTAATTAATCATAAAAAATGGCCTTACAAATCCATTACACAACGCATTGATAATAAACACACATGTAAAATAATCTTATCGAAACATGGCTCCCGAATTAATCCTCAGCCTATTAGCGTGGTGTCGTAAAATTATAGAGCTGCAATAACATTGGATTTTTATTCGATGGTTACTGAGTGAATTCGATTAACTACCTAAGTATATAACTGTGTATTTGATTATTTTATAGTCTGTAATTTATTTTTATGTAGGCTTTTTGATAGTATCTAGATTAAATGGTGGACGTGAACCGATACAAAGGACCGTTAAGATTATTACTAGACTATCTATAGCTAACACCCGCGACTTCATCTACAAAGTCAAAGGACAAAATATCTAAAAGTGGACTACCTGCTAATATAAACTTCAGTACTCAGTATCAGTAATTATATAAACACAAAAAAAAACATACCACAAAAAGAAAGAAAGATAAATCCACTTACGTATTTACATATTAAAATGAATTTAAGCAAATTGGAAAAAAGTTAAAACTTTATTTCCTACTCTTCTGGTTAGACGAACAAGATTTTAATATTAGTCGAACCACTCAATCACGGTAGTCTGCACTTATTTGATCCCCACTCGAGAGCCTCGATCTAATTGGTACTCGAGGGTGCAGTATTGAAAATATCTCGCCTATTTCTTTACTTAGAGTAAGGGCGAATGATTCTGGTAGAAAAACAAATAGGAAATAAACTAAATAATCAGTACAGTGCAGTGAGTAACTTTATAAATCGAAAAAATAATAGTATTTTTCATACTTTTAGTTAAACTTAATAATTTCCTAATTAACAGCAAAAATGTACTTGTAGAACTTAATTTCATTATATATTTTTTGATAAGAGAAAAATCATCCAATGTCTTACTGCGCATTAAGTGAACAGACAAGGTGTGTCTCTTACTAACTAAAACCACCTCCTTCCTTCTCCTGATTCGAACTGGAGCCTCGGTAACCCGTAAAAATGTCCGCAGCTCCAGAATTTAATTACATATACCTAATGTAAAACAACAGCTGAATAATTGCAAAACCAAAATCAATTTCACTTTTCACAAATCGATGAATAAAGCCCAGGAATCATATTTAACCATATATCAAAGTTTCAAAAAATAAAGTTATTCCTAACATAATAAGGCCTAGCAACTCAAGCTTTTTATGGAAGAATACACATCTATAGAACCGAGTCAACGCTTATTTGAATATGAAAAAGGGATAAGCAGAATTTTACTCAGCTATTCGATACTTCTTGGCGTTATTGGTTACCATATTGTAAAGGAAAACTATCTTATATTCAGGGTCTTTATAATAGTATGTATTGGAAATAGGGATCGGTTTCATACAAGTTTTTATTGCGCTGTTTGAGTACTAGAATAAATATATTTACCGAAAATATTTAGGCTTTAATATTATTACATAACATACATAGGCTTGGTTATGTGGTTGCTTTTACATTCAATAAAATATTGAAACATTAAATATCACAGAATACACATACTTATTACCACGAAGTCTAAAATTTATACAAATAAATTAACTGCATAAAGACACAATCTTAAATGCAATGCAAGTACACAATCTTAATCGTAAAAGTGTTAACAGACGTCCAAAAACAACATATTGCTATAACATTTTATTAAGACAGCGTCTAAATACGAAACTATATGTATATATCTCCATATACTCTATAATCTTTTAATCGTATAGAGCAATCCGTCCAGTTATTCAAAATCGACTCAACAAGACCAGGAAAATGTTATGGTGTATCAAATAAAAATGGCATACCTGTGACAGCAGCTATGCAGCCCAATAAAGCAACAAAAATACGCATCTTGACTCTTTGTCCACCAACCTTCTAAATAAATTCATAAATTAACTCGTATTTATACAAAATCCTCTAAAACAATTTAACTAATAAAGTTAATAGATAAAATTAGAGATAATTAGTTCTAATGAAGTTCAGTCTATCCATATCTAACCTTCTTGGATAGTTACAAAATAGTCTGAAGTCTGAACAGTTCGGCTTTAGTTTTCAGTATCTAATATGATAAATCTAATACTGTTTAACCTCCAAAGATGTAGACTATGAATGACCTAATTAAAAAACTACAAACAGAAATTGTTATTTATACCAAGTTTTGTGAAAGTCAAAGTTAAAGTTAAAGTTAAAGTTAAGGTCAAAGTTAAAGTCAAAGTATTTATTTGAAGAAAAAACATAGGGTACATAAGATGTTATATATGCTGCTATACATGACATGATCCTGCTATGTTTTTGTAGAAAGTTATAACTGTTTTAACACTTATTTATTTAAGCAACAAATATCATAAATTATTGCAGGCGCTTTAATATTTTCGGTAAACGCGTAAAAGGAGATAAGGAAACCATTTTAAATCGTGACTTAATAAACACTTATCTCTTAATCTGAAATCACCTTTAGCAAAAGGAGCAATGTTATTTTCTTTTAAAAACGGTTTTAAGCTATAAGATAGTTACATGCTTATATTAATAACAGTTGAAGTCATATTAATAAATGATTAAAATAGATGACTAATTTTTATTTGAATGTCCGTCTTGTAGTTTATACTAAAACATTAGACACGCATTCTTTATTTTCTTACGTAAACAAATACTTTCGAAGATATATTGATTTGAAATATCACGTGTCGTCACTTCTAGGTACGTTTTATACGTTGAAATGACTTATTTGCCCCCCACTCCTAAACTTTGATTCGATTTGTCTTAGTACCTATTGTTATCTTATCAAAAAAAAAAATATGTGTCTAGTATTTTTTTATTACCTAACTGATGGACTAAATATATTTTGAATTTTCATATCCCGTCATCATCCCTATTATGTAGAAGTATCCATGCACCTTACGCCTGATAAAATCTACATATCACTTATGACAATAGTAATTCAGTATCATTATTTATTTTGAGGGGTTTAATACCTTTACTTTGGCTAACAATACAAAACAAAAAGAATGAGTAGAATAATAACTTAGTACACAAATACATAATCTCCGCAATAAATCTTTTACTCAAAAAGGAACGTTTTTCTTTGACAAATTAAAGCGTCGAATTCAAATAATTCAACTGAGAGGGACCAAATAACTTATGTACTTCCAAAATGGCAGACCCTTTTCGATGCCTACATTAATCTTTGTGAACTAAACATTTCACAATTGTGAAAAAGTCTCTAAATAGAAGACCATTCTATATTTTCTTTTTTTTTAGTTTGCGCCTAATTTATTTGTCAAATTTATTATCTAATGGGAATTTATGTGATTTTGCTATACCTATTTGGACATCAAATAGAATCACCAATTCATCAAAATTTCATGTTTTTTAATAAAAGCTGCCGTCTTATTATAACTAAGTACATAAACTGCAAAATTTCTAATCACTCATGTGGACGATACATGACCTCACTTTACAGCATTAAATATATAAAATAAAACACTTTTTAAAACGCAATCTGTATTCGTTTACAAAATTGTTTTTTAAAGTCTCGCTTGACTCTGAATCCAGTTTGTGAATCGAGACACTCTGGAGTTGACTCCAGGGTACTGAGCTGATGCGCAGCCAACGCCCCACGAGCAGACGCCAACAACTACTCCATTGTGGTAGAGAGGACTGCCAGAGTCACCCTGGCACTGGTCACGACCACCGACGTCCAGCCATCCGGAACACAACATGTTTTCAGTAATGTTCAGGTTTCGGGACCCATATCGAGACTTGCAGAGACCTTGGTTCACTGTCCACAGCTGCACGTGTCGTAGTTGTTCTGAAGGATATCCACCAGACTGGAAAAGTAAAATCAATAAATTAATGTTAAGAAAATTTAAATGTCGTCAAAACATGTACATACTTTAAGTTTAAAACAGAATTAAGTTTTCAACCTGACTGTATCTTTTCTTGTTTTTAATTTCTTAAATTCACACTACTGTGTACATATTGCAGAAGATCGACTAAAGGGTCAGTTCTAACGCTATTGATTATTTTTTAAATGTGTGGAAACGAATAAATTTATTCGCGCCCCTTCAAATAATAAATGCGCAAGTTGCTATCTAGCGACGATCTATAAATCTTAAAAGCGATCTAGATAATAAAAAAATAAATTGTGTTCAAGAAAACTCACAGAAGTAGTGCCCCATCCAGCTGCCCAAACAACTGAATTATCAGGAAGGTTATACGAAGACCCAGCTATTGAAGCAGGTCGAACCACATTTCCATACTCGATGACGTCAGTAGTCCGCAGGATTGACACGTCATAGTCAATGATACGCTGGTTAAACTTCGGATGGATGAAGATGGCAGTCAACGTGTGTACAATCCCACCACTATTGGCAAAGCTTGACCCCACGCGAACACGCCAATTTACAGTTGTATCACCACTGGAAAAAATATTATGTAAGTGAAAATACTGGCTTTTTTGAGGGGGGGAAATCATCCAGTGATTTCTCCTGCCTTGGGTGAGGTGAGGTGAGGTGAGTGAGTATCAAACTCTTACTGACTAAAAACCACCCCACGTTACTACTCCTGCTTTTCGAGCCTCTCTTTCTAACCTCTTTCTCTTGGGGGAGTGAAAGTTTGTATGAAATATTCATCAATTTTCAAGATAGAAAGCTAAAAATTAGTATGTGGACTATTTGTGATTAAAATAATCGTGGATCATTTATTTTATTTTTTTGAACATCTGCCTCCAATTCCTTGAAAAAACACGTATGAAGCCGCGTGTGAAATGTTAGTAAATCTATGAATGAATGAATACTTACTAGGGGCAATGAGCAGCGGTGAGGATAGATCTTCTATTGAGGACTGTTCCACCACAGGACTGGCTGAAGCTCGTCCCGAAGAAAGAATAAAGCAACGCAGCGATAGTTGGATACTGTTCCACTGTTGTCAGGTTTCCTCCAACTATTCTCATAGGATTAGCAGGAACCGCTAAAACAGAAAAATGATATTGTATTAATTTTAAAGGTATTATATAGAAAATCTCTTGGCAATATTTCACAGTTCATCGTTTTAATTTTGTTCTGAAAATATTTATAATGCAGCTTAGTATCATTGGTATAATAATTTAGGTTACAGTGATTCAATATTAATTCAATATCATAGTATTACTAATTTAAATGCAATATTATTACATTAATGTGTATAATTGTGTAAGCTATCGCGGGCGCCCGTGCATTACCGGCCTTTTGGAGGTTAGGAATTTAAAGGTTGTTGGGGAAACTGAAACACAACGCAAGCGTTGTCTCACGTCGGCTTTCTGTAAAGCCGTGGTATCACTTCAGTCGACCCGGCCCATTCGTGCCGAAGCATGGCACTCCCACACTTAAATACTTAATTACGAACACCGTTGTCTATTTTAATATATTATCTTCAGACGTTATTCCAACAAGTAACTAGAACAAAGATATACCTAATGTATAAGTCCGTACATCATTAACAACATTAACCCACTTCTCATACTTGAAATTTTAGGATTTTCTTTAAGTGTTAATTAAATCTTTCAGCTATTATAAACTTTTACGTCCCACATAAAAGGCGAATGTAACGAAGATTATTGTTTATGGTTAATAAAAAACATTTTATAAACATATCTCGCGGCTACAATTTTCATAACTTTTATTAGCCTTTTGAGCTCACTTTAATACCAAGTTTTCTTTTGTTACAGGTACCTATAACATTCAAGGTTTCATCTAAAATTTACTGAAAGTCCTGTGTACGTATTTATGTAAGAAATTTAAGAGTTACCTCAGTTCTTAATGACGGGTAAATATTTTACTGGTTTATCGAGTAAGGGACAATGCATGAAGCAAATACAAAAAGGAGATGTCATAACTGAAATGTCCTTTAACATAATATGTGACAGTTCACAGGGAGTGCGAGGCGTTACAACCACGCCCTCTCTATTTTTCATCTAGTGGTCATATGCTACAAAAACTGCTGCTACAAAGTAGCTGTGCGAAGATGATGCGCCGCTCGAGTATGCAATTTATCGATAGTAGGGAAGCCATGCATTTATGGCACGCATCCATAGTACGCATTTATAGCATGCATCCATAGCACACTAACATAGCACGCATCTTTCCATATAAAAACATAGCTTAGCTGAGTCCGCTCCCACCAGCTAAGTTATATGTATCAATGAATATGATTAGTGGAAACCAAACGCATCCACAGCAACGTAGCATAGCATATCTCTGGTAGAAAAGCACTCTTAAGTGGATGTCACTTATCGTTCAAGTGGACATACTCCTCATATCTCTCAATACTCTCAACTACACTTTATCCAAGGTTTCACTTATTGACAAGTCAAGGCAGGATTACTTATCATAAGTACTTACTTAAAGGATTCTATTGACAGGGTCCCTGACTGATCTGTCGACTATAGATGTGACCACAAAGTTAGTAGACGATACCTTCGCCAATAGGGTTAAATTTGACCTAAGCAATATAATTTAGGTCTCGTCTAAGAACCTACTTATTAAAATAACTACTCAGCAGTAATTCAATATTGCAGAAATATATATGTATAAGTATACTAGCAAACCGAATAAAAATAAAAAACCGAACCAAACGAACTCCGTTTCGTCACCAAAGATTTTCCCTGCTTTCCTGCTGTTCTCTTGAATTTTTCCTGAATTTTCTTACTATAAACCTCACGAAGCCCAAGACTTTTCCAACGAATGCAAAACCGTGGTAATCGATTCGTGCACTCTGGAGTTATAGCGTCAGGAAGGAAAACCCAGCTTATTTTTATATTATAAATACTAACGCAGTTGTGTACTATGTCTGTAAACGCAACCCAAAATACTTGTTCCTAAAACTGAATATATATTACAAAATATCAATTTCAAATTACGCTTAAGTAACCTTATCGTTTTCTAACCCAAGCTCCCATATCCCTAAGCCAAGGAAGCAATCACAACACAAACCGGCTATTACAAAAGATGTAAATGATGCTTTTTATAAAAAAGGGACAGGAAGAAGGAGGTTAGTGGTTCATCCACAGAACGGCACATTAACCCATTTCTTATATCCCTTTATCGTGTTCGAAGAAATTTTGCTTAAAAACACCCCATTGTCGGTCGGTCGGTCTACCTTTATCCTTTATGTTTACTCATTGCAAGCATTTTTACTTCGTAATCTTACATTGTTGAGTTAATTTATAGCTTATCTGTATTATTATAAGAGTGATATTTATTAGTTTTGCTTGAGGTGTGGTTGCAATTTATTTATTGAAGGCGTTTACTTCTATAATGTAGTATTGATTTGTTACAAACTAAACGTTTTCTTTTCATTATAAAACTATCTGTGCCCAAAGCTTGGATCTTTCCATCAAGAGTATTTTGTCTTTCCACATTTTGTCATTTTTTAAACATCCCTGATTTTTAACATAGATTGCAAACAAAATTAATTAAAATTGGTTCAGCTATTGTTGAATTGGTACGGTTGGCGCGGTGGCTGAGCAACTGACTGCTATGCAACGTGTAGCGGGTTCAATTCCTGCACGGAACAACTCTTTGTGTGATCCAAAAATTGTTCTTTTGGGTCTGGGTGTCATGAGCATGTGCACTTGTGTGTTTGTAAACGCACCCACGACACAGAAGAAAATCCTAATGTGGGGCAATGTTTAAAAGAAATAATTTTGATTTATGTAACCGAAATACGTAACAAATATCAATAGCATTAAACAGCAAAGAGTTTACATCAAGAAGATTTAATAAAAATAAAACATGTAATTCTTTACAATACCTGCAGTACTAGCGAAGAACAACACAAATACAACTAAACCTCTCATGTTGCACTCCAGCAATTAAACTTCATTGTCTTTACTGCAAACATCTCTTATATTACCTCCCAGCTATTGATTCTCTTAAGATATCCTGCTATCAGTCAATAGGATAACTTCAAACTAGTAAAGACCTTCAATATCCAACTCAAAGCACTTAAAAGTACTAGATTTTATCTATAGTAATTTACAAATATAATCTTTATAAAGCTGCTATACTATTAAGCCCTTTTATTTCTTATAGGATCTCTGCAAAAGTGTTTAAATTATACCCACTTTTCACATTTTTTTTTATAAGCCGCTTAATACAGATGGTAAACCTATAGCCATGCGTCCAGCACATTTTCAGATACTGTGTTATCTGTATATATAAAAATCAATTGCTGTTCGTTAGTCTGGCTAAACTCTAGAACTGCCGAAACGATTTGGCTAATTTTGGCCCAGAATCATTTGTAGAAGTCCCATAAAGGTTTAAAAGGTGAGACCAAAATGTGTGACGTCTCAAACTCGTATGAAGTTTGCCGGGTCAATTTCGAAAATATTAAAACAATGGTTTATCCTGTCCACTCAGAAATCGAATCCAAAACCAATTTCCCATCAGTCACATTTGCAACCAATTTTATTTTATCATTGTCTAAAGTTACCTGGAGTCAACAAAATATCTATCTTCTATTTCCATTCCCTATCACAAATTTATTACGCTACTGTATGTTATAGTATTAAATTAGATTTGTATAATTACAATATCCCATCATAATCTCGGTATTAAAATATTATCGAATTAATTCATTACGATCAAAATCATGACGCGATTAAATTAAATTTAATTATTATCTACTTAATTATTTGTACCAGCATTGAATTACAAAATAAAGATAACATTATCGCAACTGAATACACGTTAAAATAATTAGTTCTACGTATTTTAAAATTACAACATGGACTGAATTACTCGGCGAAACTGTATAATTATGTATGTCATAAATATCGTATCAGATGACGGCCGTAGACTTCCCAGGGGAGAGGAATGTAATTAACACAACGAAATAATTAATGAAGATCGCGCACTAGGATTACCTGTGTTGTGGGTGCCACTAAATAAACGCAAAAATGTTATAATTAGACGTTCATTATCATGTTAGGAAAGGAATTTACTTAGGACCCCTTCATTCTTACAGTCTTTCCCAAAAGATTACAAAACATACTCAATTTGTGTGAATTACTCATCATCCAGCTACATTATTTATTTTGACTATATTGCCAAGTACAATCAAAATGTTGAAAAATGTAATAAAGTCAGACAAAATAGAGTTAACCTGCTGACATCTTTTAAACGATAAAATGTAAGGTAACAATGGCTATAATGATTTCCGCTAAATAAGCTTAGAATAGGCAGTATGTAAGTAATGGTATAAGCCAGTAAACGAACAGACCTTAGACGTTAGCAGCTTACTGTCGCACATGGAAATCTGAAACACCAGAGACGTTTCAAGTGTGTTGTCGGTAAGAATTTAAGGATTGTTGGGGAATATACGATTGGGAAGATTGGGAAGGAAGGTAATTGGGCCTCCAGTAACCTTACTCACACAACAAAACACAACGCAAGCGTTGTTTCACGTCGGATTTCTGTGAGGCCGTGGTATTACTTTGATGGGGCCGACCCATTCGTGCAGAAGCATGGCTCTTCCACACAAATAAAATAGTAAGACCTTCTACCCTGCGCACGCTCCCTAATTAGCTAGATATCTTCACTCCATCAGTCTTACTCGACGTGACAGCTCGGATCGACATTAAAAACGATCCTTCAAAGCCAAATGCGTAAATCCACCTCCTTTGCGTAATATTTCCACCACGTTGATCGTAGTTACAAGGAAAAGAATCTATCGAACCGTCACACAAAATTCAATTTCACTATTGCCCTTTGATCCACAGTCGAACAAACAAGAACAACTTCTTTCAAAGCAGCTGAGATATTATAAGATACAATTGTGTCATAAGAAAACTATTATAACGTACTCGTATGTTATCTAAGATTATTTACTAGCCCTCAGGCTTGGTATTTGATGTCTATTACAAAGAAGATACTTTCAAACAAAAAGTACATTCCAACCATATTTTTGAGATACCATTTACCCTTTACCCTACTCTGACAGTCGCAAAGGATACTAAGTAAATAGCGCTTACAACATCCAAATGTGAACTCAGACTTATATATAATAAGGTATATATTATATTTATGTGCCTATGTACGTGCTTATTAGCTTTACGTGATTTAATTTTGCAATATGAAGTTGATTCGTAGACTCTTTGAGATATTTTTTCAAATCTGCCATTCTGATATTAAATTTTATATTGATATTAATGTCTGCATCACGTACGCTGAAAACGTTTTATGTTCATGCTTTTAGTATTTGACGCCGTATTTCATGTGAATTTGCTTTTATTATTTGTCTTCTATGCATAAAAAAGTTCGTTTCAGTATAATATTTAAGCAACACGCCTTAAAATTGAGCATGCGCCTGCCGTCCATTTTATTTCCCCCGCACGCCACACATCCGCACAGAATATTGTGAAAATACACACAGGGCGACTTCGTGCAGATATAAATCAATTTGGCAGCGGATAACATTAGTATTCAGTGTGCGTTGAACTCCGCTCTTATCAGAAATTTCACTGACCTTACCTATTATTTGGGAGGATTACAGTAGCCCTTAACTAACGCTATTTGGACATTTGGCCCACTCTGGGGTCACGGCGGCCATGACTTTTTGCCCACCAAAGCTATTGTAAGCCCATTAACACGAGTCACTCATTTAGCCTATTAAGCATTGTCGGTTAATAGACTAAATGAGAACCTCTTGGATTACAGAGAACCTTGCAGATTAATTAATTTGTTACTCGAGGACGACTAAATGCCATCAAAGGTTTATGGAGTTTTGTTATTTTATTTATCGACTGTCTTATAGATCGAGCGGAGCATGAGGTTTCGGTCTTGGTCCTTGGGTTAGCAAAGTAGATTTTAAGTTTATTTTGTCATGACAGTAACACGAGTCTAGATTTTCATGAGACTTATTAGTCTCACTAAACACGTTAACAGTGGGCGTTTTCTACCACATTTTCGTATCCGAAATCCGAATCTAATTACTTAACCAAACACTTAATACCTATTAGACTTAGACCAACAGAATCCCAGGAGAAACTAGATATTGTTATCGGGGTAACATCATAGCATCATATAAGGTAACGCTAGTCGAGTTAACCCACTTCATATACCCAGCTCACTTACGACGCCCCGGGGAAATGATTTAAATATACATAGAAAGAAACTTCACGTATGTTTAGATTGGTCTTTTGATACGGGAATTTAGTTAGAATTTGGTCTTTTGAAAGCAAAAGAAGGTTGTGATTTGATTGCTGTTAAGAACGGAGATAAAAATGTATGAGTTGTTTTAGGTTAGTGTGTGTTATAATTGTGTTGTTTATTCTTTACACATATTATAAATGTGGGTGTGTTGGTGAATGAGTTATGTGTATGTATGTTACTCAATAACGTCAAAACGGCTGCACGGATCGGAGTGAAAATTGGTACAAGAGTAAAGCGAAAGCTAGTTTAAACATATTTTCACTTAAATACGACCATATTCGTAATAGACATGACCATAACAAAGATTTTTACCAAGATATCTTAAAAATATATCTGGTAGCCTATATTTATCACTAAAGGTTTGTTATCAATATTTCACATACTATCCAAAAACCTTATCAGCGCCTACTTGTTTCCTAATCATAATTTAAAACAATATCATGTCACATTATGCTGTCTAGATTACCATATTGGTCAAGTGGCTGCAAAGACGGCTATCGATCAAGGGAATTTGAGTACAATTTTTGGTTCACGCTAATCTAGTTGAGATTTTAGTTTTAAATTTTATCAGTAACTAGAGAACCGCCCCAGCTTCGTATGGATGAAATATTGATGTACAATGCATGTATTATACGTATAAACCTTCCTCATGAATCACTATATCTATTAAGAAACGCATTAAAATCCGTTGCATAGTTTTAAAGATTTAAGCATACAAAGATACATAAGGACAGAGAAAGCTACTTTGTTTTATACTACGTAGTGATAATACGAAGCCTACAATAATAATAAGTTCACCTATATTAAGTGAATCTAAAAACATAACTGGTAAAAAGTAATAAATAATATTGGTACACAACTACACATACAAAACTTACTTTGCGAGTTTATGAGAACAATTACAAATTGGAACGATTTAAATCTTTAATAGATAATATTCGTTCATATTGTATATAACAATTCTCAATTACAATAAAAATGCACACTAGAGCCGGCTTGTCATCGAGTACTACGTATTTAGATAACGATCAAGTGATATTAATCGACATCGCACTAAACAAACTCGGTCAACGACTGCTAGTCACATGACGGTAGCTTATCACGTATCTATGTTTAAAATATTAATTACAATCTATTTTTTAGACCACGACGTTGGCAAGAAAACACATAGCAGACCTGATGGTTACCGAGGCCTATGAACGCTTGCAACACGCGCTTTGGCGACCCTTAAGAAACCTATTGACTAATGGGAAAACCTCGGAATGAACTCATTCCACAATCTTATACTCAATAAGGTGACGTGGCCACCAAATCGCCTGGTGGTAAAAGATAATGTGGCTGATGATAGAGCATGGTTACCTATGAGCAACCTGTTCACTCGAGACTTGAAGACACCCAAGTTGTATTTTGCAGGATACAAAGGCTCCTGCAAGAAGTTTGATTCTTTAGCGGTTCGCAATATACCTAATATGGTATTGTTTGCCACTAACATCTGGATTATATTATGCCTAGACCAATGCAAATTAACACTGTCAATCTGTTGTTTACGTTGGCTCTTTTTGACTGATGATACTTCTTCCGACTATTATTAAAGCATTACCTGCCGAAACAAAACTGTTAAAGGCAAATCCCGCTAAGCGTCGGATACCAGTGACCGACATAGCGGTTATGTATAATATGTAAACGGGGAGGTAGGTAAAAATTGTGTGTGATTTGTCCTCAATACCTGACTTAGGCAATATTTTTCCAAAAACTCGTGTTTGAAGCATCTTATCAAAACCGATCATCAACATATTTTCGTAGAAATGTCCAGTCTCAGTACTGAATCAATTTTTATTTTCTTACCGCATAGATGTTGACTCACCTTTTCAGAGAATAGCAATCATATTGGGAAATGCAATAATATACTGTACTTTTATCAAATAGATAAGATAAAAAAATAACTATAATTTTATTTATCACAACAAAAATGTCTGGAGTTAGTTTTATTTTTGTTCATTCTACAATGAATATTTCAGGAAACATGGTACCATATATGTATATTCGATATTTAATCGAAACCTCTAGAAAATAAATTTTATTTCTGTCAGTCAGTTATTAAATTGATTAAAAGATGGCGCTGAACCATATTCCAGGCAGTTTCGCCTTAATACAAGATACATTTTGAGACGTCGCAACGCTCGTAACCTAAAAAATGTTTATGGCCTACGGTAAATAAAACAGTAGATAGGGCACTTGAAGTAAATATATGAGAATATAAGAACGTCCATTGTCTAACTTATTTAACGAGTCATTATTATCCTTTTGTCTAAGAGTATAATGCGTCATTACCATACCATTAAATAAATTGAGGATATCCAGGGCCAGGGCGTCGTGTTACTGGGAATTAATTTGTCTGGAGAGAACTTATTGTGTCCCCTGGCTTATGTTATTAAAACTCCATTAGAAACCTCAATACGCTGTTTTATTCTATTTTTACTATTTTGCGTCGAGAGGTCACATGTGTGACTATTCCGGAGCTGCGGACTGTCCGGAGCTATGGACTGCCTAGCGGGTTATCGGGGCACCGGGTGGAAAGGCAGGAGTAGGAACGGCGTGGTTTTTAGTCAGTAAGACTCTGACACTCTCGTCTCGCCCAAGACGGTAGAAGCTATTGGATGATTTTCCACCTCTCAAAAAGAAAATGCAACTGTTGTTTTAAGCTGAGTGGAAGACAAAATTTGGAATTGTGCTAGAAGATATATTACAATAGGCTCCTCCCCTCTTACACGGGATTTATAAGTCATAACATAATTGGTGAAAAGTGAATATAGCAGAGTATACGTGCTATTAAAAGGCGTGATATTATGATAATCTGACAATCTAGCATTTTGTTAGCATTCCATACATTCATAAATATTTACTGCCAAGTATTTACACGTCAGTTTATCACGATCTATGTAAAGAGCATGCAACTCTTGTGCAAATATTGAGAACAGATACTGTGGATGATTTATCCACTTTCTTAGCAGTTTATTATCTGTATCAGTACCGTTAACGTGGTTAATTAACAAATGTATTTTAACATACTTATATTATGTTTTAACTTCGAACCAGATTACGATCAGTATTGAGTGTTTTATCAATCTTGTCCTAGAATCTATTGGCCTTGGTACTTATTGAATACATAATTATAAATAATTGTAATAACAATAACAGATGGGTGATCATTGTAACGGCAACACAGCAGAGACTAATGGGTATACGCCAATGGTATTTAAGTTTAAAGGTATGAGTATGACATTATTTTATACTTGCAGAAAATCTTTTGACCTCCATCTTGGGAATACACATCAATTGATATTGATGGTAGAGAATGCCATTTGGCATTAAGCCGCCTATGTACATACAGTGTTAAATATTTAAACAAATCCGTCTTAGTGATCCCTACCTATCTATCTAATTCGATGAAATCGAAAAAATCTACGTTCACTAGATTTAGCTGTGCGTTTCTAGTCAGCCATTCACTACTCAATCACTTGTTACGGATACAAAGGGATGGCAAATGACATTAGACCTTCGACTTCGCTTAGAATGGTTATATTATATTCTTTTTCATTTTTTTTTTTTAAAAAACGTTGTCCCACACTAGGATTTTCTCCTATGTCGTGCAATTACTAAATTATCATCGATGATGACCAACAAACAAGACTGATTCTCGTAATTTTAGTAGTCAGAATCAATCTTTCTAGAAGCATCTATCTAAATATCACAAACTGCTGCACTCAGAGACATTTAATGATTACTTAAACTATTCCTTAGTAACGATTTTGTTCCGATTGCAATTGCTAAAGACTGGGTTAAGTAACCTTAATTAATTAACTTGTCAGTAAGAACTACACAGACAAGAACTATTAAATAATAATTCAAATTTACTTAAATAATACAAAGAATTTTTAACTTTAATACATTCAGAACAATCGAAGATCGTTCTTCAAATTGGACCATAAAATCAGCCAACTTTCCAATTTCTATAATGATTTATTCAATAAAACCCGTTGCACAGCGTAGTAACAACTTGATATCTACATAATCCCTTCAAATTTAATTATACTTGCTGTTATTGGAAATATTCCGTTCCAAATATTAAATAGGTCAATGATAAATTATTAAGCGCTATACCCTTTCTGCATAAAATTAATGATGATGTTGGAGCATTAATTTATTTATTGATAGAGTGCCGTAAATATAATAAACTAGGTAGCTGACCTGGCAAACTTTGTACCACCTCAAACATTTTTTTTCACACCTTTTAAGCCTTCTCTGGATTTATTAGTGGAAGACTAATAATTTATTCAAGATCAAAATTTGCCAAATCCGTACAGCCGTTTTCGAGTTTTAGCGAGACTAACGAACACCAATTGATTTTTATATAAATAGATGTAGTACTGCTAGTATTTACTCGTAATTATGTGTCCAAAAATAATGAATAATGTCGTAAAAGTATATTGATTATTACTATTATATATATGCATTGATTACAAATCAATGCATGATATTACTTTATTGCAATTCAATAAAAAAAAATCATAAAATATTGACTTCATAAAATAAATTTATTTGACACAAATTCATTTAAATAGTATAATTTGTACCTACTACTTATCCAGTTCATTCAATCCTTTGTCTATAAATTGTCTACATAATATAAATCCATCAAAATATACTTTAATATTATTTATCACATCATATAACAATTCAATGACAAATACAGAATTATCTAAACATATTAGTATCAGGTGCAATCAATTGCGCCGAGTTCAAAAACACTTCAAATCATTTTAACCACATTTTTACAGCCCTTTTGTTTACTCATTCACTATCAGTCACATGAACATCTATTACGATAAAGGATAACCTACTTTAAACCCGTATATATAAGATTTCTTTATATGAAAGCCGACAGTTTTCTTTTATTTACAATTGATTAGACGATTAAGAGTGTTGTAAGAGGTTGTGTTGTGAAAATGAAGTTATTATCGGGGCAGGATAAGGAGGGAGGGTCATCAACTCCGTCAGCTGCTGAACAAGGACTTCTGAGAGGTCAGTGGTCCCTCAGGCTATGTCTAGGACATTTATTATGCCTTCCCATTCCCAGTGTTTGGTCTGAACATAACACTCGTAAAGGCCAACTTAATCCTAATCCTAACAAATGACGGCCTAATAAAATGAAATGTTCATGTACATTAGACGACTATATTTTGAGAGAAAAGCCGCTTTGCTCTTTGTAAATGTTTAGCACATTCAACGTTATTATTGCTTCAGTCACATTTATAAATAATTTTATTGTTAACCCAAAAAAAGAAACATAATTCGCTATATTTACCTAACTGCCGTATGCAGAGACATTTAATGATTATTTAAACTATACTTTAGTAACGATTTTGTTATGAACACAATTGCTAAAGACTGGGTTAAGCAGCCATTAAATTACTCTAAGTACGGCGATAAGACTTAAAGCCGGTATTTCTCTTAATATCCATAAACATACACATACCTTAACGCAGATTTTAACGTGATATTAATTACTAGAGCGTTATAAGAAAGTGTTTAGTACAATGCTTGTACATCAATAAATACATTTCTTTTAATTAAATTAATTAATGATATTGATCAAAGATGTCTGCCTGATACCGTGACTGATTAAATCAAAGTTATTCGTACATTGACTGGCTGATGTTTTGCTGATTTTATCAATTCCTAGTACGTATAAAGTTGCAAATAAATGCGACCGATTTTTTATATATACATTAAGTACCCAGTTCATAGCTACTAAACCTCCTTTACATAGTCTTCACCTTTCATAGCTTGGCAGATGGGTTGAAGACGTTAAGGATACTTTTCCACCAGAAATGTGCTATGCGTCGTTGCTGTGGATGTGTTTAGATTCCACCAATCATATTATTGGGGCAAATAGCTTAGCACTAATTTTATACACTGTTTTTATATGGAAAGATCCGTGATATGGATGTGAGCTATGGATGCAACTTGCATTTGGCCACAGCGCATCTTCATAGCACATCTTACTCGCACCGCTACATAGCTTAGTATCCGTGGAAACAGTCACATAGTTTCACAGCTTAGCTTATATACTAGCAGCATATAGCACATCTCTGGTGGAAAGGCACCCTGAAAGATTCGGGTCTATCAAAGAGTACCGCGGTCCTACCAAACATTATTTCTAGTGTCTTAATCGGCTCATACGACACCCACGAAAAGAGTAAGAATGCTGCCGTCATCACACGGCGTGTCACTATCACACCATAAACACATACTGACTGATCATTTTATTTGGTAAAAACACGGTTTAAACTTCAACCTAGTTGGGAGACAGCCAGGGAAACATTAGCTGTTTCTCACTACATTTGTCTTCACATATTTCAAATTCAGATTCATTTTACAACTATTTTGAGGATTGATTTATCTTCCCGATTTAACTTCAACCGCTCAAAATGTTTTGAAAGATTACTATGAAATAAGTTGTGGCACTATTTTCTTACTCAGTCTTAGTATTTTCACATGATGCATGAACGATCAAAGGCTGCTTCTGCATGAAACAAAACTTAATACCTATCTTAGGTAATAAATATTTTTATTTAGTGTACCTTTAACAAAATAATAATCTCTTAAAACAATCATTTTGATCTTAAATGTTGTTTCTAAAACGCTTTGCAATTTATTTGGCAGCTACTAGGTACGAAAGTGAGTCTTATCACCCTTCAAACTAGACTGCTTATCAATTGTATTATAAAATTAATCCTTAATTACAACCTGCCGACAGAGTTATTATGTTTTGAATTTGCGATATTAAAGTGATAACGTATTTTTCGCGAAGTAGTATAGGCTATAAAAGCAAGCCGCTCCCTTATTTGTCGGCCACTACTCAAAGAAATGTAGGTAATCGATAAAGAATCAGTGTCGATTCAGAAATTGAATGACGCATTAACATATCAGAATTTGGTGTTAGTGTTGCGTTGATAGACAAATATATCGAGAGTGAATATAGGTACTATGTAGTTTTATGCGTTTTTATCATATCTTTATAACTTATTTCCTAGTTTAAAATAAAATTCTAGTAAGACAACTCTCCATCTAAAGGTAAGCACATTCCGTATTGCTGATGATGCGATGCGTACGATGCGGATCAGTGGACGCAGTTGTATGAGTTTCTATACAAGACAAACTAAAATCCGTTGCGTGCGGTGCGTGCAATGCGTACGATGCGGGCCTGTGGACGCGTACCTTAAACATCATTATGACTTAACACCTTCTATCTCGGAATTATTACGTTATTGCGAAAAATATAATATGAATATCATATCACAGCTAAATTCGTTTATCCAGCACAAAATGGTCGGAAAACAAGAAATGCTCGTCATGTAATTAAACGTTATTGTGTTTTGGAACATACATTCTGCTTGCAAGCTGTTACGTCGACTTAGCTTCATGTCATTTTGCTCTGCTCTGTCACTCCCGACATATGAAATGCTCTAAATTAAAATTGCTTCGGACAAGCGCTTTTAGATGATACGTTTGGTCAAATCTGATATGAAATTTTATTTATAGTACTAGTTTAGAGTACATTTTAGTTGGGGTATATATTTTTAGATTTTATCAAAGAATGAAATGTTTCTGGGATAAGTAGTATGATATTGTATTTGCATAGTTTGCAGAAATCAACATCTAGACAAAAAGTACACAATCGTGAAATGTAAAAAAAACTGAATGAAAATATTATGTAGCGATCTGTACCCTTAGTACGAGTTTGCTTTACGTTTATAGTAATCGAAACGAGAACGCGTTCGCTCTGATTGCCCGGTTCGAATACACCAACCAATCAAAGCATCGAACGCGCTCTCGTTTCGTTTTCGTTCAACGTAAAGCAAACTTGTTCTAAGGGTACTTAGAACTGATCTGAGGAGTGATAAAATTACAAGAAAAAATATTTGATAAGAAAAACATGTGTTTATACCATACACTCCTTCATCACTGTCGTGTATCTATAACTGCAGTGACATAACAATTAACTTATGAGGTCAATTGAAAATTAGATCGTATATCTATAATTACTACGATCGCTAATCGCTCAACATAAATAGTTGATCTGTTCAAACCAATTAGGAGTATGTCGCCTATGATTAATAACTGCAACGGTCGGTCGGTACATTCATTAAGCAACTGACTGATTGCCGCATCCACTATAATGGCCTCCACTCGTTTGTCGGTTATTTGAATGTTCAATGAAAGTGTTCGTGTCAGCGCTTTGATGGTAAACACAGGACTTAATGATAGATTGATAATTATGTTTACTATTCATTAACGTATTCGTACTCACCCCTTATTACGTGGGACTTATAACATAAATGGTAAAAAGTGGATGTACATTGTACATTGCAAGGGTAGCTCGCCGCCCGACCAGAACCAGACCCGTGCGTGCGGCACGTCGCGTTCTGCCCTCAAAGAGCCATCAGACAACCACAGATGGGGCCCAGTAGGGCTGATCCTGATCTGGAGCTGCGGACTACCTAGCGGGTTTACAGAGGCTCCGGCTCGAAAAGTAGGAGTAGGAACGGGGTGATAAGAGTCTGACATTCCCTCTCGTCTCGCCCAAGGCGGGAGAAGTCATTGGATGATTTTCCCCCTCAAAAAAAAAGCATTACGTGTGGTAATGTGCACCTCTGCCTACCCTTTCGGGATAAAAAGGCGAGACATTATATTGTAATATTTTACTGTAATTACATAATATCCGTACAGAATATTCCATGACGCACATCACTGCACCACTAATTACACACAGTCTAATGGACTTCACGTTAGTTGAGCCAGTCCAATTAATGTAGTCTAATGCATAAAGTTATTAGGTGCAACGTTTAGATGGACGAATGGCTTTCAAAACTAATTGACTCATCGCTTTCAGTTGAACTAATTAACGTAACCTATTTAATCGGTATTTTATGTTAAATGTATATTCTGGTTCTAATCATAATTGTCATCATTCACTGGAATATGTTGACTAACTATAAAACACAGAAAGAGATTTGCAAGATATTTATAAGTTGTACCTACTTTTTTAAAATGCAGTTTGCAGTAAAGCTAGAATCAAGAAGCTCCATTCGTTTCGAACTGAAATTTGTAAATGCTATTGCCCGGAAAAGTACTAAATCTGGTAGTAGCGATATAACGTAAATAAAAATAATATACAAACATCTAATATTACAACCCAAAATAATATTATTTTCACAGAAATATTTTTGTATCTATTTTCAAGAAAAATCACGGTTCTCCGTAATTTTATGAGATCGGTAAAAAATGGAAGAAAATTACGAAAGGTCTACACAAACGGAAATTACGAAATTATAAAGGTTCCCTCAGTGACGGAGGGCTCGGAGGGCTCGGAGGAAGTTTGTTACGTCATATAAAAATATGATCGAGATCGGGATCACTTGACGTTTTTGTGACGTCGATACCGGAAGAAATTTCTGGAAATTACAGAATAAAATATTCATTTAAAGAACTCCTCGTAGTTGTTGAAGTTTTATTTTGATTCGTTTCAGTGGGTTTACGAGCTTGGTTTTTATTATAGTGGAACTACATTAAACCTGTTTACTGGAAAATTGGACAGACAGACATAAAACTTGTGGAAAGCTGAAATGCAAGTCCAGTTGTTAAAAATTTTAGACTAACCAAAAAATTGTGCATCATTATTTTTACTAGGTAAAACATCACGTTACGGACAATAGGAGCAGCGGGTGAAACTACGCAGTAGCAGCTATTAGTAGATAAATTGTATTCCTATAATGTGTAGATATATACGATGCCTTAATTACACTAGGGCTAAAACGGTTCTTGTAATTAAAAGCACACCTAGGGTGTTTGGAATGTTAGGGAGGGCTCACGAAATATTTTAAGCAAAATACCTTTTCTAACATTCTTAGGCATTCATCGGTGAAATGTATTTAAACAAATATTTGGATGTTTCCCTTTACTATCACATGTAATAAATCTTTTAATTTATCCTTTTCTACTTCCTGCCCCTACTAAGTAACTTAGGAGCCACGTAATATTCTTTTTTACTCATTACGACCTTATGACTTCATCCTACAACTTTCTATTTCATATCACAGATATTGTTTAACTAATAATTCAATAATATTTTGTTTCATTCGGGCATAATATATATTTTGTTTCACTGTTAAGCTTGAAGTCGCTCGACTGACTAGTTTTTGATCATTTACCTGAATAGCATAGATAGTAACCATATTTTTTGGAAGTTTGTACTTTCAAAAAGTTCGACGACTACTTGGATAGAGCACAGCCCCAGGGAATGATAGAAGTGGCATGGTAATTGCTCCATGGAAAACCGTAAGAAAAAGGATTGCCATTTTATTAAAATAATACCACGACAAAGACTTGCTTTCCCTCAGGATATTAAAGCAGAAATAACAGTCGTTCGGAGCGAAATCAATATCTTATATTCTCATAAAATTTCCAAGGAACCACTCTTTGCTTTTAACTCAATAATTCACAGTGAAAAATGTTTGGAATATAACAGTACGTTCCACCTTTTGTTCCTTTGTTCAGTTCGACTTACCAACTATTCTATATAGTTTTACAATCACATTACGTACGGACAATGCGCTTAGATTTACTTAGTGTAAGTACAACACGTATTGTTATACTTTCCAAGTCACAAAGTTTGTACAGAACCCTACTTTGGTCTGTTGCTTTTAGAACACAAAGTTACTTGTAAGACGATAAGTATTACACAATGCACATAGGTAAAGTTAGTTACCGCTTATATTCATTATTATGGATGTAAAATCTTCACACATCACATCTCAAGCTTATAAGTTGGCCACTGCTGACTAGAGTCCTCTTCTCACAAATTCGTTAAATTATAATAGTTAAATTATATCTTGTTGTCATCAAAATATTTTATTTTACTTGTTATAAAATATTGACTTCATAGTTCACTTTACGACTGTCCGAATGACACGGTCAGAAATATTTATTCCTCAAGATCATTTAATTTTTTACGTTTACAACAGTTATAATAAATTATAAAATTTTGAGAAACTGGATACTATACTTTTACACATTTTTATAGTTACTTTCAATATCTAACAAGAGGTAACAAAGCAACTATCTACGTTCTATGCTATATACTTAATAGATGTACTTATGTACTGCGTTCGATGTTAGAGACTCCGCCAATGCTAACAGCAGCTTCACCGAGCGCTGCGAGGTTATACCCTAATGAGCGAGCAACAAAGGAAACCCCCGCCTGTCAAATTAAGCTGACCCACCTCCGACTCAATTGTTATTCCGTTTGAAGCAAAATCGTTGATTACATTATTCCCGATAGTAAATCCCGATGAATGAAGCTGAATTTGTTGAACATTTCAACGTCTTGAACTTAATTTTATTTCGTTGTTTTGGTCACGGATTGCTTTGTCGATCGAGATCTATGTACGGTACTAGATTTTATGTCATTATTTCCATAGAAATAAATAATACAAAATAAGATGAAATTATGTTCTACGCCTTTTTAGAAGAACTAAACTAATTTTGTTTTAAACGTTGCCCCACACGCATTTCTCCTGGGTGCTTTTACAATAATACAATTTTACATTCACATGACACCCAGACCAACAATTTGTGGATCACACAAAGAGTTGTTCAATTCGACAACCGAACCCGTTATACGTTGCATGGCAGCCTAGGCACCGCGCCAACCGTGCAGTCAAGTCAAACGAAGTGATATTACGAGGCAGTCCGCAAGGAACCGGTCCGAAAAGTAGTCACTGCGAGGGAGATACAAGTGATCTTCTGCCTGTCATAGCATTAATTTCCATAAAGTCCAAACCAAAAACTCTATATCGAAAATCTTCCTCATTTAAACAACAACTCCTATTCAGACACGTATAACAAAGGCTATAACAGTTCTCAGTAAAGATCCGCCCCGTTTATTTTACACGCAACTCCCGAGACGAGTATTAAATAAACTACAAAACAAACTTTGTCTACACACTTCAAGTTAGAATCCACGTCGGAAATATTAGTATGCCGTAGTTTCGCGAAATAAAGTTATTAAGACATTCCAAGTTAACGGGAACCAGTAAGTGTGGAACTAATTCTCCTAGTTATTGAAATGTTCAAGCTCAAAGCATAATAAAAGAGTTACGTTAGCCTAACGGGCCTGTTATGAGAACTGAAGCCAAAACTTGGTTCAGTCGTTGATCGATTGGACTTTAGAACGATTTATCGATCAAATTCTAGTAACTTGTTATCATACAATTTTGTTATTATACAATCTTCACTAGTACCTTACCAAAAATATACAACATTATAACAACTAAAAACTTAACGTTTCAAATAGTGTATTCGACCTATTCACGGATTCTAAAGAGAAGGTGGATTTTTTGGCTTAGTGCGATTTTCCAAAATATTTTTATCAATATTAGCTTGGATTATAGGCAAATAGCGAACATGTGGCGTGAATTCAGATATTTTTATCTGAACTTGGAAAAATGCCAGTTTAAATTATTTGGTTCAGAATTAAATTTCAACTTACTCAATAATAGTCTTTCTTAATCTTCTGGAAAGATTAAATAATAGCGTTAAACGATTTCTGATTGCTTTTAATGTACCAATCTACAAACGACTGACACATTTTGCTGCAAAAAAGTACTTACTTCTGTAAAAAATCACAATATCTCTCTTTTTCTTTTTATATTCGTCTTATTATACTCTACGTTGTACGTTTGTATTTTTATAAAAATCATAATTATACTTCAGCCAACGATTGTACAGTCTTTCTATTCATAAACCCAGTATTTTCACAAGAATTTATATTCCAACACTGCAAGTCATAGTTCACAAGTACGCCTCCATTGTCCAGTCAACTTGGAAAACAAAATGGCGGCTGGCTCGAAGCAAATGCAGGGTTAATGATCAACTTAACCCTTCGCAGTAAATAAGCACGTCTAGCCTGCTGACAGCCGCGGCCGTGTAAGAAATAGCCTGACTTTACTCGGGCTAACTAGATAAGTTGCAACGAAGTGAAGTTGTGCTGTTTTTTATGTCATTAGTGTACACTTCTTTCTCTAGCTTCTTTTAAAAAATACACTACTAAGTTAGTATTGTAGTTCGTATTTTACACAGTTTCATCGATATTTTTAATTGAGTTCTGTGGTATGGAATACGACTCCGCTCGCTAACGAGCGCGTGGTTATGCATCCGATTCATGAAACGAGCAAAAAGGGAATTGGTTTTTGTTAATAATGTGAGCCGAAATTGCAGTTCTCCCTTCCATCGGTCTACTGAAAGTGATTATAGGGAATCGAGGTATTTTTATTGCGAATGTTATTTATTTTTTGCTCCATCAAATCTTTTCTTTGCTTTTTCTTGCTTCAAAGATACGCAACATGGCTTACTCAATATCCTTACATTATGATTGAATGTTAGCAGTCCCACGTTGGGCGCCATTAAGGCGGTCGCTACACTACCCACAATTTCTTATTTTCCGACTTCTTACACAGAGGAAATGTGCTAGCTATATTTTTAGTCCCACAAACAGTAAGGACAAAGTTATTTTTACTATTATACATTATATCGATTACTGTAAAAGTAACAGATTACATTCCTCTAATAAATGCTATAAATTCACATTTCTATAAATAAATGCTACAGACTTCCCAAAAATTCGATGTTTATTTATATTTACATTACCTATAAATAGATCGTAAACAAGACATTTTTACATCCACTCAAAGATTATGACACGGCCACCTGAGAGCCAATCGCGGTACCTGTCAAAACATTGTTCCTCCTACGTCCGCAGGCGTTAAGGATAATTTGAGGGTCAACAAAAGAATTTCCTCACATAGACAAATAGACAATAGACTACTTTACTCGTAGATAGAGTTACCGGGGATAAGGGAGTGGAGTATGAGCGATCGCGATGGATATTAGGCGTAGGATAATGTGTTACCGCACTGTTTTAGGGGACTGACCCACATATTTATTCGGATTTTCGTGTGAGGGTCAGAAACAAAGTGCGGCTGATACACTAATAATTTCTACGTAAATGAATTTCATAACTCGATGTTATTAAGGTTCATTGTGTGTCAACTAATTGTTTTCTAGAACTGTACACTTTAATGGGTCTTCTTTGCGAAGTGACTCTTTTAAAATGTACCACCTGATGTTTAAATCAACATGACAAATCAAAGTCATAAGCTAAAATATAATCACGTTTGTGACTACAGTCGAATTATATTAAGAAACTCGTAATAATAAATTTCACCAAAAAGTACGAAATAATTTCGATGACAAATTAAAAAAATATTCTTACCCGCAAATATAAGACTTTCTCTATTTTCTCGTTAATTTCGCTTTTCGTCGCAAACGTCGTGAATGTCGCAAATTCGCTAGACTCGCAACAATATTGTGTTCGAGAAAGTTGAGAATTAGTGGCGGCGCGCGATTCAGCAGTTAACCACTGCTCGTTTAATTTACTGGCCGTTCTTTTTGCTAAAAATAGGTTTGTTCGTCCGACGTTTATTGCCAAAGTAGTTTACTAAACTTTAGCGGTATGAAAGGCCAAATGAGTTGGTGAACTGCCGCTGAAACAGCAAAATACAGATAGAAAACTAATATCTGAACCATTTTTATAAACCATAAATGAAATGTTTGCTCAATAAGTGAAATTCAATTAGGTTTGTGATTGCGCTGCAATAACTGCCAAAACTTTATAGTGGGGCTCAATGTGGGGCAATAGATTTTAATATGCATTCTAAGAACCTAACATAAGATTTATCCATTCTAAACGACAAGTAACTATACTGATTTCTACCGAACGGGTTTCCGGTAAACCCGGATCCGGCTCAAAGGGCCGAAGTAGGAACGGAGTGGTCTTTTAGACATTAAGAGTCTGGCACTCCCTCTCGCCTCTCCCAAAGCGGGAGAGAAATTGTATGATTTTCCTTCGCTTAAAAACTACACTGATTAACCATATACAAAAATTGGTAACCAACAAAAAAATACCTTAAAGTATTCTACAAAACAAAACATTAAGCTGATACTGAAGAAAAGACGCAAAGCTGCCTCGTTAAAGTTACAGCCTTCTCATGAAGAAACAATACAAATAAATGCGCCAACATCTCCACAATACTTAACAAATGAACGTTGAATTCCCTGCCTCGAACAACCGTCTGCAATGCGTTGCCTTTGCCACTAATTAAACGGTTCACACTGGTATTAAAAAAACTTAATGAAGTAACTTGCTGCGAATGGCTGTTTCACAATAGCTATGAGATAATTATGGGCGCCTGTTAAAAATGTAGCTGTTATCAGTAGCGTAGCAGATAATAGTGAATATTATTTTTTGTACTCTATTGTTCTTAAGTATGAGTATTTTTTGAAACGAAATGCAAATTTATTACCTGATTTTACAAAATAATACAATATTTTGATTTTTTATAAATCATTTTTGTAGATGTCTGATTTGCAATATTTTAATGATTGACAAATACGACTTGTTTCTTAGTCTAAATTTCTGTTAGCTGCAGATAATATAAATAATTAACTTTTCTTAAACCAATCCATAAAAGCAACTAATTGAACTGAACTAAACTACTAAATCATTGAGGCACTCGCTTTTACATTTTAAATTGAGTAACATTTTACGCTAAAATTTTATTCAAAACTCTCGACACAATTTTATACTGTGCAACGTTTAAAATGTCAATGTTGCCTCAAAGGCTTTGTGTGCAAGTCTGATTTAATATTTTAATATTCTAAACACATTCGTAGTAAAGGAAAAATTCACGGCAGAACACGCTACGTCAAGCGCTACGCTTTGAGCTACGGCGTAGTCCGTAGCGCTACGACCGACGTAGCCGAACATATTTAGCAGCTTTGCGCTTTAATCTCCTTAACGGATTATTGTTTGTAATAACTGTAAAAGTAATTTAACCCAAATTCATCTCCATTATGGAACATTCGACCCTTTTGTATAATTTACATATTTTATTTTCACAACCCTTCGAATAGTGGCCTATTTTCGTATAAGTCAGTGAATTTGCTGTATCTTCATCGTTGACCCAATAAAAACTGTTTGATAAATGTTAATCGCAGACACTGAAGTGATTAATGGTCTAACTTTGACATAGTGATAGCCAAAATTATATAAATTTTCGCCTTCGTCGGATAATTACTTAATTTTCTTAAAAGTTAATCAGGGTTATAAAGGACGAATAAACTAACAAAATTTTTAACTTTATTAAATTAAAGTAAATACTATTTGTTTAAAATAATTTCAAGTATAATAAATACCTGTACAACTAAGGAAATCTGTAACTGACCTGAGTTCGTATCCTTTATTAAGTATCACTGGTCATATCATTGATCACATTAAAAAAGAGAAGATATGTCATTCGTTTCGACTAAATGATCAAAAATGGAACAGAACACATACAAACACACATAAACAAACATATTACAACTACTAAACTACAGCATTAATGTACCAAATTAATTAAAAACGTTTTACATAAAAAAGCGATACGCCATTTTTAATTTCCTTCACTACGCAGCTTATACCCGTCACAGCCTGTCTATTAAAACGTTATTTCAATCAATCTTGTGTAAAACACATGGATTTTTTACTTTGTCACCGTTATGACGTCACAACGCTTTGAAAACTCCATGCAATACGTTTATGTCAACGGTTTTGTCGCAAAAGCGATTTCCAGCTTTACGATAGTCATATAAATTGTTCCATAGAACGTCATAATTTTAATGCTTGTAACATCACGTGTTTGAATATCTTTTTAATAATAAAATTCTTAATTGACAGAGCAACTGGTCTCATTTAGGTACGTACAAATTTACAACAACACGGGGGCGAAGCCGTTCCAGGAGTTAGTGAATAAAAACTAAATAATTAACTATTAAAATCTTTAGATACAAGAAACTGTAACTAGAGATAAAGAGGTATAACATAGGGATAAAGTTAAATTAAAGCGTTACCGTTAATAAGTTGAGTGTAACTGTACCGCTGTAAACTAATCAGATTGTTAGTGAAACCGCATTTGAGTGAGAAACACAATTCGGTCTAATCTCATATTGGTTAACCGAAAATGAGATTAAGTTTCACTCATTTTGTGTTTAATCTGCTTACATTCTGTTGTTACGCGAGGCATTATAATTTGTTCCAAATTTTGTTATCTTTACTTTCACATTCAACATCCTATAAGTGTCCATTGCTGACTTCTTCTCACACAGAAAAGATTTGAGCATCAATCACCATGCTTGCTCAATGCAGGTAGGTGATTTTAAACTTCTAACTAAAAATTATAAGCCAAGGTTTCCTCACGACTTGCCTACCACCAGTATTTTGAATTTTGAAATTATACCGTACCTAATACATTCACAGAATTACATAAAAACTGCTACAAAATAAAATAAAAACTACAGAACTAACTAATGCTCCAGCGAATACAAAGAAAATACTTTATTTGCGACAGTACCAACAAGATATATGCAAGCACTCGTGAGATACATTACGTTATTACATTAGCATGTACAATCGCAAACAAAAATGGAATATTGAACAGGATTTTCACTTCAACAATTTCATTGTGACGGAAAAAAAATCTGTCATCACAGAATACTTTGGCTAGTACAGAATTTATCGACGTATCGAATTGGCAGACATATTGACCGATCGCCAAATGTACAAATGCACGAAATTAATCAAAAGTGTAACGTGTACAGCTATCACGAAATCGGACAACTATGTGACTGGAATTTATGAATTGAATTCGGCAACGTATGGGAACTCCTCACAATACGATTCATTGCAATCGTGATCAAAGAGTGCTGAGTAATTCTATCAAATTAAATAATGTCCATGACATCATGTCTTCTATTTGAAAGAGAAAGAAGAAAGTTATATAATTTTAATTCATATTTTAATAAGGTGAAAGCCTATATGTGAATGAATAACATCATTCCTGAAAACATTTTTATCTAAAACAACTAAAGTTACCACTTAGGAGTATTTAAAAAAATTGGTCAAACGGTGCAATGACAAGATTTTGAACAATTTAAATTAAGCAAAGATTACAATTAAAAAACTTCGAATTAATTACAAACCGTAAGATTTCTTATTAAAAAATACCCAAAGTCTGTCTAAATTAATTGCAATGAGAATCAATTACTTCGAGATCTGTTCGCTTCAATGAGTCTCATCGTTTTATTCGATAAAAATGGTTTGGTATCTGCTTAGCAATTATGTTCCCCTGGTACTTCTCCCCACGCCTCTCTTGATTGCAATCGTCTTTATGTTAATCTTAAAACTCCCTTTGGTCTAATAAACAAATTATAATTATTCTTTTGCTGATTACTCGACTACTCGTGGTACATAATATTAAATATATTTAGTAAAAATCACGACGGAATGAATATCCAAATAAGTAATTATAATAAGCATTTGGCTTGAAATAACTACACAACAAACTAAGACTTCAATGCCAGTGGAATAACGAACTCTCATTATTATAAATATCTAATTACGCTACATTCTACATAATATACGTATTCGTCGCTTTTTCAGCGCCATGTCAACAAGATAAAAAATAATAAATTGACCTATCATAATCAACAGAACAACGCACATAGACAGGCTGCGTATAATCAACACACGCACACATCCACACACTGAGGGGTTGCGTGGTGACGTCACGGGTAAACAAGACGCCGTATATTATCAGCCAGCGGTGTGAGCAGGACGGAATATAGGCCAAGAACCGACCTACCTTCTGATGCTGATACAGTGGCGAGCCGAGCCACCTATAGCAGCTAGGGAGCTTGTAATAAGGTCGCTCGCAAACGGTGTATAGCCTTCAAATTATACTATTCACCATTTTTTCACAGTGGTGACGCAAATTTACGATATACTCTAAAAACTAGGTTAAACTTAAATCTAAAAATAGAAATTCCTGCATATTTTGCAGTTCACAGCGAAAATCCTATCGAGGCTATCAATATTCAAATAAAGCCTTTCATGCGTGCAGCTTCGAGTTTTCCCTGGAACATAAACTGATTTTAAAAATTCATCCGCACTCGTCTGCAAAAAAGTCATTTTAAATTTCCACTTCGCCAACTTTATTCATGAACTTTTGAAGCTAAAGTAGAACAGCTCTTTGCAAGATTGTTATTTGAATTATGTTTTTAATTTATAGTGAGCTAATAGTACCTATCAGCTATCTTTAACATCAGCAACGTTAATTATCTCCATAGTAAAAAATAATTTTATATTAATCAAATTGAATTTTCATGTTTGAGGTCATTGAAATTGCAATTATAATTATTTTTTATAGAAAATAACTGATAGACTAACAAATGAGTACTAATGTATGGCAAATTGTGTAATGGCAAATTACTGTTGATTACTATGTACATGTGTATTGTGGCTAAATACTCTTTCGGAATCCCCAATAGCTTAAAATTCTAACTAAACCATGGTTAGAAATTTTGTTTTTTTCTATGTTCGTAATTCAATTACATCCTTAATAGTTTATGGGAGACAGATGGCACCCGTTACATGTAAAATATCGACCTTCATCCGAATTAAAGACCATAGGGACCAATAGAGTTAGGAAACGGTTGACTTATAAATAAGTACAAACTAAATGTATTTTTTTTATCATTAACTATATAAAAAAGTATAGTAACGAAAAATGAAATCGGTATATTAATTTCAGAGCCTATTTGAATACAAATAAAGAGACAATCCAATTTTTACTCAGAATAACAATTAAATTGGTTTACGAAAATTCATTTTCTAAAATTAAATTTCTCAACGTTCGTCAGAATCGTTCTGATTGGTCCATTTGAACAGTATGAACAATAACTTTTAAGTGAATGCGGCAAGTATACGAGTTACCGAGGTAATAAAATGTAGCGGTCATTAAATATTTTACGAGTCCTCATAAGCCTTTGTTCTCCACAAGTTTAATATTATGTTAGTGTTTTTAAAACAGTATATTATGACAACGTTCTTAATGTGCACATGGCTTTAATGTTATCTGTATCAAAATTTATGAATAGTTAAAAACTGTTATGCGTAACACCATGAATGCATTCAGTACCTCTACCATAAGGTTAAAGTCAAATAGCAATGTGGTATAGAATAAAATATTTTATACGAAGAATAAATTACTCAACAGCGTCCGTTATGATAAAATCGCTACCTATCTTAATTAAAAACTTTAAACCCGGTCTTAATAGTAATTCCTTTAGTACCTACTTATTTATTTTTCGTTCCAAAAAATTAAGTTCCTTCCATTTAGAAGAAACAATCAACAAAATCTTGGAATAAAACAATACTCAAAACATAAAAAAATTACCTATAAATACCATAACATACATACATACATATCGTCACGCCTTTAATCCCCGAAGGGGTAGGCAGAGGTGCACATTATGACACGTAATGCCATTGTGTACACCCACATTTCACAATTTATGTTGTAAGTCCCATGTAATAGGTGGTGAGCCTATTGCCATATACCGGGCACATTTCCAGACTCCGTGCTACTACCGAGAAATTTTCGAAAATCCGAAAAAAGCCCAGTAATACTTTGCCCGACCCGGGAATCGAACCCGAGACCCCTTGTCCGGCAGTCGCACTTGCAACCACTCGGCCAACGAGGCAGTCAACTAACAAAAAATACCATAACATTATATCATAATACAATTTTATTACCAACACATAAAGTTTAATTTTGCATACGACTGTTATAATACATGCAAGCTCTTAGATCTCAATTTAGCAGATGAAACTGTCCCCATTTCGCCGTCATTCGACAAGACGGCTTCAAGACGTTTAACACACGGAAATGAAGACCCAAGGGAAGGAAACTGGCACCAGACTGTTCGGATATGCTAATGCAATGGTGCAACTGTCATTTGCAGATGAACTCCAGTTACCTCTGAGATATTAAATATGTTTCAAACTAAAGCTTGTGCTACGGTGATAGTGTTCATTTTGTGAAAATTGGTTTGTACATTTGTGACACGTAGGTATTTATATTCTGCCTTCGATTTATCGATAATCTACAAATGTACAAAATTAGAATTAGAATCCAACAGGACAGAGTTTACTTTTAAAACTACACTGTCCTCATTAAGATTTCTTTAATTTAGAACCTTATTATTTTTTTAAACAAAACACCTACTTCTTCTTGTTATAATGTTGCTACTCGTATATACACAAAAACATCATCAACAAAACGATTCGTATTCAACAATTCGTATATTTAAAAAACTAAATAAATCTTAAGAGACAAATGAGAAATGAATACTAAAACATTTTGACTTCTACATCCCAATATCGTCGTTCGAGTCACCGACGACGTCAAGCTGCGATATTCTCATAAAAATTGGAACAAAGATTTTAAAATGGTGAATATTTCTGTCAGTCGATCATTCGTCCATCAATCAATGTACCTGCATCATTGAGATCCTTTCAATCCAAAACGAAAGCATCAAGATAAATCTCCAATCTTTCAACCGAAATAAAAGGCCATTTTATTTGATTTCAAATCGTTTGTGAAAAGCAATTTGGGTTAAGAATCTTTTTCGTGCAACATGGACGATAGTATATTGTTTTATGGTGCATTGTTTTTAACAGAAATGTTATTATAACATTAATGTTATTATCATCCGATGCTATCTGAACGATTAGATAAAGGTAGATCTATAGAAACAATGAATATCACATCAATTTATCTCTGCTAAATGAATTTTGGACTCCGTACACTTATAAAAAAGTCTTAAAACTCATTAAATACTTACCACGCCTAGCTATAAAACCATAAACCTCAGTAATCGTAGTTGGGATACTTGACAACCAAAACAACGGTACTTATTTGAATTGGTTTAGGTCTTAAACTAAGGAAAGCACTGAAAATAAAAGTAAGAAGAAATTCGGCTTACAGGCGCTTCATTTTTATTCTCCGAAAACCTTTACGAGCAAACGTGGCAGTCCCTTCATTTGAGCTAGCTCAGAAAACGGCAAACGTTGCGCCATTTCGATCTAACGTCTGCTGTAACTAAATGTACAGATATATTTCCTCTATAGCATGACATATACAATCATCATCTATTAATTCATCATCTAATAATCATCATATTCTTTTTTAACATTTGATGGGTCGACATTGGCCGCTATCTCACCTGATGGTAAGTGATGATGAGGCCTACGATTGAGCACGTCTGCCCATAAGCAACCTATTCACTCGGGCTTTAAAGACACCCAGGTGATACCCCTCAGAAAACACAGACTCCGGCAAGGAGTTCCACTCCCTAGCAGTTCGCACAAGGAAGCTTGAAGCGAAGCGCTTCGTGCGAGTGGGCGGGATATCAATCACTAAACGTCCACTGCTGAACATAACCCGCCCCCAGTGACTTCTAAATATGCTGGTGGGAAGCGACCTGCATCCAGCGGCTGCTTGCGACCCTAATCAGATAGTCGTCGTGCGTACACGTGACGTAACGTCACGCCTTTTATCCCCGAAGTGGTAGGCAGAGGTGCACATTACGGCAGTCGTGCGTACAATATAAGTAAATAGCTAAATTGTATCATTAATCTTTTGACTGAATATTGTTATGACTTAGGATAAGTTATTATGACAGTAATAGTAAAGTAGTAGCTTCTCCATAGATATGTATGTCCCTCTGTCTACCCTAAATAGTCGTGATGTTACGGCAGTATTACAAGTGTGCTACAGAACATAAGCCGGCGCTCGTCCCAAGGGGCAGAATGTCCAATCCAACCCAGAGTGGCCGCCAAACATTCCCAAGGTTAAACGTTCCTCTATTTTAGAAACACCCTTTATATTATTCAGCAGTTTAGTTAGCGCGTTTCTCCATTTCAGTTGAAGTATTCATAACTTGTTTGTAAAAGTTATTGTGTTAAGCTCGTGCATAATTGGTTAGAGGGAGTTATTCTTAATTCTTACTACGTCGCGGCTCGTAAACCGACTAAATATACAACAGCCTTTGTGTCGGAACACAGCTAATCACGTTTTAAGTGAAGTAATTATCATATTTGGAATAATGTTAGTTTAAATTAATAAATAAATAAGGAAATGGAATGTCATGTTTGTCATAAAAACCCAGACTTTGTTGACAATCTTGAATCACATGATGAGTAATTATCGGCTTCGTCTTAACTCGTGGACTTTGGGAGATGATTGAACTCTAACAAGAATATAATTTGATACTTTAGTACCGAGCTATTGTTAGCCATCTTTCTACTACTACTGCAGCCATATTATAGCTTAGTAGTGGCCACTTTAATAACTTCGCAGTAAACTGTAAACGAGAGTGACGTCGATAGTGCTGCAGTTGTGCTAAAGGTTTTGTTGTACTCTATTTTATCTTTTTTGGGAATATGTACTTTAATCTTTTTGTTTAATACCTAACCTATGTTTAAACGTAGTACTTACCTACCTGCGCAAGCAAAAAACTCATGAGAAAGGTCATTAATTCATAATAATATTTGCATTAAAAAACTCAGCGGAAATAACAACATGTTTATAAAAGCATGGCTTTGAAATCATGCGTTGAATATAAATGAAAATCATCCATTCTTTATGCTAGGTGGGTGTGATCACTTTTACTTCCGACCCCTTCGACGTAACCGTGCATGTCACTGTCCAGCCAATGGAAAGAAAAACCAAAACATTTAATTTTATGATCACATGGAGCAAATACAAAGTGGAAATATCATAACTGGATTTACCTTTAACATAATTTGTGACAGTTTACGGGGAGCGCGGGACGTTACAAACCAGCCCCTCTCCATTTTCCATCTAGCGGTCCGATACTACAAAAATGTTGCCACTTGTCTACATTTTATTGTGCGCTTATAACCTAATCACACACTTTTACTTATAATATTATTGAGCAGGACCGCTTGATTGTATGCATCACAACGCAGCCTCTCAACTGCTGATAGCATTAGATAACAGCGAATAGGACGTCCATAAAGTACGTTTTCTAGCAAATATTTAAACACAAAACTATAAAATAATTCAGTTTGGGCCTAAGCGAACCTTCTATAACACAAATGTAATGTGATGTGTAAGGGGTGGCGACATACGAATAGAGCCACGAGGTCACGCCACTGATTTCATCTTTTTATGTTATTTCTCCCGTTTCTATAAAGCTAATTCTCATGTAGAGGGAATTTTTATGAACAATTTCACCAGAAAAAGGTGTGGTGGAGATGTAGTTGTTTTTTAAGTCATTAACGCTTAGAAAATGTGTACAACCCAGTACAGTTTGCAGCACAGTTTATATGATTCCAAAATGATAATAAATTAATAAATAAAATTACCAAGAAAACAGAAGGTACCCTACTCATTTTCAATAATCGACTATAAATTCCAATAGAATAATTCCAATAATGCACTGCGTATTTTAATTAAGTAGAAAACTGATTTGGCTGTGCAATCAACTGAATAATTAAATGAAAATTTTCGCATATAATCAGTATTTGGTAGTAGTAAAGTAGATTGTCGAGTAATCTTCCTCTCTTAACAGAGTTTTCCAAAGTCCTAACAGATTATCTACTTACCTGAGAAGAAAGTAGTTATCCCGTCCGAAACTTTAGATAGGAACGGCCCCGTTGACTCCTTAAATATTTTTTTTCGGTAAAGCTAAATTGGTGTTTCGCAACCGACCGTTGTTGGTTTGTGTGTTTTTCGTGTTTGAACAAGAATTTCTCGGTTTATGGCGGAGGATAATGGGCTTTGTTACTAGCAGTACAATACGGAGTAGGCCACAGCCGAAGTGAGCAATTTATCGGCCAGTGTCAGGCCAACATCCCACATGGGGCCCGTTGAGAGCTAGTGAATAGGCGCGACCGCAATTAAAATATGGCCGCCGCAACACCCTCGTACAAAGACCTTCGGACGATAAATACGTGGTCCCTATGGCTCCTACAACGTACGTGCTATTTCTCTGTTTGGAACGCGAATTACTTTACCTTTTTACTAGCAATAACTTTATTAGGATGACAAAATTCGTTTTGGGAGTTTCCTCTTTCATCGTGAAAAGTAATTGGTTGATATAAAATGGATCTCGTAGGCTAAAAACTTTGTGTTAGTACTGTTGCTCCTGTATTGAAACAAATTACATACGTTGTAGAGAAACTATGCGCACAAATCGAACGTTACAAAAAATTACTTGAGAATAGTTAAGTGAAAAACCACGGTTTACTCACATAGGTTAATGGAGAAAAGCTCTACCAGTTTCTAGTCACAGAGGGATTCTTCATCATGAGAAGACATAGCGACGTCGTTAGTTAGTATACGAGTAGTATATCTCACGATAGTTATAACAAACATATTGAGGATAGTTGATCAAACCTTAACAGCATATATCTCGATATTCACAATCACTTTATTTATTTACTAGTTACCTGTTACTTTATACTTTAATAGGATTTGTAATAAAAGTTTCGATGTTGATTCCGGGAATTAAAAGAAAATAAAATTTCCGATTGACTGGTTTCTCGATTGAATCGATTTGAGCTCCATAGCAGGTCGGAGCGGTGCGAGCTTACAAACTACGCTTAAGTGCGCTACTCTAAACATTTATATTGTATGTAATAGCTAGCCGTTGCTTCGGGTCACGGTTTATTCCCTAGGGATTCTCTAGTAATCATAAATGTAGGTTCTTGAGCGTATGTAAAAAATAAACTCAATCATTAACTATCTGATTTTCCAACAAAACACTGAAGTCCGTCTTACTGCTGCTTAGTCATTTAATGATTACCTACTTAATTCAGTCCTTAGCAACTGTTTTTGCAACAAAATCGTTACTAAGGAATAGTTTAAGTACTCATTAAATATCTCTGAGTGCGACAGTTAGCCCAGTAAACTCCTTCAATTTCCAATTCTAATATTTAAGTTGAATACATCCAAACCAAATTAATAGGTTACCTGAAAATCCTGAAATCTAATTGAAAGCTGCCTATTACAACTTATTTCGCTATAAACTCAATCCAAAAAGGACGTCCTGTGTACTAAAAAAGTTGTTTTAACTCAATTCGTAAAAAGAATTCTATTTGCTTACTAACTAATCTTTTTTTTTCAGGTATGGGCATCTCAAATTGTCTTCCAACAAAGTTCAATTCGTTTTGTAAGTAAGCATTATGACAAATTCTCAAATATTTATGACCTGTAGATTTTTTAATTTTTAATTAATAACAGAATCCTTTATTTGTTTTATAAAAAATAGTACGGTGCAATACATAAACTGACCAAACTGTTAAGACAATTTGACAGCAGATAAAAAAACCAATGATTTTTTTTCCATAATATGTTTAAAACATACATCGTAGTTGGAACCTACCGCCGCCATAGGTATGGGACGGACAACGGTAGGTCGAAGTCTGACGGGTGTGGTGATTCCGTAAGGGTAACCGGGGTCACGGTCACAGGCAGTGGAGGAACACAACGGTGGTTTTAGCCAGTAAGAGTCCGGTAAGCCCCTCCCCCCCTTCCCATCATGTCGTCCCCACTACGTGGGAAGTCCATGAGGATTTCCATCGCGATAGAAAAACAAAAGACAGACCATTTTACACCATACACCATTTTACCCTAAAATAAAATGTATTCGTACGATTCCGCACGATTGTTACCCAGTACAGTTAAGCCTGTTAATCTGAATGATGGATTTCAATCAATTTTCTGTACGTGTAATATTTCATTTCCAATTTATTTAAAGAGTACCGCATTTTGATTGTGTTTTATTAACCATTCGTGTGGTTACGACAGAGTAGAATATAATATCTTTAGTAATATTTTGTCTCTAGGACGATTCTTCCCGCGAGCATTGTAAAAGCCGACTAAGGGTTACATGCGGCTAACACCTTATAGCTGTGACCGGCCAACCTGCCTGTGAAGTATGGAGATTATAACGAACCCTCTGTTACATGTAGAGGAGGAATTATAACCAAAATAGTGTACTGCTAATGATTACTGATGATCATCATTTGGAACATCATCACAAATATTGTTGTTCCTACCTGTTATTGATCAAAAGACCAGGCAATAGACAGAAATGTAGGTACCATTTTTTGTACATTCTTTTTTTTGCTGAGGGAAAATCATCCAATGACTTCTCCCGTCTTAGACGAGGCCAGAGGGAGTGTCAGACTCTTACTGACTAAAAACGACTCCGCTCCTACTCCCGCGGTGGTCTGATGGCTCCTAGAGGCGCGCGCAAAACGCGACTCGCTGGAGTGTACGGGTTTTGCGGGTCTGGTTCTGGCCTACCTTGCTCGCCGTCTACACACCCGCACAGATTAATTTAAGACTAAAAGGGTGGATAAAAGTTCAACGATGTTTACTATACAATATACCAACATAAAAACATACGTATACGTTTGTGTACGTAATATAGTCAACTGTTATATTACGTACACAAATGTATACTGTTTAAATGTCAGGTATATTTGAATACATATTATACTAGTTTCCGAAACAATGGCTACGTAAACAGAATCAAACAATCGAGTGTCTCCCTCCATTGCCTCGCAGCGTCCCTCGCCCTCGACGCTTCGTTAACGAAAATTTATCTGAAACAAGGAATCGTCTTTCGTCTCTTAACCCTTCCATTGTTAAAGAATGTTATTACAGCTCCGAATGTTTCAAAAGTGAAAATTGTGCCGAATGGAAAGAGTCTAAAGTAATACCTAGGGAATTGTTACATAAGCCTTTATTGATCCGAAACTCGGCGTAAACGTTTTTACTCTGTAATTGATTTTACGTTTTTATGGATACCGCCTCGATTTTTATATTGATAAAAGCGAACGTTTATGCTAATATATTTTTTTATTACTGGCTCAATGGTTCGGTGGCACTTATGTAGAGAAAACAGAGAACTTTATTGATCTTACTAAGAGGAGCCTAGCGATCGTCTCTTTAATATGCATTAACTTTGAAACTAGTTATCTTAATCTCATTCTGTAAGAAAAATGACAGAACTCGAAACTGTAATCTGTGTGCACAGAGCCTAATTATACGAAGCATACATTTGGATACTATAACATCATTCATAACTCGAGTAAATGTAACTTTTTTAAGAAAATTGTAGACGTCGCTAAATATTAGCCAGATTGACAGTATTTTATGTCAAATAATTAAATTGCCTACTTCAATTTTATCAACACTTAAAAAATTCTGTACCATTTCAGCTTGTCGTAACAGTAGTTACGTTGAGGAAAATGAGTTGACGACCCATTCATGATGAATTTCTAATTATTTTTATGAGATCCTCGTGTAATATTTATTTACTTTATTCTGGTTGTGATATTGTCTTGGTTGCGTTTACACAACCAAACAAAACAGTTTAATTACATTTCATAAACAAGTGAACTACCTGTATCGGTCATATGGGCAACTGAGATTTAGAGTTTAACGTTGAGCTGCAGACTGCTTAGCCCGGGTAGCCTAGGGTTACCGGGGCTCCGGCTCGAAAAGCAGGAGTAGGAATGGGGTGGTTTTTAGTCAGTAAGAGTCTGACACTCCCTCGCGTCGCTCAAGGTCAGAGAAGTTATAGGATGACTTTTCCCTTTTAAAAAAGTGTCTAGCCTTAAATTCTTGAATCGAAAATAGTATTATCGGGTACTTTTTCTGCTACAAATTCACACTCATAGAATGCTACGTAGTCCATTAAAATTTTACAGGAGCACGCAATCATATTTTTTGGCCTATTAGGTGAATAAAAGCGTAGCCTCAAGTTTGTGAGGTTGCCACCCTTGTCCTGCAAGTGCTATCTAGTGACCAATTAATCATGGTCTCATTCTCATGAATATTAAAAAAAAACTATATTCTAATTTTTGTTCCGTGAATTGTAACATTTCAATTGATTTGTGAGTATATTTTTTTCTTGGACCTTAATATATGAAAAGCATGTTTGAATTTAAAAACCTCTTCACACAGAATAAAAACATATGTTGTTAGCTAATTTCAATAATATCTTTGAATAAATACATAAAGCCGATAATAGTAAAATGATTGATTAATTGCTTATTACAATCATTAACTACGACTGTGGCCTAATCTCTTGCAGACTACTCGGGGACAGGACTTGATTAATGATATGATCGGGTCACGACGATGATAGATTCTAAATGGAAACCTTTTAACTAGTTTTCATTTATCATCTACATTTAAACCATGTTTCAATCAATGGATATACCAGCAAAGGGCATTCATGAATGATATTTTTCTAATAATAAAAAATTGAGATTAGCAATTTTTCCCGAAATCAATAGAAACTACAACGGTTACTAAAGTCGTCAAAATATAATCAATACACAAGGAACAACACTATCACACAGTTCCTTGTGTAAACGAGTGAAATGTAAAGCAGTCAACAGTTCCAGTCGCACCCTGTGTGAAGCATAAATGCAGGTTACAACTCCTTGCGGCACGACGTCTCTGTGCCATTTACTACGATAGGATTATTTCCACTTTAACACCATTTCATTTTTATAGGTTAGCCTTCTGTGTTGATCCCCAACTGAAAGAGAAATGCAGAATAAATCTTGCGACACTGTTTATAGCAAATCGTAAAAGTTATCTGGTGGAAACTGGAACTGAAGTACTTGTGTAATGTATTTAATCGGAAAATGTTTGTTTTCATTAAAAGACTTGAATGATCTTAACGGTTGCCCAAATTAATAATGGGCAATTGTAATTCAAATGTGTAAATTAAAAGGTGTTACTATTTTCACTCTTTAGTAGGTATACATTTTTAATAAACTAATGTGATTTTGATGTTGTCTCTCACAGACAAAGCCACACCATACCAAAAAAAAACACATTAGATATCCATTTTAGGGAAATAGTATTTTACCAATGTTTGACTCCAGTTTCTACACTAATAAACACAAACGATGTCGCCTAGCTCCTTCTAGTATGGCGTTAAGAAAACTTCTTAAAAAACTAATTTCGATATACTTAACCCTCAAAGCCGTGTAATATTAACAGCCCATAAAAAATCTTAATACATTGATCACCTTAGCAAAATGCGAACACACTTTACGAAATAATTTGCCGTAGCTAATCTTGAAGGTAATATTGGAAATATTGCAAGCCGGGGAACCCATCTAGCGTTAACTTAACGTGGTTATACACATCCGTGGCCCCGGCATCGGCCGCGTTAACCTTGTACGGGGGTTTCTGAATAAATTTCCGCGGGCACCAAACTTTTGGGATAACATCTTTGAACGGCTGTCGCTTTATAAGTATTATATGAATACCACTCCCCACGTTTTTGATGGAACGCTAGATATGCTAACAAGTAAGTTCGTAACAGTATAATTAATATTTTAGTCTGAGTCTGATTAGTTCGCTACACTTTTTTTGTAGAACACCTTTGTACCCAATGATGACAACGTTTTCATACTTTGTATCATACTTTGGTAAGTTAGTAGGTACTAGTGTCACCAATTTGGTCAAATGTTATATGACTACAATATCGGACCTTAATAGCGTGACGTTAATGGTGACAAATTATCTAAACGATGGACTATCTACAGAATTCTCACAGTCCACACCGTTTCTGCTTAAATCAAACTAGACTTTTGTGGTTTCCAGTTTACCTGATGCATTTCACGTTACTATAGAGCTGACCGCAAACTGGGTAGTGTTGCATAGGAACCTTTACTTTTGTTTCTTAAGCGATAAGGTCAACGTTTAATTGAATTTCAAAAGTACGGAGAATCATTTTGTAAACTTGCAGTTGAAAGGAAATTATAAATCCAAATATGCAATAAATACAAAACTGGAAATAAATACTCATAGACTTCTTGTACGCATAGAATTCACGTATAACGGACACAACACATTTCCAATTATATCGCACATAAAAATACTTGTAACATATAGAAGGAACTTGCATTGAAATGTACTTAATTCTAGAATAATCTAAGCTAGTAGTACATGATGTCAATAAACTAAATTAATCTAGCTACATACGAATAGGAATCCACTTAAATCCGAATCCTTTGAGCGAACGCGTTCTAATCTTTACAGATGTGGTTTTAATGAATAAATCCTTGCGTTGTTGCTTTGTTATTATGTTTGTAGATCTGAAAAGTCACTGGAGAGTTTTATTCTAGACAATATGATCATACGTAAAAAAATATCTAAGTAGCAATCGACAGGAAAACGTCGTATATTGAACACTTCATATGTACAAAATGTTATAAATCGCAATTTTATTATTCCTGTCTGCTGTTAAATGTCTGCTTCATCGAGCAAAACCATATGGTTTTATGTTATGAATATTTATAAAATACCAAATAACAAACGCTTTTTTTAAGGGGGGGGAATCATTCAATGACTTCTCCCGCCTTGGGCCTTTTACTGACTAAAAATCACACCATATAAAGTAGACTACCTACTACGGAAAAAAAATCACTCGTGCCGTCGCACAATTTTAATAAATGATTTTCACCCTTATATAATACAGTACTAAGATCAAAATTAAATGTTAAAGGGTCGTTTGAGTTTGAGCTTTATGTTTTGAGTAATTTGGAGTAAAGTTGTGTGTGAGATTGAAATAGCATTCGTGATTACAAACCATGTTCGATGTCTGACTAGCAGACACCCATTGCAAATTAGCGTGTACATAATATATAATGTGCCATTATACTAAGTTTGGAGGACACGCAATAATTGAAAACGTCATATGTAGACTAGACTGGCATGATATTACAAAGTTAAGACAAGATGTTAGCGAGTTTTGGTGAGATACATATCGACGTTTGAAAGGCTTATTGATCTAAGCGTCATTTTTTTCATACATCATTTGATGGAAAGAAATTCGCGTTTCCGAATGGCGCTTCGGTCAATTTAGTGTTTCAACCGTGGATATGTATGTATATACAATACTAGTACTACATTTTACTAGTCAACAGTACTTTTGACTGGTTAAGAGTAACAGAAATTGCAAGACTAGAATGAACTCTAATAACCAGAACATTAATTACATTCGTGATAGTATGAGCACTGGAGACAAAACAACATTATTTTAACTAAGTGATGTCTCGGTGGTGGTCAGACAATGCAGGGCACACTGCCACCATAGGCTTCAATGTGTTCTCCCAAATGTGGGGCTTAAAGCACTTTTAACAACCCATCCGGAGCTGCGGACTACCTAGCGGGTTTACCAGGGCTCCGGCTCGAAAAGCAGGAGAAGGAACGGGGTGGTTTTTAGTCAGTAAGAGTCTGACACTCCCTCTCGCCCAAGGCAGGAGAAGTTATTGGATGATTTCCCCGCTCAAAAAAAAAGCAGGTATACAAGGTAAAGTATGATGGTATATTATAATATGTACCCAGTCTAAACACGCGTGTTAGTCAAAGCATTTGTACTTACGTGACCATGTGCTCATGTAAGTATACACAACCAACTGAAATAGCTCGAGGCGTTGCCTTTGTGGAAACTAACGATGCAAACAAATCTATGTACTACACTAGCAACTTTAGCCAATTACCATAACACAATAACGCTCATTTATGCTTGAATGGCAAATACACATTTCATAAATGCAGGAATAGAGCATAATTATCTTATTTACTGTAGTTATTAGATTAGAAACTGAAATATCCAGATATTTTGAATTTGTGCACTTGCAAATATTTTCATTTCCCAACAAACTAAAAAGACATGTTTGTGCTATTTACGAGTAATTTCATAATTATTGCATCACCGGCAGTATTATCTTATACTTCATTACGTAAAACCCTAGCCACCTCATTTGAGATAGCGCACGGCACATAATATGAAGTTATTTTCCTCTATTTACTATCTGCCCTATAAACTGTGGAAACTGCTAGCTCTCCTCGCCATGTTTCATGGTATCTGAGCACATTATCAGTACTCACTCTCAGAATACAATTTTATACGTAAACTAGACGCGGTCCGGGCTTCAAGCTCGGTACATATTTTATGAACGCTTCGTTTACACAGAATTTTTGATGGAAACGCCGTTTTATGTGAATTCGAAATGAGGTCAAATAAACCTACATATTAAATCATAATAAATCATTTTGTTTCACTACTAGGTGCTACTGTAAACAGACAAGAACGTATTAAATAATGGCTTCTAAGAGTAAAAGTAACACTTGGGTACTTACAGGAAAATATAGTAGTACTTAAACTGAGCTGTACGTTATACCGCCCAGCTCGTTCATTGAGACAAATACCCACAAAGCCGATGCCATCTACTTGGCCACATCGCCCTTTGTTTAGATTGGACCCTAATTAACGGAAACTCTTTGGAGAGTGCTACAAAAACTTTACCTCGGTAGCCGCCTACTCCGACTGTACCCTTTAATTAAAATGAAGCACTCGCTAGCGAGCTGATTGGCAGCGCGATGTAAATCGATAACCGACAAGATTATGAAATTCTGACATTAAATTGAAAATTATGCGGAAAATCCGTCAAATTATGTCTTAAATTATATATCTCCAATTGGGTAAACGTTCTGGGCGTTTTAGAACTTTGATGTAAATATCGTTTAATTGAAAATAAATTGTATCTAAATACACACTACACACGATTATATCGATAAGATTCAAAGTACCATCATACCATGGTACTTTGTGACATAATTATGTACGTTTTATTTATATGTAGATCAAAAGATGTTAGTTGTTTGTTGCATTATTATTATACTTATGAATGTCAGATGATATTCTTAGAGGCTTCGCTCACGTATCACAAGTATAATTCAATAGTAGTTATGTTTACACAAACGGCTCGATCGCTCGATCGGCGCAGAGCATCGAACGCTCACACGAGATAGCTTGTTACTGGATATACAAGTCTCGGTTGCACACAAAGCTTGTTACCAATAGCAAGTACTTACAAATATGAATATTTCAATAAAACATCGCTTTACATTTTCACAAAATTCGTATAAGGTTAGATTAAGATATATGGTGTTAACAAAGAAAATTAACTAGTAACTTGATCGTTTATAATAAAATTTGTTCTATAAAATTAATGACATCGTTTACCAATGAAACACATAGGTTTTTAAGTAGAAACTGTATGAAGTGATTTTAGTTAAGAATAAAGTAATTTCACGAGTATTAAACCACGCGCCGCCGTCGCAGTAGTCGGCTCACTCCCGCAAAAGTTTGCTTATCTAACCGCGTATTACACCCGTTGCCTTTCAAAGAAAATTATAGCCCGTGGGCCTTGTTGCCTCTAACGCTTGTATTCATGTTGACTTTTGTATTTTGAACTTGATAAATAGTTGAAAATTTCTATAACTTAATATTTGACGTAAACCCTAAAACATTTTACCGAACTTTAAGGGAAATTATTCTATAGGTCTATATAATTATGAACGTACATAATGTACTTGCTACCACATAATTTTTGGGTTTAGTTATCAAAAATGAGAGAAATGTTTATATGATACTAACTTTAGCCCGCGACTTCGTCTGCGTGGAATAATAACATAATTACCGGCAGAATTTGGGTTTTTGAATTAGTGTTTTCCAAGTAATATTATACGACGATAGCAAAATCGACTCAGCAGCTAAGTTGAATTCTGGGCGCGCGTCGCCGGGGCGAAACTCCATTGCTGCGTCAAATCAGTGCGTGGTGAGTCGAGGAATGGCAGCAACGACTGTCACAACCGATGGCTGGGAGTGCCCTGCATGGGCTGAACACCGCCTTGTCCTCAGAGATGTGGTCGGTGGCGGTGACCTCTCGCGTCCGGCATTGGTTCAGGCTATCGTGCGGACTTTGAGGGAACGAACCTCCTCACGCCCCAGCCGTCGCGATATACACTTCAGGCGGCGGGGATCGCGTTACGATCTCAGGCCACCGTAAATGTGCGTCTGGAACGGCGAGTAAGGATCGCTCGCGGCCCGACCAGAACCGGACCAGTGCGTACGGGGCGTCACGTTCCGTCAAAAATACACCAATTTTTATTTCTCTACCTTACTTTGTAACAGCTAGTATTTAATATTTATAACATCATCACGAAATCTGCCTCAAATATTTATAATAACATTTTCATGGCGTCATAGAGCAACCACAGTCGATCAGATTAAATGAGATCAGCTCATGAATAAAGATTTACATGTTTGTTCACTTACTGACAGACTCGTTATCACCGAGCTGACAGGGCCTGTTACAGACATAAATCTCTGAACAGCACGGCAGCTCGATGACGTCACTCTTCATAGATGATATACCAATTTCCCGCGACGGATTTGACGCCCATAGAGACAGTAGCTGTCTGACTTGCCTAAGCAATTTTGCTAGCAAGCTATAAAAGGTCATTTGAGTGACATTTTGCGGTTCACATAAAGTTGTATTCTGTGCCTAAACTGAGATTCCTGATATTAGAAGTGTTTTAATGCCAGCGTGAAGGAGTTCATTACATTGTCATAGTAGTTCGCGAGTGTCCACAAATATGCTTAGATAGACACTAATGTCTAATACAGTTACAGTACAGTATAGAGTTAGTCAAGTTAAGAGTTAACTCTAACTTGACTAACTTTTTTTCGTACTTTTTTCGAGGTAGACATAACTTTATAATAATGCATAATGTGATAATCTAACACGACGAACGGAACGAAAACAAAAATCAGAAATTATCTTTCAATTTAAGTTATTTATCGCCATTCAAAATTTCACTGATAGATATAATGAATTAGGAAAACTATTATGGAAATAATAAATCTAGAAATAATACATACAAAAAGTATTTTCCCATCGATTCGCTTTGAAAACAAAATTAAACTGTATAATTCACTGAATATCAAAAAAAAAACCGGCCAAGTGCGAGTCGGACTCGCCTATGAAGGGTTCCGTAACAGCAAGTAGATGACATAATATAAATAAAAATATTATAAAATAACTTGGTTTTACATAGTGTTTGTATGAATGACAAAGTTATATTTGCGGTTTTTGAAAATGTTTTATTTCTCAAAAACTAATAATGATATCTCGTTCAAACCAATTTTCGTTGTTAGTTTCTATTGAAATCTACAGCATATATTTTTTTAGTTTTCTCACTCTCTTATTTTAAAAGTTAGAAGGGGGGGACACTCATTTTTCGACTTTGGAAGCGTCTAACTTTCAAACGGTTGATTTTGACAAAAAATGGTTTTAGGAACCTTAATCTATTTTTTAAAGACCTATCCATAGACACCCATCACGAAAATGTTAGATGAAAAAAAAAATTTTTTGAATCAGTTCCATGTATGGAGTGCCCCCTTTTAATTTTTCAATTAATTAATTTTTATTTAAAATTCGAATAGCGGTTACCGAAATACATCAACCTACAAAGTTTCAACTATGTAAGCCCAAGAGTTTCGGAAATAAATGACTGTGACATACGGAGGGACGGACGGACGGACGGACGGACGGACGGACAGACAGACAGACAGACATGACGAATCTATAAGGGTTTCGTTTTTTGCCATTTGGCTACGGAACCCTAAAAAGTATTAAGCATTAAAAAGCTTACTGTTATAAATGACACATTTCATTGCCACCCACATGAAATTATATTTCACGATAAGATTTTTAAGGAATAAATTCTTAAGACGCAATATGGCCGGGTTTTAGTAATTTTCCTTTCCTAGGTCATAAAAAGGAATCGAAAAGTCTAACAATAACAAGCTTTTTGTCAGGCATCATTAGTTTTAGTATGAATATGTAGAACTTGCTATCACATTTTAGCATAATCACACTGCACACATATTGAAAGGTTAAAAACATTGAAAAACATTATATATTTTTTTTATTTAACATCTTAATTATGATTTAAGAAATAAAATAGAATATAATCCAATTATTAATAACGGCATAGAAATATCGCTGACGGTAGCTTTGTTGCAATATCTACCTTTGCACACACAGACGTGGTAGCGAGCCCACAGATAAATACCTCGATGGAACGGAGTCAACGATGCGCTAGGACTCGTTATGCAAGTAGTATTTATAGCGTCAGTCAGCGGTAATTGCAATCTAACAAATCTGTACCTAACAAAACCACCAATAGTCATCGGCCAATACCCTCGACAACCACGAGTAGAATAAAGGTCACTAATATCTATATACCTTTTAAAACATCCAGTTAAAAAGCCACCGATGCGGTGTACTGTAAGACCACGGCTATGTGGATATTTATACGTTTTTGACCACGTATACCACTTAAACCTCTTAATTCCATCATTACGATATTCCCAATTGTAGTAACAAATAGTCCGAAAGTATCTCGCCAATGTTCTGTATATCCATTGGTCTGAATTGAACATTCTATGACACACTGGGCTGGTCGGTATTTCATAGTCCTGCTCAACGTTGCAAACGTAACAAGCTCCAACCCTATAAGCATCTTTCCAAGGATCCTTTTTAAACCAATCAATAAACCAACGTCGGTTTGCTCCTATGAAAGGAAGCATGGCTGTTTCATTGGACTTAACTTTCAATAATTGTTCTTGCAAAACGGGCGGTAATTTTGCTGATTCTGTTGATCGACCGTCCTTAAATTTGCTTAGAGGCTGCGTGATGTCATCATCATCATTCTCGATTAGCTGCACCACCTCCTCTTTATTTTCTTCTTGAATAGTCTTCTGGTATTCTTTCATAGATTTAGGCATCTCTTTTTTCCGAAGTAATAGTTTTCTCTGTCGTCTTAAGATAGTCTCCAAGTCCGGTCTCTCCTCGACAAGGTATTCGAAATCATCCTCAGGGAGATCTGCAGGTAAATATACTGGCGCCGAAGGAAGAGAATATTTTTTCGGGACTCTATAGTTCGGTAATACAAAAGTACAATTACAACTTTGTAATATTATTATAAATATTAAATACAAACGCTCCCAATATAACGTCATCTTGACAATGTTTTTGTTTTGTTTTCTGTTTTTCATTTATAGAGTATACTTATTATTACTCTTCGAATCGAGTAAAGGAAACATAACAAAACCTCCGTGGCAGCAATGGTGTGCGCATTGAAACCATCAACTTTATTTACTATAGCTTTTGCCCGCGACTTCGTTCGCGTGGAATAGTAAATTCCGGCAAATTTTTGGTTTTAACCACATAGTTCCCGATCTCGCGGGATCTCTTCAAAATTGAGATGTGGAAGATATTCCAGGGAACTCTTCAAAAATCAACATAATGAGCTCTGCGTTTGAATTTAATAGATGTATACTCACTTAGGGCATTGAAAAAATAGTTTAAAAACGGACTTAAACTAACTGTAAAACTAAAGAAAGCTACGAATTACGAATTTATAACAATTAAAAAAGAAACTATATTACAACCTATCCTCTATGCTATAATAACCAAGCTTAAACTAAATAATTTAAAAGAAACGACTTAAATCTAATCTAATTAATTTATAAATTAGACTTACAATTTTATTAAAAAAACTAACTACAGTAACTACTAATAATCGATATCAAACTAAACCTACGTTAAATAGTTTAACCAAAAAACCAGGAAAACCCAACAAATAAACTTATTAATTGACAAATACAACGAAACCAATTTAGAATATACGAAACAGCAGGACCACTACAGACAAATAATCATACGACTGATAATACACTTTTTCTACGATAGTACCGAAGCGCTCGGCCGATACCCAACCAAATGAATGTAACGAAACCATAGCGCGATCTATTTCGATCCCAACGCCATCTATCGAGGATAAAGACAACTTGGATTATTTATTTATACTCCGTTCGGGCATTTTCTTTGTACTAAATGTTTTATTATACTGATATTATTTTTTTCATACCTTTTTACTATTTATTTACTTTTTTTCGATAAATTAAAACAATAACATGAACCGAAGTCGTGTAACGATCGACATAGAATTATTTATAAATAATTTATTTCTTATTTTTATTTTTTGATTTTTGAAATAAAAATATATCTATGTCCTTTCTAAGGTTCTAAACTATATCTGTACCAAATTTCAACCAAATCCGTCAAATAGTTGCGGAGATTAATGGTATAAGCATAGAATGTTCGACGTGATTCTTTAATTTGACATAACTTTTTTATTTATGAACCGATTGACATGAAACAAACACTAAATGTAAATTTAAGCATCCCACAATATATTCGTGAAAACCGCATCCAACTCGGATCAGCCGTTTCTGAGATTAGCGCGCACAGACGAACAGACAAACAGACAAACAGACAAACAGACAAAAAAAAAGTTAATTACATTTTTGGGTTCGACATCGACATAACAATAACCCCTGCTATTTTTTTTATTTTTATTTTCAATGTACAGACAGCACTTTTCTACGATTTTATTATATGTATAGACTAACTACAGTAACTACTAATAATCGATATCAAACTAAACCTACGTTAAATAGTTTAACCAAAAAACCAGGAAAACCCAACAAATAAACTTATTAATTGACAAATACAACGAAACCAATTTAGAATATACGAAACAGCAGGACCACTACAGACAAATAATCATACGACTGATAATACACTTTTTCTACGATAGTACCGAAGCGCTCGGCCGATACCCAACCAAATGAATGTAACGAAACCATAGCGCGATCTATTTCGATCCCAACGCCATCTATCGAGGATAAAGACAACTTGGATTATTTATTTATACTCCGTTCGGGCATTTTCTTTGTACTAAAAGTTTAATTATATTGATATTATTTTTTTCATACCTTTTTACTATTTATTTACTTTTTTTCGATGAATTAAAACAATAACATGAACCGAAGTCGTGTAACGATCGACATAGAATTATCTATACTCCGTTAGAGCATTTTCTTTGTACTAAATGTTTTATTATATTGATATTATTTTTTTCATACCTTTTTACTATTTATTTACTTTTTTTCGATGAATTAAAACAATAACATGAACCGAAGTCGTGTAACGATCGACATAGAATTATCTATACTCCGTTAGAGCATTTTCTTTGTACTAAATGTTTTATTATATTGATATTATTTTTTTCATACCTTTTTACTATTTATTTACTTTTTTCGATAAATTAAAACAATAACATGAACCGAAGTCGTGTAACGATCGACATAGAATTATTTATAAATAATTTATTTCTTATTTTTATTTTTTGATTTTTGAAATAAAAATATATCTATGTCCTTTCTAAGGTTCTAAACTATATCTGTGCCAAATTTCAACCAAATCCGTCAAATAGTTGCGGAGATTAATGGTATAAGCATAGAATGTTCGACGTGATTCTTTAATTTGACATAACTTTTTTATTTATGAACCGATTGACATGAAACAAACACTAAATGTAAATTTAAGCATCCCACAATATATTCGTGAAAACTGCATCCAACTCGGATCAGCCGTTTCTGAGATTAGCGCGCACAGACGAACAGACAAACAGACAAACAGACAAACAGACAAACAGACAAAAAAAAAGTTAATTACATTTTTGGGTTCGACATCGACATAACAATAACCCCTGCTATTTTTTTTATTTTTATTTTCAATGTACAGACAGCACTTTTCTACGATTTTATTATATGTATAGATAGTCGGCACAATCTAAGAATTCAACTCTGACGTTTGCCAGTCCACAAGGTAGTTTTGAAATCGTGATGTATTCAAGGACGTAACTCAGCTGTCGATTCTGAGTTCGAATCAATAAAAAAAATATAGGTAATATTTTTTTTTTTTGGTAAATTAAAATATGTGAACTACCTTTATAAACCGTTCGCTCGCCTGCAACTAGTTTTAAAACGTGGGTCAACACATGTAAACTAAAATACATATCTAGACACACGGCAGTGTGTCCGCCAAGTTCGAGCAAAAAAACCGACACACCGGCCGTGGGTTATATTACACGAACCATTTCTGGTCAAGTTCGACCCACCTATAACTCAAAATCTATTTTATCTAAGCGTATGAAATTTCTAGTATCTGCCGAGATCTACTTACTTATCTAAAATACAAAATTTCATTAATGTACCTATTGTAGGTCTTGAGATATTGACGTCAGAAAATCGCTATTTTTACTATACACTCACTGACTGACCGACTCACTCACTCACTCACTCACTCATCAAAAACCTAGACCACTTCCAATGGTGGTATTGACTTGAAATTTGGCATGGAGGTAGGTCTTTAGGTAAAAGTAAAGGAAAAAATCTGAAAATGGCCAAGTGTGAGTCGGTTTTAAAAATAATGAAGGTGTAAATTCATACCCCTAAGGAACTAAAACAAAAAAATTATCTATATCTTCCAATGGTCGTACCGACCTAAAATTCGTTACGAAGGTTTGTATTTAGTCAAAGTAAAGTAAAAATCTTACAAAAATAAATGAAATCCCACCCAAAATATAAATGTGAAAGGCTGCCAAGTTCGATAATATTGGAATGCTTCGCCTATAAAAGAAGTGAGATCTAAAGAATTTTAGGTATTTCTCTGAATAAATATCATATTAAATACCTAAAATTCTTTTTAGAAAAAAATTAATAAAAAATGTTATAAGGAAACTGCTGAAAAAACAGGTTTGCGTTTTTGTAAGTATTAGAATTTTAGGTATTTAATATGATATTTATTCAGAATCTACTTTCCAAACTGCGGAAAATCAAGTGTGCATTCCTGTAACTATTTTTAACTGAGATCTGTGTATGGAACTTGGTACTTATTTAGATCTGACTTCTTTTATAGGCGAAGCATTCCAATATTATCGAACTTGGCAGCCTTTCACATTTATGTTTTGGGTGGGATTTAATATTATTACCAATTTCCTAAAATTCCAATAAAAATTCGAACGCGCGATCGTGAACTCTTCACCGGCACCACCCCTAGCACCCTCACCCCTGTGGCGCTCACGCACGCATTCAGTTTTTGCTTTGGCACTGCCGGTAATCGCTAGCAATTTTTTTGTCAGATGACCTTGAACTGCCGTCACACTAATTGTCAAATAATAACAGACAATAAGAAGAGGTACTTCACCTACAGGCCACCTATAAAAATAAATCCGTCGAGCTATTCAAATGCTCGTATTAACCCGAAACTACCTACACATGACATTCATGCTGGCTGTTACCCCACCATCTGGTGCTTGAGACACATTAAAAACATAAGTGTCTTAGTGTTACTTAGTGTCTCAGAGTGACACAGGTAGTTACATAATTATATGTATGTAATTTATTTACTTGTACATTCCGTCCCTAAAGTTACCCACTGGCCCATTACTAAATTTGAAATAATTTATTTAATATGTATAAAAAAATTCAGTGGTATTACGAATCATCTGATCAGCTCATAAATAAAAATTATAAGATGAGTTATTTATTGAATAGGTAATTATATTAAGTTTTTTAGAGATGAGTGAGTGTTGAAAACGTAAGAGTAGAAAAATATACAGATCTCCGAACCGCTAAGCTATCGAGAGTAACACGTGTTATTGTGAGGCAACCATAAAAGATAGACGTATGCTTTCATGGAATATTTATCTATAATATAAAAATAAGTCGAGTTTTCCTTCCTGACGCTATAACTCCAGAACGCACGAACCGATTTCCACGGTTTTGCATTCGTTGGAAAGGTTTTGAAAAGAAAATTCAGGAAAAATCAAGAGAAAAGAAGGAAAATTGCTAAAATCATTAAAGGCGAAACAGAGCTCGCCGGATTTGCTTTTTAGGGTTCCGTAGCCAAATGGTAAAAACGGAACCCTTTTTAGATTCGTCATGTTTGTCTGTCTGTCCGTCCGTATGTCACAGCCATTTTATTCCCAAAACTGTGAAAATCATTATGTATTTTCTTTTATTATATTATTACCCCCATGCAAAGCCGGGATGGGCTGCTAGTATTGAATAAGCCGGTAAATGAGCAGACGGATCACCTGATAATAAGCAATCGCCGCAATAATTTTATTACACGTATTTATATGTAGACATGTTGCGAGTCTACGGGAAATTATTAAAACCCACCGTAAAACAACTGGCCGAGCGATATTTCGGACGGCCAACATGTGCTGAGTAGAACTCTCCATTAAAAGCGATAAGACACGCGGCCATCGAGATCAGAAGTCAGCTGCATCGTCTTCGTCCACTGAGCTCCGAAGGGGCCACAGCCTCGACACTAAAAATGAAAATATTTTTGTCTAAGCTGACAAACAAGTCAAGTCCAAGCCTGATCTTTTGATAACAAAATTATCGTTCCGCAGCCTTCCACTAAAGATGTTACTATGCATATACTTATTTAGAAATATTAGTCGGACAAGTAAATTGAGCGTCACTAACATATTACTAAAATTGTGTTTTCACACGGAAAGGGGTTTATATGTTGTTTCTGTTCCGTCTCTTCGAAAAGTGGAATTTTGAACTAGCATCGAGCACATGACCAACACGCGCCGACCACACCGACAATTTGTAGACCGATATGAAAAAATATCATTATAAGATGGAACATGTCGTAAATCAGTCGGGGATGAAGAGGGAATTGAAACGTGGTATGCGGCGTCGGGTCGGCGGTGGGTCGGCGGCGGAGCGAGCTGGCGGGCGCGTGCGCGACGCGAGCGGGGCGCGCGGGGGCGGGGCACGGCGCAGCCTCCCAGCTGCTGCACTCCGCCGCCGCCCGCCGCCCGCATCGATCCCGCCCGGGCCGCAGCCTCCGGCGAGCCGGGACCCGACGCGCGCGTCCCGAACGCGCGCCGCACGCGACCTCCACGCGTACCGCACGACGCCCGCACGCCGCGCGCCCGCCAAGCTCGCAGCTGCACCGCCCAAGGTCCACAAATACCCCTGCATCTCATCTCGCGCCCACAACAATAACAGTAATCGTCAATGTTGCAGGTTATAATCGTGGCTTACGTAACATTTGAAATTTCGTGCGTATTGAAAGGTTATGTGTGTCAGTGGCCCTCGTCAGAGCCGTCGTGACATCCGTGAAGGTTTCCATTTGTTATGTCTGTGACACAGAGAGGGCCACTGCGACGGCGGCGTCACTCACATGTAAAGGTTGCATAAATATAATAAAATATGTGTAGCAGAGATTTATCTCAACACTTTGCTTCTCGTCGAGTGAATATTTTGGCTAGGAGCGCTACACACAGAACCTGAAATCTACGAAAAATTAGCTAAATCTATAGTGTGTGAATGTCGAAAACCTAATTTAATAAAATAGTTTTTCACTAACAGGCGAATAAAGCTTTTACATATGAAAATTCTGAAAACTCCGCGATTCTTAAAAACAGTAATAGTAATAAGTTTAAAAACATCTTTAAGGAATCTAGATTTACTTTTACGTAGAAAAAGGCCTGACATAGACATCGTTTCAACTACAAAAAAGGTTTTGTTAAAAACTTTTTTTTAATTATCAGCAACCGTCTCTTATTTGACTCTTAATACTCATATGAATAATCTTAATTCCTATTTTATTTTTTCATTTTTATCCATTAGTATAAAAATAATTAATCAAACAAATAGAAATTAAATGTCTGTCACTTTAGTCATAACTTTTTAAGTGCTTCACTGTTGTATAAAAATAATTATAAAAACCTTTGTGCATCAATCGTAAAACATAAAGTCATTATAAAATTACATAAAAATATAAAATACAATTAATCGCTATCTAAACATATTATGTACATAAAAACACACATACATTTTGTAAACGAGCACGGAAAAATTGGTCACATGCTTCTAGTATAACATCGAGTATATATGTATAATGTATATATCATTGTAATATTTACACTGTCAATTAAAAACCCGACTGGGTTACGCTTAAAGTACGTAACAAAGAACTTGTCAATGTACGTGCTTTGACCTTTTACCAAGTTGTTAATGAGTAAAAACATATTGAATGTTCAATTAGAGCGGTTTAAATAATCCAGTATTGTAGTAGGTGTTGACAGCTCCAGTACCAGTCGCAGTATCAACAGGCTAGGCTAGTCACGGCGCCGGCGCAACGTGATTTCGCACCAATTGACCCATCACGTATAAGATATTACTTAAAGTTAAAGTTACCGGCCACTCGACAAACACGAGGGATATTCCCATTGCGACAGTGCACGGTCTATCAATATAAGCAAATATCATGTCAGCTCATTTGCGGTCGAATTATTTAATTTTTACGTGTTAAAGTACATATTCGATTGGCTGTTTGCCAAATTTAGTCATCAGTAATCACTCATCGTTCATTATCGGTAATAGTCATTTCTGTGGTCCTTGGGTGCGGTCGTACGCAGCCCGTTTTAAAATCAAACGCTTTACGATAAAAACAGGTATGAGCAGCGGAGTGACCGTGTTATAAATTCGGACGTCTAGTGTGTACTACGCTTAACATGGCTTCCGAAAAAGAGAAGATGGCAGCTGCTGAGACTAAGTCTCCCTCTAACAAGAGCAACTGCACCTCCCCAGGGAAGAAAGGTGACTATTCCATCATTCTTCCATCAATCATTCAAGTAATATCATCAACACCATTTAGATAATATACTATTTATTTGTTGTGCTATGATTTTCATTGATTTGATTAAATTTTCTTTGTTACACTTCCCGCCGAATTGAGCGACGGCATTTTACGCTCAACTTATTTTTTCTTATCAATGAACTATTCTGCCATACTTCAATAGAAAAATACGGATTTATGTTCTTTCAATTGAGTAGGTTTTATAGCGATTTTTATTAGACAACTAGCTTTTGCCCGCGACATCATCATGGGGTAGTGATTTACGGGCAGAAAATTTAGCTGTGCCGGCGACTCCGTCAGCTTGTAAATCTTTCCGTTACACAAAAATAATCACACGCGATGACTTATTACCATATGTCATGTGTAACTTTGGTGTTTCTATACCGATCTATAAGATTAGTATTTTATTGAATAGTTAAAATATGAACTTTTTTGAATTAGAGATGAGTGAGTGTTGAAAACATAAGAGTAGATTGATTATATTTGATAATCAGAAAGCTCCGAAGTGCTAAGAATATTTTTTGGGTCATAGAATATTTTTATATTATTTTAAGGAAAATATTTCCGTCATACATGATTTCTATGTAGTTTTAACAATTAAGGCTGCACACGCGACGGAAGCTTACAAAATAGAGTAACTTCTTCCATTTTCCTAACATTTCCCTTCACTGCTCTGCTCCTATTGATTGTATCGTGATGAAAATTAAGATAACCTGCTCAGGAGTATATAGAATAATTGTACCGTCAAGTAATCGTATCGTTAAAATCCGTCTAGTAGTTTTTGTTTCTATAACATTTCTGAACATACGGACACTGTCTGACATACAAAAAAAATTCTGATTACATTTTTGGCATCAGTATCGCTCACTAATCACCCCCTGATAATTATTTTTTAAATTTATTTTATGTCCATAATTGACCTCTCTACAGATTTATTATAAGTAGGTTTAGAAGATATTTCTAGAAATAAACTCAATTACGTTTTCATTGAAAGCAGAACTAACAGCTATTTATGTAAGAGCCCTTGAGATCAATAATAATTCATAGGTAACCTTAACCTGTCGATGCATACAAGGCGAAGGAAGGAGACCACGGAAATAGTAGGCGCACAGTTGGCCGGCTTCCCGCCTTGGTGTTGAAGCCTGATCGGTTTAGCGTTGTGTGAAGCAACGTGATTGCAACATCAATAACTTAGTTAGGTACTATCTATACTTACTAATATTATAAAGCTGAAGAGTTTGTTTGTTTGTTTGTTTGAACGCACTAATCTCCAGAACTACTGGTCCGATTTGAATAATTCTTTTTGTGTTGAATAGTGTATTTATCGAGGAAGGCTATAGACTATAAAACATCACGCTATGACCAATAGGAGCCAAGCAGAGCGGGCGAAATCGCGCGGAAGTAGCTAGTATGTAATATACTTAAATGTCACAATGTTAGTTCTTTCCTTTTCCATGACACAATGTTAGTTACCGTACTCCTCCGAAACGACTTTACCAAATTTTATATGCGTATTCAGTAGGTCTGAGATACGGCTTCTGTCTATTTTCCATACCCCTAAGTGATTTAAGGGTTGTTCACCTTTAAATTTTTTATTATTTCAGATTTTCTTTTCAATATGAATATTCTAAACAACGATCCAGTGTTTATTTCTCCTCAATACAAGTATACCTCGTCTGGATATCATTTGTGACATATATATGAGGGAAAGGAAGTGTGCTATAAATAAATTGCTCCGTCCCGTCGGCGAATACAAATGAATGTTGTTTTTACGCGTATTGAACGGAAATAAAGAAAAATGGTTACATGATTTATCTTCCACGAATTCAACTTAACATTATTTTATGCTTCATGTACCTCCAAAATTATCCTAAATATAAATATCTCCACTACACTTCTTATCTCTAACTTACTCTAAAGTTTAGAGTCTAAACAATGATTATCTTTAAACGAAATATTATTTAATGCTTTATGTGCCTCCAAAATTATTTTTTATATTCTTTAATTCGATAACGTTTAGGACGTTCAACATGTAACAAACACCGATAGTATTTCACCTACGATGCCCTTTTAGAACTATCGTGATATTAGTAAATATGAGTACTGTGCGACAGTACATCAAGTTAACCGTTTCATAAAAATACTTATCTTATTGTGGAAATAAGCCAAACCAATCTTTGCAATGTAAATAGCGATAACACTCAACAAAAAATATTTCTAGGGTACGACAAACGAAAGATTTTGATTCTCAACTTTTGGGAAAATTCGTCGGACTCGTTACAAAAAGAAACATTTTTTTTATAAAGTCGGGTGATGAAGTGTCGTGATGAAGCAATATAAGTTACCTATCTTTCTCTATACGAACCGAAAGGAGGCAATACGCAAACTCAACAATAAATTGTTTCAGTACTTAACTACAACCGTTAACGTAAGGGTCTTGTTAATTTTTCACGTCGTTGAGCAATTGTCAAAGTTTATTTTATCTAGCTGCCCGTTTATTGTTCCGGCTCGACTGTACCCAACTAACATTAAAATTCCTTTGTTTCAACACAAAGCCGGCAATGGATAAATTACAAGATCTATACGCATAACACAACTTAGCATTAGGCTAAAAATATCTACATGAAATATTTGGGAAAGTCATCCAATTGCTTCTCCCGTCTTGGGTGAGGCGAGAGATACTGTGAGACTCTTACTGACTAAAAATCACCCTGTTCCTACTTCTGCTTTTCGAGCCGAAGTCCCGGTAACCCGCCAGGCAGTCCGCAGCTCTAATCGCTCTTTAAGCCACGCGCGGAAAGTGACGCGCCGTACGTACGGGTCTGGTTCTGGTCGGGCGACGAGCTACCCTTGCTCAACGTCGCAGACCCGCACTTATGGTGGCCAGAAATCGTCGTACGATACCCGACGCCCGGATTGTCTCTTGCAACTGCTAGGCCGTGAGGAGGTTCGGCTAATCACACGCCAAAATTCACAGACAGATGTATCTGAGTATCAGTGAATAATTTAAATTGTACCCCGCTATTACCTTCAACCAAGTAAATGTCGTGACGCCCTTGTTTCTGCCTCTCTAGTTCCTGAATGTCATAATTGCGCATCATTACGGCACGGTGACGTCTTGACACAATAGTTGCCTATTCCGTAACTGACGGTGATGGCAGGAAAAGGTTTAACGTTAAACATTTGCAATTAACCGGCTTACTCCTCAACTTAATCGAATAGTACAGTACACAATTATGTCATAAAAACGCCGTAATGACTTCTGCAGGTCCACGTTACATTTATACTTGATAACCCTTTTATTCTGATGTTCTTTCTATAAAACCTTATGACATAGGTAATAAGCTATTTATTATGGCTAGCAATATTTTTTTAATGATATAAGTCGGTAAACAAGTTGACGGATCGTATTGTTTCACGCCGGTTTTCTGTGAGGCCGTGTTACCACTCCGACCGAGCCGGCCCATTCGTCCCGTAGCAGGACTCTTCCCCACACGTGATAAATTACGAAATTTTCCATTTTAAACAATTAGCTTATATAAAAAAAAACGTTCTGACGCTTGTATTATTTGTATTTAGAGAGAAATGTATAGCTTATTTAATAGAAAACATCACTGTGATAAGAACCATTGGTCCTTACTTTTCAAGTTACTAATATTAGAATTGCCTTAAAAATGTTTGTACTCAAGTAGCAGCATATAAGTAGTAGATATGTTGTAAAATATCACAACAAAGTGTAATTTTTAAGAAATTTAACTATGAAAAATGTTTTTGAATATCGAGATGTAATTTAGTTGTATACCTATAGCTGCTAAAAGATAGATACATTCATCTACGTAATATGGATTTTTCCTCAATTACCGCTTCTCAGTAGTCAATCAATATTAATTTAACGCCTTAAAGAACAAGAAACTTGTAAATCTCCGACAGAAGCTAACATTTTTACTTTGGCGGCGCAGTTGCTATCAAAAGATAAAACTTCGTAATTCAGAACTATCAGAACAGCTTAAAGAGGGGCCATTTTCGAAGATACTTCTCGGTATCTTAATGTTTTGCTGTTGTAAGTCCGTCGCAGTTCTAAACGTACATTTAGGATGGGTCACAGAACTAACAAGTCTCGTTCTAAACTTTTTAAATTGAATCCAATTTCTCCAGCCTCGCCCAACTTGGGACCCCTACTTAGTTACTCTTGTACATAATAAATGTCCGGGTCTTTGCCTATTACTAATATTTCAAAGTTTAGGGGTTAAATTATGCGATGTAACAAAACTTGCCAAAATCTATTTTCGAGTTATTTCCCGAATTGGGGTAGAGAGGAAACAATTAAAATTTTACGGCTTTCAATCTGTGTAGTTTTAATAGGTATATATCTCGAAAGCGAATAAACAGCAGAAACAAATTTAAAGACAATCAGTTTCTCTGTGACGGCCACTTAACTTTTAAATGGCGGTAAAAGCCTTTCATTTTCTTGGCCATAAAGAGTTTTCACAGGTATATTCTAAAGATTTAAATAAGTATTTCTATATTTAAAGAGATTACAGCGTTATGCTTAGCATAGTATTAAGGCGCTCGTCGACTCGCTAAGACGCAGGTAAAGAGTTAGAAAAGCATTGTTCTTAAATCCAAAGAGACGCTACACGTGAGCAAGCCGACTGCACTCGTTATGTTACAAAAGTGCTGCTCCACTATGCTCTTCACAGAGCTGCATTAGCGCACACTGAGCATTTAATCCCAGCGCCTGGGGCGTAACCAGTTGAACTCGATTTTATTTTTATGACTCGCATACACTACTTCAAAGTTTTATGAGATTAATTTCTAAAGTTGACTTTTTTAATAATCAATAGGATGGCACTTGGTCACCATCTTACTTGGTGGTAAGTGATGATGTGGCCGATCATGGTGCACGCCTACCAATGAGCAAACTGTTTAGTCAGGACTAGACACCCAAGTTTTATTTTTCAAGAAACACTGACCGCTACAAGGAATTCCACTCCGTAGCAATTGACTTGGTTATATTGTTTGATTATGGTTAATCTTGTACATGAATGTAGATAGGGATTATTAAAATGATAAAAGTGGAATATCGAACTGATGTTATGTAACATTTAACACAACACGTAAAACACGCGGATGTAATTAACGCCAGCTTTGAATGCTTTTATGAATGAATTAAAACATTTCCAGTAGTTGGCGCACTTACTCACTGTCCAATATTGACTATTCTCTTAAAAAACACATCCGTGAACGACATGAGTAAAAACAACATGCAAGTGCTGACGTCACTGCGGTGCCAATATTCCTTGTGTACACACAGGGCTAGTTCAGCCGTGTGTTTTTTTATCAATACAAACACACGCCTCTGTCCTCGATCGAAAATTGTGACATATTTCACAAAACGCACGGATTCGGATTAAGTACAGTATTGTCCAGTATGTTTGACCACCAAACATAGCCTTTGTTATTAAGTACCTAAATCTTGAAAGTGATACTCATTACTTTATTATATTATATTAAAATGTTTCCATGGTTTTATAACTATGTACTGACGCGTAAGTTATAAAACCTGTTTCCTTTATTTACCGATGAGTCAGTAAGTTACCTATATCACATTAAGTGCAAAAGTCTTCCAATGTTTCTGATCTGTAACTCGTCCTTTATAAGACTGTGCAGTACTAAAGATTTGCAATGAGTAAAATTTCATCGAGTTTCCATAGTAAGACTGCCCGAAGCGATGAAAGAAGATTACGTGCTCCAACATGAGGTATATCCTAAAGCGTTTCGGTCGGACGAACAAATTGGTTCTGAATTCATCTATCTTTTATGGAAATTCAGTGAAAAATGTGAAAGTGTATAATATATGAGATAACCTCACATTTCACGCGAACTACTTTTCAAAATGGCCTATTCTTTGGAACTTTTTCTAAGCGGGGAAAATCATCCAATGTCTTTTTCCGCCTTTGGCAAGGCGACAGGGAGTGTCAGATTCTTACTAACTAAAAACACCCCCGTTCCTATTCATGCTTTCGTCCGTCCCGGTGAACCGCTAGGCAGTCCGCAGCCCCGGGTCGGCATCATCTAGGCCCCATCTGTGGTGGTCTGATGGCTCTTAGAAGTCTGGTTGGGTGGCAAGCTACGCTTGCTCGCCATCCGCAAACCTAAGGCCAGCCGTCTCGCGATCCCCAACGCCCGGAGAGTTTCTCGCAACGGCTTATTATATTATGATTATGTTTATATGATATTATGAATATTATGATAAATACATTAGAGTTCAATATACAAAGTTTGCTTTGTGTATAAATTTTGTAATGACTAAATATAAAGTCCTTTAGTACATTCACAACATACAAGTAGTTAAGTATAAAGAACGCTTAGAAGTTACAAAAGCACTCAGCTTTTGACAGCCATACATTTAGTCGAGATTCTAACAAAGTAGCGGAAAAAATGAATTACACCATCATTCTGTTGCTGTACTGCAGTAACGTATAAAGAGATTCAACTCTTTTTATTAGTTAAAGATATGGTATTAAGTAACAATGTTGAACAAACACCTGCAGATCACACTGCCCCAAACGGACAATATTTTTCAATAGCGACCTGCTAGAGAGTGGAACTCCTTGCCGTAGTCTGTGTTTCCTGATGGGTATAACCTGGGTGTCTTCAAAGCCCGAATCATCACTTACCATCAAGCGAGATAGCGGCCAAACGTCGACCCATTAAATGTAAAAAAAAATAATTTAAACTTTAATAAATATTAAAGTTAAAAACTTAATTATAAAGGGTAGTTTGCCAGTACGCCAAATCTCCCTCGTCATAGTAGCTATTAGTAGAATAAGCGATGCGTCTGTTTTCCGACTAACAATTGGTGTCCGCTATTTTTAGAAGGAAAATAGCTGCAAAAATACAATGTAACTTGCTGATATTTTCTTTAGCCTCAGGAAAAGACTTGACATTGCTTATTGATTTTTCCTCTAGATACAGATCTGCTTCGAACAGACCTAGCCTAGATACCCAGAATCCAGATAATATCGCGTGCTTCGAAAATAAATCAACTCGCACAATCTCAGTTGCTATTGGAAATATTCCATTCTTGGATTTAGACTTGTATTCGTAGGCCGTTCTTATTTTCGCAACCTTATGTGTGTTGTCTCCGTAGGGATTCTGTTACTAATTCGGTTCATCATTATCTTTATCATGAGGTTCGACGTCTGGATTATTTTACTTACCACTAAAAATAGGTATTTCGTAAATATTGTTTATTGAATTCATATTACTATGGACCATGACTGACATAAATTGGGTATACTACGAGCGGGACCCTTTTTTGAGGGGGAAAATCATCCAATGACTTCTCCCGCATTTGGTGAGTCGGGAGGGAGTGTCAGACTGACTAAAAACCACCCCGTTCCTTCTCCTGCTTTGAGCCAGAGTCCCGGTGGACCCTACCTACTGTTTTAGGATATAGTTAGTATTTACTCAGTGAAACAATAAAAATGCTATATGTATACTTAACTCGCCTCATCACTTTATAATTATTATTAAATTAATTAGTTCCTCATTTAATATTCTAATATTTTGCGTTTCATTCAGATTTGCGACACATTGTGTTTTTCTTGCGACTTTCATTTATATTTAATTGCATTTATATTATTGTTTCAGGTAAAAACTCTAGTCGTCTATGATTCTACAAGTTTATGGGTAAACATACAAATGGAACAATTTTTGAATGAGTACATCCAGCTATATTTGTTTGAAATTTTTTTTTTACTTTTTATCTTGCATTTATAAATTGTAAACGAAATAGAATTGAAAGTAAAATATTGGTGCATTGACAGACGTTTTCTACTCATACTTGTTTATACATACTTTAAACCAATTTTAGCTCAATACCTTTTGTCCTGTATATATTTAAGAAAAAAAAAGGTACAATAGAAACTGTAATTGAACACAAAACAATCTATTTTTATTCGGAACGATCCCTTTCAAGTTACGTTTCAAATAAAATAATGACTTTTCGTATCGTTCTTTTATCAAAGGACAATTTATATTAAGAACAATTCTTTGTTCTCGCTCAGTAGACTTCTTCGATATTAATGTTTCTAAGAAAACGTTGTCTTGATGATTTAATCGTATCGCCTACCTTGAACAAGCTTAATTTTACTTTGAATCAAAGTTATGACGAAACTTGGGAATTCTATACGCAGTTGAAGGCAATTAAGTTGGCTATAATTGTCTTGAGTTAAACTTGGTACAAGTATATTAGAATTTAATTGGAACTCTCTATATCAACCTGGGAGTTTATTAGTTCACTCCCACGTTCATAGTTTTTGATTACGATGCTTGTAATATATTATGGTATAGAAAAGATCTCAGAAAATAATAACGTCAAAATGTACACCAGTAAAAGGAAGAAGTGATAAAAGAATGGATTATCGGAAAAAAAATGGCGGACATTGACTGCTACTTAGTAACAAAAAAACACTCTGTCCACCTCATTAGATTTACGCTCAACTTTAACATCGATTAGTCCCACAGTGACTGTTTGCAAACAAATAAAAATATAATTCGCGAAATCGGTAAAACAAAGCAAGAACTCTTAGCACCAAGTACTAGTCAAGAAAAGTTCGTTCGTTAGCTCGTTTTACTTATCAAGAATAGAACTGCAGTGACGAAACAAAAATCAGTGGATGTAAAAAATTTAAATTGAAAGTACTGTTTGTATAATTTGAACAAATCTTATAAACGATTACGGCCTCGCAGAAAATAGACGTCAAACAACAGAATGTTGTGTTTCGTTGTATTAGTGAAGGTTACCGGAGACCCAATCTTCCCAATCCCCGGTTCCCCAACAAGCCTTAAATTCCTAACCCCCAAAAGACCGGCAACGCACTTGTAACGTTTCTAGTGTTTCAGGTGTCCATTGGCGGCGGCAATTGCTTACCATCAGGTGATCCGTCTGCTCGTTTACCATACCATCTTATACCACAAAAAAAATCAAATAGCTCGGTTCAATAACGGTGCTTCATTTATCTAGAACATTCCAAAGTGCTGTTCGTACACTAAACTCACATCGTCCAACTTCCTGACTATCTTAGTCGTACATCCTATCATTAATAACCGAGACTTACTTGGCACTGGACTCTAGCGTCAACGAGAAATCACTAAACATTCGGCCCAACTCCTATTAGTACACTAGCTCACTATCGACCAATGAGTTTAGCAAAAGTTTTCTATTCTACCATGGACCATATAATTTCAGTCGAAAAGAAAATTAGGGCATGGTTAATGGTCGGACGCCATTTGGATGTGCGCCAAACGCCCTACAACGGATTTGGGGACAAATCCACTGGAAACCAAAACCTTAATCCGACCGAATAAAAAGTTCTCCAAACGTTGTTCGAAACTGATTTATAGGACTTAAACTAATCAGTCGGGGAACCAACGTGCGGTCGTTGTAACGTGTCCAATTTATCAGAACGAGTTGACTTTCAAGCTGCAAAGCTTGAATGGTATTCCTGATTATAATTTCAAATGGAAGTCTTATCAGAGGAGTCTTTGAAAAAATATTGAATGGATAGAGTTACTATGTAAAGCTATATGAATGGGATGTATTCAACCAGAATGTAGGTTTGTGATTATAATCGTTTGACAAGCGATGATAACCAAGGAATACTTTTTAAAGCCACTTACGTACTACATGTCTAATAAAACTTGTAAATACTTGCAAGATACATATAATTAGTGACCGTAGTTGGCTTACAAACAAGTTAAGTAGTACAATGAAGCAAAATAAAGAAATATACAATTACACTTTCAAATGTAAGCTCGACAAATACCCTAAGATGCAAATCCTAGGTTCACAATAGCTTAGTGCGGGGAGAACCTATCAATTATAGTGGACAAACAATTTACATTAACCCAGCACATTTTGCATTACTAAATAAAGTTGAAGAAAAAGAAACAAAAGAAAAATAGGACGGAAAGTCTTTGTTCGAATTCTTTTGTTTAGCGGCCATATTGCGACGTAGGCATCTGTACGAAACATTTAAACTAAACTTGATGTGCTAAGTAGTCCGTAGTGACCTATTTGCTGAATAAATTACTGGAATTCCATGCCTGGGAGCTATTGGAGTGACTTTTTGAAATATTAAACTACGTGTAGCGCGAACTAGGTACCATTTTACTGTGCTTGGAATTTGAATAGTAGATTAAAATAATCGGTGCCAATATTCATAAAACTTTTCACTTTAATTGTTGGTTCGGAAAATTTTCAAAATCGGATGGAATAAGTTTATTCGTTTATTTGTTTGAACTACCCTTGTTAGATAGGTATTTGAATTACCTTAGTGGTAACAAAGGCATGTTTACAAGTACTCAGACTTGGAACATTGCGCTGAGTACGACACACTCACAAGTTTGCGGGACCGTTCCACTTAACGTCAGTTCCAACTGCTGTCTTCTAACTTTAACGCTTGTGGTTAGAGGCTGACACGCTCGCCTCGTCGCCGCCTCGTCGCCGCGCGCCGGCGACAAGCCTAGAGGTCGAACGATAAAAGAAAATTGGAAATATCAAACAATTTTCCAGATCGTTCACGATTGAATAAAACGAATAATTTGTTGATAAATTGAGATACATATTCCAATAATTTTGATGAATAGTCATTTTCCGTTCACGGTGGAATGTTTTTAGATATAAAATATAAAAAACTGAAATATATATTTAAGATATTTAAAGACTTGATAAATGGATAAATTATAATTATTTTTTACTTGTATTGAAGTGTACCTAGTGTAACTTTTTATTGTACATATTTTTAATCACACAACAACTTACATAACATCACGGTTTTAATCCTTGAACACATGGCTTGTAAAATATAACGGATACAGTTATATCATTGAAAGTTATAAATTATGTATATAACATATAATAACATATTATGTTACATTGATGAAATCAGTAACTAATGAAAGCATTAACCACTGTGGTCCACACGGACGTTTAACACACGATATCCATTTTAGCAGTTTCTTTTTTGAGAGGTCAAAATCATCCAATGACTTCTCTTATCGTCTCTAGACACATACTGAGTAAAAACCACCCATTTCTACTCCTGCGTTTTGAGCTGGATTCCTGATAAGGCGCTAGACAGTCCACACGGATCCACTTCAGCAGCTAAGTTCACGTCAAAGTCAAAGTCAAAATATTTATTTCAAATACGAAGGCACTTTTGAACGTCAAATCCGTCGTCCACCACTTCTCTAAGGCAGTTTCTAGATTATTTTAGTAAGATTCATTATACGCTATAATTTAATTTAATTCAGCTACATGAAGACCGCCACATGACGAACTTTGGTAATTATGAATAATTGTCTCATCTAATTAGCCGCTTCGGAGGGAAATTGTGAAACTTTTTCTCTTAACCGTAATGGAAAGTACAAAAGAATTAATAACTTTTCTATTTTCACTTTGATAGCTATAATAACAAGTTCTTGCTAAAGGTAGATACTATAGAGAAGTTTTACTTCCAACTTTTTATGTACCTACTTATGTTCTATAAAGTATTAGCTCCTACCAGCTAGTAGTTTTGATCCGGAGCTGCAGACTACCTAGCGGGTTTTCCAGGGCTCGAAAAGCAGGAGTAGGAACGGGGTGATTTTTTAGGAGGTGCATCCTTCATATAAGTGTCCAATAAACTTATGTGACAGATAGTGCATACAAATTACGTTCTTAATTCAAAATTATCTGATACATATAGCTGGTATCCAACCATTGTGAAACAATTCCTAAAACAGATATACATACTATGTGTTACGTGTCCTTACTCTACTTTTGAGTATTCTTGCTTGATATTAGATAGCCATACGCTTCAATCGAAGTAAACCATGATTAAGTGTGGGAGAGTCATGCTTTGGCACGAATGGGCCGGCTCGACCGAACTGATACCACGGCCTCACAGAAAACCGACTTGACACAACGCTTGCGTTGTGTGAGTGGAGTTACCAGAGGCCCAATTAGCGCCCTTCCCAATCTCCGATTCCCCAACAACCCTTAAATTCCTAACCCCCAAAAGGCAACGCACTTGTAACGCCTCTGGTGTTTCAAGTGTCCATGGACAGCGGCGATTATATACTAACCATCATGTGATCCGTCTGCTTGTTTACCAGTTTATTCCATAAAAAGCCATAAACTTATTTAAACAATAAATCATACAGAGGTTCATCTGTCTCCTGTCATAAATCTGAAATGACATAGGCTTTGTCTGACCTTTGCGATCACCCAAAGCTGTTATCAGTGTAACTAGCAAACAATTTGACATATTTTTTGAAAGAAAAATGTCAAAGTATGTGTTAGTATCTATACTACAAACTAAAAATAAATAAATATAATATCACCAAGTACAGTTAAAATAGTTTTTTAGATAAATTAAATATTTGGAAACTGATAACACTTTATTTTAATATTTATTTAACACCTTATAACAAATTTACGTACGGAGGCCATTGATCGGTATTGACAAGACAGCCGTTGGCTGTCGGTTTGTTCCCTTGTTCGATACTAGATGGCGTTGAACACGACTCACGGTTTTGATTAATTAATATTATAATGTTTACTTAATACAACAAGTACAAAATAATACAAATTCCACATAAATCAAATTAATATGTACATGAATGTTGGGCAAAACGTAGTAGTATTTCGCGCGGATCTAACATTGCTAGGCAATAATTAATTGGTATAATTTATGGCCGACCGTAATCACCACACACCTCCCTCGTTGCGGCAGATAAATAATATAATATTATCATAATTAATTCCCAAATTATTTGCTTTTCTTCTCCTCGTTAGTGGAACAATGCTTATTTTAGTAATTACGATTTTGTTATGTACATAAATTCTATAAATTGATTGTTTATTTTGTAATGAACTAGATTCTGCCAGCGATTTTGGCAGCGTTGCCTTAGAATAAAAAGTATTCTGTGTTAGTCTAGACCATAATCTACCCCTGTTCCAAATTACATCCCAATCTCTTCAGCAGTTTTGACGTGATTGAGCAACTAATATTAATAAGATGTTTGTTTTGTGTCAATATGTGATTGCTAATGGTTTAACGGTATAATATAATTACTGAATATGAATGATTGCAATATAAGATTTTCTATTTCAAGTTTTATGGTCTTTCAAGGTAGAGTGCGACAATTTAAAGTAGAGTGCTACAGTTGTTTTAAAACTTTGAAAAAAAAATCAACAAATTTACGACTGTTTACGAAACAATAAGTCACATAACCCAACAGCTAAGTGAAACGATAACTTAGTTCTAAACAATACTATTAAGCACCAACTTAATGGAAGGAATTTCTGTACGAACGTACCTACGTACGCAATTAGCTGGCTCCAAGTTTACCCACCTCCATTCTAAGTTAACAGCTTAGAATACATAAGCATCGTGTACTTATTGTGTAACACAGATGAGACCCGTTTTTGAATAATAACTAAGTTATGGAATACGCCCGCTATGCCCAAGTTAGACAATTAATTTTCATTTATTTTCGGTTTACGTTGTAATTCCTAAATGATGTGATGTGGGTACAATTCTGTTGGGAAACTTGTAAATTCTGTGTTCAGCGTAATTCAGGGTTCCTATGTTTTGAATAATCTAGAAAATAAATGTTGCGGAAATTATAATTTATGCAGTTTATACTAATCATTCTTATTAACTTTCATTAAATGATGTTCAATAAACTTTAGAATTTAAACATTCAACTAAACACGATTTTGTCTACTTACTTACTATGCTATAAATTACACTAATCTAATATCATGAAAGATCTATAAACTCTACCTTTAGTACGAGCTTGCTTTACGTTGAACGAAAACGAAACGAGAGTGCGAGTTCGACGCTCTGATTGGCTGGCACGAATGAACCAGCCAATAAGAGCGCCAAACGCGCTCTCGTTTCGATCTCTGTTAACGTAAAATAAACTCGTACTACTCAGATTCCTTATCACCATTGAAGCGCTAAACATTCATAAAGGAACATTCATTTCAATATACCCGCACGTCACTCAGCTATTTCCATGTAACATTGAAAGACATCCATACGAGTGAGGCAGCTTGATAGACACGAAAACAAATATAAATATGGCAATAAAGAAGAAAATGTCGCGAATTCAGCTTGGATCGAAATTTATATGGAAATAAGGTAGATAAGGACTGAGGCGGCGCGTGAGCAAATACAACGCGAACTGCAGAACGCCTTCGCAAACATAATTTCGATAAGAGGCCTTTCTGTATCCGAAAATTACCTACGTTATCAAAAATCGCGATGCTTTTTTGTGTTATACGCATTTTAATTTTTGTTCTGTTTTTGTGTTGACAGTGCTCTTCTACCATTATTCCCATGTGAGTTTTTCTATCATTAGTGTTTGTTGGAATTTTAATTATTGGCTATCTACAATACTAGGTATAACACACATCCTTACTAATATAATACAAAAATGTTTTTTTCTTTCTTTCACTGTGCAGTGAAAAACTTTTATGAAATGATTTTGCATCTGGAGATACTAAATGGATACAGAGTTCCCAATGGCCTAACTAAATGCGGGTGTGTAGCTAATTTTATACCAGAAAGTAGATAATCTTAAACCTATTATACATACTCATATTACTTGTGCATGGGTTCTCATAGTAGATTTAGACGCATGGCGACAAGCTGTGAACCAGTCGTGTGTTCTCAAAGTTCCCCAGTTTATTCGAGGAGGTGCCAGCGTGTGGTCATTTGTTAACAAGACTCGCCTTCTGCCTGTCCCGCAACTAACAAGGACATATCTAATTAAAACTTGGCTCTAGTTAAACCAGCCAGCGAACGTCGAACAAACTTTTTGCTCTAGCAACGACACGCTTAAGTGCTCCTTCGGAAAATGCCGTAAAACGTTTTATTTAGAAATAAAATTCAAAGTAATGAAATCAACTACGTGAGACATTTAATTATACCCTACAGCGTGAGGTCACAACGCAGAAGCTGACCCGTTTACAACAGTTAATGGAAACAAAATTAATATGTCTACGACTGGGCAAGCTAATCCTAAAGTACTTGAAATTTATTTACGGTCCCAATACTTGGTCGTGGCAAAACGTTTCAATTTGACGCATTAATTTTATACGGCTCGGACATACGACCCAAAACTTCCCTATGTAAATAAAGACATGCCTACTTAAAACTCGGCTACCCTCATGCCACACTGGCGTTTGCTGTCGGGACGGCGACCAAAGTTTTTAGTACGTACACGGACACAATGAAAATTTCAAATGTTCGGGATTTAAAAGTACGGGCTGCGGACAGACGTCAGCCGGACAAGTTCGTGCGGCACACTTTAATGGAGTCCGCGGTGTGAGCCTCCGACCGAAACGAGACTTACAAGAGATTCCCAGCGAGTGGATTTAAAAACCATCTCCTATGTGTTTTACTGCGACACGCTCAAAGAAATATTGCGATTACTAGATCGTGTCTTAAGTAGTTTCATGAAAATTGATAAAATTACTTTGAAGCATAATTTATTCTTATTATCAAAGTAAATTCCTGATTATTACATTGCATCTAAAAGCAGTCATCACGCTGCACACTGATGTTTTGTATGTAACAATAACACAACATTTGCCTATCAGTTATATTATTTGATGATACTAACTAACCTCTAAAGCTTCTAACAAATCATTAGCGAGCCGCTAATTAATGTAAGGCAACGTATTTTCCAGTTACACTAGTAAATGACCGACTCAATGCTAATGACCGACTCAATGCTACATGATAATAATATATTTACTCCGAAGTAAATAATTAGCACTTTGGTATAAATTGTAATCATATGACTATTAGTACTAGCACGTTCCATACTAATTGAATAATATTATTGCAGCATTAACATGTACACCAACACTGCAATAACATTCAAGTCCTCCCGAATATTTGACAAACACATTAACTTAATACAAATGTGACATTAGATATTGTTTATATTGACGTCACCGTCATAAATTTGATTTATAGCATAACACAGTGAAAATATGAATCGCTCGACAACCGTATCGTTAGTGAGATGAAACTATCCCTTCTGGCGACCCGCCAAAATGTTAGCCCGCCCGAATTGTCATCAATAAAAGTTATCATAGTACCCGCCACGACCGAACAGCCCAAAAAACCCACATTTGTGTTCGAAACTTTTGTGAGCGTTGACAAATTCGGTAGCAAAATATTTTATTAGATACACATAATGTCACAACCTCCTTTCAGGACGTGCGAACGTGTCTACTGATTGTACATTGTACAAACTAGGGTGACATATAGCAGCACAGAAAACAGATCGACGCAGTGCGCTACCCTCCGGGAAAATATCACCTATTTACCTTTGTCATAAAAGAAAAACCTTTGCTTTAAAACTGATCCTATTATATTTCTTTTCATATTAAAACGGAAAAGCTTTTAAAGTTTCCGATATTTAATTTTCTGTTGTAATTAGTTACTATTAGAACTTTATACAAAGTGCTATAAAAATAGGAGTACTTAGAACAACAAAATAAGTAGGACGTCTAGTATCTATCTAATAAGCAAATAAAAGAAAAGTCCAAAGCTGACATGAAATCTTGGTATTTCAGTGCGAGCTGATGAACAAGTGTACGTAAATGACATCGGCGAGTATCTTACGCGTCGCCACTCAGCCGTTTGTTCGGAGACTTAGTAGTCCCCGGCCACCCCCTCATTTTGTGGGTCGGGCATCAATAAAGCTTATCGTTGGTAGTCTGGCCGCGACATCTCGTGTACACAACGAGCCTCCTAGCCACGTAGGCGCCTATAAAGAAAATATTGCAAATTGAATTATTTTTTATCCTGGCACAATTTATGGCCGCGCCGGGTTTATGTAAGACGCAATGCTACCTATGTGTTAAAATTATTGTGCTCCTGAAAGACTCAGGTCGGGTCGTTAAAATTTCATGTCGACTTAGGAACATCCTACATACTTACTGTGTGTTTTAAACGTAAACTTTTATAATGAGAAGCTTGTAACATTTTATACCTTGTTGACAAGTTATGCATGGCTGCTGTTATACGTTCTTAAATATACGTAAAGTTTTAAAAGATTTTATAGAAAGTATCACGTAACACATAATATTTAAAGATCAATCCATGCGTCTATCCCAGTCGTTTAATGGTATATTCGATGAAGGTAACCGCACCGCAACTAGCCTAAATCGACGCCATCCGTGATGCCGGCACCGCCCGGGGCCGACAATTTTCTGATCTCACGCTCCAAAGGCAATGATGGCACATTTATAAAAATTGGCACGAAGGGAAAACTTCGTAACTAGATAAAAGAAAGTCTGAATTTTATAGGTTTGGGCTGAGATAAATTGGTTTGATCAAGTATGAACACGTTTGTGGAGAAAGTAGTTAACGAATGTTTGGATAAACGTATAAGGGTACAAAAGCGTCTCTATAATACAAGTTGTAATAATGGCCGAGTTGCCCAGCCGAGCGTGTGATAATACATTGTCTTAATTCCTCATAGGAACAATATAGCTAACGACTTTGTGGTGGTAACAAAAGGGAATCGCCCACTACAACGTTATATTGCCAGAAGTCGGCACACGTTCATTCAACAAGCTTCTGTGTAGGAACGTGATTAAAATTTAATTAGAACGACAGTATTGGAGCTGGGAACGAATGAATACGAAAATAATCCGACACTGATTATCTGTCTGTTCGATTAATTGTGTGGCACACGAGTGGTCGCACCGGAGTTAGAATATTAATTGAATCGGGCGCAGCTTAGTTCGGACTGCGGACAAATGGGCTCCGATATTCGACGGATGACGAATGTCTGTTACGCTGTAGGTGACATTACGACATCACGCCTTTCTGTTGTTGATACACAAACGAATGCACTTGACATTAGTATGGAATTGATATTCATACATGTCGTTTTTAGTTTAATGGCCGTCTTGTATATTTGTTTTAAAACATCACACACGTGAGAGTTGTTATCATTAACTAACTGACGGACTAAATAGATTTTTAATTTTCTTACCCCGTCATCATCCCTACTTTTAGTTTTATGGGAGGTACTTTAGAAACTGACTGACAATTAGATTTCCATTTTTTTTATAGTTTTTAATAATGGCTTACTATGAATTACTATGGAACTTTGGTAGCTTATTGTCAATTTATTTGTTCAATTAGATATATAATAAAACAGTTCATAGTTACCTACATGTAATAAAATATTCTAAGATACAGAGATACTAAGAGAGTAATATTTGGTTTTCTTTTTCCATCCCGTTGCCCTGGCTTAGTGCCAATATAATTATCTCCGATTGTTTTACAAACCTACATAATAATATAACTTTATATCACACAGCTCTGATAAATAATAAAATACTAATTTTGTATTTATTAAACATCCTGGATTCATTACAATTTGGTAGATGACATTTTTTTATATGAATGTCCGTCTAGTAGATTATTTTAAAACTTTAGACACCTATTTTTTATTTTCTTACGGAAACAAATACTTTCGAAGAAATATCGATTTTAAATATCGCGTGACGGCATTTCTAGGTATATTTTATACGTAGAAATGACGTATTTGCTCCCATTCATAAACTTGGATTAATTTTATCTAAGTATTGTTATCTTATTTGACAAAATAAAATAAAAATATCTGTCTAATATTTTTTATTACCAAACTGACGAACTAAATAGATCTGGGGGCACGGCAGTGCCCCCGCCAAGTCGAGCAAAAAAAAAGCGGCACGGCCGTACCATCCTTTTCTCGAAGCAATTCGGGCCTTTTTCGACCCCCTATAATTCGGTTGTGGATAAAGCAAGAAACCTGAATCTTCAGTAACTAATTCGGCATTGTATAAACACGGAATATTTAAAATTTCAGTCAATTTGAACCAGTAGTTTAAGAATGACAACTTGTTAAAGTTTCTAAATTTTGTCACTCACTGACTCACCGATCATCAAAAGTCCAAGGCACTTCTAGCAGACTTAGAAGCTTCATATTTGGAATACATATAGAGTTTAGTGTCTTAATCATGGGAAAACTTAAATATTTTGTAATTTCGGTCCAGTTTTCCAAATACACCAACTGCATCAATAACTTTGTAATCCCATATAAATATATGGGATTACAAAGTTATTTATGCAGTTGGTGGTTGGTGGTGGTTATAAATTTAATAGGTGTAGAAAGGCTCTACAAAAAGAAGTGAGATCCCATCAAAAACATCCTGTAAAAAACCCAAGTCTCGCAGCTCAGTCTTTCTACCGTCAAAAGTTGTGAGATCCATGTAATACCAAGTCGGTTAATCTATTTAGTGTCTACTTGAAGGACCTTCTGTCTTAAGTTATTACATAAGTTATTATCATGCCAATATTAAAAATATTTAACGTTTTAAACAAATAGATCGACTTGGACATCGCATGAAAACAAAATGAATATTACAATATTATATTAGATTCTTTAGTCTCTCGCGCCTCACGCGATTGAAACTCTCGTTCCTGTTGGTCGCTGGCCCGTCGTGCTGTGTATTGTGATACATACTAATAATCAAATCAAGCGATGTCCAAGTCGATCTATTTGTTTAAAACGTTAAATATTTTTAATATTGACATGATAATAACTTATGTAATAACTTAAGACAGAAGGTCCTTCAAGTAGACACTAAATAGATTAACCGACTTGGTATTACATGGATCTCACAACTTTTGACGGTAGAAAGACTGAGCTGCGAGACTTGGGTTTTTTACAGGATGTTTTTGATGGGATTTTTATTTTCATGCCCCGTCATCATCTCTGTTATCTCTATTGAATAATTATTAATTATCATTATAATACTCCTCCATATCTGTAATTAAGTTTTATTATATTTGAAAATGAAAAACATACATTAATATTATTATTCCTCAATATTATATTTACTTCTTGATTTACTGTATACAAATGCGACGTTGAAATTGGAAAACGAACTTTATTGCTCATAGAAAACAGGCTTCATTCCATGGACCTCATCATAACACATACCTAATATAATGCAGTACTCAAAGCTTATATATAACCACTGACCAGAATTAACAAAGAAGTAGTTACCGTACATTACCCGTGAGTGAAGAACAATAGCTATTTAATGTGTTTACAGGCAACCCCGTAATGGCTGGTAGCATTGTAATGAAATCTTGGAGAAAAGCATCAATCAGGGTGGACGTAATATACCTACGTATCTATGTATAGGTAGTACACTAACAGTTTCTAGCTAATTGCCACACTCAGAGACATTTAATAATTTACTTAAACTATTCTTTAGTAACGATTTTGTTCGGAAAACAATAGCTAAGGACTCCCATTACCGGCCTTTTGTGAGATAGAAAATTGGGAAAGGGGGTAATTGTGCCTCCGCTAACTTCACTCATACAACGAAACACAACGCAAGCGTTGTAGAGAAAAGCGACAAGAAAACCGATGTATAACATACGTCGGTTTTCTTTGAGGTCGTGGTATCACTCCGGTAGAGCTGGCCCATTCGTGCCGAAAGCACGGTACTCCCACACCGAAAACGTACTAAAAAATATATTGTACTATTTTCATTTACATCTTTTTGGAGATCTAAGGAAATAAATAAAGTTTAAAAAAAATACAGAACGTCACCTCTCTTGGTCTCTTTGCTTTTTTCACTACATGTAGCATTTCTGAGTTCGTAAGAAAAATGCTGACTTAGACAATATTTTCTTGTATTCATTTTGTAATACAAACATCAGTCTCTATTTAATATTCCACAGATGAATAGATCAAAGTAAAGCATAAAAAACATGTTTCGTAAACCAGAATTTTAATTAAACTAATCTGTAAAGTATTGCATCTTAGAAAATATTAATACCTAATAAAGTTATCGTGTTCTCATGAAAGCAGAAGTTAGCTTTCACCTCGGATTTTTAATTAAGTAAAAGTGCCGTAAGACAAAGTTTAGCGTGATTTAATAATGAAGGCATGGACGCTCTAAGTCCTGAGCTCAAAAGTTAACTAACTACTTAAGTTAGATACGTACCTACAAACAATATTACCAATTTAATAAAATTTTTATAAAACCAAAATTGGGAACCGCTACAAATGTACATAAACTCAATTGAGTTTTCGAAATCAAGAATTCCTTGTGCCTCCAAAGTCATTTCGGATTAACAAACGTTGTGCGCTAATTTTAAAAGCTCGGAACTTGCTAATCGACTTTCGTATTTATTGAAGAATTAATTTCTCTTATTATTTGCAAGATTCGAATTTCTAAGTTTATAGCTTACTGTGGCTACTTGAAATTTTAGAGTTATGTAAACTATCATTTATACAAGTAGTATTTTAAGCAAACATATTCTGTAAAAACCTTTCAAGTATCCTGATCGATATTGAATAGAACAAAAGCTATAACTATACCTTCGTTCACTTACAGACCAGCAATTATAGTGCAGCAACCATTGTGCGATATAAAGGGTAGCAATTGAAAAAGTTTCAATAATAGTGCGCCTTGTACATCGCGCAGTTCCGTCATCGTCGAATTGGAACGTGCGCCTCTCCACGGCTTGCATACAGGCACAAATGAACGCGTCGTTTATATACGAACCACGTTCACATATGTACACAGCCAACACACGGCTCCATTCATTCAAAGTAAAGTATACACTATCCAACTAAAATAAATGAAAGCAATAAAAAACATGGAAAGAAAATTAAGCTAAGGAATTAATTACTCAAGTTTCTACGTAGTGAAATATCTTCTAAATAATTTAGCTAAACCTCTAACCCTTGTTTTAACAATTAAATAAGTTATTACGGTTAATCTTACCTAAACATAAGCTGGGTTGAACTCAAAATCATGGCTAGCTCTCAAAGCAAAGTCCGATTAAATCGCATAAGAAGCCTACAAAGCGAACACAACGCAATAACAGCTAATACCGAACTTTGAACATTATAATATTGTCTAATACTTGGTCAGGTAACCGCTAAGTTACGCTCAATAGGAGTCAAAATTGTATCTAGAAGATTTTGTTGCTCTTTGAAGTTACGTCTGACCTTTAAATCCTTTGAAATAGGGAATTATTTTAGGTAGAGCTACGTGTCTACAGACGATGCGGGGGTATGAAATGGAATTGAACAATGTGATGAAGGTCGCTCCCTGACAGTCTCGTATACAGACTCGTGGAAGAATTTATTCGTGATCGAATTGTCCCGTGACTTGTATCGGTTCTATCAATGAATCACTTTGATTGCATTACGTATGCTACGGTCTTAAATAATCTAACACCAAACAACGGTTATAATACATAAAAACTTTGTTGCGCATTGTAAAAAAAATATGATATCTTTTCACGATTTCAAACTACCTTTCTTTTTACCAAACTGCAGCAGAAACGTAACGATCTCTTTTATATAAAAGGTCTATAGACCAGCAGTGGAAGCTCATTGGCTGTTAAAGTAAAGTAATTACGAGCTTTACATGGCTAAGCGTGGGTATAGCATATAACTAAACACACACTGTTGTACATAGAGCCGTCCACAATGTGTTTGCACGCCAACTTGTACATATTTACTGAAGGGAATACATTACGAGTCGCACGGGAATTATGCGATGCCTAATATATGAGCCCGTTTTGATAGAAGTAATCAAACGCTTTTTAGAAACAAATATTGTACATATCATACCGAATATCTCCGTGTATTCGGATTGTGTTATGTAATTTTGTATCTTTTTGGGCTCAAAGGGTAGTAAGTGTAAGAATGTCGTATTGTTATTATTGAGTTCATTATCAGAGATATATCCTAAGTTCATATTTAGTAGATCTCTTCATTTTTATACATATAAAAATACTGTTCCCGTGGTATAAAAGTATCCTATCACCCAAGTCAGTTTATACCCTGTTTGTGTACCAATTTTCATCAAAATTCGTTCAGTAGTTTCAGCGTAATTGACGGACAAACATCCAAACAAACAAACTTTCATTTTTATTTTATTACCGTGTCCATATTTTTAATGCCGCCCAAGTAATTCGCTTCCTCCACCTACTATAATGATTGGTAATAAAATATATATTCATCCTATGTCTAAAGTCTGACATAAAATTAAATAATTCATTCGTAAGCAAATAAACAAAAACAATATCCGTTAAACCTTCCCTTCATAACGTTATCTTAGTTGTGCCGCATATTTCTCTTATTTCACCAGTTTCTATCTATAGCTCAATTTCCTTACTACAAATGTGTTTCTAATATGTACTTTATATGTCTTCTTCCGTTTCCCGGTAGCTGTGTAGCTATATGGCATATAGTATATGCTATCTGCAGCGTCAACAAAACGTAGAAACCTAATAAATACCGGCATTGTGTCGTCACTTAACATCGGCACAGGTTGCGCGTACCTATTATAATTTTATTTCATTTTCTACAACACAATTTTGTTCGCGGTCGACTTTGTTATAATAATATTAATGTTGTAATATTAAGGTTCATTTTGCAGTTCACGTGGTAAACGTATACATAGACCTACGTGAAAATTAAATGAAACATTCTAACATTGCGTTCTATTGATATTATCATTGATTGAAATAATGTATTCTACTTTAGGTATATAATGACTTTTTACTCTTTAACTTTTAAATCAAAGCATTATAAAATAAAGCTAAATATTTTTTCTAATTCTAACCTTTATTTTCAGGAGAAACCGACGAGCATGGCTTGCCAACGGAGAAGGACAAATCGTGCGACACCAACCTGTACCTATACCATGTAAGTTTGTCTTACACCTGTTCACTAAACTTATATAAAACCTTTTAACAGCGAGATAACGGTACAGAGCATTGAAGGTAACTTAGAGAGGCTTATCCCAACTTCGCTGGGCATTAAGCATTGAAGGATTTTCATTATTCAACGTCTAGTGTCTTTCTGCGCTAACTTTTAAGTGCACGCCTTGCAAACTTGGGGCGCGTCAGCAAGGCTGTTTTTTGCTTAAATTTTTCTTTATAGTTTATTAGCACAATGTTTATTTTCGATTCTAAATATCTACACTTTCAATTGGCTCGTATCTACCAAGGAGGCTGTACTCGTCAGTTTTACAAATTTCTACTATAAGAAATGAAATTGTCCCTACTTTTTCAAGGCCTTTTTCCGATTAGATTGAGGTTGGGACATACTATTAACCAGATTCGCTTAGACTTCAATATTCTCAGACTTGAACTTAACGACTGGCTTTGATATTCTAAGACTATTTGAACCGACAACGGCCTTACGTACTCTCCTAAGCCCAGAGGAATTTAGAAGTTTTCCAAACAAGGTTCTTTCAACATTCATAACTTGTTATGTTTTCGTTATATGGTAATCCGGAGCTGCGGACTGCCTAACTGGTTATCGGGGCTCTAGCTCGAAAAGCAGGAATAGGAAAGGGGTAGTTTTTAGTAAGTAAAAGTCTGACACTCCCTTTCGCTTCATCCAAGGCGAAAGAATTGCATGATTCATCATTCCTCAAAATATGGTAATTTGAAACACGACATTGTTTGTCGTTTTCAAATATAGATACATGTATACCTACATATAATTGCAATAGCTACCCATATAGTAATAACATTTCCCTCTATGTAAGTGAGATTAGCCTTCCCATGATCCCTGAAGTCTGAAGTTGTCTGTCAACAAAGAAGACAACTGTTCATTATTCAGGAGACGCCTGGACAGCAACCTTATGTAACAATAGAGTTTACATATGCTGTAATCCAAAGGATCAGAGCCTCTTCTTAGTGAGACTAAATCAATTAAGTATGTATTATGTTCGTGGGCTCACTCGTGTTCATTATTTTGGGAATAAAACAAAAATATTTTTGTGAGGATCTAGTGTGAATACTATGCTGTTATTATTTTATTTTTTTAATTGTACTCACACAAACACAAAGATAGACTGAACAAAAAAGTCTCGCCTCATTTTTAGGTTCTCATCAATGTAGTAACACAGACCGTTACTTATATTTTTTTTATATCTTTAATATACAGAATTTTCATTTTGACATTTTTATTATATGTGTATACCAATTCTTGATTTTTTACCATATTTTTTTTTTTATTTTATCAATACATGGTGTTTTCAAAAAATACTTCTACATATATAATTCAAACACACTATTCTATCTACAAAAGCGTAGCGTCCTAACTAAGGTATAATCATTTAAATGTTTAGCCAGACAGCACTTTGGAGAGTGTCGTAAAAGTCTTGAGAAAGTTATGGCCCCAGTTTGTAGGGGAGAATTTATTTTATACACTACACAAACTCCACAGAATTCGAATGTTTCGGCCTACCCACGTTTAACTAGTTCTAGTTTCCAAGCTCTTATCTCCTTGAAGGACGCCTATTCGGTGAATTTATGCTGATCTTTAATAAACTTTATATGTTGCATTAACCTACATCTATTTATTTACCCACGCATGTAGGTACTCCAAACACAAATTACCCTCATTTCCTTAAACACCGTAAGGTTTTCTGTACGCAACAAGCGCCTAATAAAATCTACCTCCCACGCCACAGCTACGTACTACAGTACGTTTCATCTCACGGTTTTCATCACGAAAGATAATACCTAATAATTAATTCATTTAATCTTCTCCGCCAACGCAGTCCCAGCGGGTGCCTCGAGATTAAAAAATCATATCACATTACGTGTTATTTCGTTTTGGTTAGTCTCTCCACACTAATTATCCTTGACCCAGCTTGCTCTAATGCACGTTTCATAGTAATCAAATTAACCCTCTCCAATATTAATTTCCAATACCCAGACGTAAATTATTTAAAATTAACCACATAGTTCCCGATCTCGCGGGATCTCTTCAAAAATGAGATGTGGAAGATATTCCAGGGAACTCTTCAAAAATCAACATAATGAGCTCTGCGTTTGAATTTAATAGATGTATACTCACTTAGGGCATTGAAAAAATTGTTTAAAAACGGACTTAAACTAACTTAAAACTAAAGAAAGCTACGAATTACGAATTTATAACAATTAAAAAAGAAACTATATTACAACCTATCCTCTATGCTATAATAACCAAGCTTAAACTAAATAATTTAAAAGAAACGACTTAAATCTAATCTAATTAATTTATAAATTAGACTTACAATTTTATTAAAAAAACTAACTACAGTAACTACTAATAATCGATATCAAACTAAACCTACGTTAAATAGTTTAACCAAAAAACCAGGAAAACCCAACAAATAACTTATTAATTGACAAATACAACGAAACCAATTTAGAATATACGAAACAGCAGGACCACTACAGACAAATAATCATACGACTGATAATACACTTTTTCTACGATAGTACCGAAGCGCTCGGCCGATACCCAACCAAATGAATGTAACGAAACCATAGCGCGATCTATTTCGATCCCAACGCCATCTATCGAGGATAAAGACAACTTGGATTATTTATTTATACTCCGTTCGGGCATTTTCTTTGTACTAAAAGTTTAATTATATTGATATTATTTTTTTCATACCTTTTTACTATTTATTTACTTTTTTCGATGAATTAAAACAATAACTGAATTATAGAATTATCCTTGACCTTTGTACTAAATGTTTTATTATATTGATATTATTTTTTTCATACCTTTTTACTATTTATTTACTTTTTTTCGATAAATTAAAACAATAACATGAACCGAAGTCGTGTAACGATCGACATAGAATTATTTATAAATAATTTATTTCTTATTTTTATTTTTTGATTTTTGAAATAAAAATATATCTATGTCCTTTCTAAGGTTCTAAACTATATCTGTACCAAATTTCAACCAAATCCGTCAAATAGTTGCGGAGATTAATGGTATAAGCATAGAATGTTCGACGTGATTCTTTAATTTGACATAACTTTTTTATTTATGAACCGATTGACATGAAACAAACACTAAATGTAAATTTAAGCATCCCACAATATATTCGTGAAAACCGCATCCAACTCGGATCAGCCGTTTCTGAGATTAGCGCGCACAGACGAACAGACAAACAGACAAACAGACAAACAGACAAACAGACAAAAAAAAAGTTAATTACATTTTTGGGTTCGACATCGACATAACAATAACCCCTGCTATTTTTTTTATTTTTATTTTCAATGTACAGACAGCACTTTTCTACGATTTTATTATATGTATAGATAACATTTACGTGGGCCGCTGTAAGACCCTGGCTGGAGGAAACGGAATAAATTGAGCGCCTTATTGAAATTGAGTTTGGAACGTATTACCCGTTGCTACGAGTGCGCGAACGTATATACGTGTGATTTCGATGACCCGTATAGATCGTAGCGTTCTCGTAGCGGTCGTAGCTAGTTCGTAGCTCGTTACATGGCGGTCGTAGCACTTCAATCTCTTACGCTATTGGCTTGAGTTACCCGCTTCATTCGTTGCGATTCTTGATGCAATTTCTGAATTTTACGGGTAAACTTTTCAAGCATCCAATTTCAGCTTCAAATTTCATATTGCCGCTAATTTTTTAAGCCTAACTCCTAAAATAAATTAACCTGAAAACTTTCATACGTGTAAACACCTGAATACATTATTATAAAGCGGTCGCGTTAAAAAAACATACGCTTCTCGGAAAAATGGAACGGGAATAAAAACATTTGTATTCCGCAATACAATAAAGATGGTTATTTACATAAAACGCGAACGTAGGGAACTTCACGTGATGAAAATAATCCTTAATAAAAAAAAACTCTTTAGTATATAAAGGCGAGGCCACACCTGCGGTGCGCCGGTAGGCTGGAATAATCCAGGAGCGCAATCTCGTATATAATTCACGCACCATTTGCGAGCCGCGTGACTTCCACCCCTATTACGTGTGGTGATGGCAAGGGAAAGATGGCAATAGAATTTTTATGGCAAGTTGGGCATAGTTTGAGGACATTGAAGGTACCCGTAGATGTGATATTAACAGAAAGTTTCAACACTATAGCCGCTGGTAAAGCGTATCGGAAATCGATCGTTTTCGATAAATCTTTTACAAAAGCCTCTGACTCAGATCATACAATAAAATAAGTGTGTCCCCATCTTTAATTATTAGATTAAGGAGTGATGAATTTAGTCCAATGTCATTATATACTAATTACCTGCATAAATTATTATTAGAATTATCTCTCACGTGAATTTGTGGTATAATCGATTAGCTCGTTTACCGTGCTACGGTAATTACGATCCAAGCTTATGAATATACAGCTCATGTTGCATTTTCAATGTAACGGTGTTATATTTTTATGGTAAAATAACACTTACAAACCAGATGTAAATGTATTTTCATTCCTGAAGCATTTTTTTATTTTAGCTATGACAAAATAATTCGAATCTGATCCCTTCAGGCAAAATTTCGCATTTATAATATTAGTAGGATTTATGTCGAATTATTTAGAGTACTCTAAAATTTCCACTCTTTTTTCAAAATGCATTGTCTGTCTGTATCTTGAAAACAATCTTGAGAAATGATAAGAATATTCGGGAGGTTCGCTAATAAAGCGTGCACCTATAGCCGTCGGATATTGGCGAGGCTGGCCTCGTTGTCTAAGCGGCACTAAGCACCCTACAGCCGAGGCCGCCCTCAGCACAAGGCCACCGAACGCTCCCAAATCAATGTGAGAGCTTCAATAACGTCTCCACTGAGGTTAAGAGCCACACTTCCACAAGCTGCCTTGTCGTAATTTTGTTTGATTCTTTATTATTATGGTGTAGCCGAGCTCTGATGATACTCTTCACTACTGAAGAGCCACTTTCTCCTCTTTAATCATAAAAGAATCTTATTGTTATTCTGCGTGAGATTTAGAGGTATGGGGCTGAATATTTGCCATGTTTCTTTGTCTTTGAAAATATCTGATATGATTTTATTGTAACTTTCGTGAGACATACTAAATTAATTATTATGTTATCGGCTAGTAGCAGTGCGACAATCGCCGCGTCGTGTGTCGCGTAACGCTGCTCATGAATATGAGCCTCTAGCATGGCTTGAAACTAGTCGAGTTCCTCGTCAAAACACTACGTGAGTAAGCCGATAGCATAATAATTAATATCTGATAATAAATTTCCGTCCGTAAATATTTCCTAATTATGAGGTTTATAATAGAGTTACTAAAGTTCGATACGAGATTTAACAATATCAGAACTACTAAACTGACTTTGCTTTCATTGTTCACAGCACAAAATCTAGAACGAAATGGCTCTATAAAGTCCTAGGCAATGATCTGTAAACCTATAACAACTCGAGCTGTGTTTAACGGTTGTTAAATCTGATATTGTCATTTCTGGCTGTACCTAACTTGAATTGGTATCGTTCAAGTTTATGTTACGAGTCTCCGCAAACTTCTTAGCTTGTACAATAGTAACTATGTATATTTTAATATAAAATACTGCTGGGTAATGTTAAAAGGATAAATTTATCATTTGTTCTATATTTTCAAAAACTAATTTGAAGAAAATACTGTTATTTTGTTATAGTTGGGTGATTTCAGAAAGTATTTACTAAGTAATACCCGTTGCCAGAATCTACTGGATCAATGAAAACAACAAAGATCCTACTGGATCTATACGAGCGACAAACACCGCCATTTTGTAAGCCAAGGAAATAAATAACAGGATAACAGTTACCTCTGTTTCTGGCGCATTGGTCACATTTACAAAGAAATATCACCCAAATGTTTTTCTTTTAGTCAAAACAGCGTATGAATCGAGTAATATTTCAGACTACTCACATTTTAAACTGACTTTCATAACTGATTTGAAAGGCAGACTTGTGATTAATTAAATAACGTAACAAAATACAAAAGCTCCAACAGAAGCGAGTGAATGAGCGTCATCGTCGGTGAACGTTAATATTATGACAAGGGCCACGCTCTCGAGCTGACTTCGTAAAACCTCACAATCTACTGTGGATGAACAAAGAACTTCATTACGCTTGCGATTCCAACGGACAGCCATCCGGATACCAAATAAAGTGCCGAATAATGGCGACGGAACAAATGAAAACAAATAGGAAAAGAGCGGGCCTGATAAATTGCTTGTGTTGTGTGCCTTTATTTTATTGCCCAACATTATTTACAACACGACGTTAAGGGTCATCATTGGTATTTAAAAGATTTGCTCCTCGCGTTGGTCTTTCAGGGGATAATTGATTATAGAGATTACTGCGATGGAATATATTGGATGATTTAACTTTAATATGGTGCAAACATATTTATTTTATACACTATAATACCTTCGTAGTCTAGTATTCAAAAGAAAATTGCATCACATAAAGGAACAAACACGAAGCGTATAGGTGTGAATTCAAACGAAAACAACGTAATCCTGCATCGGTGGAACATATCCGAAACCCATTTCAAATAAACTCGGGTGATTCATTCTTTAACAACTATGTACTGGGGAAATTCTGATTTACTCGTACCTACATTCTTTAGAGGGCGCTGGGGGCACCACATTCCGCGCAAGTGACGGTAAAGCCCTAGGTATGGGAGAAACGACGTTACCGGCGAGCGGCGCACATCGATGTGATGCTAATGGCGCGTAAATAAAATACGAGCTTTCAGAGACGAACGCGCCGACTCGAGTTACACAAACTCGGCACTCGAGTCTCGCCTCCAACACCCCACTCTCAACACTATATCGTATTACACATGTGAAATTAAAAACCCCGCTGTATATAACAATTTTAATCCCATCCCGTACGAATATCGCGAGCACTTTCAACTTTTATGTATCTCTAATGAATTTTACACTCGCACAATAAATGAAAACAAAAGCATTCCAGTTTAGTCGTAATATTAAAAAATATCCAGTCTGAATTATTTGATCGTTGTTGTAAACAGAATTTAATATTGCTTGTAGCGTTGAATTGCACATTAAACATTTACATTCGCTTTGGACAACATTATTTGTAAGTGAAGACGCAAAATCTTTTGATATCATGATACGTATTCGGGTGATGTTGTTTTAGATTGGAAAGATGTTACAATATGTACAGCTATACCACAAAAGACTTTACATAATGTTGATGCTTATCATAACGGAATTAACAAAGAACTCAGCTTCAACAAGGGCGGTATCATGAAGACGTCAGTTTCTAACTTTATCACAACCGCTTTCGAGATAACGATAGCAGGATAGGCGCGTGGCAGCCGATGATTACATAACCTTCGGTTAGGCAGACTGCGCAAACTTACCCGTGGGGATCCACAGCCTCATTTTTACGTATGAAGTTAAACATATTTCAAGTCTCCTACGTGATTTGGATACATATTCGGTACTAGGTGTCTCGCATACCGAAGCTAACGTTAAAGAGAATACGAAATCGAATGTCTCACCATTATTAGGTACAGGATAATGTAATGCGGTATTCATACTTTATATATGTTTTGCTTGCTTGTATAACCTAGGTTACATAAGTATGACAATATACTAAAACTTTATCATTTTGGACGTTAATATTCAGCGAGAACAAGATTAACATAGTTAATTACACATGTATTTGTTTTAAAGTCGTAAACGTGGCTTATCCTGGACTTAATTTTAGTTTATTACCCTTAAAAATGTTTATGTAACCCTAACTACGGGTAGCTAACTTTGTTTGGATATTAAATATGAGTTTACACAATGTATGTTAACTATTAAGGCGTCTATCGAAACTTATCCATTAAAAAATACATTATTAAATATTCTAAGAGTGATGATATATTGATAAGCTTCAAACACGTAGATCTCTTTTTCTTTTCCCAACATAAACCTTTTAACCTGACGAAAATACATGGGCGGGGTTACTAACACACGCGGTCTTACATAATGCTCGAATTTTCATATTTCTCTGTTAATAAAAAATATTTACCCGCAATAATTTCTTACTTCTTTATAGTAAGCACATATCAATCACCATCTTCTTTTGACCAACAGGAAGAGTTGGAGGACAGGCCTCGAGCGGCGACGTTCCTCAGCTCGTTGGCGAACTACTCCAACACGATCCCCACGGCTTCAGCCGCGGACCCCGACGTCAAGCCGGCACCACCAGCTCGCATGGGCACCCTCATCGGTGTCTACCTCCCTTGCATCCAAAACATCTTCGGTGTGATCCTCTTCATCCGTCTGACGTGGGTTGTTGGAACTGCTGGTGCTATTCAAGGATTCCTGATTGTTCTCGTTTGCTGCTGTACGGTGAGTCTAGTTTTGTTTAAAAATATGTTTCAATATGCAAAGTAAAAATACGACTCCAATATGCTACCCACGAAACCAAAGTTGTGAGAAATTCTATAGGCCGTGATATTTTTTGTAGACGTATCCAAAGATACTCACTCTAAGTACTTCATGATTTGTGAAATTTTCCAACTACCATTAATCTCTCTTGAATACTGCTAAGTATCCATATTTTTCCCGGGAACTGTCAGCCTACGTCTCTCCGAACTAGTTTTATTATTACCGAGATGACGCATTAGAAATTATTTCAACGTATAATTGATCATAATATCTCTCGCCTAGCTACAGGCTTGGAATTTTCTCTACTCGTACGAATTCTACAGAATAGAGGTCCAAATCAACCCTTCTGTAAATAATCGTGTAACAATAAACATCTATTTTTGTGTCGCTCGTATTTTAAGTAAATAACAACGCAATATATAATATAATCAGCGCTCCCCGAACAAGACCGTGGTTGAGGTACCTATTTTGAATAAAATTACCTACGCATGGAGCTATTCATATTCGTCGAAGCAGGGGGCGATGACGCACGAACCACAACGACCATAATATACTTCTGTGTCAAAATAGAGTGGGAACAAAAACAATTGCTTGTTCGTACTTATCGCTGTACCTGCCACGAAACAAAAATACGAGAATGAAAATAACTCATCGTCCGCATTGTATTCCCAGCGCAGCCTTATATTTGCTTCTGATTACGTTATTGTTGCGTAGAATTTCCCCCGGGTCTGTCCGAGTTTCATGCCTAAAGCTACAGTGCTGCCGCATCTAATAATGGTCGATCCTTCAACTTATCTAATTGAACTTGCCGACGGCTTATTAAATCTTCTAGTCACTAACTGGATTATTTGGCCAGACTAACTAGTCTGTTATTATTGATGTTATGTTTGATAAAATCTAAACTAACTGCGGCTATTGGATAGACCGTCTGACCTTTATTGTGACTTTTATGTTATGAGTCGTTGTCCAGTCCCTTGGCAACCCTCTTCTCTTTATTTTATATATTAGATAATATGGCAAAGGTTACATGTTGTGTCTGAAATGTTAAAAAAGGTTTGTGTCTTGAGAGAATTCGAGAGATTTAGGGGTTTGTATAACGTGAAGAAAGTTGTTTTGAAGATGTTGATCGTTGAAGAAAACCATCTAAAAACACTTTTACCAATTTTGATGTTGTTTTTTGTTTTCACAGACAATGTTAACTGCTATCTCGATGTCTGCGATCGCGACGAATGGCGTGGTGCCGGCGGGCGGGTCGTACTTCATGATAGGGCGCGCGCTGGGCCCCGAGTGCGGCGGCGCGGTCGGCATGTTGTTCTACACCGGCACCACGCTAGCAGCCGCCATGTACATCGTCGGAGCTGTTGAGATCGTTCTGGTAAGTACCTTATCCTAGTAACTCAGTGGAGCAATCAAGTTTTCATGTTAATACTGCAGCACTACAAAATATTTTTATGTTCATACCACACACATACCTGAATTAGCTTGCTACGTATCTGCACTAGTGACTAGTGACCATAGGATCGACGGAGCAATTAGGTAGTACCTCTCATCTTCAATGACGTTACCTCAGTTGAAATACAAAACCGCTTCCCAGTTAGTCACGTAAGCCACGTCCAGAATTGAATAATATTTCCAACATGATTTTACAATTTTGTTATGCAGTACACATTCGTTAGATTCGCCTACACAGTACAGTAATTCAGCAAAACATAATTAAATTTTATAGCACTAGTGGAGACATCTATGAAACGATAGTTGTGGGTGAACAACAATAGAGGGCTGTATATGCTATGTTGAAGTAAATACATAGGGCCGGTAGGGTTGTTCCATCGTACGTCGTTTCGGTCTCTGGGACTCAAGCTTGACACCGCGCTGCGGTCAACTTTAAAGCCGACCCTACTGCCAGTATTATTAATATTGGGTACATGAGAACTTGGCAGATCTATCTTGTCAGTAATTTTAACGTCTAGATTCTGGCGTAAATTGTGACACTTTCATACGACTATTTTTATTCTCAGAAAATGTTAGCGGAAATTTAACGTGAAATAATGTAAATCGCATAATGTTAAAGTCAAATGAAAGTACATATTATGTTACTTATTCACATATGGTAGGTATATCTATGCAGCTGTTTCGTTATCATCATATCAGCCATAAGATGTCCTCTGCTTAACATAGTCCTCTCCCAAAGACTTCCAGGTAGACCGGTTGGAAGCTGTTAAGTTTATCTATAGTTTATTGTTTTTAAGGTTGTTATTGTCAGACTAGAATGCTATAAAAACAAAATAATTACGGTCTTCTTTAGAAATAGCACCAATACTAATGATATACAATACAGATAAGCAAGAACATACATACTTCCTTCCTCTAACGACAATATAATGAGATATAATCAGAATAAGGAATATTTCCACTTTCCTAAAACTGAGAGATGTCATTAGTTAGCTAATTACAGCTGGTTGTTGCTAAGCAATTTGGTATACAGAACACGGGCCCTTATTGTCTCTTGTTTACCTTATGTTCTCATATGAATATACACTTGTGAGATGTTTGTTAGTTGATAGAGTTAAAAGTAAAAAGAACTATGTTAGTATAGGTATAAAGTTAATTTTCCATAATTACCGGTATTGTGTTGACTGAATGCAAAGTCTCAGATCGGTTGCCAAATCGAGAAAAGTCTTGTGCCGTTGTATTCACTGAGATTAGAGTTTAACACGATGACCAAGCTTTAGACAAAGGCTTACCCCATCTTGATATTTTACAACATAATTTGGAAAGTAACTAGTATTAAAATGCATCGTTTCCCGCCCACTCAGTACCTAAATGTCATTATGTTTTTCTCAATTATCACGATCAATAGGAATGTATTTCATGTCATAACAGTATGTAGATTTATCTGCGCATTAAGCTGTCTGCCGCTGAATGATACAAAGTTAATATGCATCAGCCCACTAATTACTCTTTTACATGATTAAGCGCATCGTTTGCATTCTGCTTGCGGTTAATAACACGCATGACTACGTCCGTGGAAGCCCGAGAGCTCTAATCATAATTTATAATTACAGCAGACATTGAATAGCATAAGTAATAGCAATAAAACCTTGCATTTAGTTACAGATGTGTGATTTCCAAGGTTTTTGAGTAGGTAATTTACTTTGTAATTATAGCTTTTTTTGTATTGATAATTGACTTTGGTGACATAATTGTGACTTATTATCTCACCGTTTTAACAAATAATAATTACATTCAATATTTTCTTTTGTACACACGTTATAAGCAAGTATACCAAGAATAGAAGTATATCACTAGACGTTACTGCGTGCCTAACTAATCTCACCCTTATCGTGACTGCGACATAGACTACATTTCCATCTCCTTGCTTACATAACACAATCCCCATCTCCTTGACAGACATACATGGCGCCGTGGATGTCGATCTTCGGGGACTTCACGAAGGATCCCGAAGCAATGTACAACAACTTCCGAGTGTACGGCACGGGGTTACTGCTGATCATGGGCATGGTCGTATTTGTGGGCGTGAAGTTCGTCAACAAGTTCGCCACCGTCGCCCTGGCCTGCGTGATCCTCTCCATCACTGCGGTCTACGTCGGTATCTTCGTCAACTTCAACGGAAATGATAAGCTGCAGTGAGTATTCCTGTTCTTTCTTTGCATGTATATATTTGTTTTACAAAATGTCATTTAGACTCTTCGAATTCAAACTTAGGTCAACACAAATAGGTTTAACTAGCATACATATTTTTAACTAATAGCCGTTGTCGTTAGTTTCATTGTTACATGACTCTGTGACCATATCTTTCTTTATTGGTTGTACAACGTACTCGTATAAGTATATTGTTAACAACAATAAGAATAGATTGTCCAGTACAATAACAATTAAGTCCAGTGCTAACTAAATTAATGTTTTCACATAACGAGCAAAAGTTAGCAATTCAGTACAGAAACATGAGCACCATCGCATTAACTCGAAGTGTACGGAGTAAAGTCGTGACTGAGATAGTCGCAGTCATTAGGCCCTTAATGGCACACATGAGATACTGAATTTCAGAGATAACATCACCCAGCTTTTACAACATTTTGTAGCTAAAAAAGTTTTAAAGTATGATTAGGCTCGCCACCATCAATCTTGTTAGCGTCGCCAAAAACGAGGAGTTTTTGCTTGAGTTTTTGTGTGAACCATTTTATTTTATCGCGTAATTACGATTTTACAAGAATTTAAGGCGACATAAAAAAGCAAATGCCTTGTTTCTAGAAATTATGACTTTTTGTGTTGGGTTTAGTTGTAATCTGCGAAAAGTAGAATTAAATTTAGTGAGATCTTATTGTGGCTTTAACCAGTTTAACATTAAATATGTATAGATTGTTATTCTAAATATTTCTATTATAGAATGTGTGTGCTGGGTAAACGTTTACTGAAGGACATTGACATCAACAACTGCACGAAGACGGTCGGAGCGCCGCTGCACCAGTTGTTCTGCCACAACGACACCTGCGACCCTTACTACCTGGCACACAACGTCTCTATCGTACAAGGCATCAAGGTAAGACACGTATATTTTGCTTGGAATGATATTACATTATATGTCCATATGTCTTGCAATAGGCAAGACATACACACATCTGACCTGACCTAACCTGTATATGATTTAAATAACACAAAAAAAAAATATAACACTATATAAACGCAAAAACTTTTGCATAAAACAAACCTTTATACCTTCTAGGGCTTGAAAAGCGGAGTTTTCTTCGACAACCTTCAAGACTCGTTCCTTCAACTCGGCCAATACATCGCTTACGGCAAGGAACCTGAGGACATCGAGCAGATGGAGAGACCAACTTACAACCAAGTTTATGCTGATCTTACTACGACCTTTACCATCCTGATCGGAATCTTCTTCCCCTCCGTAACTGGTAAGAAAAGAGGATTACATACTGCTGTCATAAGATTATACGTTGAATGAATCTTGCTATTTAGGCTTTTTATGTAACATCCATTCGAATCACATACGGAAACGAAGACTGACTAAAATGTCCATTCGAATCAAATGGCTCTACCATGTTTGTGTAAAGATTAACGTAGTGACGTCACTATTTTTTTTACGTATTAGCATAAGAAATTACACAGTAAGACTACTACTTGATTGCAATTTTCTGCTCACCAGGACGATAAGACCTTTCTCTCAATAATCAGTGACTATTTCCAACAGGTATTATGGCTGGTTCTAACCGTTCGGGTGACTTGGCTGACGCTCAAAAGAGTATCCCTATTGGAACGATCTGCGCTATCCTGACCACTTCCACCGTTTACCTGTCCTGCGTACTTCTGTTCGCTGGCACTGTTGACAACCTGCTCCTCCGAGACAAGTAAGAGATTCTTCTAGAATCATTTCAATAAGCAAGATATTTCTCCAACACTTTACATTATACAAAATAATTTATTCTTTCTTCCAGGTTTGGTCAATCTATCGGTGGAAAACTCGTGGTGGCAAACATGGCGTGGCCGAACCAATGGGTGATATTGATTGGTTCCTTCCTGTCGACCCTGGGAGCTGGTCTGCAATCCCTCACCGGAGCCCCACGACTACTACAAGCTATTGCTAAGGATGAAATTATTCCGTTCTTGGCACCTTTTGCCGTCTCATCCAGCCGGGGTGAACCAACAAGGTAAAGCGAAGCTGAAAACATCTTGCCTTAGAACCTCTTATATGAGCTGGTTAAATTCAACGAAAGTATGAAACACTATTCTCTCTGATTATATTATAATCCAAACAAGTATGCTTAAAGATTTAAAATAAGAAAGTGTTATCAAATCTCTTCTTTGTATTTCCAGGGCCCTGCTTCTAACGATGGTGATCTGCCAATGTGGTATCCTTCTGGGCAACGTCGACATCTTGGCTCCTCTACTGTCCATGTTCTTCCTCATGTGCTACGGCTTCGTGAACCTTGCCTGCGCTCTGCAGACTCTCCTTAAGACTCCCAACTGGCGACCTCGGTTCAAGTACTACCACTGGTAAGAAGCTATCTATTCCATGATCTTCATAAGCAAACGAAGCAAATCAATTGTTTTTCTTGGGAGATGTGAAATATTAATGTTATACGTTGGTTCCAGGTCTCTCTCGTTGGCCGGACTGACGCTTTGTATCTCCATCATGTTCATGACCTCTTGGTTCTATGCTCTAATCGCCATGGGCATGGCTGGCCTCATCTATAAGTACATTGAATACCGCGGGTAAGTGTTCAATCCATGTTATACAAAATATATTACCGTTTCTATTAATTTCTCACTTAAAAAATGTAACCAAGCTTTAGAATTTCTGAATCTTATAATCGTGATACTTCATGTTTTTAGAATAATGCTGCTAAAAGCAAGCCGACCATCATTTTGTCAAAAAATGTAGCAAATTTTGTTTCTTTTAAGTTTTAAATTCTAGTCACATTGCTCATAATTATTCAATATCACACTTTCAGCGCTGAGAAAGAGTGGGGAGATGGTCTCCGTGGTCTGGCTTTGTCAGCTGCTCGGTACTCGCTGCTCCGTCTGGAACAAGGACCTCCTCACACCAAGAACTGGCGTCCCCAAGTTCTGGTGCTCGCTAAACTGAACAATGAACTGATGCCAACCTATCGAAAGATGCTTGCCTTTGCCAGTCAACTGAAAGCTGGTGAGACATTTCATTTTAAAGTAATGGGAAAGCTACTTAACAAAGTCTTATTAAGTCAGTAATCCTTATTTTATAAAATTAAGCCTTATTGCCTATCGTATCTGTCTATCAGTCTATTTACGATGAACTATCAAACGTATTTTACGCAATGTACCTCTTGCATGAGAACAAAGCTGAGTGTAGAAAGCTAGCACTATATTTTACCCACCTCCATGGTAACGACTGTTTTAATACAATAGGTACATCAACATCTAAACTAATAAAATCTCTAATACCTCTCTATTTGTCTTCCAGGCAAGGGTTTAACGGTATGCGTATCAGTGTTGGGCGGAGACTTCCCTCGACGTGCTGGCGACGCGGCCTCAGCTCGACACAACCTCCGCCGCTGCATGGATGAGGAGAAGGTCAAGGGCTTCGTCGATGTCCTCGTGGCACCCGATGTCGCTGATGGATTGAGCCATCTGTAAGCAATATTATAATTTATTTATATCGCCATAAAGGATGTAATTGGATGACAAATCTTATTATCCACTAGCTACTTCCGCGCGGTTTCACTCGCTCTACTCGGGTTCCTATTGATCTTAGCATGATGATTTATAGCCTATAACCTTCCTTGATAAATGCGCTATCCAACACAAAAAGAATTATTCAAATCGGACCAGTAGTTCCTGAGATTAGCGTGTTAAAACAAACAAACAATCAAAAAAACTCTTTAGCTTTATAATATTAGTAAGTATAGATATAAGTAATGATTCAGTACAACTTTATCAAATTAATTTTCAGGGTACAAACGACTGGTTTAGGTGGTTTGAAGCCTAACACAGTGATCGTGGGCTGGCCGTACGGCTGGCGCGCGGCCGAGCGGCCCGAGCCGCGCTGGCAACACTTCCTACACACCGTGCGCGCTGTCGCCGCCGCACGCATGGCCATGCTTGTACCCAAAGGAATCAATTTCTTCCCTGACTCCACTGAGAAGGTACTCTAATGATTTCTATAATATTCAATGTCATGTTGGTGAAGATACACAGTGAAGAAAGGATAATATAGTATTTATAAAAACTAATTGACAAATGACAGCATATCTTATAAAAAAATCATTCCAAACGTCATTCCAATCTTTGACTGCACGGTTGGTACGGTGGATGGGCAACTGGCTGCCGCGCAACGGGTAGCGGGTTCGATTCCCACACGGAGCAACTCTTTGTGTGATCCACAAATTGATATATCGGGTCTGGGTGTCATGTGTATGTGAACTTGTATGTTTGTAAACGCACCCACGACACAGGAGAAAATCCTAATGTGGGGCAACGTTTTTTTTAAAAGAAAAGAAAAAAAAAACAAATTGCTAATTTCAAAATGAACTGCTCAGGTATCCGGCAATATCGACATCTGGTGGATCGTGCACGACGGCGGCATGTTGATGTTGCTCCCGTTCCTGCTGAAGCAGCACCGCACCTGGAAGAACTGCAAGATGCGCATCTTCACCGTCGCGCAGATGGAGGACAACTCCATCCAGATGAAGAAAGACTTGAAGATGTTCCTTTACCAACTGCGACTTGAAGCTGAAGTGGAGGTTGTGGAAATGGTTAGTAGAACATTGACTAGTTTGCTTTGGATAAGCCATTTATTATATAAATCGTGCCTGCACAAGGTCTGATACAAAATATGTATGCATTTAGAAAGAAAGCATTAAAAATGGAATGTAACTAAGTCTGTATGTAAATATAATTCCAGACGGACAGTGACATATCTGCGTACACGTACGAGCGGACCCTGATGATGGAACAACGTAACCAGATGCTACGCGAGCTGCGACTGAACAAGAAGGAAACCATGGGCATGGTGAGTTCAACGACCACACATTACCTAACAATGAAATATAATAACAATGTTCTCAAATAATTGTTGACTATGTTGTACAAAGCTTTGTATATTAATAACTCTACTCTGACCTAGAACTAACATGTTTGTCTGTCGCCTATATACAGATGCAAAATTTCGTGGATTATCGTGAAAACGCTGAGGAGAAGTTGCCTTTGGTAAAGTGGATATATTAACCCCTGATTCGAGTCCACTTATTTTCTTTAAGAGCATTTTGTTGATAGCTAAACGTTGATAGCTCCCGCATTTTCAAGTCTACACTAATTACTTATTACTTTGGTCCAAGCAATGTGTAGATGATTTTTATTTTTAGCTTTAAATTCTTGGTGTATATTTAAATTCATTAGATTAAATGTTGTCCTCCTAATAGCTAAGATCTTCCACGTTCACTACTTCATCTCAATGTACATTTCTATCATCACATCTCCACCAATTCAGTACTCAATGAATTTGGCTATCTACTACTAAAATGTTTGCTTTTGATGTTTAGATCATTCCTTCATATAAATGTTCTTCACTTCTCACTTAACTCCTTTTGCTGTATTCTCACTGTTTGCACTTACATTCTATTCTACTTCTTTATTACTCTTAACACCTCAACTTTACCTTTTACTCTCGATGTCTATAACTAACGGCATGGGACCCCTTCGATTTACATTTCATTACATTATTTGATGTTGACCAAATCTTTAAATTTCTTGGTGTGATATTTTAGCTAATGTTTGTTTATTAGAGATATATTAAAATTTAAGGTATTAAAAGAACATCTGTTGTGTTCAAAAAATCTTCTATCTTTATTGTATGCCTCCAATCTAATTCTCACAAAATTATGACAATACTCCCTACAAGTGGTCTCCATAGGTTCACCATCTTGAATTTTAACGATTTGTACGATTATGTTACAGTTGAATTTGAATCGTTTAATAATTAAACGTATGTATTTGTATATTCGTTTAGTATCTTGTTCATAGTTGACTGTACTGAATAATAATAAGACAATGGTCTAAAATATTTCATCACAGTCTAAAATAAAATTAACAGTCTACACCACCATGTCACGACAGAGCTACATCTCAATCATTCCTAACAAGTACCAAATACGTTAGATTTAAATACAAAACTAATGCCAACATTGTGTAAACAGGTGCAAGCCATTGTGGATCATCACCACGCTGACGTGAAGACTGCTAGCAAGGTTCGATTCGCGGAACCTGGTGATGAAGCTCCAACTGATGCACCATCACCTCCACTCGCTGATACTGAGGACAAAGACAAGGATGACAAGGTGAATATAACTCCTGCACGTACTACAATACACGACTATATCTGTACTGGTTTAAAAGAAAACACTTATATTAATAAGAATATTGATTTGTATGAGAAAATCAACCTCAATGAGAAAGTGAACTTGAATGAGACACATAGAAAACAATATGACGGTTGCTTTAGACTGGTAGAGATATTTATGGTGTTCCTGTTTTCCTGCACTTAGATAACCCCTTTTGATGATGCTAAAACAATGAGTGCTTTTTAAAACTGAATGTACCACTGAAACTTAAATTTCTATTAAATTCTTTATACAATGATAGATTCTAATTTACATTGAAAAAATATTTAAAGAATTAAAATAAACTTTTGATAGTCCAAAGAATACTTGCTGAAATTGAAACAATGATTTAAAGTAAAAATAATGACGTTAAAATACATTAACATGAACAAGCTTCTTATTTTCTCAGCTAGCCCACACTTCATGACTTGTACATAATTTGTTACAAAATCTCATTCTCATTACCATCAACCCTTTTTGTCTCAAGAAATTATGAACATACATACATACATACGGTCATATTATTATTGTGTGTAACTTGTCTTGGTATACAATCTTATTGACAGGTACAAGGCGAGTTTTACCGGTAGCCTAAACATTTTACTTTGAACAAAACCTTTTACTTTAGAATTTGTTTTACGTAGGAATTCGTTCCTCGATTGTAAGTAAGATGTTGAGGCTTCCGCCAGTACAATTGTGTGGTACATACAAGCTAGTGTTTCTATGCACTGCAAACCATGATCAACCATTGTTACTTATAATTTATTTTAAGTTACTCATGTTCGCCCCCTCTATCATTACGTCACCAGCGAGTCCTAGCGAATTTACACACGGTGGTCATATGTTTGCGATGAGTTCATTCACGTTGATTTGTTCACTTTAGTTTGTTTCGTTGTCCACATTAGTTAAGAGGTTGGATGTTTGAATGTCAGTAGTGAGTTATCGTTTAACAATTAAAATAATATATGACATCCCGTGTTTCATTCGCCTTGAATCCGTCATGTGCAACACAAACAAACAAACAAATCGCGGTTCAAAATTCAATTTGGAAATGGAATACACAAATTGGGGTTAATAGGACGACTTTCGAAGTAGTTTGTTGCACATAATCGATTCAATGTGGGACTCGCCCGATGAACGGTCGCAGTGCGAGGACGCCAGCCCGCCCCCCGACGACAACAAGCACAAGGACCAGCCCGCCAACGGCGACGTCAAGCCCAAGCCCAACCTCTCCGACATTACGCCGTGAGTAAAACTTTGCATTACTACTTTACTTTAATACAGATAAAGCAAAAACTAGTCAGCTAAAAATATTTGAATTCAATAATGAAGCTATATTTTGTAATGAAGAAAGACGTCAAGACAATAATAAAATTCCATGTATCAGTGACGAGGGCACGGTGCGACGCATGCACACGGCGGTGAAGCTCAATGAGGTGATCGTGTCGCGCTCCCACGACGCGCAGCTCGTCATCCTCAACCTGCCCGGCCCGCCCCGCGACACCAACATCGACCGGGAGTCCAACTGTAACTATACTTACTACTATACAACTAAAGTAGAGACAGGAAAATTAAAAATCCTTGCTTAATTTACCCTGTTTATTTGGCGTAGCAAGTACTACGAAGTATTAATTGTACTTTGAATCTGTTTAAGTATATTACGACATTCGAGTCATTTGTGTTGAATACACATATAATATAAATTAGGGTGACGGGGCGCATCTTGGTATGTAATATTAAAAAGATTTTGTGTATGTGAAATATACTAGTGTATTGGCTACGATAGGAAATGCGTAGCAAGCGCTACGCGGTTGTAGCACTCGCTACGACGAACCTAATAAACGGCATATGCTAAGATATGACGTTTGTATGCAGACATGGAGTTCCTGGAGGTCCTGACGGAGGGGCTGGAGAAGGTGCTGATGGTGCGCGGCGGCGGCCGCGAGGTGATCACGATCTACTCGTGAACGCGCGGGAGTGCTTCTCTCCTAACTGTTAGTGCTATGGTTTGGAACGTTCCGATCGGTCGGGCTCGAGTCTCGTCGATCGAAAGACTTAACCCGCGCATCTCTAAGACTGCCGACACGACCGTCGCGTTCCGGTTCGTTCATAAATATTGTATGTATTTTCTTACGATGATTGTATTCGGCGTTCGTTTTACTTGTAAATGTTAGCTTAATTCTACGATACGTTTTGTTGAATTTGCTGTTTAGAGTGATGTTGTTTTGAAATTTATTCACTGTTGTATAGATATTTATGGATATGACGTATGTATCTAACGAGAAGCCTTATCTGTCGGACGTTAGCTCTAAGTTCGTTGTTTTGTTATTATATAGACTAGCTAAGAGTTACTTTAAGCACCCGAGTGGTCTCTTGTTTACCAACATGCCATATAGTTTTACTTTACTGTGCAGACGTCAACAGTTGTAGGTTAATTTGTATCATTTTTGTACGTTATTTTATTTTCTATGGTTGTTATCACGACATAGATATACTTTGTAAGAGTATACATTTCTTGAAATCATGAAGATTTTTAACTATATGAAATTGTATTTTGTAAATATTATTCTGTTTTAAGATTTACATCTGCTCAACTTAAAACTAACCGTGGGACTGACGCAGGAAGGTACCATTTCCAACTGTCGCTATCCACACATACATAGATTTCTATAAATTTTCATTTGAACATCATTTCTAGTCACTTTTTGATATTAGTTTTATCTAATACATACACAATTCGTTATACCAAAAATAAAGAAGTCATTAAGTGAACTCAACCGGAGAACCCCTCGAGTATAAATGAATAGATAGATCAGCAACAGGACGCGCTGAGGGACACCTAGGTAACTATTAACTATTCGTATTTTAGTATTAGCGTGAAGATTTAATAGTTAAACGCGATCTCTCGCAAGTAACTTAGAAAATAACTTGAAAACTTATTGCGCACATTCGCGTAGGTAGATGATTTCTTACTGTGATCGTTTATATAAAGTTTTATTGTTTTAGTTTTATTTAAGTGGTAGCGGTAATATACAGACTATCCTGTAGTAGTCATCGTTCAGCAGAATGTACATTCCTTTTACATATATTTGTATGTAGTTGCCTTCAATCGCTCGTGCTATTGTTTTCGTCGATTAGGCTGCCTTAAACGACATGCGTCATTAAACCAAATAAAACTAAAACTTTGAAAGTTAAAAGTAAACGCTTAAAGTAGTCGACGACGCCGATGGGGTCATTGACATTACAAAAGTACAGAGCTATATTTTCGCAAACCACTCTTGTCGTCGAACGAAAAGATGAGCTATAAAGAGATGCAAAGCTTTCAAAGAAAAAGTAAAACATTCGTTTTGTTTCGAAATAAAATATTTGAAAGTAATATGGCTTATTTAGGTGTAACCGTAAAGTTAATAGATCTTGTTATTTATTCGTTTTGAATGAAAACATCTGAAACAGACTACAGCTTGGTACTCAGATGCGCGCGTACGTATGATGAAAACTTGTCAATTTTGATTTACCGTTACACCACTCTAGTTAAGGAACTATTTCTTATTCGTATAAAGAGTGTTAGATAACTGCCAAATAGGAATCGGTGTTGTAAAATATCCTAGTCCATAAGTGAGCTACCATCTTCTCAATGATAACTGTGTTTATGAACTTTCATAAATATTTACGAAACATTTACAGTTATAAACATTTAATGAAGTAACTAACAAAACTTTGTAGACGATAGTTAGTTTACTCTACTCTCTTTGTTTCACAAAACTATTTATGTATTAAGTTTCCCACTCGATTGTTAGCATTCCTTCGATGTTCATAAAGAACTTAACTGTAAATGTTGTTTTAAAAAAAATATCAATTACCTTACTAATGTCCTAAGATTTTACGATAGCGTCAACTCGAATTTTGTACGAGAGTTGATATTTTTAAGATTTCCTCAAATAAAAAATAGTTTAACATTTTCGTAACTCGTACTCACAAATACAATTAACGTCATTTAATGTTCGCGCTCCTCGCGTTACGAACAAAGTAGGAATTAATTCGAAGGCATTTAAGAATTCCTTTTTGTCATGGTTGTAGATGCCATAATAATAAATTAAGTACGTAGATGTTAGTTATTCTATGAATCGACTGTCGACTACCCGTTTATCGAGATACCAGTGAGCAGTAACTGAACACTCGGTCGCCTAGCAACCAGACGAGCTCGCGGCCGCCACTTTATTTACCACATGGAAGCATAGCGATATTTTAACAAAAAATATATAACTCACTTAATAAGATTAAGTATAAATCATTCTAAATTATATAATTATCTGTAACCCCATGTTCGACATCTTTCGTGATAGTACATCTCTCGTTATGATTTTGTGAACGTGGTTATCACTTAGTGATTGTACCTACACAGGCGTAATGAAATAGTGATCACATATCTTCCTTTCACATAGAAGAAATATATTATCTACATTATAAAACTATTCATGCCTATTAATAGGTAATGGACGATAATTTATTTAAAAGGAAATTTATTGAATTATATATTATCTAAATTATAAAGTAGGCATTTATTACGTCTAAGTCAGTCTTCAAATTGGATATTAACAAAAGTATTTGTGTTCTTTAAGAACATTTTATTTAGTTAATTGACGGTTATATTAGACAGCTAATTCATACCAAATGACAATAGGTACAGACGTACCTATGTGTAAAAGAAAGGCGACGTGGAGCGCGTTGACCGACGGACGAGCTGACACCTGGGATACACCTTGGTCTTGGTATTCGAGCACCACAGGAACGAGTCCACACCGGTGACAAGGTGCTTCGCTCCTACATACTTAATCTTACTTGATAACAACATTGTAGATAGTTCAAATTATTAAGTAGAACTCTAGTTAATGTTTGATGCCCACGATAACGTCATACATGTGCCAAACATCATTATTTCAGAGAGTAAATGACACGGTGGCGAATCTATAGCGTAAGTCATCAATTACTTACATTTTAGAATTCCTACAAAATATTCTCTTGATGAACTATCAGTAACGTGTGTCATAATTATATTAAAATAGCTTTCGAAGATACATTACTTATGTGTTAGAAATGTCACGTTTACTATCATAGTTGTATTTCAACAACATGCACACCTACATAGTAACCTACTCGGGATAGATTAAAAATCGTGTTCGTAATTTCAGTCGTTACATTTTAGCTTAATAATAATAATAAAAATCATTAAAAATTATTAGCCGTACAGCCACCGACGTATTCACTTGCAGGAGTGTTAATGACAGCACCACTGAATACGCCTGTGGCTGTACTTTACGAGTATCAAATAATTATGATGTAAAACTATTAAATTACCTATTTTAGATTTTAGGCTGTGAGTCAGCGTAAACACATTCTTTACAATTTAATATTCAAGCTAGAGTTGCTGTGATACACCATTATGGCTATAAAATTATAGTGTAGTCATTTCTGGCTATGAATAACAATGGGAGATAACGTGGATAACGTTCAACGCCATATTCTATCTGTGATTTCACTGATGTGTAGATGCACCTTTATCCGCGTAACCTAACACAGCCCTGAGATATCATTCCCCATCTATGCCTTGAGTACGACTCGTAGATATTCTGTCTCATAAGTATCTGTACTATCTTATTGCGAATTACAAACTACATAATGAAGTGTAACTAACAAGGCTGTCTCTACTTTGAAGATATTTTGAAAATTGTATTTTATAAAGCCTATGTCTAACAGCCAGAAATGTAACTAGATTGTCTATTATTGGATCTACTTGAAAACTATTCTTGGTCTTGTGAAACTATAAAGCGAACAAAGATAGCCTACATCACGCTAAATCTCAAGATATTGAGCAATAACGAAAGTATTTAGATAGTGATCGCCGGGCGGTATGCTATTTAACTTATAAATATTATGTATTTTGATCTGGAACGAGTTTTTCATAGAAAAATATTTCGAAGTGTAAAAGTTGTTTAAGAAATTATTAAAATATTCAAATAATAATTCTAGAAAGTTAGTCAGTGAGTAATTATAAGAAAAAGATGTTACGAGTATAATAAAATAAACTAATAAAATGTCGCTTCATTTATTTTCCCTTTCCTCACACAAGCTGATACGTTATACCTAGGTACCTATGTCTTATTTTTTTACATATTTTCTTGCACTGCTTCCAGCTGCTATAAGTGCCAGGTTCGATGCCTGATTCAAGTAACTGGGCAACTGGCTACAGTGCAACATGTTGCGGATTCGATTCCCACACGAAATGACTAAATTGTGTGATACACAATATTATTGAAATTGTTCCGACCCTATATGCAATGTGTATGTCAATGGAACAACTGTAAATAAAAAAGTTTTTAAACATTTTTGAGGGGGGATCATCCAATTACCTCGCCCACCTTGGGTCACAAAGCCACCCATTTCTACTCCTATTCTTCGAGCCGCAGCCCCGGCAACCGTCAGAACTTCCGCAACACCAGCTATCCTCCACCAGTTATGTTTAATATTATACATATTAATAGGCCCACTCCAGCCTATTAATATTATAAATGCGAAAGTTTGTATGTTTGTTACTCCCTCTCATCAAAACGGCTGAAGGGATCGGGATGAAAAATGAAACAGGGGTAGGTAACTAGATTATTATCTACAATAATACGTATGCCCCTTTTATACCGTGGTAAAAAAGTGGCCTACGCGGACGAGGCCGCTGGCCGTAGATAGTAAATAATATAAGTGAAAATTAAACTACTAGCTGGATGTACTCTCAGAATAAAAAGAAATGGTTTTGTGTAAAAATCTTTATTATTCCTCACAATTTACAATGATGACATATTACCTCAAAAATTACAGCAACTTACTAATCTATTGTTAATATACAATAAATAAAACAATACTACTAAAATATTTTTTATTCTGTTTATAAATATCACCACCTAATTTTTATTTAAGGTACAAGATTACATTAATTTGGCATACCCCATATTAATATTGCAGCCTTAAGACTAGAAAAATAATTAATGTATTTGAACTATGTTTCTTAGTAACTATGTACATTCGTAAATTTTTGTTTTATAAACATAAAATTTATTCTAAAAATTGAAATATATCTGCTCCCAATACCAAAAATTATTTTAGTGTTGTCTGCCTACATACATTGTTCTGCATTGTTAATACTTTCAAGAAGGTATTCCGTCAAGCCATTCTTATTGTAAGTAGTGTAGAACTGACTTAGTAAAGAATACTTCAAGCTCACAACTTTCATTCCTAAAATTTTGAGATGCCTCTTTTTCATTACTTGAGGACCAATCAGATGTTCATTGTTGGAGCAATAATGGTCAGGCAAATGTATTAATATAGCAATATTAGCATTCCGAACTGTTTTCGATTTCCAGTTAAAAGTTTTACTACCCAGCCCAGCGGAGTGCAACATGACATCCAGTAAATATGTTTCATCGGACGGTAAGTATGGTATAGACACAGCTACTGATAATTTATCTTGACCTCCTGCTACATTCACAAGAACATCCATAATTTTTTCCAAAATATTTTTAACCCTAAAGTCTTGAGTGATTGGCTTGGACCATTGGTCCTTTGGTAAAAGAGGACCTAAATACTTCTCACATTCTAAAGTCATTGCAGTGTCTATCAAATAAAACCTCTTCCACATATCAGCATTTTTTACTTTAGCCAGATACTCTGGACTTAACATTCTTCGGACTAAAGCAGAGGGGTACTTACCTAAGTAAATTGATGATAATATTATCGAACTAAGATCACAGCTGGTCATTTTATCGAAGTTTTCATTCATGATTTCATCTACAAGCTTCCAAAATTCTGTATTATTTACAGGATCATATTGTAAATATCCAAAAGGATATATGAAAGATTTGAGGAAACTAGGTGGCACAACATGCCAATTACTCAAAAAATAATCACAGCAAGAATTCAAAATCTGTTTGTTATAAATTTGGAACTGCATACAAAAGTTCAAAAGTCCTACAATGAGGACATGGCTCTCTACCTTATCGCCTCTAAACCTCATGTACTTCTCGACAGCCTTCTCAATTTTGTCATCAGTATATTTCAGTCTAGTCAACTTAGAAATAATATCCAACAAGGAATCTTCATCCAAAGCATGTATATTGGCACAGAGCCAGCTGCCAACAACACCAAATGATTGCACCGATAAATATTTTTCCATTACAAAAGAGGTCAATATGTCTTGCATGACAGGCACTTTAATTTTAAACCACAAATCACATAATTTTTGCTCCAGTAATGTCAATATTATTCTTTTGCTGACTTTTAAACCATGTAGGATGCCAAACACCTGTACTATATTATTCTCATCTATTTCTTTTTCTTTTGCAACAAATCCAACCCACAGTTTGTCAATGGTTTCAGAGTACTTTATATCATTTTTATTTTTTATTAAAAAGTTTATAAATTCACATAACTGATCAATACTTAACTTGTTGTCAATAACACGAAGAAGTAGCTCATCATGGAATTTGTACTTGAAAGGCTCCATGAATGATGAAACAGTGTTCAGTATCTCCAGTATTGTGCATGTGTCTTCAGTTTTCATAACAACCTTCAGAAGTTTATCTAAAATGGCACCTTTTGCTAAATTAATTTGCATTATTTTAGGATCTAGGCTAAGTGAGTTTGGATTTTTCTCAATGTCGTATATTCTTTCAATGGCTCCTAATGCAATGTTTGGTGTAATTTTGGTACACTTTGAGAGTAAAGAAAACACATCGCGAAGATCCAGACATTGTTTGAATTCTTCTTGAATCAGCTGATAGCTCAGAGTGTCTTGTGCACTAGCTGCTTGTTCTTCGTTTGGCTTATCGTCGATATCAGCGAGATTTCGCAATTTCTTGATAGCCACTGGAAGTTCTTGTACGTTAAATCCATTTTCAATTAAAATAGTGCTACTGCTAAATTGTGGATTATTGCCAGATTTGTCTTCACTGAACGTTCGAGCCACAAAAGTTTGTAACTGACCAGACACTGAAATATTTCCGGTACCAGGAGACAGGATATTATTTTTAGCTTTTAAATACGTTCTTCTCAAAACCAATGACATTTTATAACATAAACAAATACGTCGTAAAATAATGAAAACAAACAAAGTAAAATCTTCAACTTTTACGATCACATTTTTGACAACTTTGACATTGAATTCAAATGAATGTTACCGTGTTACCCTATTAACAGTTACTAAATAATAACCAAACCCTGAAATATAAAGCTATATTAAGTCAGATATACCCAATAAATTAAATTTTAAATAAAATGACCACATATTTGTAATAAATTGTAATTTAAAAACTTACTAATTACTACGTGAATTTTCTTTAACTAATGGCAACATTTTTACCTAATCTTCATTCAATGTTTTACTTCATTCATGAATTTCATTTACGGAATATTTGGTTCACTAGTTCTGTAGTTCATTCTAATATCTTTGGACGCTTGTACCCTATTGTGTTTTTCCTCTTCTTTTTTCGTATATTCTTTGATTTTAATAAGATATGACGCTAATTATGTAACTTAAAAAGTGTCACGAATATTGTACTCTAAAATTTGATAGCCTTTAAACCAAAATTGGGTTAAGCTTCCGGCGAACTATTCTGAGCTGATATTTTTATTTGCACAAGTCAGCTGATTTTCTTTTTTGTAAGTTGTAACTTTATAAGTTTGTTTATAGTAGACTTTGTGCGGGTAATTTGGTGGTAATAATTAGCCAAACAGATAAATGTGGTAGTTGTAGTTTCTGTGTTTAAAGTTTCTAAGTACTTACTGGAATCATTTGTGTTGTGTAGTTCTGTAAGTGGAAATTCCTTAATTATTTTATTATGACTAACAAATAACAAGTATTTTAATCTCAGCCACTTAAATAAAGGCACAGTAATATCTTGATAAACGATGAAATATTTACTTTATTTCTTGTAGAATCCGTCTTCTAAAATTGGGTCCTGGAATAAGTAGTTCTATTTTAATTGAAGCTGAACGAAGATCGACATTCCTGCCTACAGGGCTATAGTTCTCCAATATGCCTGATCAAACGAACGTAAGTATATGCTACCTAATTGCAGTAATAATGTCTAATTGTATACAATTACATATCCAACCACTTTATTAACATTAATTAATTGTGCCTACCAAGCTTGTTGCGCGCTTAATTTATACGTCGAGATGACTAGGCCATGGGTCGTCTCATACAGTCGTAATTAGCGAGATGTTTCACTGTTTCAATCTAAATATTCTATTTTAAAAGTTCTACACTTCAGTTTTTTGAAGCCTTTATAGGTGCGTACGTATTGATACATATACCTACCTAATAGGTAGAGATCAACAGTTACCTAGATTACCTACCTAGGTAACTGTCGATCTCTTCCAAATCCCATAATTGGAAATCTAAAGCAGTATCATCAGTCTTAGTCAATGCTAATTTTGATACAGGATGCACCAACATTATCCAAATAGATACCTAACTGGTTACTCCTACATCCTACATCTTACTATTGTTTAAATCCGGTCCCTTACGTTTATAAATGAACTCATAGTACCTAGCTAATAAGACTTCGAGTTTAGCATAACGGCTAACATCATTACTGCCTACCTATTTAAGTACTTACAGTTTACTTGCTATTAAATTTCACACAGTACCAGTACTTACCTAGTCGTTATGCGAAACCTACAGTGCTTTTATTGATGGGTGTCTTCCATAGATAATAATTATAATAACGATACGAATGTGTTGTCTTCTCTAGTTCAAACGAACTTTTCCTGCACGCTTAGTTCTATTAAGTACGATTTTTACCCATCTTCTCACAGCTGACTTCAAAATATTTCAACTTTCATCCAAACACGCAATGGCTTGGATTGAATTTTAAATAATCTCGCGATAACTATCTCGCCAATTTTAGGGACTTGCGAGATTGGTAATTTTCACGGTTCAAAAGGACAGCAAGGCACTTGTAACACCTCTGGTGTTTCACGTATCCATGGGCGGCAGCTATTGCTTACCATCAGGTGATCCGTCTGCACCCGCAAGTGTTCAGGCTTATACCGTAAAAAAAAAACGAGATCTCGCGAAATCGAGATTGCGTTCTCTGCATCCAAATATTCAAAAGTAACAGACACAAGACTTAGTTACAAAATTTTAAGTAAATTGACAAATGATTTATAATCAATATTACGTCCATCTGGTGTTAATTATTTGTAACATTAAACTGATATTTATAAAAGTACCTATTAGCATCTAATGAGAGTGGCGCGTGCATCTATTACAGTTTGTTAGTGTGAGTTTGCTTCTCATGAACATAAATAAACATTATTATGATCTCCTGTCGCGCATAACACTAACAAACTACCAATCAACCCAGTTGACCAATGGACGCATATTATTCCACTCGTCTACCTCTACTGACTGACTGGTACTGACTGTCATGTAGGTACTGAGTGTAATTAACACATATTTAAGAGGCCTGCACAGGCAACTTGTTATATTTCCATGTGTGGACAAATCTCCGTACAGTCACTTTGAAGGCGCGATAACTATTGTGTACCTTTTCCGTGATTATCTTAAAAGATAAGAAATATCTACCTAATGCAATGTTATGTTTGCCCACCTCTATAAAATACTTTTCAGACACTTGTTTTTATTGGCCGGTGTCGTGTTTCTTATTGTTCACTCAAGTACATTAATATTGAATTACAAAAGTATTTATTTGATACGAGTGCGGTGTAGGCAAATAAAAGGTTGCTTTGTATGAGACCGTGATCTAATTAATTCAGGTCGTATTACGAAAAAATTGTGGGTGCTCTTTATTATTATTTATACTGTCTCATCAATTAGATGGTAAGTAGAAGCAGTGTTGAATTTATTACACGTTTCAATTCAATAAAAATTTAATTCTGCTATCAAAGAAATTACTTTAGATTACGCAATGAAATCATTTTATCTTCCAAAATTACATTGAAGGACAAACACATGCTTACGTACGTAATATAATTCAACGTTGGCACCTAATCTTATCTTATACGAAATTTAAATCTTATGTCGATTTACGTTAGTGTCAATGTTGTTTACATACTAATTTCCGTATCGTATGATTAATTTTCAGATGGATTTTCAATTAAAATGGGGTGTGGCCGGCGTGGGTATGATAGCTCACGACTTCCTTACTGCGCTGGGCACGCTACCTGCTGACCAGCACAAGGTCGTCGCCGTGGCCGGCAAAGATCTAGAACGTGTCCACAGATTGGCTACGCTCCACAAAATCAACACTGCCTACGAAGGCTACGAGTCACTGGCGCGTGATGACTCTATAGGTAACAAAACGTCCTATTGTTTACACAAGGATCAGTACACAAACAAAAGATAACGAGCTAAATCATTAAACCTGAATGACTTTGACACTTCTCCTAACATAGCACTTCTACTCGGAGGACTTGCCTTTCCACTAACCTGCCTGATTTGCTTGACGCCTCAACTCTTATCGCGTTAACAAGTATATGGTTAGGTACCTACATTGTGCACACAAATATGATACTAGTCGAAATACGCGACCAAACGATGGTATTATGTTACATACTTTGCAGGTGTTATACAAGATCATTTGACGCAAATAGTTTCGTAATTATTTTTTATGGAGTTGCGAAATAGACTACACGATGACTAGTATACCCAGATACCTAAATTCGTTGCATGTTAGGGGTGATTCATGAATTCCTATATCCGTTCCATACCTATATTTTACGTCCCGTGCATCCCGACTAAACAAAAATCTGTTATTTATTATTTAAAAGCTGATATATGTTCACAATGGTCCATAATTATATGTATGGAATATGTAAATCATTTCTGATATGCATCTGATGAAACATAACTCGCCGCAAGCCATTTAAGATGTACCTTCTAGAAGCATAGTGCCTGTCCTTATTTTCGTTCGGCACAGTGCAGATTACCTCCAAACTTGTAACATGCATGATTACTGTAGTCTCGAGGTATTTAATACTTTAATCCGAGGTTGTACTTCAAGGCAAGGTAGATACGATTGTCACTACCACGACATGACAAGACAACACGACACGCGACTCGCGCCTGCCAAGAGCCTTCAGATTTATCTGAAATATTTTTCTTGTTTCCAGACATTGTATTCGTGAGTGTGCTCAATTTGCAGCATTACGAAATAACTAAATTAATGTTAGAGAACGGTAAACACGTGCTATGCGAAAAGCCTATGGGCATGACTTACAAACAAACTAAATCGCTGGTGGACCTGGCTCGCGAGAGGAAACTGTTCCTCCTTGAAGGGATGTGGTCGAGGTTCTTCCCTGCTTACGACGCTTTGGATCAGCACATATCTTCAGGCGGGCTTGGGGACATCTATCACATCAGCATACAGTTTGGGGTTGAGATTAACGACATTGAAAGAAACTTGTAAGATATCTATAATCGTTCATTGCTTTTGTCATAATCATGCTTTTCTTGTACAGACGCGTCAGCGCTATTTTGATTTTATTTACGTCTGTGTTATTCTCGTGGAAGATTTATATGCTGTGATTGCTCCATTGATATCGTTCGTCAATTTCAGAATGAAGGACTTGGGAGGTGGTGCTGTGTTAGACTTGGGCATATACATGTTGCAACTGGTGCAGTTTATATACAAGGACCCGCCTACAGACATCGTGTGCACGGGCCACCTGAGCAAGGCCGGGGTGGACGAGTCCATCTCGTGCGCGCTCAAGTACAAGGACGGCAGGACCGCCACACTGTCCGCGCACACACGAGCCAATATGACCAACAAGGCGGAGATCGTGGGCACAAAGGGGGCAATTACGGTAAGTGCATAATCTATATATTAATACGTGATGCAAAAACTTTGGACCGCTTTTTACGAAAATTGCGCGGACGTAGGAGCATAAAATTTGGTACACTTATAGTTTATGTGTAGGAGAAGTGCAGGACGCTAATATTTTTCAAAAATAATGCTTATAAAGTACATTAAATTAATAAATAAAACATTACACACACATGCATAGTATCTGATCGTATTTGACAAAACGTCAAAATCGATAGACATTGCGATGATATTGACGTCTCATATGAATAGAGTTTTAAAAAAAAGATTTTGTTTGAGTTTGAGTTAAATAAAAATTATCCTTGAACGTATGTTAAGTGGTATTGTAAATTAAATCGTATATGGTTGAATTTCAACCACTAGGCGACCACTAGTTATTTTAATTACACCGTTTACTCACTATGGTATTTTTAAATTCATATAATACCAGTACCACAGTTCCAACCTCCGTGAAATTACTGAAAACTGGGAATCGAAATGAAAGTCGCACTTGACAAAGAGACAGCAGCTATAAAATGATTTTCATCAGTCATGTTCGTGCTCATCTGTTAACCACTGCAAATAACAAAAAGTGTGAAATCATACATATAAATTCTCAGACTCTGAATAAAGGATACTTATTTATAGGTCTGCGATTTTCACACGTACACAATAATATCTAAATATCATCTTATGATATTTCTTGAACTATTTGAAATCACAATCGTCAACAATTCTAACATTCCGCATTCAGATTAGTTACGACGTCAATGCAAATGATGCTAATTGTTTGTAAATATAATCTCTTGCAGCTAGACTATTTCTGGTGTCCCACGGTGCTACAAATATCGGCGGCTAACAATACCGAGTGGAGTTTACCCAAAGGAAAATACAAGTTCCATTTCCATAACAGCGCAGGCCTCAGTTACGAGATACAAGAATGTTGGGACTGTCTCAGTAAAGGTAAGGAAACCATAATATAATTATAACAAAAATATTATTACAACCGGTACACCCACTGCCAAGCTAAAATAAACACTACCTCTTTTACATACAGCTTTATTTTCAAAACATCTCGGTTTACAATGACATCTTTTAATTTATTTTTAAAATAACAATTCCATGTTTACCTTGCTCGTATATAAAAGACACGATCTTTCCGACGACTTTTGTTTGTAAGTAGTCATTAACTCTATGTACTTACGTGTGCAAATAAGTACGCAACTCATTGTTATATTATACTCCGTCACGTCACGTTAAAAATGCTAATTACATTTGTTTTCTTTAAAATGGAGTTTACGATAGTGCGGGATACATTTTTAATGGAACCGTTACTTCCTATTCTTTCATGTTATGTAAATGTATGTTGTTTCATTACAGGCCAGCTAGAGAGTCCAAAGATGACATTGGATGAAACTGTTTTGCTCTCGAAATTAACGGACACCATGCGAGCTCAAGTCGGCGTCCTGGAGACCGAACTAAATTAAAGGGAACAATTTGCCTGATATACTGGCAGCTCCAAACTTTTATAATGTTATACTTAATACTACTTAAAGTTCTGCTTTAATTATTTTATAAATAAATGTACCAATAAGTGCCAGTCGAGGAACAAATGCTACGCGTTGTGATATTTTACATTAATTCGGCCCATTGTATACAATAAAAGTTACTTAAAGTACAGTATTTACCTCAACTAACTGTGATTATTAGTGTGTTGTGAGATGGTTGTTAAATGTTAATATAAAAATATATACCGCACGAAATCTGCAACTTACTTTTATTTACTAATAATCGCTCTTAACCTTTCTAAAATACGATAGACTGTAGGAATATTCCTCTCAAATTGATGGATACATGATACACTTACAATGGGTATATTTCCATCTAGCCAAATACCAAATACAGCACCTTCAAAATGCAACACCAATATTCAAAAAAAAATCTACATGACTGCACTTTGAAGTCATAATTTTTGGCATATTTATTTTTATTAATACATAATATAATTTAAATCAGATACAGTGACTTATTGGATTGGACTAGGGGAAACATCCCAATACGTATATTTTAAAATACAGTCTATCCTGACGCGGACGTTATATCCATTATGTTACGTCGTCGTGTTTCGAAAGTATGAGTTTATTTGTCGTAGCTCTCAAGTACTGTGCGAATGATGTTGGCTCCCTCGCGGATCTGTTGTTCGGTGATGCATAGTGGGGGCGCTAGGCGGATGGTCTGCCCATGTGTGGTCTTCGTCAGTAGACCGGCGTCCCGCAGCCGCAGGCATAAGTCGTATGCTGGGATGCCTGTGAAGGAAGAATAAAAAATCCTAAGTATATCGAGCATACGTGGTGAATAGGTAACAAAAAAATTACCATATTCCAAAACCTTAGTAAAGAAAAAAAAATTCGTCACGCTTTTTATCCCCACAGGGGTAGGCAGAGTTGCACATTACAAAACTAAATGCCACTGTACAATTAATACCAACCATTTGTGTTATAAGCCCCATGTTATACCGTATAATATACCAGACTCCGTGCAACTACTGAAAATTTTTCAAAAACTGTAAAATGTCCAGTTGATATTGTTCCCGACCCGGGATTCGAACCCGATACCCCTTGCCTGGCAGTCACGCCTGCGGCCACTCGACCAACGAAGCACTATTGAACTTGAGACTACATACTTTAGTTAGTCATTCACGTTTACGAGGAATCTAATGACGGCGTCATGTATAGAAAATATGGAAACCAAAACAGCGGGTATAAAATGCTTAAAATTATAAAATAACATACTGTCATGAATAACGATGGCACACATGAGGCCCCTGCCTCGCACCGTGGCGATCTTGTTCTTGGGGATTTTGTTCAACTCTTCAAGCAGGATCTTGCCGAGCTTCTCGGCATTCTCACATAGTTTCTCTTCCAACAGCACCTGGACACAATATTCATTTAGTAGAAAGGTCAGACGTAGTAATAGAAATATTTAGCTATAAACTTTACTACGGTATACAATACAGCTTACCTAATCTGAATTCAAAAGATTTTCGATTCTATTACAGTAAAAGAAAATTAAAAATCTATTGCAGGAGTTTGTCAGATTGGAGTAGGTATCAAAGTGAAAGTACATACAGAAAATCTGATAAATTAATATATTATAGGCACCTTGATGGCTTCAGTGGCGACTGCGCAAGCGAGAGGGTTGCCTCCGTATGTAGATCCGTGGGTACCGGGTGTGATCACCTGAAACGAATGCATAAAACAATATTAATCACAAGTTTGAAAATAATGTAAGAATACTTAGATGATACATCCTCACTGATATATATCTAGTACCTACTGACTAATTAAAAGTCTGTAAGTATTATTACATTTTGTAATTTGGTAAAATATAAAAAGGGCTTTCGAAATTCTCTCAGAGGGTTGTACGAGTTAGTTTTACGTTTAACGAAAACGAAACGAGATCGCGATCGGTGCTCTGATTGGCGGGTGCGATTGAATCAACTAATCAGAGCGCCGAATGCGCTCTCGTTTCGATCTCGTTTTAAAACGTCTTACGTTACGAAACTGCTACTAAGCCCTCAGAAACCGCGCTGCCTTGATAATGTCCAAACGGCGAAAATCTAGTACCTACCTACTTACTGTAATGGTCAATAACCTTTACCTATTAAACTTAGCTAATTAACCCACCTACTACTTATTCAAGTAACAATGTGCCACCCTTCACAATATCTATGAATACAACTTACATCCATAACGCTGTTGTTGGCCAGTACTGCGGAGACTGGCATCACTCCTCCACTGAGCGCCTTGCCCAGGATCAGGATGTCAGGCTTGACTCCCTCGTGGTGCACCGCCAACAGTTTTCCAGTACGACCTGCGACCAATCACCAACCAATAAGAATAGGTTTTTGAATAACTGGATAAAATTTATGCCCCTATCTATTAATTTAATAACCACCTACCAGTAAATTACTAATTCGAAAGCTTTTCGCAGAAGCTCGTTTACAAATAAAACCAGAATCCGTCATGATTTATGATCAAGGCAGTTGGATATAAACATGTATGTATAAAGTGGTATTAATGATTTGCTATTTACCTATTATTAGCATAGATTGACTGTTGCTAAGTAATTTGGCATACTGCATGCCGTGTAGGTCCCCATAGCATGACTTAATAATAAACGCGATGGACTACTAAAGCGGTAATCTACCTAAAAAATTAGTTATAAAATATCTTAACAGGATTTAAGCATGAATAAAGATGTATTCTAAAACGTGTCATTAGCATTTCATTAATTTTTGCCTACCCCATTGGAAGACAAGCGTGGCGATAGATGTGTTTATGAAGCAATCGAAAAAGTACAAGCACAATCTCGTAGTTCAGTCGTAAAGAGGTTAGTGTAATTCATACTAAAGTTTTACATAAGCCAAGAGTAAAATGAATAAACAAAGATAAAATTGTTGTGTGTGACTTAGTCACAGGATAAAAACAACAAAGGTTACCCACTGGTCTAAAAACGGAAAATCACAATGGAATAGTTTTATTTATATCCTCCGTATCTTAAGTCAACGACGCCGAACACTTTCATCTATCAATTGTTTACGTTCTGGTCTCGATAAACTATTGCCCTGACCTTCCACGCAGTAGGTACCTACTCACGCCACCCCCTAATAAAAAATAACTACCAACATTAAGTGATGAAATATCATATTTATTTAAAAAATCATAAGTAATCGATAACATACCTATGTATCTCTTTAATTAAAAGCAATGAGTAGGTAGGTAGATACATCGTTAATCGAAAATATTGACTGTTTTTAAGATCGGTGTATGAATGAGATGACATCTAGAAAAAGGAGATAAGAGCCTATAGGATATTGTCCACTGTCGTCATCGGGAATGGTCAAAACAATACGCATAAAACTGCGCAGTGCAGATAAATTACGTAGTAAACCACTATTATTGCAAAGATTACTGTCGAATAAGGTCAATGTATTTGTGAATAAACTATTGACGTACTAGCGACATAAATATAACTGTTATCCTACTGTTCTAAAAACGGAATCGGAATGGAAATATTTTATTTATATCCTGATATCTACATAGTAGAACGACGCAAACACATTCATCGATACACATAATCATATTGTTTACACTCGGGCCACGATAACTTGTTTGTGACCTTTCTAAATACTCACCCAAACCGGTCTGTACTTCGTCGGCGATCCAAAGGACGTTGTACTTGGTACACAGCTGTCTTACTTTCCTCAAGTAACCGTCGTCGGGGATCACGACACCCGCCTCGCCTTGGATGGGCTCTACCATGAATGCCGCTACGTTAGGGTCTTGAAGCGCCTTCTACGGATTTAAAACAAAATGTTTATTTTACTTTACTGTTCTGATTTTTTCTTTTTAATTCAATTTGGTCCATTAAACAGAAGTAGACTGTTTACCTCTAGTGCGTCAGTGTCGTTGTAAGGGATGAGGTGGAAGCCAGGCATGTAGGGCCCGAAGCCCTTGTAACAGCTGGGGTCTGATGACGCCGACACTGCAGACATAGTACGGCCCCAGAAGTTGCCTTCGGCGAAGATGATCTGAAAATACACAATGAAATTGATAAATACATTTTTATATTTTTCTTTGCACTCCGAAAAAAACACTTATTTTCTTTAAATAGTTTGTTTTCTAGAAAAAAATAAAGTAAAGACTTTGAGGGGCTTGTTTAATTCCTACTACATTTATTGGATTTTACGGATGTGTAAGATCGTCTAGAAAATAAATTTCCCGGACTATTCTAGTCGTATAAATTATAATATGATAACCTGTGATAAAAATAACGATTTGATGAACTATCAATACCTACTCATGGATAAGTTTAATAACCCATAGTTCAGAGCCAGCGCTTAAACACACAAACAGACAAAAGTCAGAGGTTACAAACAAACTGGTGCAATCCAGTTAAATGATGAATCAGCTCTTTATGAACATGTGCAAATCTTAAGCCAATTAAATCTGTAGTTTAGACATGTTACACCGTTGGTACCTACTCTCAAATTCGTTACCTTTGAGAGCATTCCTTTAATTTTAATCCAAACAAATCTCTAAATAGTATGATCGAGGTCCTACATCGATTGGAATGATAAGATCGAGGAACATGAGTAACAAATATCAACTGTGACAGTGGGTAACTAACTTTATTGATGAACTTGAACTAATATAGAAAAGCATTGACTATGTATAAATTAACTGCAACGAACATAAACATTATTCATCACGTCAGAGACGTCACTTATTCATAATCGCCATTAAGCAGTAAGCCATAAGACTTACCTTAGCTTGTCCCTCTGGAATTTTCTTAACATCATAACCCCATTTCCTGGCAATCTTGCAGGCGCTCTCTCCACCCTCGACGCCAGTGTTCATCGGCAGCAGGCGGTCAAAACCAAGGAGTTCCGTCATAAACTTCTCATAGATTCCCAGCTGATCCGAGTAGAAAGCTCTGGAAAATGATTTTATACTTATTACCTAATGAGAAAGAACATATTATGTTAAGTACTTTTGCCATAATCATTAAAGGTGTTCAGAATAAAAACAATTAGGTATTGTGTTATGAAGAAATTATTTCTATCTACTAATTTTACGATATAAATATAAATTCATATTTCTCGTACATAACATACTACTAGTATAAGGCATACAACTTCATTTTATGTGGGGTATAATTATATTAGATGGTATCATATTGATGCCTTGCAATTCAGCGAAGCACAGATATGTAGCTATATTTTTTGCGAAAATATTGTGCAGGAAATCGCCAATTTTATTACTAACAACGACTTATAATGTGTGTTGTAAAAACCAATTTTTGTTCTTTGCTATGCGATTGTAACCTTGGCAATGTAGAAAACGAAAACAATTGACGAACGAAATAGTTATTTTTAATTTAATGTATGTTGCATTACTAAGAACTACGTTGTAATCCAGAATAGATCAATTTAGCGCAGATTAATGAGAATATCAGACCCTGTGTATGTGCAATAAAGGTTGGATAGAGAGGTTTGATCTAGTTTCATCATCACCAATAATCACCATCAACAGTCCGTGACATCCGCTTCGCTACTAGAATATCTGCAATCTCTACAAAAGAGCTTTTTCCAAAATCTACACACTGAATCTGAAGGTGAGTCAGAGATAATAATTTAAAAAATTCATGATTATTTAGTAAAGTCTGGTCCTACCCACCTCAGTCAAATGCAACGTAATTCCAAATACAATACTCGCGGAAATAGTTGATGAAATATGTATTCTACTGTAGTACCGCCACACGGCTTTGACTTAATGTTTTTTTTTCTATGGAATAAGGGGCAAACGAGCTGTTGGGTCACCTGATGGTAAGCGATGGACACTGTCGGTCAGAGCTGTATTAAATTTACCTGGATACGAGGGTGAGCTTCTCAGCTTGTTTCTTCAGAGCAGCGATGATCCTTGGGTGACAGTGACCCTGGTTCACTGCGGAGTATGCGCTCAAAAAGTCGTAGTACTTCTTTCCTTCGACGTCCCAAACAAAAACTCCTGAAGGAAAAATACATTAAAAATGTAACACTGCATGACTGTTTATTGGGCGTCCAATATAGGCTATACTCGTAATAGTAGATAACGGTTAATTTTTACCCGACTGCGCCAGAAGGAGGGTTATGTTTTTCGAGTGTATGTATGTATGTATGTATGTATGTATGTATGTATGTATAATTGTTTGGCACGCTCTGCAGCCTAAACGGCTTGATGGATTTTGACTTGAGAGGTGTCGTTAGATTTGTATTTACTGTGAGAATGACACTGGATATATCAAAATTAAAAAAAAACAAAATGGCGGATTTTTGGCGCCAAATTCGAATATTTCTCACTCTCTAGCCTAAACGGCTTGACGGATTTTGACTTGAGAGGTGTCGTTAGATTCGTATTTACTGTGAGAGTGATACTGGATATATCAAAATAATAAAAAACAAAATGGCGGATTTTTGGCGCCAAATTCGAATATTGCTCACTCTCTAGCCTGAACGACTCGATGGATTTCCGCTTTATAGGGGTCGTTTGATTCGTATTTACTGTCAGAGTGACACTAGATATATCAAAATGAAAAAATATTAAAACTAAAAATAAATAAATAAAAAAAGTAATTTAAAAAACTAAAAAACCCGACTGCGTTTCTTTATAATATTAAAATTAAAAAACCCTAAAACAAGAAAGTAATCGTAAAATTTAAGCAGTCGGGACCCATTCTAGAAAGCAAGCCGTATGTGTCCTCACAAAGTCTTTATATTTAGAATGGGTCCCGACTGCTTAAATTTTACGATTACTTTCTTGTTTTAGGGTTTTTTAATTTTAATATTATAAAGAAACGCAGTCGGGTTTTTTAGTTTTTTATTTTCCAAAAATTACAATAATGTATTCGATTCAATTTTTGGGATTCTCAGTACAAATCACGAAATTATCCCGATAAAAAATTACTCATTACTCCAGCAGTAAAAGTTCAGTAGGTACTAAGATCAAACCTAGAGATGTGCATTAACGGGCGTTGCACCATTAGGAGCAGGTCTTATTAAAGGACTCGGTGGCCCTTATCGGTGCTGAAGGGTCACCTTCATCGGGATGGTTCAGTGAGGTAAAAATCCGAGACCCCAAGTCTTTCTCCCCAAAAGGCTACGCGCATTTTGAAGATTTCCCCCGTCATAAAAAAAGGTACTAAGAACCTTTAGAAAATTATAATATTTAGCTACTTAGTTGTATATACCTACTTATTGGTAGACGTGCACTAACATACAAAAACAAACAACTTACAACTGAGTTCATTGTAAAATATTTTATCAGTTAATTGTATGCACAATTATAAACTAAGGAATTACCATTAACCTAGTTAATTATAGTGATATAAAGATTAGACAAATAAGTAAATAAGTTTTATTTACACACTTATTTGTTCTGTAAATACTTGGCTATAAGTTATATGAGATTTACCACTGAGATATTTACGGATTTTTATTGTGTTATAAAAGTGAGATCTTGAGAAACACTGGTTTATTAACCTGACGTAGGTACATAGTACATAATATGTAAAGTGTACAATCTACACATTGCACTTGGGACTTTGGAACCAACAGATTAAAGAGGTAAAAGAATCCTCTTTTCCTCTCCAACACAAAATTGTGAAAATTGGGTGTACTTATTGTACATGTACAGTGGCATTACGTGCACATCTAACTTAACCCTTCGGGGATAAAAGGCGTGACGATACAAGAATCCTCTTTTATTTGTTTTATTACATAGAGAATGGTAACAATTTTCTCAGTCTGCCTCGTTGTGTAATTGGTCACAAGCTCGCCTACAAGTTGAGCTCCCATCATTGTTATGAATGTACCGTGTTACGGTACAATCACAACACAAGGTGCACAATGGAAACTCCGAAGCTGAATCTATTGAATGACTCTTGACGGTGATCTCAGGGATGGTTTTAATGAATGAGTAAAATACGACACACTCTAATGTTTGTCGTCATAATATGTTTAATGTTTTTTGTAGTATATGTCATAATGAAGAGGTTACCATTTCTATCGAAAACATTCAATGACAATGGTCATCACTCTGAACTTCTAATCTTTTACAAGCCGAACTTAACCTTATCATATCGTATTATACTCGTATGTTTCATCCTAATACAAATATTTCATTTCATCATTCTATCAATTTGATAGAATGTGAAAACAAAAATATGGGGTCAGAAATCTAATAATATAAAACATTGTTAAATATTAGCCTTAGGTACCTACATTGTTAAATATGTAGTAGAGCCTAAATAGTTGACTGCCTGCCGAGTAAGGGTTTGGGCCTGGCAAAGTACCAGCTTATAAGAGTCTAACACTCCCTCTTGCATCGCCCAAGGCGAGAGAAGTCATTGGATGATGTTCTTCCCTGTTTAAATACTAAGATAGGTACTTAAACGGTTAGTTATTACAAACATGTCAAATTAACTTTAATGGGTAATTCCTATTTATTTTCTAAAGGTAGGTAAATAACAAAAAAATATGAAACAAACAAGGCTAATTCCTTTTTATTTTGTATGGGTAATTAACAGGAAAATTCACCAGTTATGAAATAAACAATTGATAATACAGTACTGAGTAATAGCATTGTTTTGTTAGATACGTAAATATTAGGTAAATAGCTGCGTATTTGGCTTGTTCAGTGACATTAGGGCGGCAAGATGGCAAATTGCCATACACTCCAGTCTGTTAGATGCCAAAGTTCGAAAGGGGCAAACAGGAGAATGAAAATGTTAACAGCAAAATTATAATGGTTGAAAAAAGAAAATGCAGCACTGAGCACAGCTTTCGAAATAATAGGTTTGATTAATGTAAAAGGCTTGAAGTTATGTCATGTTATCATCGTCCTTTTAACCCTTGAAGAGATGGGCACACTAACTGTGCTTATAAAAATCAATGGGAGTTATCTGGACGCTGCTGCCGTTTTGGTAATTATTTAAAAAAAAAGTTAACAAGAATTGTAAATAAATACATATATCGTATATTAAAACAAGTTAATTTAAGTTTATAAAGTTAAAATTAGAAGCCCAAAAATTGGTTAAATTAAAATACACCAGTAAAAAATTTAACTGTTAAGGTGATAAGAACAGATACGAAGATTGGAATAACAACTTCAACTCGATACAAGTAGGTAGGCATGTATGTAGTGTAACTATCTATAAAATAATAATTTATGGGCAGACTAGACTGTATTTCATCATATTGCAGTCTTCGAAAATTGGCAAAACCCTTAAAAATTGTATTAAAGGCTCTTCATCAGAACTCATACATTTTATTTTATTCAGAACTCCCAGAACTATATTATACTGCAACTCTAATAGGACAGGCAAGATACCATTAGCAAAAAAAAAACAGATTAGTCAACGCAAAACTAGAGGAATTATCTACTTGAAGAATGTTAAGTCAACTTACCTTCGGCGCGGCTGACGGCGACCGGCACGGGGGCGTAGTTGCGGCACCCATGCTTGTCTTCCAGGGCGAAGATCTCCTGAGACGACAACTGCTCGCTCTTTCCAACCATGCTGCACAGAAAATACAAAAAAAAAAATAGAACACCAAGAAAAAAAATAGAACAAAAAGAAAAAAAAAATAGAAACTTCAACCAAATAATTAAAACCCTAAATGTTTAAAGTCAGATCTATTTCTATTTTCAAAAAATACGTACATTATTTCGTACGAAACTAGTGTTTGTAGCTGTCTAACACTGAACCTATTACTTCTATGAGCATCGGTGTTATAGTGACAAAAAATTATAAACATGTGTCTTTATATAGCGCCGCCCTGAGATGAGACAATAAAGAGTTTAGATTGCAGACTATACATAACATAGACGTAGCCACTTTAATTATTTCAATAAATAATTATTATTGCGGCCGGTGATAAACCCACAATTGACTTATTGTTTGATTGATTACAGAAAGTAGGAAAGATACCAAAAACAGTTAACGGTACCTTGTAAATGACAATTAACTATTTATGTCAACGAGTCGCTAAACTCATATTTCAGACAATGCCGATGCTGTTTTATTATAAACCTATATTTCATTCATGCAAATATCTGAATGGGCAATGAAATAAAATCATTATTCATAATTAAGTAAACAAACAAAGTACACATTGGCGATAAACTCTTAATGAAAGTTTTAATTGAAAGAAATGAGGCGGATGATATATCTACCTTGTGTCTGTTAAGTAACGCATTTTGTTTAATTTTCAAATAAAATTCGACGAGAAGAAAACCGTTAGGTAAATAACCCGGGAGAGGTGTGTCTGCGGCCAAAAATGTCCAATGACTGACAATAAATTACTGGCGTCGGAAAAATACAAGTAGCTACAGATTGTTTACTGTGTCAAAACATTACGTCATTCGCCCCCCGGGCTGATAATATCAATCGCGAAACTGGACGTCATTCGCCGCATTTAACCCACTAAACGAATTTGACATACGAGCTAAATAGAGGAAATTTTTGGACACCACCACCACCTTAAATCGATGAACACTCTGTATATTGTATAACTCACCTTTATTTCAGACTTGGTAATAAATGACAGGAGTTTCTTATCACGTATTACGTGACTGTCTTGTTCTAACGATTAGGTATGTCGATTCAATTTCGTTGATCAATACTGGACTTCTAGATACTTCTAAAGAGGTAAGGAGAGGTTATCAATGCACGGTGTGGTGATGTTATTTATAAATTTTACAACTAAACATCACACCTCTTCGGTTAGCCAATAATACCCCCGGTTTTCCCTGAACGTTTAGTCGGACTGCAGCACTGTTATAAAACGTAAAACTGAATAGTGCCCGCTGTAAAGTAGGTGTTACTTATATATACGTGCTTCTCTACCTACCCCTTCGGAAAATAAAAGACGTGATGTTATATTAAATTTGTTCATTGTATTTGCTATCATCATCGACAATGTTTTCATAATAAATTACGTTTGATGTGCCTCTGTACAATTGAATCGAAACGAATTCAGTCGCAGTTATAAAAATAAAGCAACGTGTAGTTCGGTAAATAATTATCCCCCACAGATATCTACGAGTATCGATTATTCGGAGCTGCGGCTAAAACGTAAGTACCTAACGTAACGGGTTACCGAAGCTCCGTGGCCTTTAGTATTTTTTATAGGGACATGCCCGTCCACAACCTCCCAAACCGCTACAACTCCTGTAAACCAGAATCTACAGGATAAGTAGATACAACCATGAAAACAACGGAGTCTGACACTCCCTCTCGCCTCAACTAAGATGGGATAAGACATTAAATGATTTCCCCCTTAAAAAAGGCATCCTATTATAACATACTATAATTAAAGATAATTAATATTGGTTTATTTCAGAGACAAGTTCCTGGCATTCGTGAAAATCAATAGTTCGCGAAACTGTGTGTTGGTACGAGCCCCCCAGTATCTTAACATCATTATCACGTCCAAAAGTTAAACATAACATGCCTCTTGTGACAAATAGATAGCAAACATTAAATAAAGACATAAATATCTATTTTAGTAATGTTTAAAAAAATAATGATTTGTATGTTTGCTTACATTGAAAAAATATATTTCATCACTAAAAATAAACTTTCAATGGAAATCTTAGTTTTCAGGGAGTTATTTATTACCCAATACCTAAAATAATGCTATTTTCATTCCGACTTTCCTATAAATTCAAAACTTAGTCGATAGACATCTAACAAGCCAAACCGCAGGCGAAAAGTTAGTTTGTAATGTCCATCCAATTACTTGGCAATGAGTTGACCATCGTGATCTAGTCTTTATAGCTCTTCAGAACAAAAACTACATTACATTGTTAAAACATAAAATTATAAACAATTTGATCATGACCTTCCTTAAATAGTTTCACGATTCATGCAGTTTCAATATTATAGGAACTAACTACAAAGCTACATAGTGATAGGTACCTACGTTGGTCCTCTAATTTTTATTTATTAGTATACAATAACGTCATCCGGTATTTTCCTTTATTTGTGGGCGTGTCCGTCACAACACAATTAGGCTATTCAAATGTAAACTTCACGATATTAAGATGACGGCTAGGTAGGACAGCACAAACAAACAAACGTCTGTACAATTTTTACTGCGACATCTTTTGCATATGTATTGCTATAGGTAGCCTATAGATACATAACTTAATAAGTACCCATGTTCCCGTGACTCTCGCCCAAATGAGCTCATCTGTATACCAAATCCATCCAAACCCAATTCAGTAGTTTCAGCGTGATTGACAGACAAACAACTTTCACATATATTCATTTTTAATGTGTCAGAAGAACTATTGAATGACTTCACAAGTTCTTTTTGTTCTTCGTGGATGACATTAAATAAAGGTACACACATTAAGGTTTTTATTGCTCTCACGCTCCACACTACAAAGGCTAGAGAAAGCCTAGGCCCTTAAATATGTATTATAATATAGTTTTGTAACCATCACTAAAGTGCACCTTAATTCATAAAGCTGAAGATTTTATATGAACGCGCTAATGTCTGGAACTACTGGTTCGATTTGAAAAATTCGTGTTGTTTAGTCCATTTGTCCGCTAGAAATCATATTTCTTACCACGTGTTACCTACCTCACTATCTCTTGGTTCCATAACTGTCTAAAGAATATAGCATTGTTCTTATTGTTATTGGTAAAACTATAAAACAAAGGTTGTATTAATTATCGCCTACAGTGTTAATGATAGTGATATAATACTTATTACGATTAATCCTTTGGTGATAAAACTTCTTAGTAATTTTTAGTATTAGCAGTAGACATATAACGATTAATCTAGTAATATAGTTAGTACACGGGTATCTTTTACCGCATAGCCTTTCAGTTTTTCGTCACATATACCGCAAAGCCTGAAGACAAAAGTTTTCAACGAGTGCGCCCTTCCTGTAATGACATACGGAGCCGAGACGTGGACTAACAGTGCGACTGGTCCACCAATTTAAGGTTGCGCAGCGAGCTAAGGAGAGAGCTATGCTCGGAGTCTCTCTGAAGGATCAAATTCGCAATGAGGTAATCCGACAGAGAACTGAAGTTACCGATGTAGCTCAATGGATTAGCAAGCTTAAGTGGCAGTGGTAAACCTGTTCTAGAGTGGAGACCGCGTCTAGGCAAGCGTAGTGTAGGGCGCCCTCCAAATAGGTGGAGTGAAGGTGGATCCTCAAGGAGGCTGGTAGTGAGAGCTTAGTGGTGTGCCATTGGAGATGTCTATGTCCAGCAGTGAACGAGAACAGGCTGATGATGATGGGTTTAATTTGCAACGAAATTGGACTCTTGCGAATGAAAGTAGAAGTGCGTTGCGCAGACGCTAGTAAGTTGTAATTGTTTTAAAGTCTTTTCTTTTTCCGGAAGTACGTATGACGTACTTCTATGTAGGTACGTATGATATAGGCTATTTTGCAAGCAAAATTTTATAGGCCACTGCTAATATTCAAACAGTACAATTTAGCTGTAATCGTAAAGCAAGTTCATATGGTATGTACCTAAGTAATAGGTATTGTCGTGCAACCTGCACAGCGAAGCTCAAGGGATATTCATGTCTTCATAAGGATGTATCGTAACAGGACCGTGGATGTTCTGCAGCAGGTCTGTTAGAGGACCCGGTGCCCCTTACAAGTGCTCAGGGTGGTTTTAGTGCGGTAAAAATCCCACACTCTCTAGTATTTTATCCCCAGGCTATTTATCCCCATCTTGGCGCATTTTGAATGTTTCATAAAATAAAATGGTGTGTAAATATTGAAACTTTCAGATTTACCTTACCTACGTCTGAATCTTGGAGTGCTATACTCCTATAAAATCTTTATATGACCAATCAAATTCTAAGAAATCTTATTAAGTATGACCTACAGACGAAGATTCTCTTTTATTATCCCCACTTATCTTATCACTTTCAACCTTCCTTAGATTCAGGGGTAAGATTATAAGATCAGACATCAGACTTTGGTTAAATAACTACATACCTGAGTAATTAATTATCTATTTATTCTACTAACTGGAATGCATATACATACGTCTGTTGCCATAAACAAATATTAACTAAATATTAAGACACCTAAATAATTTTATGACATGTTTTATGGTTAATTGTAATTTTTATAACAATGTTGAATTAGAATTCGTCTTAAGTAGGTACGAGAATTACGTTGATCCTTGTTGATATGTCAAGCGCTATCACTTGTTATTGACGTGATATCTAAGATTATTTATACAACTTTCTTCTTAACCACGGCAATATGAAAAAATAAATGCTTTGGTAAATATCAGATTTGCCTACATACAAATAAGTAGGTACCTACAAATATTGAGTTATGTAAATAAGTAGTTAATTGGGTATTTTTCCCCCAGAAATCACCGCTAACTTGCCGGTCGATAATTAGATAGAGCTTCTATTTATACAAATTAATGATGCAACAATGAAATGTTAAATATAATAATTACAATTATATCTACATAACTGCCTAAGTATATAAGTAACGTAGGTACTACTAATTAAGTATTGACAAGTTAAATGCTTATTCAATTGGAATCCACGGAAATCTAGTTTGTTTGAACTTCAAATGCGCTTAAAGCCGGTCATAACCAGAAAATTAATCAAATAAGTCATGAACTTTGTTTGTTTTACTTCATTAAGGAATACTCGTACATAACTCATGCCTACAGGCAATCAGACAGTTGTCATTGCTATTTATGGGGTTTCAATTTAGCTTATTATAAAATTATTATTCCAATGAAGTCCCCATTGATTGATCCAATAAAAAACGAGGCTACCACACAAAGCTACATAGTGATAGGTACCTACGTTGGTCCTCTAATTTTTATTTATTAGTATACAATAACGTCATCCGGTATTTTCCTTTATTTGTGGGCGTGTCCGTCACAACACAATTAGGCTATTCAAATGTAAACTTCACGATATTAAGATGACGGCTAGGTAGGACAGCACAAACAAACAAACGTCTGTACAATTTTTACTGCGACATCTTTTGCATATGTATTGCTATAGGTAGCCTATAGATACATAACTTAATAAGTACCCATGTTCCCGTGACTCTCGCCCAAATGAGCTCATCTGTATACCAAATCCATCCAAACCCAATTCAGTAGTTTCAGCGTGATTGACAGACAAACAACTTTCACATATATTCATTTTTAATGTGTCAGAAGAACTATTGAATGACTTCACAAGTTCTTTTTGTTCTTCGTGGATGACATTAAATAAAGGTACACACATTAAGGTTTTTATTGCTCTCACGCTCCACACTACAAAGGCTAGAGAAAGCCTAGGCCCTTAAATATGTATTATAATATAGTTTTGTAACCATCACTAAAGTGCACCTTAATTCATAAAGCTGAAGATTTTATATGAACGCGCTAATGTCTGGAACTACTGGTTCGATTTGAAAAATTCGTGTTGTTTAGTCCATTTGTCCGCTAGAAATCATATTTCTTACCACGTGTTACCTACCTCACTATCTCTTGGTTCCATAACTGTCTAAAGAATATAGCATTGTTCTTATTGTTATTGGTAAAACTATAAAACAAAGGTTGTATTAATTATCGCCTACAGTGTTAATGATAGTGATATAATACTTATTACGATTAATCCTTTGGTGATAAAACTTCTTAGTAATTTTTAGTATTAGCAATAGACATATAACGATTAATCTAGTAATATAGTTAGTACACGGGTATCTTTTACCGCATAGCCTTTCAGTTTTTCGTCACATATACCGCAAAGCCTGAAGACAAAAGTTTTCAACGAGTGCGCCCTTCCTGTAATGACATACGGAGCCGAGACGTGGACTAACAGTGCGACTGGTCCACCAATTTAAGGTTGCGCAGCGAGCTAAGGAGAGAGCTATGCTCGGAGTCTCTCTGAAGGATCAAATTCGCAATGAGGTAATCCGACAGAGAACTGAAGTTACCGATGTAGCTCAATGGATTAGCAAGCTTAAGTGGCAGTGGTAAACCTGTTCTAGAGTGGAGACCGCGTCTAGGCAAGCGTAGTGTAGGGCGCCCTCCAAATAGGTGGAGTGAAGGTGGATCCTCAAGGAGGCTGGTAGTGAGAGCTTAGTGGTGTGCCATTGGAGATGTCTATGTCCAGCAGTGAACGAGAACAGGCTGATGATGATGGGTTTAATTTGCAACGAAATTGGACTCTTGCGAATGAAAGTAGAAGTGCGTTGCGCAGACGCTAGTAAGTTGTAATTGTTTTAAAGTCTTTTCTTTTTCCGGAAGTACGTATGACGTACTTCTATGTAGGTACGTATGATATAGGCTATTTTGCAAGCAAAATTTTATAGGCCACTGCTAATATTCAAACAGTACAATTTAGCTGTAATCGTAAAGCAAGTTCATATGGTATGTACCTAAGTAATAGGTATTGTCGTGCAACCTGCACAGCGAAGCTCAAGGGATATTCATGTCTTCATAAGGATGTATCGTAACAGGACCGTGGATGTTCTGCAGCAGGTCTGTTAGAGGACCCGGTGCCCCTTACAAGTGCTCAGGGTGGTTTTAGTGCGGTAAAAATCCCACACTCTCTAGTATTTTATCCCCAGGCTATTTATCCCCATCTTGGCGCATTTTGAAATCTTGAATGTTTCATAAAATAAAATGGTGTGTAAATATTGAAACTTTCAGATTTACCTTACCTACGTCTGAATCTTGGAGTGCTATACTCCTATAAAATCTTTATATGACCAATCAAATTCTAAGAAATCTTATTAAGTATGACCTACAGACGAAGATTCTCTTTTATTATCCCCACTTATCTTATCACTTTCAACCTTCCTTAGATTCAGGGGTAAGATTATAAGATCAGACATCAGACTTTGGTTAAATAACTACATACCTGAGTAATTAATTATCTATTTATTCTACTAACTGGAATGCATATACATACGTCTGTTGCCATAAACAAATATTAACTAAATATTAAGACACCTAAATAATTTTATGACATGTTTTATGGTTAATTGTAATTTTTATAACAATGTTGAATTAGAATTCGTCTTAAGTAGGTACGAGAATTACGTTGATCCTTGTTGATATGTCAAGCGCTATCACTTGTTATTGACGTGATATCTAAGATTATTTATACAACTTTCTTCTTAACCACGGCAATATGAAAAAATAAATGCTTTGGTAAATATCAGATTTGCCTACATACAAATAAGTAGGTACCTACAAATATTGAGTTATGTAAATAAGTAGTTAATTGGGTATTTTTCCCCAGAAATCACCGCTAACTTGCCGGTCGATAATTAGATAGAGCTTCTATTTATACAAATTAATGATGCAACAATGAAATGTTAAATATAATAATTACAATTATATCTACATAACTGCCTAAGTATATAAGTAACGTAGGTACTACTAATTAAGTATTGACAAGTTAAATGCTTATTCAATTGGAATCCACGGAAATCTAGTTTGTTTGAACTTCAAATGCGCTTAAAGCCGGTCATAACCAGAAAATTAATCAAATAAGTCATGAACTTTGTTTGTTTTACTTCATTAAGGAATACTCGTACATAACTCATGCCTACAGGCAATCAGACAGTTGTCATTGCTATTTATGGGGTTTCAATTTAGCTTATTATAAAATTATTATTCCAATGAAGTCCCCATTGATTGATCCAATAAAAAACGAGGCTACACCTACCGCTTGGAAACAATAGATATTTTTATTACCATGCACTTATTTACGTATAATAATTTTATTTTATTTATTTATTACTATTAAGTTACCTACGTCAACAGAAGAAACAATAGTTTAATTGACAATAATAATATGCCTAATATACGGGTAAAATGTAAAATCTATATTCCCAAGCAAGCCTTTTTTTTTGAGGGGGGAAAATCATCCAATGACTTGGATGAGGTGAGGCGGGAGGGAGTGTCAGACTCTTACTAACTAAAAACCACCCCGTTCCTTCTCCTGCTTTGAGCCGGAGCCCCGGCAGTGGCGTAGCGTAGTGGGGGCGGCAGGGGCGGCCCGCCCCGGGCGGCACTTTTTAAGGGGCGGCAAAATTAAAAGATAATAATAATAAAAAAAATACCATTTTATATTTTTATCGCAACTGCAGTCGACTCTGTCTATAGTCTAAAGGTTCTCGCTGTTTTAAGGTTCCAGGATACATTCGTTAAAGGTTTTGGCAAATTCCCCTACTCTTTCATTCTCGAGTGACCAATCACAATTTGGTCTTTTAAGCGCTACTTTTAAATTACTGACTGATATTACACGAAAGGAATGCAAGGGCGCGCGGTGAGGACTCGCGCGCCTGCGCGGTGAGGACTCGCGCTCGCGCCTGCGCGGCTTTTTCTCGGAACGCCGAAAACGGCGTCATCGTTACGTTTTGCTTTTATGTATTGTGAGGTAGATCAGTAAATGATAAATGATTCATTGAACATTCCATAAATAATTATATTACGTTTTCGAAAATGTGGTTTTTGTGCAGTTACGAGTAGTGGTTATAAAATTATTGAACAACTTTCAACTGTGTGAGTATTAAATATTAGGTAGGTATATTTATCTAATTGTATTTTGGACTATCTGATGTGTTGTTCAAACTTAAAACTTTAATTTATTAAAATAAAACTAAACCGCCCAAGTGCATAAAGTGTTTTCATATTTTAAAGGGATATAGATCAGAAACTCAGATATAAATTTCAATGTAATATGTACTTACTCGTACTCGTTCCTATGAAAAAAGGTTATGATGACAGATAGATGGCCAATGAAATGATTTTAGACTGCACGGTTGGCGCGGTGGCTGGGCAACTGGTAGCCGCGCAACGTGTATCGGGTTCGATTCCCGCACGGAGCACTCTTTGTGTGATCCACAAATTGTTGTTTCGGGTCTGGGTGTCATGTGCATGCGAAATTGTATGTCTGTAAACGCACTCACGACACAGGAGAAAAATCCTAGCGTGGAGCAAGGTTTTTTTTTTAAAAAGCTAGAAAAGAAAAAAAGGGATTTAATAAAAGTAAAGGTAGGTAATTTTTTTTCCTTTTGAGGTACAAAACCCTAGAAACGGAAAATTTCAGTAAAGCAAGGTTTTTTTAAATATACTACTAGGTAATTGTTTGTTTACAACTCTAACTTGTGATTATATCATTAATTATTTTTTTTTATTTTAGCATCAAAAATGAAAAGAGTAAAAGAAAGTGGGGCATCTTACCGTAATAAAAGAAAAGCTAAGTTGGAAAATATTAGAGCAAATAAAGGAGCTTTACTTAAATATGTTAAAAGTGTTGTTCCTGAGACGTCAGATTCCTCGTTAGGCTTAAATTCATCACAGACAACTGGGGCTTCAAACCCAGAACAAGCTGAAAAAATACAAGAACTTGACACTGTTCCTAAAGATCAAATTCCAACAACTTCTACTGCATTAATGTCTCCATCTGTATGTCCAGATATGGACATACATTGTTCCGAAACAGAGATTGATACAACATCAGCATTGTCTGCTATTCAGTACCAAAATTTCAATGATATTGGAAAATGGCCTGAATACATAGACGACAATATCCGATTGCATCTCATTCAGCAAGGACCGGAAATTATTCAGCATATTGATACTAATTTCGCTGAAATGTCAACAGCAACACGCTCAGATTCATGCTCTTTAAAATTAAAAGGGAACACAAGACGGCTTACTAAGGAATGGTTTTACCGTACGTTGACTAACGGCGAAAAAGTTTTACGTACTTGGATGGTTTATTCTCCATCTAAAGCATCATTATTTTGTTTTTGTTGTCGTTTATTTGAGAACGTAAATTCACAGAATGGTTCTAAATTTTGCTCATCTGATGGATTTAATACTTGGTGGAAATTAAATCCTAAGGTTTCAAGTCATGAATTAAGTGCACTACACATTCAAAATTATTGCAAATGGAAGGAATTGGAGAGCAAACTTCAAAAAGGACAGACTATTGACAAAAACGAACAAAACATAGTGGCAAAAGAAGTAAAGAAATGGCAGGAAATTCTTATCAGAATGTTTGATATTATAAGATTCCTTGCCAAACAAAATTTGGATTTACGTGGACATATAGAAAACGACACCGGTACCAATAGAGGAAACTTTTTAGAATTGGTTAATTTAATTGCAAAATATGATCCTGTACTTCGTGAACATCTTGTAAGGTCTAAAATGTCTGGCAAAATTTCAATAACTTATATGTCACCACAAATACAAAACGAATTTATTGCCATTTTGGGAAATAATGTTCGCCAACATATCATCGGACAAATAAAAAAGGCTAAGTAGGTATTATTCAATTATATTCGACAGCACTCCAGATCTTTCTCATAAAGATCAAACAAGTCAGGTATTAAGATACGTAGTAATTGAAAATCAGGAAGTAAAAGTAATGGAATCTTTTATAGATTTCATTGAAACTAAAGACAAAACTGCTGAAGGTATTTCAAAAATGATTTTGGACAAGATTCAAGCTGATGGCCTAGATATAAGCAACTGTAGAGGCCAAGCATATGATAATGCTGCTGTTATGGCTGGAAAGTATTCAGGAGTTCAGCAAAGAATTAAAGAAATAAACCCTAAAGCTGAATTCGTACCTTGCTCAAATCATTCTTTAAATCTAGTTTGTTTACACGCTGCCTCAGTTGAGGTGGATTCAGTAACTTTTTTCGGCACTTTAGAACGTTGCTATTCTTTTTTTTCCTCATCAACACATCGTTGGGAAGTTCTGATAGCAGCTACCGGCAAAAGCTTAAAAAGGGTTCAAGAAACGCGATGGAGTGCAAGAGGCGATGCCGTAAATGTGACATGGCATCATTACAAAGACATTCTCGTCACTTTGGAAACACTGACAGAGGTAGGTGAAAGCTTCAACACTAGGACAGATGCAGGTGCTTTACTAGTTTCGATGCAGTCATTTTCCTTTCTTTGTTTTTTGGGCCTGTGGCAACCAGTGCTACATGAAGTCAATGATGCACAAAAATATTTGCAAACAAGAGGACTTGACATTAGATTGTGCGCTCAGAAACTAAGTGCTTTGTTGATTATATTGACAGAGAAAAGAGAGGAATGGGCAAATGGTGCTGTAAGTTATGCAAAAAATATTTGTGAAGAGCTAGGAATTTCAATAAAACCTCGGAGACGCATAACAAGAAAACATATTTTTGACGACGGAACTAGAAATGCGAACTTGTCTTGGGAAAATGAGTTGAAAAGAAAGCTATTTTCTTCGTTAGATAGAGTTATTGCAGAAATTCATGAGCGTTTTCAACAGCTACAGAATTTAACGGATAAGTTCGCCTATCTAATGCCGGCTGTATTATTAGATCCAAACACTGAATGTAATCTAGCCGACGCATCTGACGAAATTGACGAGCAGGATTTCAAGCTGGAAAGACTTAGACTGCGGACTTTCGTTGCTGCTACAGGCAACGAAAATGAATTGATTAATGCAGACTCACTGGAATTATTTAAATTTATTGTAAAATCTAAGCTAGAAGATACTCTGCCCAATATTTTAATAATGTTTAGAATATTTTTCACAGTTGCTATAAGCAATGCCAGCTGTGAAAGAAGTTTTTCGAAATTAAAATTGATAAATAAATATTTAAGATCGACAATGAGTAGTCTAAGACTAACTAATTTGGCTATTTTGTCTATAGAGCAAGAGGTGTGTGATGCGATAGACATTGACGGTGCAATAAAAGAATTTGCTCTTAAAAAAAGTAGACATATAAATTTTTAATTGACGTCAGAAGAAGTTTTATTTTTAATTCTAAGAAATACTCGTACTGCTTTTCTATAAACATAAAAATATTACATTATAGTGTCGTTCTAGTTCTAATTAAAAATTGATTTTATTCAATCTTGTCGATCGTCAAGGTGTATTGAATATACCTAAGTTATTTCAATGTGTATCAATGGTTAAAGTATAATATTTTTTGTATTAATAAATGTGATTGTAAAACTTAGATAAACTTTTTTTTGCTCTCCGGGCGATAACTGTCAACTTTCGTCCCGCTGCGCTTTGAATTTTTGTATTCTTTCCTCGGGAAGTAAAGTAAGAAAGCCTCTGATCTGAGACTTTTCTTACTTTCCTTACCTAGGGAGGAAATATACTATTATTTAAAATCCAACCTGTATAATGCAAATTGATGATGTCTGATCTCGCCGAAAAGTTCTGTATTAATGAATGTAATGTATAGTAAACATTAAATTAAAAACCTAAATAGGTAAGGGGGCGGCAAAATTTTCTTCCGCCCCGGGCGGCCGACACTCATGCTACGCCACTGACCCCGGTATCCTTTTACGTTGTCCGCAGCTCCGGATCGGGCATCAGCCCTACTGGGCCCCATCTGTGGTGGTCTGGCTCTTTGAGGCGCGCGCGGAATGCGACGCGCCGCCGTACGCACGGGTCTGGTTCTGTTCGGGCGGCGAGCTACCCTTGCTCGCCGCAGACCTGCACTTACGGTGGCCGGAGATCGTCACGCGATCCCCGACGCCCGGAGTGTCTTCTGCGGCGGCTGGGGCGTGAGGAGGATCGTTCCCTCACGCGCTCCGCCTCCTCCTTAGCTAGCATTCCCAAGCAAGCCTTGGACTGGAATCTCCAAGGTAAAAGGAAGCGTGGCCGTCCTGGCCAAACCTGGCGGCCTACATCGATAGCAGAAGCAGCGGGCATAGGAATAACGTGGAGCGAGGTGAAGCGGGAAATTCAAGACCGATCGAGATGGAGAACCTCTTCGAACGATATATCAATATGATATAGTTCGTTACGGGTCCATACGACTATACAGGGCTCACACAATTTCTCTCTGACGAGGTGGCGAGGCGGCTCACTCATGAGGAAGCGTACCGACACGACTTTGAGAAACTGTATAATTTCAGCTATGATCTACAAATCCCATGTAAGAAATTAAACACAGTTTAGAAACAACTCAATATAATTGACTACGATCACAGCTCATAACTACAATAACATTGAAATGAAACTACATTATTAAGTGAAGGATCGATAACTATCATTATCATATCGTATAGTAAGGACAGCACCTGGTAATGAGAAATAAAATTCCCACGATAAAACGTAGGTTATGAGACGCCAAAACAGCGTTATATAACATTGCGATAAAATAATAAAACATAGAATTTACTTTTGTACTTTTACTAATCAATTATTACCAATGCCAAAATGTTTTATTTTTCTTTTGTTATCAAGAAATTAATTAACACACTGGTATTTTACATTAAACTATAACTAAACAATGAACCACTAGTATCTAAAAGCTGGTTGCATTGTTATTGAGAACTCAAAGACAAGTAAATTACCTATTACTGGTAAGAAAAACCAATTATTACAACAAAAATAATATCTTAAGAAATTGCTCAATAACTTGAAACATTCTAATACATAATTATATAGTTGTTTTGCCTTTTAACAATTATTTCATTAGCTAAATAAATATAATTTATTTAATAACTCTTCATTTACTGGGTAGTTCATTCTGTGATTCACCAGGATGGTAGTCTGGATAAACGGGAAATGAGTGGTGCCCCTTTTCTGGTACTGTCGGCAAGGATCCACCTTCAGCCAACCTTTTAGCTTCTATTTTAGCTGCATTTATTTTCTTCATCTGAGCTATAGCAAGATTCTTTGTAATCTCTTCTTCTGTTGGTGGGTCTTGTCTGTAAAGTGTACATTATTATTATTTATTACACAGTAGCAATTATTTTTCAAGATTCAAATGTTATTAAAGGATTAATAAATAGTGGTACAGTAAAAGTAAGCATTAGTACAACAATCAGGGTTATCAGGGTTATCATGTATGAATTGTCTGCTAGAAGCACCAGTAAGTGTGTGACCTGTAGTACATCAATGAGGGCTATCATTTATGAATTCTCAGCTAGACTCACCAGTACCTAGGGACTCTAGTGAGGTCTAAGGTCCGTTGGCTAATATAAAATTTCCTTTGTCAAACCATTGGATAATTTAGTACAGCTACAGTGAGTGGAAAAACTGGACCACATGCTCCAGTAGTGCCATTTCATAACTACAAAACCAACAGCCCACAAGTGCTGTGTGATATGATAATATCCAACAATAATAAGTACCTTCGCATCCTCAACCAAGCCTCCCATTCTGCAGGTATGGGATCTTGAAAATCTTGACCCTTTGGTGGGTTGTACCACCTAGTAGGCTTCCTTTTACCTGCACTTGGTTCCGCAGGGATTTCAAAATAAGAATTGCCTATGTAGTCTTTACCTGAAATTTGAAAACAATAAGTATGAATATATTTCATAGGATTGTCTACATAAAATATGGATATTGAATATTTTATGTAATGTGTTGACAATAAACAGTTGGAACAATGCCAGAAAAACAGAAACTATACTTACTAAATACCTACACAGTATTTAGTTATTACATTTATGTTTGAAGCTTAATAGCATAAAAAATTATGGATTACATAAATAAAAGTATGAATGTTTATTACCTACTAATGTTCCATTCATAGTCTTAAATAAATTAAATAAATAATTCATAGTCTTAAATCTTTGTTGATAGATAGTGTATTGAATGAGATTCTTTTATTCAAATTCTAGGACTCGAATTTATCTTAAAATTTAACAACAGTAAATTGAGGTTTTAAATTATGTTATGATCGTGTAATGGAGCTAAGATTACTAAAGTTAAGACATTTATTACATAGCTACATACCCATATCATTTCCCCTAATTCGACGGGGTTTAAAGGAATTTATGAAATTTTTAACTACCGTCCAATAGACATTTCTAGTTGGGCCAGACATCTGAAAATATAAATTTATTTTAAATTGTTATTAAGTAAACAATGGTTACCATAATAGGTATTTTGTATTAACAACGTCTATAACGAATGATGGAAATAATTCCGATTGTTGAAATTTATTAAGACTATTATTTTATTACATTTCTTGCATTTTGCTTGTAACAAATAGCATTACCTTTTCTAATATCAATAATTTCGTCGTTTCTTTTAGGAATTTGTTATCGTTTTTATAACCTCATCAGTCAATGTCATCAGCTGATTTCATGTTGTCAATTTTTCAATGACATTGATGGTAAATCGAATGAATGAACCATAGATAACTTATAATTTAAACGAACGATTGAACGAAATCGATTTCGACGACGGGCAACTTTGCACTTTGCCGTTATAGTCTATGCGTTATAGTAACTAAATAGTGATGTCGCCAAGATTACATGATGTTGATTAAGAAATTACACTCACGGAACATATTATAATATTAATATAAATTCAAATATTTGTGAGACTTTTAGGTTTAATTTTAAGCCTTAGGATATTTTAGTTCGACATATTTTCCATTTTATTTACTACTCAATGTTATCTAATTCCTTCTTTCTCTCCTTCCGTCATAACTACAACACTCGAAAAGTCATAGGAGACAGATATATGTGTTACACATCACTATTGTGTTAATCGTGTTTATGCCTATACGTTGTTATAAAGTTAGAATATAATTTATTATTATTGGTGTGTTTCCATTTGGATTGTTGAATTTTTTACCCCGCAAAGAGTATAATAATTAAGCAGTCACCATGGCGAAAATGGCATTTCAACACCAGGCTGGAACAGCTATGGAGTGTCTTAGTGTAAGTTTGGAAGACCACTCCCAGTTTTGTTTGTTTTATTGTCTTTTCATATCAACAATGTATTGATAATCCTTTTCAGATACCTATAACACTCCAGAAAGAAGCTGGTGTTGACTCAGAAGGAAGGGAAGTTATGAAATGTGGTTTTAAAATTGGCGGTGGAATTGACCAAGATTTTCGCAAAAGTCCACAGGGATACACTGATAATGTAAGTTTTCCGCATATAGAGATGGATTTGCACTTATTATTGTAGCAGTTACATTAAACTATACCTGTTTTAGGGCATATATGTGACAGAAGTACATGAAGGAAGTCCTGCAGCAAAATCTGGATTGAGAATGCATGACAAAATACTGCAATGCAACGGCTATGACTTCACGATGGTGACACATAAAAAAGCAGTAAGCTATATAAAGAAACACCCCATCCTAAACCTATTAGTGGCAAGGAAAGGTGTTACATCTACATAAAACAATTTGTTATAGACCATCTTACTTATAAACATTATTTAGTTTTTAACAACTTGAAGGTTTATCTATTTACTATATTTATAGAATAGATTACCAACTTTGTGCTATCTTTCAAGATAACAATGAAATGAGCAATCACAAACACAATGAGACACACTTATGACTTACTATCAACAATCCAATTAGTTTAATACTGGAATCATACTACTGACATGCTAACATGATTACTTGTTCATCGTTTACATTCATTATAATTTATGTTTTTGGAATGTAAATAAAATGTTGATAATTATCTGAAATCATGTACTTAGTAAAGTATAAGAACAATCTCCATATATTTCAAATATAAATATTATTTGAGTTATTTCTATTTAACTCATTTTATCGGAGTCTTATTAGAAGGGAAATTGAATAGTCAAACAACTTTCTGAGAATGAAGTTTGATTAATAAAAGCGAGTTTGCCACTCTGATTAGTTGGTTCATTTCAATTGCACCGGCCAACTAGAGTGCTGAATGCTCTCTTGTTTAGTTTTTCTCTTACCAATGATGTTCAAACTATTTGCAAGAGCCTTAGACAAACTAATATAAGTACATACTTCTTTTAAGTTTAATATTTTAAATCAATTTACAATGTATTTAAAAATATTAGCTTTTATATTTCTCAAACTAAACAATTATTCTAAACAGTATTTCCTAAATACCAATAACATGTATGCATTAAGATTTACAACTACAACAGTTACATAATTACATTTTTACACCCATTTTTGTATCCTTTTTTTATACATTTTGCATTTTTTTGTAAAGTTTGACTATAATGTATAATAATTAAATAAATAATAATACCCAAATACTCAAGCGCTACTCAATAAAGTTTGTGATAAAATAATAATTGTCAATATTAATAATATGTACTTGGACTTATGGTCTCTCTTAAAATTTTCTTAGATTTTGTACCATTAATATATTATTATTTTTCGGTCTGTGTCATAATGCCTGATTATGTTGAAGTTAGCGTAACAGACACATATTTTCGTGGAATAACATATAAAATGATTTGTCAATTCAACTAACGGAAACTTAATCAAATATTGTGAAATGGGCCTATATTTTTAAGCATAGAAATGTTACTGTTAGATTTTATTTAAAATTTAAAAGTAAAAAAGCCTCAAGTAATTATAAGGTTTATAAGTAAATTGGTAAATTGTTTGAAATTTGAGTTAAGAGCTTGAAGTATGGAGCACTGAATTAGTATTATAAAATGACAAGTGATTATAATAATGTTATTTATTTTTTTACTTATAAGTTTAGTTAATAAAATATTGCATTACTGTTTAATTGTAAAAAAAATGTAAAACTGTCCTACATAGTACAGCGAATTACTAAGAGGCATTTGAAAGTATTTTATTAAATGAGTTACCAATGACATATTTTTATACTAAACAATTGCATTTACACCAGCAATAGTTATAATTTTTACTTGATAAAAATTAAGCATGAATTTGTCATGGAATAATGACGTAGTTTAAGTATTTATTAGTGGTTATATTTGAATTTATAAAAATTTATAAATTGGTTATATGTATAGATACTATTTGCTTTACTCTCACATACGTAATATTAAAAATTAAAATATATGAAATCAATTAAAATGTGAATTTAATTTACAAATTGGGAGTGTAACTAGATATGGTAAAGGTGTTTGAGAGTAAGGCAGTTATTATAAGTTACTTTTAACTTTGTTATGGCTCATTATACTTAAGCATCATTACGGTCTTCATGATCTAACCTTTATCTACTGTATACCATACTGAAAGTGCAAAGTATTATTGGAATATGTTTCGAAAATATCTCAATAATAGTTCTGAGTCTGGAGTTGTGCCATGTATGGCAAAAGACTCAAACAAGGGACTTATAGCTGGTGAAAATTGGCATTTATACTGTATGCACTTATGCTTTCTGAAATTGCAAATTATTGCACATTCACATTATCTCTGATAATGCAAGCCTATGGTCAGTCAGCTGAGTATTTTACAGATGGAGAAGATTAGTAGCTAATATATAGAGCCTATAAATATTTGACCCCTTTTAAAAATAAAATAATACTATTACAGACTCTTTTGTATAAATAACTACATGGTTTTATGCACTGTGCCAAATAACACTGCTCCATCTATTATAATTATTTAATTTTTACATGTATTTGAACTGAAACATGTTATTAGTTAATAAAATGAAAAACCATTTATATCATTTGCTTTTTATTAATTGTATCCTGTTTCATATTTCTTAAATAAAGTAAACTTCACTATGATGTACTGTTATCTACATTTTGAAGCAAGAAAATGTTTATTCACATTAATATATTACTACTTTATAAAGTTGCTAATATGAATTATGTTTAGGACTTGGTAGGAGGCCAGTCCCATTGGCCTTTGGGAGGGACAGATACAAGTGGTTCCCATGGCTTCCAGTTCAGCATTTTTCTAGCCAAGTTCAATTCATTTTCAGCCTGGATAATCAGTTCCTCAGCTTGGCCACAGTTAATTTTTGATTCCAATTCATACACATCTTTAGTCTGAAAATAAAATAAAGATATGTCACAATATTGTAAATTAAGTATGTATATAGAAAAATGTTCTGGTTTAATAAAAAGTCTTTGAGTTGTTTACCTGTGTCAACACAGCAGCTCTCTCACGAATAAGTGGTTCAGTATGTTTCCTATACCCAGCGGATTCAGGCATTTTTTGTAGGATTCTCAAAATTTTGCCGTACAGAGAACCAAGTGTGTGATGGGCATTTGGCGCTACTGCCATGCCAACAAGGCCCGTACTCTAGAAGCGTGAAAAAATTAACATTTAATTAATCTGATATTCAAATCAGGAACAGGAGACAATCATATCCACTATATTTATATTAGTGTTGTATTGATGTACTTTGTGAGTAAAAGGAATTAGTAAAATATAATAATACATGACCGAAAATAATGGTCTTGAAGTCATAGATGTAGAACTGAATCTCTTGTAGATAACAAGTTAAAACGAATGTTAACTCTTTACTGGTTTGGGTAAGTGGTAAGTTTGGGTTAGTCAGATGGTTGTCCACGATTATATTTTGATTCACATGCGAATTTCTTTACATTCTGTATGGGCGATTTCCATAACAAGTATGTATTCTACGGGGATCTTACTCAATAAAACTTTACCTTTTTAAGAGGTCCCATTGCTAGTGATTAGATAACTCAAATAAGAAAACACTGCAATCCCTCAGTGTGTGAGATTGATTTCAATTTGACAATGACAATTAGATATTATTGACATTGACATTTTATCAAAATTTGACATTTATAATTCGACGCCACAACCACAGACATTAAACTCACACCATTTAAAAACCAATAGAAAAGTCAATTTTTTCAACTTCATTAATAAAAACAATTTTCTTAATAATTATTATAGGTTTATTTGATTACGTTGATCTTTCATAGACTCTAGTGATTATTCACCTAATAGTTAGTGGCTTCAAATCTGTTACCATTCAATAAAACTCGTATCTTACTCCGTCCTCATATCCATTAGATTTAATAGCAATAAAATATTTATTAAAAATAACTATGTTATTGTTAATAAATGTTTTGGTCAGTTAACGATAAAATCAAGATAAAATAAACGGAATATTTTAATATTATAGTCGACCCGCCGGTCGTAGTGTATAATAGATAATCTGTTCCTCCTACTCATTTGGCTTTATTGTTGCCATAAAGAAAAACCAGTTGTATAAAATAATGAAAATTGTCAAGCTGTTTTTCTCAGTCTGAGAAGTTTTCTGTCCGTTCCTTTCTCGGATTTTACCAGTAATAAATGGCCTTAAATGTTACTTATGAACTTTAGTGTATGTTTTAATACACGTGGATTCACATAGTTTGTAATACTGTTAATCCATTCCAATTTTGTGTGTGCAAACGTGTTTAATAATGCGCTATAGGAGCTCGTTCATTTGTGTTTTTATCACTGGTTCAGGAAATAGATTAAGTCGAATGCAATTATGACTATTGAAATCACGATCCAATGGTCATGTACCTGTATTTTAAGACAAATGAACTATAGATTTTTATGTTATTTGGATAAAATCGAATCTCAGTGACCGAACTCTGGTATATCTCGCTCGGCACGTCACAATTCACCAGAAATCTGTCAAGATCACACTGTCAGTAGGTAAGGTAGGTACGTGAACGTGAGTTTTATCATCTGATGAACTTCCATTTTATAAACTGCTGTGTTATACAGTTTAAATAACACAATGAGACGGAGTTTCGACGTTTACTTGTAATCAAATTGTGGAAGATGCAAACCTAAATGTATGTGCATGTATAAACATGTTCTTAGTCGTAATCTGACATACACATAATTCATTTCAAAGTGAATAAATAACAAGTACTTACCTATTGATACATAGCTTTAACTTTAACATACCTAGTTGTATATAGAGCATACATTATGCAGGCATTAATAACTTTCAAAGCAAATCAATAACATAGCCCATGAGGCATCAATATAAAAAAATAACAAAACATTCCACTCAGTGGAGTTACCTGACCAATATAATTATGTTAAAAAGATTGAATTTTAAGGTTACTCATGATGATTTAATGAAAAGTCTAAATGCCATTTCATAATGATATTACAAGATGCCATTTTCATAATGATAATAACAGGTATGGTACCATAAAACTAAAGTGTATGATTACCATTTACAGACAACCAGCCATGGAGACAGTGCCTGTTGCTCCAGATGACAGTGCTGGAGCGAACCCCAGCAGTGTCAAGAGTGATGACAGCAGTCCCAGGCCTGACAGCCGGTCTGGCTCACCGCCACCAAACTGTGCCATATGCCTCGGCACATGCAAGAATAAATCATTCACAGACTCATGTTTACATCAATTTTGTTTCACATGTCTTCTAACATGGAGCAAGGTGAGTTTGACAAACAGAAAACTTTTTAGAAAAATATTAATCAAGTTTCCTCAAAAGTCACTATCTAAAGTACTGCAATTGTTGATAATGATTCTATTAATAAATAATTAGTTGTTGCTTTATTACATTTGATGTGCTATTGTCTGATAGTTAGTGTGATTTAATAATATGTGTATATTAACTGCCCAGCTAGCTTTGATTATTATAACAATTATTGAATATCTTTAAGAATGAGTTTTAGTATTGAATAAATGTATTCCAGGTGAAAGCCGAGTGCCCACTCTGCAAACAGGCATTTAGATCTATCATACACAATGTGAGGTCTAACCATCAATATGAAGAGTACTTGGTGGTGCAGAGGGAGAATGAGGAGTTGAATAATCGGATTGACATAGACAGAGTCACCACAGCCACACAAAGGTTCAGATACAGGTACTGTGGTGGGTCTGGTACTTGTATGGTGTTGCTAATGACATCATGCATAACCATCACACCCTACAGAACTATTCTTTCCAGTTATTCTATAAATTGTATATAATTAAAAATGACAAATAAAATTCTGTATTTCATAATATTATTGTTCATTGTGCAATGTTAGTTAGGTCTAGAATCTTCTACCCAAAATATGCTGAGTCATGATTTTACCTATGACCTTAAAATATACCTTTAACAGTTTCCTTATCTTCTTATACATAGAATCAGGATGAGTAATAAAATATAATGAATATTAAGTCAAATATCCTTGGGATTTCAACCCGAGACTAAACAGTATACTTTAGCATATGTTTCCTGCACATCAGTGTGCATGAGGAAGAAACAAGTGTGCACACCTCACCTTATTGCAAAATGTACGGTCTGGTTCTATATTGCAATATATTTCTTGAGACAGATGAGTTTGTTATTTTTAGTTATTTCAGTATACAGACTTATGAATAACGTAAGGCATAAGCTATTGTATTGTACCATACAACCTTTGTTGTTCTGGCCACAGGACTACGCTGACGCTGCCGCGAAGGGAGACGATTGCCATCCAGCAGTTGTTACGTCACTACCCGTTCATGGCGGACGTGTTCCCGCCACCAGCGACGCGCGTGGAGCCCGCCCGCCGCCGCCGCTCTCCCGCCTCCTTCCGACGCACCGTCTACAGACACAACCTCTGGGCCCGCCCTCTACCCGACTTCACTGGCAGATTTCGTGATTGTACACCAGAATTCTATAGGTATAATGGTTCACTTGTTCGTCGATTATACTTTGGTACCAAAATATGCATGGTTCTTTCGAATAATATCCTCTCCATTATGCTTTTATTTAAATGTACCAATTTGCTCTTTCAAGGTATAATGACACACAAATGCATCGGTTGGTCCCTTGGCTTAACAGAGAGCTCCATTATTTGTTGAACGAAAATGAAGGCCACATTTCATATGTTATGACTCGAATCTTGGAATTGCTACCACGACACCATATCAACTCGTCTGAATTCAGAGAAGTAATGCAGCGATATTTTGGAGAGAGAACAGAACACTTCTTGCATGAACTATATTGTTTTGCCTCTACTCCTTACGACATTACTGGCTATGATCGCAATGTCCAATATACTACGGACACCAGATTCTCTACAATGGTAAACGAGGTTATATCTAGTACTGACTCTGAGGGAAGTGCAGATTCCGACATTGTGATGGTTTCAAGTTCAGAACCAGCCGAACCTCCCGCGGGACCTTCGAGGTGCCCGGCGCCTGTTTATCCAGTCGGATACATACCCATGCCTTCAACAGCTAACACCGTTATTCCTATTGAGACCATAGGGTCTCAATCGGATTCGGACGACGACGACTCCGAAGTAATGGTCGTGGGCTATATCAAACCGCCTCAAGAAAGGACTCCAGAAATTGTGGACTTGCTAGGATCCGACAGTGACGTTATCGTCCAGGACAATCCGCAACCGGAGCCAGAACCAGCGATAGCGCCACGTATGCCATCTGTGAAAGTGACACTGAAGCGGCACCGCACGCGGGTCGATTCCGACAGCTCGGACAGCTCGTACCGGCCGCCCCTGCGCCAGCGACGGCGCGCGCGTCGGGCCTCTGCTTCCACCAGTGACACTAACCGTTCCACACCTTCATACACAGCCTCTAACTCGTCATCGCACAACCCTCGAGTCGCCGAAAATTCAGAGACCGGTGAAAACTCGTGGCATTCTCATTCTTCCCCATCCGCCTTATCCACAGTATCCACATCCACAAAGTCTAGTACGACCACTGCGCGTTCCTCCTCGTGCGATGACGATAGCGACGATTCCCAGTTTGTAGTTAAAAATAAATCAAAGAAAAAGTCTAACAGGGAAGCAACTTCTAGTAGGGATCGAAGGAAAAGCAAAAAGAAGTCATCACGGTCACATCACAAAGATAAAAAGAATGGCCAGTCCTCAGATAAGGACAAGAGAAGTAAGAAGTCGTATTCGGGGAAAGGAGTAAAGTCGTCTAAAAAAGCGAGTAATAGCTCTGTAACCTCGGAACAAACTTTACCTCCCTCCTTAGACGAACCCAGCACGAGCGGCACAAGCGGCACGTCGACAAAGGAGAAACGTAAATCAAGCAAAGAAAGGAAACGTCAGCGACGCGACAGTCGCGAGAACAGAAGACTGAGAAGTGTTGTTAATGTTATGTATAATAGTCATAATAAAAATACTAATGGATCAAAGTCAAGTGCAAATCATAATAATGTGTCTACAACAACTACAAGCAGGTCTGAAGCCGAGTCCACGGTTACTACTTCAAGTGGGTCACGAGTTGCCGAAGCGAGCTCATTGAACGGCTACAGCGAGCTACCGTCGACGAGCCGTCGACAAACAGACTCCTCGTCGGATTCTGAAGACAATTTGCCATTAAATCTTACGTTACAGAAACTAGGGCCGCATTCATCTTCGTTATGAACTGCCGAGTAGACGTCATATTGTGATAATTTAATAAAACGAAAGCATTAAATTTTGTCTTACATATACTCGTAAGTACTGATTGTGATTCAGTCGCATTTCACTTTCTGTAAAGTACTGGAAAATAATAAACCAAAGCCTTTGTGACTGCAAGTATTTGTACAATAACTTTGTATGTATATTCACACGAAAATGTTAGCATGTATGTAGTGGTTATCTGAAAACTATATTAGGAAAGGTTTGTTGCTATTTCGTCAGTGTCACATTTATGTTACACAAATCCCTGAAGTGAAACACTTAGAAACTACTTGTAATATTTACACAAGAGCTGCTATAAGCTAAGGCTCCATTTTCCATAAGATGTGTAAGTACAACATGACTACAGTTCTGTTGCAATTGTTTGTGTTTTTGTATTTAATTTTTACTCAAAAATTTTAGTACCAATTCTGCCAAAAATTGATCATGTAATATAAACATAATCTCCTACTTACTTCAATTTCTTAATTTAATATACGGGTATTTATGTAGATTATGGATGAATTCATTTAATGTAAGATTTTTTTGATAAATACATAGTTATGAACAATTTACAAGTTGTGAATATTGAATGCTGTGTAAATAGTAAAAATGATTTTAATACAACATTTATTTGAATCTTAAATGAAATGTTAAGTTTTCTCATTTGAGCGATAATCGCGATATTATCGAAGAACCAGAATGTAAAGGAGATGAAAGTGCATTAATTGTAGCTTTGCCTTAAAATTAATTCAAACAATGAAGCACCGACTTGCGGATTCGCTACTTTAGCCAAGCCTTTACGATGACAATGTTGAGAAATATTATTGTTGCAGATGGTCGTAAGGTTTACAGAGGCACCGTATTTTACTGATAAAGCCAGAAAATAAAGTGATGTATAAATAAATTATTGTATTTTGTTATTAACCCGTTCCTATTATATCCTCCTATAAAATTAGTATGTGACAGTTCATTGAAGATCCAGTAGTATACGCCAACACAGAATTTCTTATAATTTATTGGTATGTAATGCCAAAAATACCTATGCTATGCGTTCCCTGTCCGTCCCACGCCTACTTTTGTTATCGGATCTCTCTAAACTGCTCAGCCAGCGTACATCTCAGCATCAATCTAACTAGTAAGTATGTTTGTACCTGAAAAAGAGTCACTAATGCTTAGTGCGAGTTTATTTTGCGTTAAAGCGAACGACGCGTTTATAACGTTTGGCGGTCTGATTAACTGCTCAAAGTTAGACGACCAATCAAATTGTTAAACGCATTAACGTTTCGATGAACTTAAAAAAATACGGCACAGGCATCTGTAGTGAAGACAGATGATAAGAAATTGTTGTTTTTGATCACACAACTTATTACTGGTCGATCGAGTGTTTTAACATAATAATAATTGTATGTTAGAATCCCACAGCTCCAGAAATATATCGTAATTATTATTAATTAAAAAGGGGTTTAACATTTTGCAAAGGAATAGTAATAAAATAACTTCATTTAATTATTCCATTTTACTCTTAGAATTCAACAAAATACATATTCTAAAGTCCCCGTCACGAGAAGCTATAAATTTTGTAAACAAGTGTTCAGGAGTTCACAACGTAAAAGTAAAAAGTGATAACGAAACAATAACAAAATTAACAATAACAACCAGATCCGCAATATATGCAAAGCAATGAAACAAACTCGTAAGCATTTTGACTGTTTATTTCAAAATGGCGATGGCGTCCCGATAGTTTACAATCCCTGCGACGGACGCGTTCCTGTACCAAAAACACAAACGATAGCGCTTTGCGTCGTTAATTATTCCATTTTACTCTTAGAATTCAACAAAATACATATTCTATGTTGTGTAATACTTACAAATTGTTGACATAGTCTGTATTAAAATATAAGATTATATCTTAAAATAGCAATATTACTACATTTTGCTGCACCTAGTACACTTGATATTACATAAATATAATTATGGTCTAAGAAAGCTAAAAAAAAACGTGATAGCTAAATCATGACCAATATAATGTTGTACCTAGCACAACAATAGTTCTCGTGATGAAGTTCTCATCATCTTCACTTACAATGTAGGCCATATATCAATTCATCAGTGGCAGTACAAAAATGGCAACTATATTTCATGTTGTTTCTTAGAACCCTCCTCAAATCCCACAAGCCTACTTTTATAAAGTAAACATTTCTACAAGTGTAGTGTAAAACTGAGCAAAAATAAAAAACACCTTGATGGACGGCTAGTCAAGTCATCAAAATATGGACAACAAAAATTGTACATAGGTATAATTATATTATTATAACTGTTCTTTCTGAAGCATGTGAATTAGATTTTCATCTATAAAAATCTTCATTTTCTATTTAGACCTTATTTCTAACTAATTATTATTAGCAGCAAATTAGTTAGCACCAGCGTATAAAGCCAATTAGTAATGGGTAACACTGTACTGACTACGGATGACGCAGAATGCAAGGCAACAATTACAAAAGCATTTTACTTACAAATAGAATGCATATCTATTTAAATTTCTTACATATAATAAAATATATTGCTCTTATTATCACTACAATTTCAAAGGCTTTATTATTGATGTTTTGAACAGGTGACTAACAATTACATGTTGTAAACAATTACATGTTGTAAACATGTAATTGTTAGTCACTATACAAACTATTATCATTTTAATGTTGGGCATCGGTACATAAACTTGTATTTAGGGAGCACAAATAGGTATTTAGGACTAGGAAAGACTGTGCAAAATTGATAAGGTGATGAAATGAAACTTTCGAAAATCTACGAAAGACTTGGTGAAACACACACAACAAATGATGATTTAAAACTTATAACTGGTGTGCAGTGCCTGACAGATACACACATAATATTTTCAAGTTCACATTGTACTTCTTCAATAATAAAACAAAACCATATATTGTCTCTATACCAACATCCCAACATCAATAACTATTTCACATAGAGGCATTAAATGCCAAAAGGTTGTGGCCAAACCAGTAATATTATAAAATATATTATTTTCTCAATTTTGTGCATATATTACTTATCGCCTAAAGATAAAACCAATTACATAATATATAAACAAACTATCTGACCATAATCGTTGTTACTAACGAAAATATCGATACAAATTAATGTATAATTTTTAAAATCTTAACAATAATGTTAGATTTACTTATGCTTTTGTTATTGAACTTACAGAATATAGGGGTAAATGAAGATTACATAAAACGCAGTAGACAGACAGACAAGGTGACAAAATATCGATGAGCTTACTACAGAGCTGCTTTGTACTGGACAAAATCTTAAGTTTATACTTTTATGGAATCTTAGGATTAACAATTAAAATTAATAGATAGGGGCTGCTGTCTTAATTTACTGGATTAAAGTATTTTACAAAGGCAGCGTTCGTGTTTGATCATCAAGCTGAGAATTGTTCAAACACGAAACAGCACATAATATAGTTTGACATAAAAATAACTCTAGTATACACTTTATACTTATGAAAATTACTTTATAAGATGATTTATTGTCACATATTTCCATGTTTATGTGCTATGCCAAATATGATTCAAAAGTGAACGTGCGCCTCTGTATACCCCTTTTAGGAATAGTAACATGATTTGTAGTCTATCATCTAATAATTGTCCTATATCCCTGATTATTGTCCCAAGGAATTATAAGAGTTTTCTAGCAATAAGCTAGACTTACAACAGCTGACATTTAAATAAGAAGAAAGGTCTCAGTCTGTCTACATTAGCGCTAAAAAATACAAGTAAAAAGTACATAATTTGAAATAATTTACCCTGGTTTTACTAGCTTATAAGATGTAGCCGGCGTTGCAACAAGGTTCACATAGATCTGTGGTAACTAATATAGAGTACCCTTAGTATGAGTTTGCGTAACGTTTAATGTAATCGAAACGAGAGCGCGTTTGGCGCTCTGATTGGTCGGCTCGAATAAACCAACCAATCAGCTGAACGCGCTCTCGTTTCGATTATTTTATACGTAAAGCAAACTCGTACTAAAGGTACAGAGTATTTGACTTTACGAAGGAGTCACTTCTACCACTGTATTCATGTGTTGAGGGTGAGGCTTGAAATCCACCACTTCTTTCCACACCAGCTCTGCAAATATAAACGTACTTTGTTAATATAAAAAATACAAACGGGCAAGGGGTCTCGGGTTCGATTCCCGGGTCAGGCGAAGTACTACTGGGCTTTTTTCGGTTTTTCAAAAATTTCTCAGTGGTAGCACGGAGCCTGGTAATGTGCCCGGTATATGGCAATAGACTCACCACCTATTACATGGGACTTAGAACATTAATTGTGAAATGTGGGTGTACATTGGCATTATGTGCCATAACGTGCACCTCTGCCTACCCCTTCTGGGATTAAAGGCGTGAAGTAATGGATGGACTTTGTTAATATTATTAATTAAAAAACAGTAATTTTATCCAACTTGTGTTTAACATAATTATGTCGAAATTCATTTAGGTACCTATTACTTTTAACAAAAACAACAGACATATAAAGGAAAGCACTTCATTAAAATATGCTTAAACTTAAATATTTTCCTTTACTTTTAGTATAGAGTCGGTTTATTTACAAATTAAATGTCAAAGTCAATGCATGCATGATGATGAGTCAAAATGCATGATTAAGACTAGGTATAAAAACAAAAAACTTGATAACTTGTTTCGTTAACCGTTATCGCTACAATACAATAATAATTAAGCATAAAAAAGGTTGTATATTCCCATTTCGTCTTTCTGACGCGATCGATTAACAAACTTGGAAACTCCAAGGTTTCAAGTAATCACGATATTTTATAGAGAAAACAATAACAGGCTGGCACGTAGCGTCACAAAACCAACTTATCGAAAAAAATAAAAAAATCGTTCAAGCCCATCATTCATTACTATGAAAAACAACTAAACCGTTGAAATTCCATTGAATATGAATTACAATCATCGAGAGTTATTTTATCGTTAGTCTTAAAACATTATCGTAGCAAATCCGTCAGATAAGCCGCGCCCCCGCCGGGAAACAGAACATTCCTCTTTATTACATTAGTATGCTTGATAACACTATCACAATAACGAGTGCTATTTATTGGGAATCACGGTATAATCGATCGCAAACCACTAATGCACTCCACCGCCTATCAATATCCTGAAATCCTTATTTAACACCCTTGAATGAACGACTAACACACTCAAAATTCCCCAAAAAGATGTGGTAAATTATCTATATGGGTAGGTATGTGTTAAATCAGGTCATGGTCTACTGAATTCACAAAATGGTTTAGTTTATATTCGTATAAACTTTCACATTTACTCATTACCAGCTTTTTGTACGTAAATTAAGTACGTAAATAATTATAACGTCGAAATCAACATACCTATATGTAAGAATCACACTACCTATTGATGCAGTAATTTAATACAAATATTGTGCAGTAGTTTTTGAAGTTTAACTTAACCGCGTCACGCATACTTGCTTTCCTTGATATCAAATGTCCAAACGTTAATAGGCGCCGATTCTCTCTTTTTATAAGTGAAAATAACTTCTTTCATTACGCAGTGCACCCAGAATCTTAATGCCTTACGTGGGTTATATAAATGTGTTTATATTCATATCTATACCTGATAGTGCATACAATAAGTACTTAAACCACATTTGTTATCTATAAATACTATAAAATGAAGGCGTTACCTTTCCACTTGTCAACGGGGAGCTCCATATCCTCAAAGCTCTGATCGTATGGCGCCGACACTGGCTCGTCGTCTGGGTCAGCATACTGCGCTAAGTACTCGTGTGCCAGCGCCTGTTCCGCTGTTATACGCCTGAAACACGTACATTATATACAAGTTAGTGTTAGGTCAAACAATCGCCTGGTGGTAAGGGGTTATCCATTAATTGCGTCACACAGTTTAAGGGGAGGGAGGGGGTCGACGAAATGTGACTTTATGTGACAATTATTATAATCTGTATAATATCTTAATTAAAAAAAAAAATATTTGAAATATAAATTAGGTACTGTTTTTATTAAATCATTATTTCTAGATGTAAAATTATAAAATGTAACGTCAGACTAGGGAGGGGGTGCATATCGCGAATGCAATCTACGCAAACGAACGCAAATCTATGCGAGACACGATGTGTTTTCTATTGTGTCTCATAAACTATATACCTGGTATACAAAAGATTAAGCAACCTTTTCACTGGGGCTTAAAGATACAGGTTGAACCATTCTGGAAACAGACTGGCAAGGAATTCCAATCCGAAGCGGTTATTAAGCATTACGTCATTATAGTAAAAAATATGTGGTACAATGTTTTATAATGACCTCATTGCTAAGTACTGCAAGTACCTATCAGCACAAAAACTGAAGTTCAAAATGTAATTTAAATTCACGAAACTGTTAGTCACATGGTGTCTATTCGCTCAGAATCGATTCTCGGGATTCAGTCGGGAAAAGTAATGTTTGGTTTTCATAGCTTTTAGGCAATACTACTTATTTATTTATAGGCGTATTCTTTTATAAGGTTAAATGTATCAGACATGTTTTAAATATTTATGGTAATCAGTGAATAACAAGTTATTCTTGAGATTATTGAAAAACATCAGATCATTGAATTAATGAAATCCCCCACACATACAAGTTTGTTTTGGAGGAAAACCAACAAATAAAAGGTAGGTACCTAATAGCTACCTCGTCATTTCTTGTTTATGTTATGATTCATTTATATCAAACAAATAATTTAATAAGCCAAGGTTCTCGTTTTGGTAATAGGGGAATTCTCGTTTTGGAACAACCTCATTTCACAACTTGTTGACCTAAATGGAAACCTAACATTAAGTACATCATTTTAATCCCCATAGGCTGACATGCAGACATGTAATTAATTACACAATGTAACACTTTTCATCTATACTAATATTATAAAGATGAAAAGTTTGTTTGTTTGAACGCGCTAATCTCAGGAACTACTGGTCTGATTTGAATAATTCTTTTTATGTTGAATAGCGCATTTATCAAGGAAGGTTAAAGGCTATAAATAGTATAAATCACGCCACGATCAATAGGAACCAAGCAGTGCGAGTGAAACCGCGCGGAAGTAGCTAGTAGTATACTAATATTTCTTTTGTTATAACTTTTCTGTAATGGGTGGTGGGACTATTATAATCAGGCAGGATACCAAACTTCGTTCTACCACTTACATAAACATAAAAGAAAAACGATAATACCTTAGACCCAGCAATCTTGGTCCACAGTCACACTAAAGAGATGGTAATAGTAAAAAAGTAATTAAAATGTCTTACTTGTCAGCATCTAACTCCAGCATGAGTTCTAGCAAGTTGACGGCGAGAGGGTTCGCACCACGGAACACCTCACGGAAGTCACGTCTCTTCAGGGCAGGCAACGACTGAATGTAGTTCCTAGCCTGGAACATACATATTATAGCTTCTTTAAAAAACACCTCTGAAAATTTCACTTGAATATCTACTGCTTTTATCAGTCGCGGATCTAAACTCTCCAAAAAGGTTATTGCCCTATGTGGTCGCAGCGTTTTTATCTTTAACCTATCGATCTCAATAAACCTAGAAAATGAGACTTTATCGGTTATAATTTGTATATTAGAGCTGTGCCCAAAACGACGCATACTTAAACATGGGTTAAGTAGAATTAAATTGTTTTGACGATCAACCAGCAGCCTATCATTTGGAATAGCGTAGGTAACCTGTTTTATGATAATTAAAAACAAATATAACTGAAAATATTATGTCTTACGGTAAAATTAATGAGATAACTGTAATAGGTAGTAAGTAATAAACAAGACTTTACGGAAAATTGAATTGAAAAAAGGGGTAGGTAGGCACCTAAATAAAGAACGCCGCGCTCTCTTGGGACTTGTTAATTCATGAACCGGTTAAATCGGTTTTATTTCCGTTTCTGCAGAGGCTTTCGCTTGTAAAAGTCCCATTCATTCATACACACGTCGTCTATGGCCTAAGTGCCGCTGTGAATACCAGTTAGACCATTCACGACGTGTTTTATTACGCTAGTGTCATTAAACCGTCTCATTCAGTCAAGATTGATATAATGAATTAGCTACCTACTTATCTAGGCTACTTAAACAATAATTTAGTCAGTCGTATTTTCGGTAAGGACAAAGATGCGCGATGATATCCATAAAAGAATTTTACGCCTGTATCATTGTTCCACTTCCAACAAATATGCAAATATTCGTTAGCGAACATTACGAGAACCAATTAAAAACTATTGTGCAAAATAAATTATTTCCAATGATGAGTATGATGACTCATTGCACACAAATAACATGTACTTAACTAATTGCCACAGACACAAGTTAACGAACATATAAAACTGGCACGTCACGAACAATAAATAAAACGAACACCATATTTCTTTTATGAATTAACGACGATTACAACTATTATATTTATATACATTCACTTATTCTACAGACTAGACATTATTTTGTTAATTTCTTTACTCAAAACTAGCATTAATATGGCGATTATTTATTAATGGTTTAATTCTATAATATTATTACTAACCAGCATTATTGCTTTCAATACCTTTAATTTTAATATATTAAAAGATTAGTTTCCTTACCTCTTCGCTAATTATTTTGTCAATTGTCTCTTGATCAGGTCTTCCACACAGAAACAATATTCTTGTGAGGTGATCAATATCTGAGTACACGCATGTTAAGGTTACACAAGCACCAAACTTACACAAGCCATTTATTGACACGACACAATAACATCAATATAAGCGAGTTAATGGCCAAGCTACATCTGACAATACTGACAGTACATAGTAATATTTACACCTAACGTTACACCACATCACCTGTGATAAACAATGGATGCAAGCTACAATACTTACAGACTCTGACGATATCTTTGACATAAACTCCTGAGCAGGTGTCCCAAGTACCTCCATGATCAGATTCAATTGATGGATATCTGTCTCATCCATTAAGGTTGAAAGCCATTGATGTTTAATAAAAATAATAATTTAAAAGCTAAGCTGTAACTGAATATATAATTTTCATAAATAAACTAACAAAAATTAAATAAGTTTTACAAAACATCAAAAGTATTGGAAAAAAATAAGGATATAAATAAACACAGTAAATGTGCTATTAACAGATGATTAATGATTTTATATGGTTATGTAACAAGTACACTTACTTTCCCTGTTAGCAAATGGATTTTGTGACTAAATCCTATTCATACATGTAGATATTATTATGTACATAAAACATTAAAATCCACTTTAGTCATGAACATAAAATCCCTCCAGAGATTAAAAAATCCCAAACACTGTGTACACATAACCACAGTTCAACAGAACTCCCAATAAAAATCAAAGTTGAAGTATAAATATTCTAGTTTAACAATACATACATTGCATGCATAAATAATGTCTACACATTCAATAAAGTTTGTACTAAGAAACTGTTGAATTAAAAGGATACGGTCTGAACCAGGGAACAAAGTTCTGCCAGTCAATAATTCAGCCATAATGCAGCCTACAGACCAAATATCAACAGTCTGGTTGTAATGCATCCAGTTCAGCATAATCTCAGGAGCTCGGTACCACCTGAAAATTTGCTTATTTGTTTATCTAAGAAAGGCTGCAAACATGACCTAAATGTGTCTGGTAGCCACACAAGAAACTTAAGTTTAAAGATTTCAAAATGTCTGTAAAGTTTTAATATTATAATCAGGCTATCAGTAGTCATGGTAATCAGCACTAAGTGAAATTTAATAGTTCTAATCAGAGAGTAAATAATAGTGTAACCTTTGAAATTTATTAGAATGCCATTGTTAACAATATAAAGTCTGTACATACCTTGTCGCTACATAGCCAGTCATCTCTGTTTCAGTTGGTCTGGCTAGACCAAAATCTAAGATTTTCAATTCACAGTCCTCATTGACAGCAATGTTAGAAGGTTTTAGATCCTACAATTAATAATGATGTTAATGTTTTGTAAATACACAAACTGCTAGTGTAGTTAAAACATGCAATGGAAATAAAATTGATTAATTACACATTAGGAAATTATTTGTCAATTTTCCTCAGGATAGAAAACAATCAATGAGCAAAACAATGAATGACTCAATGACTGTTGGATCAATTAAATGATTTACAATAATGGAAAGTGTCTTACACCTGTAGTCAAAAGAGGAAAACAAGAACACATCTTAAGTGTAAGCAGACAGTACTATTTATTGGTCTGACTCACACATTCCGTACTGGGTGGCTAGTGCCAAGTCTAGTAGCTGGAGCATGTACTGTATATAGACAACAAATAAACAAAAGGAAACATACCCTGTGAATGATTCCTGCTGAGTGAATATATTTAAGACCACGGAGAATTTGATAGACCAGAAATTGAACATGGTCATCAGACAGTTTTTGAGTACGAACAATATTATTTAAATCAGCCCCCATCAAATGTGTTACTAGGTACACTTGCTGAAACTCTTCCAAGGTCTTTTCGGGGCTGAACACATCCAGCAGACCTGAATGAATATAATAAACACATTTGATTATTATAAGTATTATTTGAATGAGAATAACTAACTTATTAAGTGGTTTCTTTAATAATATAATAGTTAAATTAACTATTTACATTAATAATGTAAATTCTTATTAGATATCTGTTTATGTTTGAAGTTTATTATTCAAAATAGGATAAATGTGAAGGCAATGCCTAGTTGATATTTGGAAAACAAATGTAGGTTCTATATAAAGCTTTACAATGTTACTAAGATTATAATTAACCAGTATATAATTTCGTATTTATTTACCGATAACATTCTCATGGTTCATATGCTTCAACATTCTCAGTTCGCGATAAGTGCGCTTGGCATGCACAGCAGACTGAAACGGTCTCGCCAATTTCTTAATTGCCACTTTCATATTATGCAGAGTATCGATCGCGGAACTGTAAACAAATTATTCACTTCAAGAACAGACAAACACCTTAGTCTATACTGTACGCCCACGTAGGGGCAATGTACCTAATATTACATATTCTGTTGCTAAGGACATATCAATTGGTATTAAAATAAACAAGATTATTACTTATAGCACAAGAATTACAAATAAATATTGGCATATTGCCGAATATATTGATAAATACATACCAAACTTGTCCGTAAGCACCTGAGCCTACAGGTGTAAGCATTTGATATCTTTCTGGGACAATCCATTCTGTTTTATTAATTTCTACCTTATGGTAACGAGGCATCTTGGATTCTTGAAAAGCAGATTTCAATCACTTCTGAATAAAAAGATTAATGAAAGTATTTTATCACGACTTATCACCAACAACCAACCCAAGAAGATTTTAATTCTTATTTTTTATCACAGAATTCACAGATTCACAAACGAATTGTATTGCAATTGCAAATTATTATTGTAATGTTGCAAGTTTTCTAAAGATTTATCATCTTTAATCGCGCGATATAATAAATGTGAAATAACATTGGAATTAATACATACCTACAATACAAATTAAAATACATACTCGTTACCTACTATAATTTATTTATAGGATATTTCAGGATATTGCCTCATTTGAAAAAAAATTGTCCGCTTTTTTGAGTTTTTAGTGTATAGGCAATTATTATTGTCACTGTCATGATAATTGACTGTCACTTGTCAGTTAAATGTCAACAACCGATTGCGACTTGCTTTTTTCCTGAAATTTTTTATAAAACGATAGCATAATCAGTGGAGACATCAAGAATATTTAACAAACATGGCTCAAACGGCGGGCGTGAAGCCTATGGCCATTGCCGGGCGTGTGGCAATTGAACGTGAAAGATGCCTTGGTATGACCGATGTTGAGAGAGCTTGGCGCAAGCAGTGGTTGAAAGATCAAATCTTGGCTCCAAATGAACCTGTGCATGTCGAAGAATATTGGAGAGAACGCACCAATATATTCCGCCGTATCTACCGCATGCCTTTAGACAAAATTTACTCGATGCTCACGCCAGTGTTGGTGAGATTACATAACACCAGTAACCTATCTGTTGTAAACAGTGAAGTGTGTGGAAATTACAATAACCTTTATTACAGGGTGCATCGCGCGCTGCTGACTATAGATACATCACTGGCAAACTGGGATTAATCGGTGTCGGCATTCTTTGTGGTCATTATTACTTCAAATACAATGGAAATGTAAGTTTTACTTAACTTTAGCAATTTAAAAATTTTATTTAGTCTAGCTGCAGAGATTTATGTAGGAGAAACAGATGAGTTTATTGATACTAAGTGTTGTTTACAAGACAGAAAACATTATTGATTATTATTATATTTTCAGGACTGGACTAAGAAGGGAGGCTGGAGAGTACATAAGTCCAAGCCATTAGTTTTGCCAGGCCAAGCAGGTTTCCCCTACAGATCTGGCTTCAAACCTGACGATTATGCTTCCCAGGGATTTAAGAAGTCCCCAATATAAATACTAACTTGAACATTTACAATGCAAGGTTTTCATCTGTTATTGCATGATCATGTTGTTTATTAGTTTTATCAATGATAGTAAATAAAAGAGTATAAAACTAATAATATAGATTTTATTCTTAAAAATAAATAAACTATGCAAAGTGAATGCCTTCAGAATTGAAAGCATGTAACACCTTCATGAAGTCGTCTATGTCCATCATCCTGGCTCTCATTTGATCTGTTTCAGATTTTGTTAATATTTCTTGAACCTTTTCCTTTATGTCAAAGTTTTCTGGTATATCCTGAAAAAGTGAATAGCTGGTTAGTGATTCTGAGAAAAATAAACAGGCAACCAATAGACAATGTGCCAATAAAAATTATAAAGTATTTGTGATTATGGCAACATTAGTCAGGCATACCTTATTATGAAGAGAGCAATGCACCCTATAATTTTTCTCTAATACTGCCATTGTTGTGCCATGTTTGAAAACAGCTGCTAATGTTTTATTTTTCCTGACAAATGCTATCCTTGTTAAACCATCCCATTCAATAAAATTTATAGGCGGAGGTGGATTTCTTGGCTCTATCCTCACAACACTTGATTCTACTTTTGGTGGTGGTCTGAAGTTGTTTTTGCCAACCTATAAAAAGTAAAAATGTTTGTTACAATAATTAACATATAATATTGGTAATTAAACAAGCACAGTATAGTATTCTTACCTTCATCAACATATCAACTCGTGCCAACAATTGTGTGTTTATTGAGAGCCTGCAATATAACTTATCACCAGGTTTTGCAACCAGCCTCTGTGCAAATTCCTGTTGAAACATGAGAACAGCACACCTAAAGAATGGTCTGTGTTGTAATAATTTGAAGACTAACGGAGAACTGATTTGATATGGTACATTAGCCACACAAATGTTAAAGAAGGGCAATTCTGTTTTGAGAACATCTCCCACAATAATTTGAAGTTTGGATTGATAAGGAGTTCCTTGAACTCGCTTCTGAAGTTCAGCAACCAATCTGAAATACAATGATAAGTTAACATCTTAGCAAAACATTATATTCCAATAGTGTTGACCAAGTTATCAATGATAAGTGTATTTACCTTGTATCAATTTCACAAGCTACTACTTTCTTAACTCTGTCGAGTAACTTTACAGTCATGTTACCAGTACCAGGACCAATCTCAAGAGCAACATCAGTGGGCATCAAACCAGCTTTATCCAACATAGAAGTTATAATCAAAGGATTTTTTAATATATGTTGACCAAAATCCTTATTAAATTGGATACCTGAAACATTATATGGGTTGGTTACACTCTTGTCATTTATAAAAATAAATTATCAACAATATTTTATACAAATAACAATAGTTCAGAATGGTAAATATAACCTAATAAATTTATCACCTTGCTTAGCAATTTCATTATGAACACGACTCTTCTTTTCTGCTTTGACTTTAGGCATTTTGATAGAGTTTCTTTCACAGTTATATGATTAATTTTAATTACAGAATTCAATTCAAAAATAAAAACACGCGCTACTCTAGGAACTTCATTGCAAATTGCAGGGTTGCCACAAACTTAATCTTTTAACTTGTAGTCATTGCACATTATTAGATTTGGATGCTTAGTCTTTATGACATCTTATTTTAGGACAAAAAATAAAATAACAGTGTAGTAATTTTATTTGATTCAAAAACAAAATTGGATTTCTATAAAAAAAAACATAGTAGTGCATATTATACTAGTACAACAAACTAATCAACTTCTTTGGCATGAATAAATGTCTAAAATGTTTCAATAATTTTATTCTTATCAGATGCAACATCTGAATTATATTATATTTTAGAGGAAATTTTTGTTTCTAATTTCTAATCTTTAATATACAAAACAACGTTAGTTATGGAAATTAATACGTAGCTCGACAAAGAAAGTATTCTCGATACCATCACTAAGATAACAAGCAAACAACTTTTCATTTTAATATTTTTATCTGGCAACTCTACAAATTTTGGCATGGTTGATCTTTACGGGACCGAGTGAAATAAAACCGTTTCGTAGAATTATTATGAAAATGGAGTGGAAACCAGAACAAGAAGGACTAAGACAAATACTAACACTTCTCAAAGAGTCTCAATCACCAGATACAGCAACGCAGAGGGCTGTACAACAAGTATCCTTTTCATAATTTTCATATCTTTACAGCTATCGGCGTGGATATTTTTTGCATCTTTAACCGCTTTATTTTTTATTTATGTACTAATCGTTATCAATGTTTTCATATTTCAATGCAATTCATCATAAAAGTAGGTGTTAATGCTTTTTTATCAACTATTCTTTTCATCTAGACGCTTGCGATAAAATCGATTTTTCCGACATGACAGCCATTGACAACCTTTATTTTCCTAACAATGTAATATCAGAAATTGGAAGAATTGAACAAGTATCCAGACTTCAACAACTATTTGATTTTTGTCTTGACTAAACTTGTAAGTGAAGAAGAACCTACAAGATCTTTGAGTGGTTTGATTTTGAAAAATAATGTCAAAGCACACTACAACAGCTTTCTGCCTGAAGTTGCGGAATTCATAAAACGAGAATGCTTATCAGCAGTCGGGGATCCCTCTCCCTTGATTCGCGCTACTGTGGGTATCATTATCACCACTATAGCTAGCAAGGGAGAGCTAACATCATGGCCTGAACTGTTACCAGCCTTGTGTCAGATGCTTGATTCACAAGACTACAATGTTTGTGAGGTATGTATTAAGTCTATATGTTTGGTATAAAACTCCACCTTTTTTTACTTGAATACACCTAATGAATGTAGGACATTTGATTGGTCTCTTTTTATTGCTAGAAAATTGATAACTTTGAAATGACCTCATTCTAAGAAAACACTTCATATAAGCATCTTCTTTAATGATCTGTATAATGAACTTGAATGATTTTGCAAAATAAAGATTGAAGAAAATAGTTTAACGATTTAGTTAACAATTCAATGAAAGCTATTTATTATATTTCCCTGTGATATTAACAATTTATAAGATCAATGTGTAAAACTGTATTATTGTTTTAGGGTGCATTTGGGGCTCTACAGAAGATATGTGAAGACACAGCTGAAATTCTGGACAGCGATGCACTGAACAGACCGCTGAATGTGTTGATTCCAAAATTCCTACAGTTTTTCCGGCACTCTTCACCTAAAATCAGGTGTCATGCGATTGCTTGTGTCAACTATTTCATCACGGGCCGAACGCAAGCTCTCATGTTGCATATTGATGCTTTTATTGAGGTAGGACAACTTACTGAGCTTTCGAAACTTCTACATTTTAACACATATTTTCATAATATGTGTTTATTAATCTATTTAAATTTAATTCCAGAACTTGTTCCACTTGGCAGCTGATGAAGATTCTGATGTCAGGAAAAATGTTTGTCATGCTTTGGTCTTGCTACTGGAGGTGCGATTGGACAGACTCATTCCTCACTTACCTAACATTATTGAGGTAAATATAGCAATTTTATTTATTTTAGAATATTTAGAAATATAAAAATTGATGCATTTAATTATTGTGTTATATTACAGTACATGCTGGTGAGAACCCAAGACCCTGAAGAAGGTGTTGCTCTAGAAGCCTGTGAGTTCTGGCTCACACTAGCAGAACAAAATGTTTGCCGTGAGGTAATTATGTAGTTTATAGCAGCAATACTTCATCCACAGCTCACATACAAATTTTATTAGTTGCATTTCCATGTATTAATTTATTAAAACTTAATACATACAAAAAATGTGTGTTGATAGACTTAATGCCTTATACCAGTTGAGCTTTTGGTTGTCCATATTAAAGAGGCAGGTGACATTTTGTTAATATTTACAGGTCTTGGGCCCCAGACTACCAGCCTTGCTCCCCATCTTGGTGCGTGGTATGCGGTATTCTGAAATGGACGTGATCTTACTGCGAGGTGATCGAGATGATGATGCAGATGACGCAGAGCCAGATCGGGAATCCGACATACGACCACGATTCCATAAACCTCGATCACACACAGTCAAACATAATGGTAAGATTATCACAATTCCGGAGCTGCGGACAACGTAAAAGGTTACCGGGGCTCCGGTTCAAAGCAGGAGAAGGAACGGGGTGCTTTTTAGTCAGTAACAGTCTGACACTCCCTCTCGCCTCACCCAAGGCGGGAGAAGTCATTGGATGATTTTCGCCACTCAAAAAAAAAAAAAAAGATTATCACAATTATTATGGTAACAGGTTGTTGTGACTTAGTCAGGGATTGTATTCTCTCAATAAATATGTTTTGATACAGCTGGAGCTGGTGACAGCAACATGTCGGGAGGTGGCGAGTCGGACGACGAAGACGACGGCGGCGCGGACGCGGATGATGGCTCGTTGTCGGACTGGAACTTACGTAAATGCAGTGCGGCCGCGCTCGACGTGCTCGCCAACGTGTTCGGCGCAGACTTACTACCTGTACTCTTCCCAATACTTAAAGAAACACTTTTCCATGAAGATTGGGTCATAAAGGTATAAAAAGATTCCAAAATAGATATTATGCTCTTTGAATAGCAACTATACTATAATTGTAATTTTTGTGTAATCAGGAAAGCGGCATTTTAGCCCTGGGTGCGGTAGCCGATGGCTGCATGGGTGGTATGGTGCCACACCTTCCGGATTTGGTTCCATACCTGGTATGCTGTCTGGCTGAACGCAAGGCCCTGGTACGCGCAATCACTTGCTGGACGCTGTCTCGTTACTCACACTGGATTGTATCTCAGTCGCATGATCTGTATCTGAAGCCTGTGATGACTGAGTTACTGAAGCGCGTGTTAGACAACAACAAGCGAGTACAAGAGGCGGCGTGTTCAGCTTTCGCCACCCTCGAGGAAGAAGCGTGCACAGAGCTTGTCCCCTACTTGGGCTTCATTTTACAAACACTAGTGTATGCTTTCAGTAAATACCAGCATAAGAATTTGCTCATATTGTATGACGCTATTGGTACACTAGCTGACTCAGTTGGTCACCACCTAAATAAACCAGAATACATCAACATGTTGATGCCACCACTCATCAATAAGTGGAACTTTTTGAAGGATGAAGATAAGGATCTCTTCCCACTGCTTGAGGTATGATTCAAACTATTACAATACTGTATAGTAGTTGTTTGAATTGATATTAATAGAAGTTTTGATTACAGTGCCTGTCATCTGTGGCCACAGCTCTCCAGTCAGGATTCTTGCCATACTGTGAACCAGTCTTCAGAAGATGTGTATCATTAATAGAACAAACATTAAATCAAAATATTGTAAGTAACATGTCCATTTTTTAACTTATTGAACCTCTTTAATAGACTGAAATTAAATAATATAAAAAAGATATAATGTTTAACCACTTAGATTTATTACATTTACATTATTGTAAAATGATCCAACTAAACTTGAGTAAATAGAACCACTTTTCCCTAATCTTATCAAATATCTTTCTGAAGTCATAAATACAAAATAATGATGACTCAAGTGATCTAATGATAACAAGCAGACATATTTAGGTTGCATAGTTATTGTTGACATATCAAGGACAAGCAAATTAATTTTAAAAATTCTTGACACTACTCATTACTTTTAGGACATCCTAAATAATATGTATGTATTAATAATGTAATGTTGCCAATATTAACTAACTGACTATTATCAGCATTGCTAACAAATTGACGGTCACTTCATCAATGCATCAATGCATATCCAATATAATATTAATCAAGTCAAGTATCTTTAAGTACTCAACTTTTTACTTAATAGTTATGTCCAGATTTATACAAATCAGTTAACTTATCAGTTTACATCCTAAAATTTATATGTTGGGCTTAAGGTTACCTCACAAATTGTGTAATAAAAATACGTAATTTATAATAAAATATAAGTAAAATCTCTGATAGTTAGCATGTTCAAATTTATATTTCCAGGCGAACACGCAAAGTCCAGAACAGTTTGAAGCACCTGACAAGGACTTCATGATTGTGGCACTGGATCTGTTGAGTGGATTGGCAGAGGGACTGGATGGCCACATAGACCACCTGGTGTTCAACTCCAACCTGATGCAGCTGCTCTACCAATGCATGCAGGATCCGATGCCTGAGGTATATCTTGTATGTGACTCTCGCTTATCTACTCACTGGGACAAGGGCGCATAGGGTATTTTTTCTATATCAAGGTATTATGGAGTTTTAATGTATTTCATCATTCATTTAAGCTTATTACTAATTTGGAAAATTATGTTTACTTGTTGCGTTGTCCAAATGTTGTTTTTATATTATCATTTGCATGTGTAGTTACTTGGTTTATACAATATACTCTAACAAACTATTATTGCATATACATTAAGTATTGAAATTTTGAAGTTGACAACACCACATACAAACATCATTTCGACATTATAAAGCTGAACTTCCTGTATAGATAGAAAGACTATGTATTCAGAGCACTAGCAAAATTCAGTATTTGCTCTTTCATTATGTTACTCAATGTTGAAATATTTTTTATCATATGAAATATATTTAGCTATTTGAAATTCCAAAAAATCCTTAAGTTTTGGATCAAACCTTGTGTTCATAATATAACACAATATATTTTATACACGTAATAGTCACTCTCTAGTTTACTTACTGTTGAGCTTGTGAGGTACAAATCTTTGGATCGCGCAACTGGTTCTCACATTTTCTCATCTTGCAACTGAGGTTGAAGAATCACTTACTTCATCAACCAAAACCATTAATACTCATTGTATATCTTGTAACAAACAATTAACAGTAACTAACACTTATTGGGAGATGGGATTCTTTGTTTTAAATAGGAGCTAATATTTTAAGTTGTGTTCATCGTATCAGGTGCGTCAGTCGTCGTTTGCGCTGCTGGGTGACTTGACAAAAGCATGTTTCCAACATGTACTACCATACATACCCGAGTTTCTACCAATACTCGGCATGAACCTCAATCCAGAACTCATTTCTGTATGCAATAATGCCACATGGGCAATCGGCGAAATAAGTATTAAATTAGGTAAGTGTTCAACAATCGTAATTAAGCATTACAATTGAAACATTGTTTCCACTCATTTGTCATTATGTAATTATTTCAGGGCCTGAAACATCAAAGTATATCCCTCTAGTTTTGAGCCATTTAGTTGAAATTATCAACAGGCCTAATACACCTAAGACCCTACTTGAAAATACAGGTAAGTGATTGTGTTGATTAACTCAATTAGAAAATTTATTTTGTTGAAAAAATAAGAATAACTAATAAAGTAATGTTTTATTTGCTAGAAGTATATCCAATAAGTGACTTGTTGGTGTCAGTCATGTTTATGTATACTGTTTATGTATATGTTACTATTCAATGTTTTAAATTGAGTTGTTGTGATGTTCATGTTTATCTGTATACCCCATTTGTGTTCGCTGTAGTACTCCCTGCCTATATCTGTACCTGGCAGATCATATAATATGTATCACAATACCTATATGTGATGATACTAACTCAGTACTAAACAACACATGATATATATTATTATTGTGTACCACTTCTTCTACAAAACATTATATTTATGAACATGTATTCTATTCATACAATTAATATATTCCACATAATAACACAAACAGTAGATTTTTTCAAAGCTTATTTATCCTCATCAATATTATTTTTTGTTTTTGGGGTAAATTGTAAATATAATGAGAAATAAAGTAGAACCGAAAGGTGAAGTGTGTGCCTGATGTGAAAGATGGCGTAGATCTCGCAGTGTAATCACCAGCTTGCATGAGTCCATCATGTTCTTTAATGTTCGTTCATCAATGTTCCACTATTACCTAATGTTTAACTCTGAACAAATTCTGGGCCATCTTTTCTCAAACATGCGATACTTATATAATTTGATTAATTATTTAGCAGATACGAGTGTTTCACGTTTTTCCATTTGTAACACTAATTTGTTGCTGTTGAATTATGTAATTTAATATGTTTTGAATGGTTTGTTGATTTGTTTTCTTGGTTTTGTTCTCGGTATGTCGTGGCGTGTAGCGATTACTATCGGTCGGCTAGGTTATGTGTGCCCCCACGACGTCGCACCCGTTTTACATCAATTTGTACGCCAGTGGTCTGTAGTCATTTTTTTTATTATTACTTTATATTATATTACTATTACGTTTAATATTAAATAAGTTATTAACCGGTATTATTTCGATTGTGGATGGTGTTTGTCCATGGCTTGTTAATATTATTGTTTTGATATGTTGTTCCTGAGTTAAGTTGAACCAAGCATGAGAATATTAATTCTATGTGTTTATGTAAGGCCACACTTGAGGGACATAGATTTTGGGTGTAATTTTACCTGTTTGATCATTTTATTTTCAGTGCTGTACTTTATATGTGTTGAACACCATCCGCTTTCTAAACAATATAAACTATTATTTACACCAAACTGCAAGACAAATTGTTTGACTAACTTTCAAATGCAAACATGCTCATCTTATTGAATAATTTTATTTATTACTACTATGTCTGGTTGATTTTATTTAATATTATATATTTTATTTATAATTTGCTTACAGTTTGGAATGATCTGAGTTCCAATACCCATACAAATATTTTCGTGTGCCAGTTTCAATATTTGCTATTCACATTAATAATCCTTCCTTTGTTTTCCTCCAGTTTCCCTTGAATAGTATACAGTTTATTTACGCTTGATTAATTTTCATCAATTTCTTTAGAATTTTTTATTACATTTTAGATTGGATGATTTTTCAATGCGACTTAATTGTTTATCTAACATGTTGGCGTAACAAACCTTCTCAATTTCATTTACATGTTCATTGAGAAATCATCTAAGCAGTGATCGCGATAACGCGGGCGACTGAGCTCTCTCTTACAACACTACATTTTCTGTCAGGTGCACCTCGCTGCGAAATATTCGCGATAACGACGAGAAGGACTCTGCGTTCCGTGGCATCTGTCAGATGATCCAAGTGAACCCAGCCGGGGTCGTACAAGACTTTATGTTCTTCTGCGACGCTGTCGCCTCGTGGTCGCACCCCAAGGACGACTTAAAGGAGATGTTCACCAAGATCCTGCACGGGTTCAAGAACCAAGTCGGCGAGGAGAATTGGCGCCATTTCACCGACCAGTTTCCCGTGCAGCTCAGCGTGCGCCTGTCTGCCATGTGCGGGATATAGACGTCAACACTGCGTTATGGTGAGTAGAGACCCGCGGGCATCTAACTAGTTGTTGGTGTTATATGCAGTGTGAGGTGGCGCTGACGCGGTTGTGTGTTGCAGGGGAACCAATGTCAGCACGGGTCGGGAAGACATTGAGGGTGTCGCAGCAGGCGCGGCACCCGCGCGTAGGGAACACTCGCTCGGGCCGGCCGCCGCCTGTCCGCCGCGTTATGTGCCAACACACTGACCTCACTACACTAGCGAGGATATTTACACATTTGTACCTATCGACAGAGAATATAATCTAGATTGTAAATTGTTACACTTCATTCTTCTGTTCGTACCTGAAATTATTTTTCGTTCGACGAGACGTACATGTAGAAGCGGCGTAATCACTTAATGAGTGTATTGTGCACCGAGTATAAAGTAATCGTAGCTTGGATGGGTCGCGCAGGTTCTGAACCGCTCCGCTCGGCTTGCTCGACAGACGCACAACGCACAGGCCGGGGCTGGTACACACGTATACGGTGCTAGGCTTTCTATTCGTATCTTGTTACATTCACGTTGCACGGTGCATGCTTACGTGCCTCTTTGTATAACCATCGTAACGAGTGTACATTCATTGGCCCTTTCTAGTTGTAGTTTTACTCACTAAATTTGGTAACACGGTGATTATTACCGAGTTAGATGTGGTATATCTACTGTAATTGCATGAAATTTAGAGATAGTTTCTAGTTTGTAAAGAAAGATGAGACGTGTTTGTTGAAAAATATGATTTATTCTTATTTTGGTTCTTGCAAATTTGCTCTATAGTTTAAAATGTTTTAAAACGACACATCGAATCATCAGAGTCTCATCATAGGAATTACCTTAACATGCAGTAGTAAGGTAAACATAATATTGATATCGATAAGAAAAGATATCGAATCGATACTAGTAACAATAAAACGCTAATAATAATGATATCGCGAGCTACTTGCGTAGTAGACATCGCAAGTGCTCGTATCGCCAGTCACATCGTTCGCCTTTTGCTCGTGATTGTTTAGCATAGGTCGACTGATGCCATTCACTGCTCAACACATACAGCACGTGTTTTAATTTATAATTCACTAACATAAATACAGCATAAATGCTATTAGTTTTAGTTGATTTCAAATAAACAGAGTCATTCGGTAATTGATTTTGTCCAAAAGCATTTATCTACACCCACTAGCTAGAGCATCGCAAATATATTTTATTACAATTTAAAATTGACGCGTTAACTTTTATTATTTTATGTAAATTACAAAGACTTAGTAAAATCGAGAATTTATGTGAACTGTGATTTGTGACTGGATTTTTTTTTTGACTAATATATGTGTATGATGATTTTATGTCTGTGTCAGTGTAGATATGATATACTGCTTTGATAGATTTTATGAAGGCTAGATTTCTGCTATATAATATACCAAATAGTATTTTTACGTTGTATATTGTTTAATGGAATTGTATGTGTGAGTTGGCCGGCGGACGGGCGCTTGCAGCGCGACGTGTGGTGCGGTCCGTGCAACTCTCACAAAGCTATATTTACACATTTTGTACTCGTGTGCGTCGTGCCCGCGACTGCCCGCTGCGCCGGTCAACTTTATCATTGATATAAACTACTATTTACGTGTATATTTAATTAAACTAATATTATGTATATGTAAATACATATTGCGATGTATATTATTATTATATTCAAGTAAAATTGTTATTTTTTGTTTTATAAAAAGCTAAAAGTCTGACTTTAAACACTTGTTATAATATCATTTAATTTTTTTTTCAGATACGGGGTCTGAAATTATGTAGTTCGAATGAACATTAGTATATTTAACAAATTGCAATCGTAGTATAGGGAGCGTCGATATAATATGGTATTTCGGGGATAAAAAGAAATTTTAACATTCCGTAATCTAAATTCTGTCTTTTGGCTCAGTATAAAACTTCAGTGTCGAGTGTTGCTATACTTTTATGTTTTGCGAATCGCTAAATTATAATATTTAGATATACATATTATATATACACGTCGTGATTGTATCGAGTAGGAGAGATCCCCGATCCCAGAGCCCCGCTGAGTTCCTATCCTGAGTCCTGTCTAGTCCCATCCCGTGTCATGTGCCAACGAAGCCCGGAGACTCGCAGGTAGGTGTCGCGTCCATACGGTAGCTGTTTCACGTCTCGGTACCCGTAGGAACATTAAATTACTGTAGCTACCTTTCGGATAAATTTGAGACACATTGTTTATTTTTTAAGTAGAATCCATTTTATATCGATTATATGTATGTTACGGGTGGCCTCGTAATTTATTTTTAAGGTTAGTAGATTTTATGGTCATGATTTTTTTTAATGTAGATGTTTGTTTTTCCTAAAAAACCGTGATAATAGTTGGATAAGTGATCGCATGTGTGAATGTGTGAGTGAGGCGGCATTCGTAAGGCACTCCCTTCCTTGAGGCATAGTTAGTATTTTATTATAAATATTATAGTTGTATCGTTTGGACGAACATTAATTGTGATGCATTGTCGATATAAATGTAGGTTGTTTGTGTCGCGTTAAATTGTCATATTGTGTTGTGGATTATTGTCAAAACATGCGTACGTTGTATTTATTTATATGAATATTGTAATCACATTGTCCACGTTAGTTAATCATTTGGATTGAGCTTAAATTATATTCAATTACAGAGTTGAGCTCAGCGCTGCAAATATTTTTATACTATAGCATTTACATAGAGGATCATTCCGTTCATGTCATTAGAATGAGGTTCATAAAAAGTTTCTAGTAAACCCTTGCAACGGTCACGTGAGCCACTTTAGTGAACGTTAGGTTGACTATTATTTGTTGACCATCAGCAATTTTGGATCAGGGCTTAAAATGCCAAAATTATATCTCTAAACGTTCTGGTGACGTAGTCCCTCTAGTGAAAATATACATTACCGAATGCCATTAGATGGCCACCTCGACCGTACCCATCCTAGGCTTCTTAATTTATCAAACTCACTGGAGTTCTATACTTGTTTTATCATTTCAGAAAATATTTTTAATCTGTGTCCCAGTAACAATAAAACAAGTCTAATTTGTTACCCCTACATTTCGGTAACTACCACAAATTCAACGGCGCTTACTGTCTCTGTGGAAAAAGAAGTTTTTGATTACTAGTAACAAAAATTAGTTGTCTGAATAATGTCCTTCACCCTTAAAGCATCATTGCTCATTGAGAGGAGATATCGGCGGTACGGATGACGGTCACTCATTTTACTGTAGGCGGGGGAAGACTAAACAGAAACCATAGTAATAACCGCAATTTCCATCGCAGAATCACAGAATTCATATCGCAAATATTATCTAACTGCGCCCGTGCTTGATCCGACTCATTTATTTAAAGTTCCAAAAACAGTAACAAAATCTGAACACAATGTAGACAATGTGAGATTCTTATAAGTATTTATTCATCTAATAAATAATATTTCGCTAAATAAAACTAATATTATTAGTTCTGCAATTTTCGATTTAATTTTTTATCCATTATCCATACTATACATATATAAATTTAAAACGCATAAAGTCCATGTTCTATATTATGTAATTAATATTTTATTATATATATATTATATTATTATTTTACTAGTTTTATTTACAAATCACTACCATTAGTTAGTTCTCTTACAAATTGCAATAGGAAATCTATGCGTGGAACTGTATCGTGAATAAAAATAAATATATTTTAAATACCTAAATGTAAATCCTTGTCACCTGTAGGCAAATGTGTAAGTTGTTACATAAAATAACTGAAATTGCAAATAGTATATTTGTATTGTAAAACCTACATGATTTCAGCAAGTCCGGTACAAATTTGCACACCTTAAGTTATAATTACCTAATATTTTGTTGTTCGTTTTACATAAAGTGAGTACAGATGTATGAAACGTATAATAGACATAACCTACCTCTATTTTAAGGCCTAACCCTAGGCAATTTGTTCAAAATTAACAATATAAAATTATAATTTTGGAAGAATATATTTATACTCACTTTTGAAATAAAAATTCTGTACTCATTTTATATAAATAAAGTACTTATGTATTAAAACATACAAATTTAATTGTAAAAAAGATAACTACTTATGTCCATAAAGTAATCAAATGTTTTAAAATCAGGATCTGGTTGTAATATGATGACCTCACAATAGACATTCTTTTACCAAACATTTCGTTAATAAAGCACTCATTGTTCGAATGTTTCGTTTTTTATTTTAACGTTTGACATGATCAAACAGAAATGTCCTGCATGAATATGGTATTTTGAACCATGTAATGACTAACAGAAAAATTACTGTACGCCTATTATGGATTCTATGGAGAAAGATAGTTTTTGCCGTTGAGGCTGACTATGAGGGGGTATGGGAGCGTAGGTGGTGAGTAAAGCTGCTAGTAGGTTCCTGCAGAGTAGAGCGGCCGGCGGGCCCGGCGGTGGCGGTGGCAGGGGCGCAGCTCCGCGGTCTAATTCGACATCCGCGAAAGCCCTGCGCCGACGGACACGTTCATTCCAAGCTGGATCATTTGAATATGGCCGGTCACCTGTACCCAGTGACAATGTTATCTTTTAGAGCTATTATAAATCGAAATTAGAACAGTGAAAAGGGGTAAAGATTTGAAAGGAGATATCTACTTCTGGTTAAATTTGGAAATTAGGTTTATCACTGTTTAGAGCCTGCATTGGCGAGTGACTTTAGTCCTGTAGTCAACTCAGGACTGCATCACAAGGTATTTTTGTCAATACACTAGGTAGATCCTATTAAATTTTTTATACTGTCAAATAAGTCGGAAAGAAGTACCTACAGAATAAGATGCGGTTTTACAGTTGAGTCAGGTCAGTCGGTCCCTTGTCTGTACCTACCCTTATTGGTCCAACCATCTACCGTGGGGAAAGAGGTACCTAGCGAATGAATCAATATTCGTTTAGTTTTTAGAAATCTTACTAGTCTGTGTTTGGTAACAAAAATTCTACTAAATAGCTCTCATGAAATTGACAACGATATATTAAATTCAACTTTCCAAAGTTGAAATTAATTTGATAATAATGAATGATGTTATTCAGCATGTTTATAGATAATATGAAAAATGTTAGTGCAACCTGTTACTTTTGTCACGTAGCTCATAAAACGAATATTATCAAGATGTCATAAATGTGTAAAGATGTTGTTGGCACCCGCGGAGCTATCATTCAACAGGACGGAAAGACATGTTTACAGTCAACAGTATTGCTGTAATCCGACACCCCGACAAAGAGCCGCCTCCGCCTCTCTTGTAAAACAATCTTCACACTTTTTTAGAGCCCATAAAAATAGTTAAAAGAAATTGTAGTTTTTGTGTTAATAGACAGTGAAATGTTGCCGAGTGTTGGATGACAGCTTTTGTTCTGTAATGAACCGGGGACATTTTCAAGTCTTTAAATTTTTTATTACGACTCTATTTTCGTATTTTGAAGATGTTTTGTGCAACATGAAAATACCCATTTAACATTGACGCAATGAGTCAATTAA